>NC_057844.1:21245000-21870000 GCF_910594005.1 Cervus elaphus
GCTGAGATCTCAGGGTTCTTGTAATTAGCAGCACAACTGAAATTCTCACATATAATGAAAGAGAAAAAGATCCTGAGGACCCAGGGTCTCGCTCTCTGTACAGCTCCGTAAGTCAGCTTGGAATTTGCAATGTGTATTTTGCATTTTTATGGATTTTATATAGCCTGGATATCTCATTCCTGGTAACTTACATGTAATACAGCGTGACAAGAGACTGACTCGACACAATGCCAATTTTTAAGAATTTGATTTGCTCCTCCATATTGACATACTTTACAGCGCACAAAAGATAAGGCAGGAACTAAGCCCCTCTCACTAACGAGGAAACTGGGAATTCAACTGTGAGACGCTGGAAAGCAGATTATTTCTCAGTGGTGTTAGAAGACCATCTCTTAAAATGGCAAGTGGAAAATGAATGGGAATACCCATAAGTCACTTTAAAAGAATAAAAAAGAACCTCTGGGCAAACTATTAATAGAAATAGAAAATTCCTTAATTTTTTAAAGTAGCTACTAAAATGCCATAAAGAATGGTACTCAAAGAAAGGCACTCTTTCTGAAATAAGGCACAGGGCAAGAAAGGCTGTGGGCAACACTTTTAGGCAGCATTGAAGATCTTGCCAGCATAGTAAGAAAAAGAAAAGAAAATCTACAAGGATTGGGGATAAAGAAACAAACTGGCAGTTTTCTCAGTTGATATGATTGTCCAAAAACAAAACTCAAAAGAGATAACTTATAAATAAGTGGACTTAATAAGCAAGTTCAAAGAAACAAAGAACTGGCAGTTTTCACAGTTGATATGATTATCCAGAAAGCAAACTCAAGAGATAACTTATAAGTGGACTTAATAACCAAGTTCCACACTGCTATCCAATACCAAAATCCATATGCCAATATCTGTTAGCTTCCTATATCCAATTCATTTACCCAGCAGATACTTACTGAACACTTACTATGTGCTCCAGTTCCATGAATAAACACAAAGAGCCCTGCCTTCTTGAGCTCACCAGTCACTTAATGAAATTGAAATGAAGACTAGACAGTCAATGAAGCTGGGATGGGGAGTCTTGCAAACATCAGGGTTCTGGTCTCTGGGGTTCCCTGCATTCAGTGAAATTTAGCAAGATGTACACCTGCTCTTGGATTAACAGAGACCCAGTGAAGTAGACAGAACTCAGACCAGCACAAAAGCCAAGTGTGACCTTTGTCTAGCAGACAAAATGATAAAAAAAAAAAAAAACCCTAAAACTTAATATGGTCTCAGTATTATTCAACTATTAAGCAATCCATATTCAAGTTTCCCTTAATGTCCTAATAAAAGTTCTTTATAGCTGCTTTTAAAAAATCCAGGGCTCTGTTAACACACAATAATTTGTTTGTCATATTGTCTTCTTCTCTGACCTAGATGACAGGATGGAGGAATAAGTAAGTTCGCCCATGGGGACTGTAAGTCTTTGTGACACAAAATGACAGGAAAGTGACAAACGGCCTTTAAATTTTATTTTCACAATTAGCAAAGTCTCAGTGTTCCATTTATTTATTTTTCATCTTGTGGGTGGATGTCTCTTTTATATAAGCATAAATGCTGATTGAGCCTCAACTAATCAACCCTAGGGGGTTCTGATTCCACGTGGGTATGTTGGATGAAATCATACTTTTTCTAACTTGATCACTAGGCTTTGGGTGTACTGTACATCCTGAGGCCTTATGGCTTTTATTTATTTATTTTTTTGTCTCTGAAAACTCTGTGTGCTCAGAGAGAAGCTTTCAAAATCATTTATCTTAAGCTCTCCAGCTGCTGCCTCTGAGTATGTGTGTCCAGCTAGAAGAAGAAATTCCTAAGAACAAATCGAATCTGAGTTCTAAACCTTCATCTGGCTAGATAATTCAGACTTCCTGATAGAATTTCCAGAGTAAAATGGGGAAAAGGGACCCTTCGTGACCACCTACTATGTAGCAGATGCTCTGACACCTTATAAACATTAACTCCCATTTGTTATCTCTATTTCATAAATAGGGAAACACATTTGTGTGAGTCCAGTTATTGACAATAAAGATAAGATGTGTTTAGTTTATTAGTGACTTAGATCAGATGAGCCATTTCTCAGTGACTGGTAAAGTTTTATACGCCAGAGATTGCTAATTATCATTCTCCTTTCTCTCTCAATTTTAGTGAAACAAATGGTTTCCTCAAATCAAGGTTACATTTCCCAGCCTTCCTTGGAGCACAGTGTAGGCACGTAACAAATTTCTGAGGTATGGGAAGTGGAAGTGATGTAAGCTTCTTCTAGGTTGCTGCATTGAAAGAAAAGAGCTTTCCATTGGTCTATAGATCTTTTATTCCTGTTTGGATTACTGCAACTTTATAATATATTTTAAAATCAGTAAGTGTTATGCCTCCAACTTTGTTCTTCTTTCTTAGGAGTGATTTGGCTATTTACGGTCTTTTGTGGTTCCACATGAGTTGTGAAATTTGTTTTCTTTTTCTGTAAAAAAAAAAAACAAAAAACAAAAAAAAAAGCTCTTTGGAATTTTTGTAGAGATTGCATTGAATTTGTAGATTGCTTTGGGTAGTATGAATATTTAAACAATACTAAGTCTTCCAATCCAGGAATACAGATGGCTCCCCATTTGTTGCTCTTAACTTTTTTCATCAATATTTTATTATGTTTAGTATATACATTTTTACCTCCTTAGTTAAGTTTATTTCTATAGAACAAAACATAGAGCCCAGAAATAGATCCACATGTATATGGTCAGTTAATTTTCAACAAGTGAGTCAAGAATGCACAATAGGGAAAGGATCGTCTCTTCAATAAATGTTGGAAAAACTGGATATCCACATGTAACACAATGAAATTGGACTCATATATATACCATAGTCCATATCATATACCATAAAATCAACTTGAAATAATTTAAAGACTTAAATGTGAGACCTGAAACTGTAAAATTCCTAGAAGAAAGTATGGAAGGGAAGTTTCATAACATTGGTTTTGGCAATGATTTCATAGATACTATACCAAAAGTATGGGCAACAAAAACGAATATAAACAAGGGTATGAAAGTGAAAGTCACTCAGTTGTGTCTGACTCTTTGCGACCCCATGGACTGTGGAATTCTCCAGGCCAGAATACTGGAGTGGTAGCCTTTCCCTTCTCCAGGGGATCTTCCTAACCCAGGGATTGAACTGGGGTCTCCCACATTGCAGGTAGATTCTTTACCAGCTGAGCCACAAGGGAGACTATGTTAAACTAAAAAGCTTTTGCACAGCAAAGGAAACAATCCACACAGTGACGAGGCAACCCACAGAATGGGAGAAAATATTTGCAAATTATAAACCAGATGGGAGTTAATACCCAAAATACATAAAGAATCTGTACAGCTCAACTGTAAAACAAAACCAAACAATCCAGTTTAAAATCATTCCCATCACTAATCCATACTGTTCATGGTCCTATCCTGAATTTAGATCAGGCTCTACATGTTAGCACCCTCAGAATTCTAAAACTCCCACAAAATGACGCTCACCGGCTTTGATTTCTTAATTAGCTTCCAGGTGATAAGCTGAGTCCTAGTGGTTTCCTCTGGTCTACTGCTTGCTCCCTTGGCTGAAAGCAAACAATGAGTGTAGTCATAGGGATCGAAGCTTTTTCAGCACGGCTAAAAAAGAAACAAAACATGAGGCAAACGTTGCTTCTGGTCTAAGTACTCTTGCTTTGTCCTGATCACTTCTTTGTGGTATCATCAGAATCCCCCAACTTATCTCCAGGTAGAAACGTGTACCTTTGGCTGAGGCAGCCTTTGACTTACTGAGTTCCTTCACCTGGCCAAGCAGCACACAGACTACAGAGCCCACAGGTTGATTAAAACACAATGGACCCACATCAGGAATAACTAAGGCACACATCAACATCCTGAAATCACACAGCTGTGTGTTGTGTCTGAAGGCGGGTTGCCTTCTCCATCACTTTTCCAAATGTTCCCTTCACAAGCTGTGAACTTGAGCCCCTAGAACTGAATTCCCATGCCTTGAATGATAGGCTTCCCTGGTGGTTCAACAGCAAAGAATCTGCCTGCAAGGCAGGAAATGCGGGTTCAATCCCTGGGTCAGGAAGATCCCCTGGAGGAGGGCATGGCAACCCACTCCAGTATTCTTGCCTGGAGAATCCTGTGGACAGAGGTGCCTGGCAGGCTACAGCCCACAGTGTTTCGAGAGTCAGACATGACGGAAGTGACTTTGCAAGCACTCGCTCCTTGAATGATGCTGGACTTTCTAAATTCCTTGCACACTCTGCCTCCACAAGGCCAACCATCTGTCTCGGCTGGTAAATTCTACCTTCACAGGAGATACATTAAGCTCCGGGCATTCTATTTCTAGGTCTGACTCTTTGCCGATCTTCCCAACCTAGCGATTGAACCCAGGTCTCCTGCATTTGCAGGTGGATTTTTTACCATCTGAGCCACCAGGGAAGCCCAAGAATACTGGAGTGGGTAGCATATCCCTCCTCCAGGGGATCTTCCCGATCCAGGAATCAACCCAGGGTCTCCCGCAGGTGGATTCTTTACCAGCTGAGCTATCAGAGAAGCCCCACAGTATCTCATACTTGATATAAATTCAACAAATAGAGGTTAGTATTATTTATCCCAACAGAATACAGAAGTGGTTAAAAACTTGAGCTTTTGTATCAGACATGAATTAGTATTCACATCCGTTCTGTGATTTGGGAAAACATGTTTAACTTCCTAAATTTGTTTCTGTGACTAGAAAGTATTAGTGAAAATGCATGTACTTCTTGTTGAGAGGATTAGGGTTGATTTTTGTAAAGTACTTAGCACTTGGAATGTGCTTAATAAATGGTAACTGTTATTTTCCTTGATGTTACTATTATTATTATTACTGGGCACCTTCCCAAGCACAGGTTCAGAATGCTCTTTCTCTTAGTATAATTAACTACCAAGTCAGTTAGAGAGACAACTCCATGCCTTGGGGTCCATGTTTCCAAGTTGCCCACCCTATAGCTGAGTCCTGGATATGAGGATGAGAAAGGGTTTCCATTTCTTGATTTTTGTGGCCTCTGAAAAATGTCTTGGTTACCACACCCAATCTTCAGGGTGACTAAGCAAACTGTCAGCCATGATGATTTCTTCTTCACAGGTGGGAGAGTGGCTGTGGAAACTTTGAGCCTGAGGTTATGGAGCTTTATAGGGCTGAAAGCCCAGAAAAAAATTCTGGGCTTATCAGCCCTTTTGCGTGTGTGTGTGCTGGGTCTTAACTGTGGCATCCAGGATTTTTATTTGCCACATGTGAACTCTTAGTTGCTGCATATGGGGTCTAGTTCCCCAGCCAGGGATTGAACCCAGGACCCCTGCATTGGGAGCACGGAGTCTTAGCCACTGGGCCACCAGGCTAACCACTTTTAAGGGAACCAGTAAAGATAATCATTGTCACTCAGGAAATGAGGTCTCTGCCATACAATCCATGCTAACACTCACCGATAAATTGAAGGTTATCAAACACTCTTCAAGTTTTTCTTTTCTCAGACCAGACAGTTGCACTTTCCTGTGAAAATGTGGGAGCAATTTTGAGGTTTTTAGCTTCCAAGCCTGTCAGAAGTCCCTTTGATTTCCCTGCATTTCCACCTGTGTAGTTTCTGCTATCTAGCAGTATGATCATTGTATGTAACTCATGCCAACCCACTTGCATTTGGGGGTTCATGTGAATACTTTTTCACCTGGATTTTATGGTAGGTATTGTCTGCTCAGGTGGATTTGTACTTCTACTGGCATTCCATTCCATCCCATCCCATTCCATTCCACAGTCACCTGGTATGGATATCCTTGGTAAATGATCTGCAAAATTGGTGACTGAAAAAAATAGTGGTCATCACTCTACAAGACATACTCAGATGAGTTGTAGATGAATTGAGATGAATGTTAAAATGTAAACATAATGAGAAGATAGTATGTAATGATGTATCATATTTATTAAGCAAATGTTGGTTTTCTAAAATTAAAACTCTAGGATAACAAAGAAAAACATGAAAAATATCCATGTAAAATTTCAAAACCTGAAATAAAAGAGTGATTAACAAATTAAGCAATAAATAACAAGAAAAATATTGACAGTTAATAAAGCAGGATTAATCTTACTAAAAGATTGATAATAAAAAGGTTATTAGTAAAGGATTAATAATTTTAATATATAAATACCATGGAACAAATCAATACAGATGATACTAAAGCCTACGGAAAAATGAGCATAAAGCATGAACATGTAATTTGTTTTAAAAGAAATACAAAGACTAATAAACACATGAGTAATTGTTAACCTCTCTAGTAAGCAAAAATTTGCAAATTAAAACAATAGTATAATATCTTTTCCCCCCAAAATTTCCAATATTTAAAAGCCAGGTATTGTCTTTACCTAGAAAGGATGCTGAAGGACTGGCATGTGCAAGGACTGCTGTTGAGAATTAAATTAGTACAGTATTTCTGGATGACAATTTGTACTAAAGGGGGGGTGGTCATCATTTTATAATACGTAAGTGCATCAAATGAACATGTACACCTTAAACTTACACAATGTTATATGGCAAGTATATTTCAATAACCTGGGGTTGGTGAGGGGGGGGGGCAAGAACACAGTACCACTTCATAGTCTTGCCAAAAAGATTAAATGTATGTCTGATCAAGACTTCTGGTTCAACGACCAATTTGCGTGTGTGTGTGCTAACCGGTAGCTCAGTGGTGAAGAATCCCCTTGTGATACAGGAGCTGCAGGAGACTCGGGTTTGATCCCTGGGTGGGGAAAATGCCCTGGAGAAGGTCGTGGCCACTCTCTCCAGTATTCTTGCCTGGAGAATCCCATGGACAGAGGAGCCTGGCGGGCCACAGTCCATAGGGTCACAAAGAGTCAGATGACACGACTAAAATGACATAACATGGCCACAGACTGTTCAAATCTTGGGTCCAACTATTAAGTTGCAGGACACACAAAAGACAGAAGAGCCAGTTGGCTTGGGTCAGTTTCCAGCCTTTTCTAATTCTCCCGCTTCCTTTCCTCCCTCCCTCCAGCATCCAGGTTAAATACACGTCCGACCATGTTTATATATGATCCATAAAACTATAGGAGCCATAAAAGTGCAGGAACCTTGTGTGTGGGGCTCCCTCAGCAGTGAGACCACTCCCGGGTCTGCATTCCTCCACTCGCCAGGCGTGCTCATTCCATGGGGAACAGTGGAATGGGGGACGGGGGCTCGGTGCTGTCTCTGGGTTTGTCCTCTTGCTCATAATATCACAGTAAGTGATGAAAGGCGTTGCTGTTACTTTCTTGTCTCTTGTTGCTTTAGTCACCACTCTAACACCTGACAGCTCAGCTCTCTCCAGCTCAGCTGATCTCCTGACAAAACACACAACCATGATAATCACACTTTAAAGATATTTGGCATTAATTTTAGATCCAAGATCCCACATCATTATGAACTATTTCTGCACTTAGTAATAAATGCTTTCATGCTTGTTAAATCTCCTAAGACCACCCGCTGCAGCCAGACAACTTTATATTCTAATATAGGTAACTATAGGCCTGACATCTTGTCTGAAGTCTGCTAGCAACAGATATAAACCTCCCTACACAGAGAGGGATGTCTCAGGTGGCCCTAGTGGTAAAGAACCTACCTGCCAATGCAGGAGACGTAAGAGAAGCAGGTTCAATTCCTGGGTTGGATCCAAGATCCCCCGGAGGAGGGCATGGCAACCTACTCCAGTATCCTTGCCTGGAGAACTGCATGGACAGAGGAGCCTGGTGAGCTACAGTCCACAGGGTCGCAGAGAGTCGGACATGGCTGAAGCAACTTAACACACACACACACATAGATATATGTGTTAACTTGAGACTCCTCTGTTGGTCCTGTGTCTTGTCCATTAATATTCCCTGAGTTCCTTCCAGACATTTCCCTTCCTGTCCTCAACAGCACTTGCATGAGTCTTGTCTTATTTACCATTCAGGCTAAACCTGTAATGAAATGGAAATACATTATCAATCTGCCTATCACCCCTTCCTTCAGGGGAAACATCCTTCTTACATTCAAGGTTGTCAAGGCAGGAACCATATCTACCATACATTAGTCCTAGAGTTGGGTATGTGACCTGAAGCGTGGCGAGTGGAGGTCTCTAGCCCTGTGGTCATAATAATGGTTTCAGAGATGGGCATGTAAGCCAAGCTGAATTACAATCTTCCCAATGATTTTTTTTTTTTTTTTTGCCATAGATATAGGGAAAGATTCTTCTTCTGGAATCTTTAGTCCTAAAGTCTATAAGTTCAAGCTGCTTTGAGTTTGAAACCTTCCTTGACTAGAAGAAAATTGTCTGCTCTAGGAATGAGTAAGGCCAACACTCAAAGGAAATAAAGGAAGAAACTAAAGAGATTGGAAAGTTGACTCTTTGGGTCCAATTATACCCAAAATGTACCTCAATTTTATAGTGACATGAATCGATAAATTCATTTTCCTTTGTTTTAAGTCAGTGTGAGTTGAGTCTGTCACTTGAGAACACAAAAATTCTGATTAATACACACAGGACAGCACAGTTGTATGTTTATTTGACATAACACTTTTCTGGATAATTGTGTTAATGAGGCAAGATCTGAAATTAAAACTGCAAAGTGAAGATAATAGCATTCAATTAATTCTGTCACATATTCATTTATTCAATTGTCATTATGGAGGGTGAGATTTGAGAGGGAGGATAAGAAGTCTTTTATAGCAGAAAGCTCTGATAACTGGATTGCAAAATTCTAGTCTCTGTAAGATGAATATGGCTATTTCTGCTTGAGAAATGAGTGGTTTCTGCCTAATTTTGAATTTTTGCCTTATTGTGTGCTCTGAATCAGTACTTCTATGAATGGAAAATATTAATTCTCATCAGAGCCCATTTGAATTCTGACAATAGTTGTGATTTGTATTTGCATCTAATTACATTTTACTAAAAGGGACAAAATTGAATGTAGCAGAGACTGAATCCCATTGAATCCTGAAGAGATACAGAAGTCTACAAAAATTAGAGGAAGAGTCTGATGGAGTTAGAAGAGAGTAGGTGCTTGAGGGGGCTTCCCTGGTGGCTCAGACGGTAAAGAATCCATCTACAATGCGGGAGACCTGGGTTCGATCCCAGGGTTGGGAAGATCCCCTGGAGGAGGGCATGGCAACACACTCCAGGATTCTTGCCTGGAGAGTCCCCATGATAGAGGAGCCTGGCGGGCTACAGTCCATAGGGTCTCAAGAGTCGGACACGACTAAGCAACCCAACACAGCACAGGACAAGTGCTTGAGGAGCATCGAGTTTTCACCACCTGAATATACGGCAAGATATGACACTCATGCCAATGTCAGCATTTCTTGGGTTTCCAGTACATACACATTCACACACATGCACGAACATACTTGCATGCTGTTAAATACAACATTCACACACATACACACTCATATACACATGATCTCAGATGCTCTTTGTCTCTTTCTAGCTCCTTAAATACCTAGACATTACTGACCACATTTTTTATCCAAACACTTAAAAGAATGATTTAAAAAGATACAAAATGTTAACATGCCTACTGATTTGCTCATTTCATCTACCCTCTGTGATCCACTCCAGACCTTCAACATCTTTAAAACAAACACTGTATGATTTATGAAAAACATACCACACCCACCCCAAATATCTGATGGCTGGCTTTCCCTGGTGGCTCAAATGGTAAAGAATCTGCCTGCAATGCGAGGGATCTGGGTTCAATTCCTGGATGTGGAATATCCCCTGGAGAATGAAACAGCTACCCACTCCAGGATTCTTGCCTGGAGAATCCCATGGATAGAGGAGCCTGGTGAGCTACAGTCCATGGGGTCACAAAGAGTCAGACCACACTGAGCGACTAACACTTTCATTTTAGATATTTTATACAAACCTCTATGATATTGTTTCCCACATGCTACTGGGGGCAGAAATAATTTTATTTGAAGACGCTTCATGATGGTCCCGATGCCTCTGTTTCTTGCATTCGTTTATTCTCAACTAATTTTTCAAGGGTTCCAAAGTCCTGCTGCATATCAGTATTCACTGGGGAGGTTTCTTACGAATCCAGGTGTGGAAACGTCTACTCTACAGCCCAGTCAATCAGCGCGGTCTGAGGACCAGCAGCACTGGCATCACCTGGGAGCTTCTGAGAAATGAGGTCAATGTGGCTTCACTGCAGACATAATGAATCGATCTCTGCAACAAAGATCCCTAGGTGGGTCTATGCGCACGTTAGAGTCCAAGAAGCATCTGCAGGACATGGTCAACAAAACTGGACCCTCTGTTCTCCATACCTATTATCCAAAATTCTGACTTCTTCTACTTCATTAAGAATGTTACAGTGCACTTAAATTTGATGTATTCTTTTTTTTTTTTTTTTTTTAAACAGGGTAACAGCTTATATTTGAGTTTCAGATACACAAGTAACTTTTTGGCACAATTAAGCCCCAGACATTACGTGGGATAAACTTTATCCTATGTATCCCATTACATGTTTACCTCAAGTCCACAAGGCAGCCCCAACGCTGAGCTGAGACCCCGGTTAGGAGGATAGCACTCCCAGGCCTTGGTCAGTCGTGTGGACCCTGGCCACAAGCCTCACTCTCTGGAGGGCAGCCCATGTCCCTTCCCACAGCTTCCAGGCTCATACCCGCCCCCGCTTGTCCTGTGCAGAGGTGATGGTGCCGGGTCACTCAGGTGGTGGAACATGTCCGGACGCCGGGCTCTCATTCTCCAGGCCCTGAGGCTCTGGTCACCTCAGTGGTGGAGGGTGAACCCCCAACCCACACGAGCCAAGTGTGAAGCAGGGTGAACGCTGAGTCTGGGGCTGTCGTTACATGGCAGCAAAAGCCTGGGGGCAGGGGGAAGGGGTCCCAGGAGCAGAGGGGCTGGACCCACAGGCCTGAGGGTTACGGCAGATTGCAGATGCTCCTATAAACGACCAGGAAGTGTTTCTGACTTCTGACACAGAGGCTGTGTTGCCATCACTCAAGCTTTAAAGCTGCAGCTCAAAAGCAGCTAAATGTGGGTGTGTGGCTTTGTTCCAATAAAACTTTATTTACAAAATGGGCAGTGACAAAGCCTGGCTGGAGGCCTTTGCTGAGGGCTCTGGGATCTCCACACTGGCTGGGGGCTCCTACAGCCTGGGCGCCGGCGCCTACTGAATTCAAAGGACACACAGCCATGGACACGACCAGCAAGGGTGACATTACCCAGGAGCTGGGGCTCAGTACCGCCGGGGCCTCTCAGCCCCAAGTGTGCCTCCGGGCCCTTCCTGCCCAGAGCCCGGGTCCCTGGGGCCCCTCCCCCGATCAGAGGACCCAACAGGAGGCCCTGGGGGCTTCCAGGCTCAGAGGGGCGGTGATTTATTCTTCATCTGTACTTTGCTCCAATAAAATTTAAGTCTTTTCTTTGACCGCAGGTAAGAATAAGCCTTTAAACTTGTAAAGGCCTCTTTGATGCCTCATTTTATTTTATTTTCAGAAGCAAATTCCCCACAGGTCTGTACCACCAATGTGTTCTGAGATTTTTCCTCCTGTATCTCTTGACCTTTGCTTCCCACATAGGTTTTACTTCCAAGGCTATTTCATCTTAGCCATGACCTTGCCATTCATCTCCTGCTACCTAAATTTTCAAAATCTTTCTTTTGACCGACTTCCCAGCCTCTTACCTGCCTTTCATCTTTGGGGCCAGCTTTCATTTTTGGCTAATGTGGAGATCCATTTTCTCTAGGCTCTCAGGCTAGATGCGATGACCTATTCCAACTTCATGTTTCATTTCTAGGAAATTGTCTGCCAATATCCACTTTCTGGATGTTCCTACTTGACTTCAAAATGTCTAGACAAAGGTGATTCATCAGTCACCTTGACATTGTATCTTTCCACTGCTGGATACTTGGTGTTACTCCAACCATCTTCCTGAGGATCCTCAATTTTCCACTTTCCATCTGGATCTTTTGATATTGTACAGAAAAGGGCAACTGAAAACACACCTAAACAGTGATTGGCTTGTTATCATGATAGCAGTAGGGAGCAAGCTATGATAATCAGAGTGTGAAGATTATTATGAAATGAATTCTGCCTCCGTGTCTTCACTTCCAAAGACCTGCACTGCCGCTCCCTTTCAGTCACCCCTCCCCTGGTCAGACCGTGGACTAGGCCAACATCAGGAATTGTTCCATGTTTGACACCCCGAAAGCCAGCTTCCCACTGACTGAGCAAAAATCTTCTGTCTGTCAGGCTTGGATTCCCCCATCCATGCCTGTTGACCTTGATTCAGGCTGAAATCAACCAAAATGTCAACTCAGCCTTTCATCAGTTTCCACAGGAAATCAAGTTACCTAAGCATGTCATCGCATCTGAGGTCATGACTGAAGACGTTATGCTGCTGTGTTGCTCAGCCACGTCCAGCTCTCTGCAGCCCCAGGGACTGCGGCCTGCCAGGCTCCTGTCGGTGCGAATCCCTGGTTGACCCTCCTCTCCTCCTTAAGACCACACTCAAGTTCTCCCAGCTCTTGTGCAAGGAAACTCCATTCTTCTCCCAGCTCCTACTCCCCCAGAGCCAGAGTATCCACTGAAACCAAAGTAGAGTATGCTGCAGAATTTCAAGAATCAAGACAGGAAAACATATCGGTAAGGGATGAGACCAAGATTATGAAACAACAAAGGCATTCTGAGGAAAAGGATTCGAGAAAGAAGCCACTAGAAATCAAGGTGTGGGAAAAAAAAAGAAATCAAGGTGTGTATGCACCCTGTGTACCAACTGCTGACTGAAGTTTTTGCATCACTGGTCCTCAGTGTACAAAAACTGTATGAATTTACTACAGTTGAAGAGGGCAGTTGTCCATCCTGTAGGACTTAACAGCAGAGAGGTTAGATGTGAGAGCTCTGGCATTCCACTGCTTCCTGACCAGCTCGGAACAAGTTACTTAAACACTTTGTGCCTCATCTCTAATATGGGGGTAATAAAATATCTGCCCCCAAGGGTTTGATGAGGAGTACATGACATCATCTATGTGAAAGGCTTAGCACAGAGCCTGGCTTCAAGTAAACACCAAATACATTTTAGTTATAGTAAGGATCAGCATTAGTTATAAACCCTTCTACTGAAGTACTTATCTTAAAAATAGCATTTACTCGTTTGTTTATGCATTTATTTTTGTGGAAGTATAGTTGATTTACAAAATTGTGTTCGTTTCTACTGTATAGCAAAGTAATTCAGCTACACCCATATACACATTCTTTTGGGCTTCCCTGGTGACTCAGACGGTAAAGAATCTGCCTACAATGCAGGAGACCTGGGTTTGATCCCTGTGTAGGGATAATCCCCTGGAGAAGGGAATGGCTACCCACTCAAGTGTTCTTGCCTGGAGAATTCCATGGACAGAGGAGCCTGGCAGGCTATAGTCCATGGGGTTGCAAAGAGTTGGACACCACTGAGCGACTAACACTTTCACTTTGATGCATTTTTTTACATATTCTTTTCCATCATGGTTTATCACAGGATTTCAAATACAGTTCTCTGTGCTATACAGTAGGACCATGTTGTTTATCCGTCTCTATGTGGATGGCTCTGCTAATCCCAAACTCCCCCTCCATCCCTCCCCCAGTCTCCACCCTCTTGGCAACCACAAGTATGTCCTCTGTCTGTGAGTTCAAAACAGCATTTTGTTTTGATAATTTCATGTTTGTCTTTTATTTTGACCTAGCTTCTGTGTGGGTCAAAAGATAAAAGAAACAAAAATATAAAGTGAAGTGGAGATAGCCTGGATCATTGAATTTTAAACAAAAGTGATGAAAAGAAATATAATTCCTCTGCCCTGATGAATTATTGCAGAAATATACTCCAAAATTAAGTCAATATTGTCCAGGAAAAAAGAAAGGTCATCTGCTTGGCTCTCCTGTCTTCACTCAGGCCCACATCCAACTTATCTTTGGGAAGCAAGAATAAGTTTTATTTTCAAAGGATCTCTTTGCAGAGATTTGCATTCTCCCCGGGTAACCAACTCCTTTTCTTCTGACTGTGAGACAGGAAAATGCAGATTCTTTTATTCTAGAAATGGACGTATGTATAGAACCAAACCTGAGCGGTGAGAGGGCATAGAATTAAGAAAAGTTCCTATTTTTATTTATGGCCTGTTTCCTAATTGCCAAACATGATTTGCAATGAGTAGGAAATAACTGGGTTTCCCTGGTAACCCAGCTGGTAAAAAAAAAAAAATCCACCTGCAATGCAGGAGACCCTGGTTTGATTTCTGGGTCGGGAAGATCCACTGGAGAAGCGATAGGTTACCCACTCCAGGATTCTTGGGCTTCCCTTGGGGCTCAGATGATAAAGAATCCACCTGCAATGCAGGAGGCCTGGATTCAATTCCTGGGTTGGGAAGATCTCCTGGAGGAAGGAAGTGGCTACCCACTCCAGTATTCTGTCCAAAACGCTGTACTTTCACTTATATATTTTTAGCCAAATTTGCTTTGCTTCCTCAATTTATGAAACCCTCATCACTCGTACAGTCTTGTTCATCTAAATTGGTAAAAAATGATGTTAATAAATATTAAACTATGACTGCCACTTCAAAATCAGACAGCAATCACCCTTGGGGTGCAAGAGCATCATTCTGTTCCTGATGTGAAGGAAACATAAAAGAGCTAGAATCCGGAAGATTCGCTCTGAGACTGTGGGGTAACACAACTGAGAAATGTTGGGAGTCCAGGTTAGTCAGCCTGGCAGGGATGGGAAGAAGACAATAATAAGGAAGTAGGGTGACAGGACACGCTGACAAATTCTTTCTGTCTAAATTTTTTCATTTATTAGTCTGCAGTGAAAAAAAGGAAAAAAACTTTCCATGTTCATATCTGGCAATGCACCATACCTGGCAGTCCGGTGGTTAAGACTTTTACTTCCAATACGGGGTGCCGGCACAATCCCTGGTCAGGGAGCTTAGATCCCACATGCTGCATGGCCAAAAAATCAAAACATAAAGCAGAAACAATATTGTAACAAATTCAATAAAGATTTTTAGAATGGTCCACATGAAAAAAAATATAAAAAAAAAAGTACATCATACCTGTTGAGGAGTGGAGAGAATTAATATTTCCTGAATGTCTGCAAGATCTTTGGACCCCTTCTCTGTGTCTATTCCTGTGGTGACTTCAATCAACCTCACAATTTTAAATACACATATACATTGAGGGCTCCAAATCTTCTCTGTCCAGCTTAGATCTTCCTTGAACTCTAAGCTAATATACTCAGCTGCCTACTCAATTTCAGGCCCCATTTGGGGCCTGAACATCCCCCAGAACAAGTTCCTGATCATTTTTCATCTGCTCCCTCCTCAGTCTTTCTCATTTCAGCTATTGGCTTCTCCATTCTTAAACATTCAGGTCAAAAACCTCCCAGTCATCCTCAACTCCTCTTTCTATTACATACTTCTTCCCCTCAGTTAGAGACCTATTGGGTTTATCTTCAAAATATATCCAAAAGGACTCCTTTCCAGTAACAATGGGCGATCTTATCAAACCAGCCCTAACAGCAAAAAATTATTGGTCAAAATATTTTTTTAATCTGAGAGCTAATAAGATAATAGGGAATTACAAAAACCAAAGAGAAATTATAATTCAGGAATAAAAAAGGGGGGAGGGGAGGGAGAGAAACATCTTTGTCCTGAGAATAGGAGTCTAAGCCAGAACATTCTCCTGGAAAATGTAAACATTATGGGGATATAATTAAAAAAAACTCTCCCCCACAGAAAATTGAGAAGTTAAAGGGTCTAATGAGATAAGGCTGGCCCAGGAATGAATCAGTCCTCTCATGGAATTACACTTGAACTTTATTTCTGGGTCATCTAGTGAATCTCAAACTTTGAGCTTGATTTAAGTTACTCCCAAGCTGGTAGCACCCTGGTGCCAGGCAGAAGCAATGACAAATTTTATCTAGATGAAGTTCTCTTAATTAATTAATGAATTAAACTTCATTCCTACATATTTTTCCAAATAAAACATCCAGTATCCAGTCAAAAATAACTGGCACACAAGGAAGCTAAGAAGAACCAGCAGAAGCAACAGGAAACACAATTCACAAGGCTTAGATACGGGAACTGTACTGCAACCCCATGGACTGTAGCTGCCAGTCTCCTCTGTCCATGGGATTTCCAAGGCAAGAATACTAGAGTGGGTTGCCATTTCCTTCTCCAGGGGATCTTCCTGAACCAAGAATGGAAACCATGTCTCATACATTGGCAGGCAGAGTCTTTACCACTGAGCCACCAGGGAAGCCCAGATACGAGAATTACCAGAGTCAGAAAACATATAGAAAATGATACAACAGACAAACTAGAATTTTATCAAAATAAACGTAGTAAGATTGACTTTATCGGCAGTTTTCCCCCCCAAGGCTCCTTTAAGGCACGCCTGTGACGTTTTAAGAGCCACAGGTCAGCTCTCCCTGCTCTAACGTTCTCTTCCAGCATTTCCACATGGGTCATCCCTTCCGGCAGAGGTGGAGCAAGCCCAGATGTTCTGGAAGGGGCTGAGTGCCCTCACGATTCCCTAGGAGAGAGGGGTTTTCCTGACTCAGCTTAATTGGCATCCACAGACAATGCTCCTGCTGGCCACTAAAAGCACGTCCAGCAGGCTCCACGCTGCCCCATTTTCAGACGGAAGGCACGGCAGGCCCCTCCGTTCTCCATGCTCTTCGCCGCCTCTGCTGAGGACTGCGCCTGTGACCCAAACGTACACAAAAGGATGAAGCAGGCCCAAGAATTGAGCCTTTAATAAAGGCCTGTGAAATTGCATTATTAAGTCAATATTCCCAGCGCATAAGTGGTACTTTCTGGAGCTACTTTAATAAATTACATCTCCGGTGTATTTGCACAGCTATTAAGCATCTTCATTATTAGGATAGGAAATTGGGCAGCAAGGGATGAGGCATCAAGCCCTATGTTGGATGAACACAGTGGGAAATGTTAGAAGTAGGACCAAGTTTTACATTCATTCAAATTTGAGGAAGAAAGACTTTAAACTCTTGGGTCATACAGGCTCATAGCCTCTTATCAGCAATTCTAACAACTTACCCTATAGGGATAGCTACACGTGGACAAATGAACAACTAAGTATTATAAGGATGTTCACCTAGGTATTGTTTTCATTAATCAATAAATTACTAAATCATGGCCATCCTGCAAGGAAATATTAAAAGAAAGGCTATTTAAAAGGGAGGCAGGCCTGTAATATATTCCCAGAAAACATCCCTAAAATACATTAAGTGAAAAAAAATCAAGCCCGGAATGCCCCAGTGGTTAGGACTGAACATTTTCACTGTCTGGGGCTGGGTTCAATCTCTGATAGGGGAACTAAGATCCCACAGTTGCATAGTGTGGTAAGGAAAAGAAAAAAATGGAAAGAAAAAAAATCAAGGCAACACAGTTTGTAATATTGAAAATTTGTGAAAAAATAATATATTCATGTATGTGAGTATATGCATGAAGTGTTAGTTCCTCAGTTGTGCCTGACTCTTTGTGACCCCATGGACTATAGCCTGCCAGGCTCTTCTGTCCATGGAATTTCCCAGGCAAGAATACTGGAGTGGTTGTCATGCATGGAAAATGTCTAAAGGAAGCAGAAAAGGCCATGGAAGGAAGTTATGTTGAAAGGACAAGAAATTTAAGTGGAAAAGAGCCTCATTTTTCATCATAAATGGTTTGGTTCTATTTGAAATGTTTTACCATATGCATATCTTTTTTTCCTGAGGGTGTCCTTTATTTGATTACATCAGTTAAAAAAATTGAGGTAAGACTGATTTATAGCATTACATAAGTGGCATGTGTATGAAACCACATTACTAACCCAATCACTTAGTACAACTTAATAAAAACACTCAATTTATGTTAAGACGACTGAAATCCTTTTAGACAATTTTATTCTTCTTCAGTTGTATTGTCCCTGAGAAGATCTTTCAGTTATCTTTTGCTAGTCAACCATGACCTTATAAATTCACTCTGACCCCCAAGCAGCTGTAAGAAACATGCTTTGTTTATCACTTTATCTGTAGCACTGGAGCACAGTACTAGTACCTGATGTACAGTGGGGGCAAATAAACAACTAAAATATAAAGTATGTGCAGTGACGGCTGGTGCTTGAAAAGAATTCAGCAGAATGGGAGAGGGGTGAAGTGCAATTTTTAAAAAGGTGACTAGGGAAAGTTTTATTGATAAGTTGATATTTGAATAAAGACTGAAAGCAAGAGATGAGGCTATTGGGAATAAGATTTTGAGGCAGAAGAGTAGCAAGTACAAAGGTCCTGGGTTGGGAGTGTGTTGATCAAATAATATGCTGGATTCTTTTAAGCTTTATATTTTAAATATACATATTCACTTCCTAACTTGACATAGAATTTGAACATAATAGGTTTGATCTACTTCCCTGTTTCTTTAATATCCAGGGTGAAAGACTCTAACCAAGTAAACAATTTCATTATTTCAAGCAAATGGAGATTACTGTTCAAAGGGCCCTGGAGTGAGGTTACTACCCAGGAGAATTGAGGTGACCCTTCCGGGAAAGCCTGGGTGATCCCTCTGACAATCGAAGTTGCTTTTCAACAAGTCATAAATACACAGGGCAATTTTGCAAGTAACCCTGAGCCATAAGTTTTGAGCCCTTTTGTTTGGACATTATCCCAATAAGAACACTCGGCCAACACCTGTCTAATATAGTCATTGCTTAGCTCACACCCCTGGGTTCAAGTTCATATTCTAGTTCTCTAGTCTGATTTGGGTCAGCCACCCCCTGGACTGAAATCAACAAACCTGCCTGTCATCTGATTCTCAGAATCTCCATCACTGTAATGACACCTGGTTTCACTTTCTACAATGAAAGCCCTTCCGGATTCTCAGCACCTTCTCCATGGATCTCATCCGACGTGCCCTACACATAGTATCTGACACTCTTCTTTATTATTAATTTTTGTTGGAGTACGAAGTTGCTTTACAATGTTGTGTTAGTTTTTACTCTACAGCAAAGTGAATCAGCTATAGATTGTTGTTCACTTGCTAAGTCATGTTTGACTCTCTGTGGCCCATGGACTGCAGCACACCAGCCCCCCCGACCTCCTGGAAGTTTGATCAAAATCATGTTCATTTAGTCGGTGATGCTGTCTAACCATCTCATCCTCTGCCGCCCCCCTTTTCCTCCTGCCCTCTATCTTTCCCAGCATCAGGGTCTTTTCCAGTGAGTCGGCTCTTCGAATCAGGTGGCCAAAGTATTGGATCTTTAACTTTAGCATCAGTCCTTCCAACGAATATGCAGGGTTGATTTCCTTTAGAATTGACAACTATACATGTATCCCCTCTTTTTTGGATTTCCTTCCTATTTAGGTCACCATAGAGCACTTGGAGTCCCCTGTGCTATACACTAGGTTCTCGTTAGTTATCTATTTTATGCCTAGTGTCAATAGTGAACGTTAATCCCAGTCTCCCAGTTCTTCTTACTCCCTTCCCCTTGATACCTATATGTTTGTCTCTCTGTCTGTGTCTCTCTTTCTGCTTTGCAAATAAGATCATCTATACTATTTTTCTAGATTCCACATATATGCATTAATATATGAGTATCCTGACACGCTTGATGACGGTGCATGTTCCCCAAACTCTCACCTCTGGCTTCCATAACACAGTCTCTCACTAAGCTACGTTCTTTCCTGGTCTCCTTTCCTGAACCTCTCCCTCAAAGCTCCCAAAGCTGCTTTGTTTCCTTTCTCTTTCCCTGGACACTGGCTCTCACTTAAATGCTCACAACGTTCTTCCTACATTAATCCACAGAGAGAAAGGAGGCAATATCCACCCCCATCATCACAGTAATTTATAAGTAATGTCACCTGCTGAGTATTAAACAGAAAAACCAATAGCACAGTATGTTAAACATATATAGAAGAAAATGAATAGATTGTGTAGAAACATAAAACTGATGCCATCTGCATCTGTCCAAGCCCAGTTACGCTGCCTTGGGAGTGACTTCTTCTCCAAGGAGCACAAGAGGGGTGAGATTTTTTAGCTAAGAAAGCTGAAATCCCAATGGATAGATGTATACGTATGGCTGAGTCCCTTTGCTGTCCATCTGAAACTATCACCACATTGTGAATAGGCTATACTCCAATACAAAATAAAAAGGTTTCAAAAAGCTGAAATCTGAACAATTGTATTTTGCTCTTTCCAAAGAAAGACTCTAATAGCAGGATGTGGTCAGTAGGAAGAGCAAGCAGACGGTGCAGCCCTGCACAGACCAGGGGGAGGGAACCTGTGTGTTCTGACCTGAGAGCTTGTCTCCAAGCCTCACGCTCTGTTTCGCCATCACCACCCCCAACCCTCCCCTCAGTCTGCCGGTCTGCCGTCCAGAGCTAGGGTGCTTAAGAAAGAATCCCATCTTTTGGTATGTGGGTAAGAATGAAAAAATAGAACAGGCACCAATGTCCCAGCCCCCACCTTAGCCCCTCTCCTAGCGGGTCCTCAGGTGGAAGCCCCCTCCCCACTGACTCTGGGTGCAGGCATATGTGTCCTCAAACTGACCGTGACTGATTACAGATGTGATGTGATCACCTCTTCCAGGACCATGGGTCATAGACTTGGGACTCTTCACTTCAGTGTCCTGTGTTCATTTCAGGAATGATCTGTGGAGCAAAAGGAAGAGGTGTCTTGAGACAGTGAACTCAGGAATCAAACCAGCTGGGCGCAGATCCCTGCTTGGCCACTTACTGGTTCTCTGCCTTCAGCAAGCTTCTGCCTCCCTGTACCTCCATTTTCCTACCTGCAGGTTGGGGATACACAGAGCCTCCAGCAGGCTTCCCAGGTGATGCTAGTGGTAAAGAACCCACCTGTCAATGCAGGAGACATAAGAGATACAGTTTCGATTCCTGGGTCAGGAAGATTTCCTGGAGGAGGAAATGGCAACCCATTCCAGTATTCTTGCCTGGAGAACCCCATGGATGGAGGAGCCTGGCGGACTACAGTCTGTAGGGTCTCAGAGAGATGGACATGACTGAAGAGATTTAGCACAAACACACGCAGAGCATCTAGCTCACAAAGTTTTAAGTAAGTAATGAGTTAATATACTGAATAAGCAAGGCTCAGAGTTAAATTCTTGACATCATCATAATGGGCAGAAAGGCACTAGAGGAATACAAATCTCAGTTCTGAGTAAATTCATTGCCTCTCCCAATTTCCACTCATTAGAACCAAACTTGCTCTGCATGGCTTCTTTTCCCCCAAGGCAACTGCCTCAGAAGCACTGGTGCTTATCTCTCTTGGGTATTTTTTTCCTAAGACTCAAGCAGAAAGGAGAAATCAAATGACTATTCGCTAAACTGCTTTATCGTTCTCAGGGCAGAAGTTTAATAAATTAGAGCATCCTTCTGGCTGGATCCTATAGAGAGTCCAAAGTTACCTTTGGAATTATGATACATTTTGAGCTAAATACTTCTACCTAAATCCCAAACATTTCTATAACCTTGGGTTTTCTTGTGGCTATTTGCCTCCCCCCCATTTTTTTAAACAAGGGAGCAAAAACCATTTGTAGAAAATAATTCTTATATATAAGTAAAAACAGAAACAGACTCACAGACATAGAGAACAGATTTATGGTTGCCAAAGTGCGGGGCGAGAGAGGGAAGGAGTAGGAGTTTGGGATTAGCAGACGTAAACTGCTGCTGCTGCTAAGTCACTTCAGTCGTGTCTGACTCTGTGCGACCCCATAGACGGCAGCCCACCAGGCTACCCTGTCCCTGGGATTCTCCAGGCAAGAATACTGGAGTGGGTTGCCATTTCCTTCTCCAATGCATGGAAGTGAAAAGTGAAAGTGAAGTCACTCAGTCATGTCTGACTCCTAGCGACCCCATGGACTGCAGCCTACCAGGCCCCTCCGTCCATGGGATTTTCCAGGCAAGAGTACTGGGGTGGGTTGCCATTGCTTTTTCTGAGATGTAAACTATCTAGTGGTAAAGAACCGGCCTACCAGTGCAGGAGACTAAGATACGTGAGTTCAATCCCTGGGTCAGGAAGATCCTCTGGAGGAGGGCATGGTAACCCACTCCAGTATTCATGCCTAGAGAGTCCCTGTGGACAGAGGAGCCTGACAGGCTACAGTCCATGGGGTCCTAAAGAATCAGACACAGCTAAAGCAAATTAGCATGGATGCATGCAAATACAGGATGGATAAACAACAAGGTCCTACTGTACAGCACAAGATATTCAATATCCTGTGATAGACCATAATGGAAACAAATATGAAAAAGAATATATATGTAAAACGGAGTCAATTTGCTGTACAGAAATTAAGATATGGCATTGTAAATCAACTATACTTCCATAGAATTTAAAAAAAGTAGCTCCACTGTTTTTATCCCAACCTCACCTTTAGCTATGCACCAACAACTTCAAGACACAGCCTCAACAGTATCTGGAAACATGTACATGAATTTCTGGGCCAACAACTGAATAAGAATCATTCATCTCACTTCCATACCTTGGCTTTTATGCTCACCAAGCAGCCTACTGGGTATGATTTGTCTCAGAGTCAGAGAATGTATCCAGTGGTGAACTTAAAGTCTTTGGGAGAATTTTTAGTATTTCTATTTCTCACTCTAAATTAATTAATGAATTGATATCATGATTGTACATCAATCTCTTGTAAGTCAGGGGTATACAAAGCAGCCACTAAATCACTGGTTAGTTCTGGGGACCCCAGTGAATTAGAGTTCCCCACCCTTTACAGCCTCTAGAATGCTATGGTCACACCCAAGTGTGGTTGTTATCTTGTGAGCCCTTACTGGACCTTCTTTGTTGTTGTTTAGTCACTAAATTGTATCCGACTCTTTAGGACCCCATGCTCCTCTTTGCGTGGGATTTCCCAGGCAAGAATACTGGAGTGAATTGCCATTCCCTTCTCTAGGGGATCTTCCCATCCCAGGGATCAAAGCCACATCTTCTGCATTGGCAGGCAGATTCTTCACCATTGAGTCACCAGGGAAGCCTTCTAGTTTACCTTTATAATGTCTCCATTTGGTTCTTATTCACAGCAAGCAGCCCCTTCCATAGTTACATCTCCTACTATGACTTCCCTGCATCCGCCCAGCAGACCCCAAAGGAATGCCCTACAGGCATTTCAAGCTCGACACTTCTAAGACATAATTCACAGTCTTCTAAGACATAATTCACAGTCTGTTCCTACAAGCCCATTCTTCCTGCTGCTCCCACCGTTGGTAGGGGATCCTAGAAGAGCTTTGAGCAGAGCAGCAACATGATCTGATTTGCATTTCTATAAGAGTTCTCTACCTGGTTTAGAGAATACATCATTAGAGGGCAGAGGCAAATACTGGGCACCAGATAGAAGGATATTCCAGTCATCTCAGTCAGCAGTGATGTTGGCCTAGACCAAGGGATGACTTTGGAGAGGGAGAGAAGGAACAATCATGAGATATATTCAGGGTGTATTTGTGATGACAGGAATGTGAAAGTTGGGACAGATGAGGATACAAAGATGACCCTGGTTTCTGGTGGATAGTGGGATCATTAGCTCTGAATAGACAGCAGGTTTGGGGAAGAAGGTCATAGATTCTCTTTTGGACATGTTGCCTTTTACATACCTCGGAGACATTTGAGTGAAAATTCCACGTGGGGAATTCAACTTACTGTTTGAGCTCAGCTGGGAGAAATGGGTCAAAGAAACAAATTTAGATGCTGTCAGCCTATTGATAGTACTTGTCTTCATGGGCATGTGTGGAATCATCAAGGAAATTGTTAGAGGATGAGAAGAGAAAGAGAGAGAGCACTAGACTGAGAGAGAAGAATTAGCACAGAGTGATTCCAACACAAGAAGTCAGATTGCTGTTAGGATCTGCAGTCATTAGGGCTGCAATGTCCAGAGCCATGCAAGGAGAATAGCAAGGGTGCTGTCAGGAGAAGAGGAAGCTGTAGGGAGGAGGGCATGGCCATCTGTGTGGGCTGGTGCTGAGAGGTCATGTTGAAGTGTCTATACCCTTTCTCTTGGGAAAAATTCCATAATAGGACTAGAAAATGTTCATTACAACCCCCCCCCCCCAAACAAACAAAAAACCCAACCCTCTGGGTACCCATAAGTTATGGTTTGAAACGCAATGCAAACCCAGATTACACAGAATAAAGAAACTTTTCAAAAATGATTTATGCGGCACCAAAATAAGGAATTAAAAAAAAAACAAAAACCTGCACAACTGCTCATCCAGAAAGTTTGTCGATGCAATATCAGACATTCACATGTTTCCAAATATCTCTGTGTTTTGCATCATCTAAACCAAATGGGCAGATGTTTGGCTGTCTCTTTTTCCCATGAATCATCCTGACAGTTAGCACTGTGGGCAAAACAACCTAAAACTTTCCACAGCCCACCGATCCACATTCCCACCTAACATAAAGCGGTGGCTGCACCTTGATCTTTCCGGTTTATGCGCTGTTGGTTTCTTAAATCACTTAGCACACCATTTGTCAGTGTTCCCAGACTCACAGATGAAATATCACATGCATTCCCTCCC
The DNA here is from genome assembly GCF_910594005.1 of Cervus elaphus. Lineage (NCBI taxonomy): Eukaryota > Metazoa > Chordata > Mammalia > Artiodactyla > Cervidae > Cervus > Cervus elaphus. Next base: position 21,269,618 of record NC_057844.1, read on the forward strand.
ACCATGAAGCCAAACCCAGATAAATTTTGAGTCCATAGCATAAGCCCTCCAAGATCCTCACATCGCGCTTTGCTTGTTTCCTAGGAGACGAAGCTGTGCAGCTAGTTACTATTCCAAAGCACACAGCCAGATTCCCATCACTATGATATATTCCATTTTCTATTCAATTTCATCCCCAGGAGGAAACTCAGGGGTTATATGGAATTGCACATCTAGACTTGCCCTCCTGTCAAACATTAATAGGATCATGGAATCAGAATGCAGAGAGAGACTGGGGAACTCATGGAATCATTTCACTCCCCATCAGCAGGAGAACGTTTAACCTAACCCTGAGGAACCAACGAATTCCCTTATTTAATAGACAGCTCCTTTCTCCTCCACTAGAGAAGATTCAACAACCTCCGGCAAACAATTCTCAGTGCTTAGCAACCTCTACCCTGCGAGAATCCTGGGTGACACCCCATCAACACCCATCACAGCAGGGGACTGCTAGTCAAAGACAGACTGGGAAGAAAATGATCTCATTCACTTACAGACGATTCTGGTAAAATATTTTGAATTCTGGAAAATACGATGGAAAAGTGAAAGCATCAAAACACAGCCAGTTCACAATATAATGTTTTCCACATTAGATTACTCACACTGGGCAGAGTCCAGAGGTTGCTTGGGTCAACTCTTCAGGAGTTGTGGGAATTAACCACTGTCACTCAATGTACCTTTTTTGTTGTTGTTGTTATGCTTTTTCCAGTAAATAAATCTCCCAATGGGATGAAAAAATTATTTGAACTGTGTCTGCTCTGTAACATATTCTGCCTTGTCCATGATGAATGTTTTAATGAAAAATAAGTCATTTTTAAAAGGAGAGTGAACATCTTTGAAAAGTTTTCTAGTGTCCTCCAAGGGATTACAAAAGGTGTCAGGACATCCATGGCTCACGTGCTCAGTCACCCTTTCAGCAACATTGGCAGAATACTTACTGTGTGCTAGGCTCAGTGTTAAGTGCTTGGCATAGAGACATCTGTTGTAAGGACATCCTGTGTCAACCACTCCCATCAGCAGTTAAGGTACCACGGTGAGAGGAAATCATCTGATCTTCATGAAACTTCTCAGTTAGAGGTAGTTGTTGCTGCTCAGTTGCTAGGTCGTGCCCAGCTCTTTGTGACCCCATGGACTGCAGCACGCCAGGCTTCCCTGTCCTTCACTATCTCCTGGAACTTGCTCAAACTCATCTAGAGGTAGAAAGAGAGAATGAGCAAAGTACCATGCAAACAAATACAGAATGACTGCTATGTTAAGATCCTCTGAAAGCAGAAATGAGGAATCCATTTAATGAGGCAGGAAATAATGATTGGGGCAATTGGATGACCAAGTGAACCAGGTGAGAAGCCTCCCAGGTAGAGAAACTGGCATGGCTGGGCCTCTGTGCCTGGAAAGAAAGTCCAGTTGGTCATTAGCAGTAGTAGCATTAGCTGCTCAGTTGTGTCCGACTCCTTGTGAGCTCATGCACAGTAGCCCGCCAGGCTCCTCTGTCCATGGGATTCTCCAGGCAGGAATACTGGAGTGGGTTGCCGTGCCCCTCTCTAGGGAATCTTCTAGACCCAAGATCAAACCCAGGTCTCCTGCATTGCAGGCAGATTCTTTACCATCTCAGCCACCAGGGGAGCCCAGTTCGACCACTGGAGAAACTAAAAAAAGGCCAGTGTAGTCGAGCACAGAGAATGCAGAGAGAATGGCAGAGGGGTGGGGAACAGTGATGACACATGGGTGGAGGTTGGGTACAATTCTGGTCTCCACGATAAGAGCAACAGGAAGTGTTATGGCAGTCTGAACGCAGGTTGGAAAAGAATTTCCCAACAGAGCATTTCAGAAGGGAGTGAGTTTATTAAGCGCAATGGAGCAGAGATAATGTGGGTGTTGTGAGCACAGCAGGCCGACCTCCTAACAGACCAGGAAGAGTCGGCTTTTCCTGGTTAGTGACCAATTTTTATAGCCTCAAGGCAAAGAAAATTTCTTCTGGAGGGGCAGCATTAGCTGACTGGTTAGGGCACTATAGAGTGAATACTGGGGTGGGCATTTCTGCCTAATTCAGGGTCAAGAAGCCTGCTGGTGATGACGGCAGGTGGAGGGGGGTACTTTTGCCAATGGTTACAAAGGGGCTCAGTCAGCTTCGGAGGTGACCTTGGTTCTGGGCTCTGTGTCTGTAGCCTTGGGACAGGACTCCACAGGAAGCTCTTCCAATCACTCAGAATGTCAGGCAGGTGCTGCAGTCAGACCTGTCTTTCAGGAAGAGCACTCTGGCTACAGAATGGCGACTAAATAAGAGAGGCAGCAATGGATGTGGGAGCCATTGGAAGATCAGTGTAATAAGCTAGCCTAGAGAGGAGGGAGGAATGCATCAGGATGATGGCAGTGGATTTTAAGACAAGAGAAAATTTTAGGGTACATCTAGCAAGCAAGAGGCTGAGGGCCGAAGAATTGATGCCTTTAAATTGTGGCATTGGAGAAGACTATGGAGAGCCCCTTGGACTGAGAGGAGATCAAGTCAGTCCATCCTAAAGGAAATAAATCCTGAATATTCATTGGAAGGACTGATGCTGAAGCTGAAGCTCCAATACTTTGGCCACCTGATGCGAAGAGCAGACTCATCAGAAAAGACCCTGATGCTGGGAAAGACGGGAGACAAAAAGGGGAAAGAGGGAGGCAGAGGATGAGATGGTTCGATAGCATCACTGATTCAACGGACATGAATTTAAGCAAATTCTGTGAGACAGTGGAAGACAGAGGAGTCTGGCATACTACAGTCCATGGGGTTACAAAGAGTCAGACATGACTTAGCGGCTGAAAAACAACAACAGCAAGCAGTAAGCAGAGGGTTCAAGTGTTTGTCTGTATTTTGTAAGTGGAGGGTGGCCATGAGAATTCTTAAAGTTGCAGATCCATCCAGAGCTTAAAGGGTGGCTCAACTCTGAGATACACAAATAGAAGTCTTCATGAGGTTAAGGGCCAGGTGGGGAGACAGAAATGGGAGTTGGAAGGATGGGAACATAAATTTGTATCTTGGAGTTTTAAATGGCCATTGGAGCAGTTGTAAGATGACAGCAGTATTGGAAAGGGTGACTGTGAGCCAAATGTCCAAGTCCTCACTGGACCAGGGAAGGAACCAGCAAGACTTTAATATCAGCCCACCAGAAGCAAGGGGACCGGGAAGGGGTGGGAAGGGGGAGGAAGGAAAGGCAGAACAGCCTAGACCTCAAAGAAGACAGGTCTCTGCCCTTCCCCTTTCTGTCTGGTTGGTGAGTTCTATTCACTCCTTAAGTCTCAACTTACACTTTCTGTGAAACTTTTTCCTATCCCTTCCTCATCATCCCCCTCCTGCTGCTCTCTCTCTCAGGATGTATTGTCTCCTCCCTTCCACGGACTCTAATGGCATCTTGTACATGTTTTAAAACTGAGTTACACACATACTAATTACGTCATGTTGAGTTTTGGGGTTTACTTGCCTGAATCTCCCAGTCATGACATCAGGTTTCAAGGATAGGGGCTCTGTCCTATTTGAACCAGATCCATCAGGATAACCAAGTCAGTGTCTTTGGAGGAGAGAGTGAGTGTGCGGCATTCGTGTGGAAGGGGGAAGGTGCATTTGGACAGAAGGTGAGAGAGCTCATGGAGATAGACTTGGAAGCTGACTATTGAGCAAAATGATGATTAATGTTAATACCCAACACTTCCCACGTGCCAGACGCTACCTCTGTAATAACTCCTCTGTCCTCATAAGCCCTTAGAGTACCTGCGATACAAACAAAGAAACTGATGCTCAGAGAGGTTACAAAACTTGCCCCAGATTATAAACCTAGTTAAGTCATAGACTGTTGAGTTTGAACTCAACAGTCTGGCAGGGATCAAAACTCAAATCTACCCACTACACCTACCATCCCGCCTCCTACATAAGATGTCTTTGAAAGCAGTGTTACGGACTAAATTTTGCACCTGCAAATTCACATATTGGCGCCCTAACCCTCAGTACCTCAGAATGTGACCAGATTTGGAGTTAAGGTCCTTAGGGAAATAAATTAAAGTGAGGCCATTTAGGGTGGGCCCTAGTTGCTCAGATGGTAAAGAATCTGCCTGCAATGCAGGAGACCCGGGTTCAATCCCTGGGTTGGGAAGATCCCCTGAGGAAGGGAATGGCAACCCACTCCAGTATTCTTGCCTGGAGAATTCCATGGACAGAGGAGCCCGGTGGACTACAGTCCATGGGGTTCCAAAGAATCAGATATGACTAAGTGACTAATTCAATCTCGCTGGTGCCTTTATAAAGAGAGGAAATTTGGACACACACAAAGACACCAGAGATGTGCACACCGAGGAATGACCACATGAGGATGCAGAGAGAAGGCAGCCGTTAACAAGCCAGGGACCTCAGGAGAAACCACACCTGCCAACACCTGGATCTTGGACTTGCAGCTTCTTCCAGAGCTGTGAGAAAGTAAACTTCTGCTGTGGAAGGCCCCAGTGTGTGGTATATTGTTATGGCCACCCTAAGAAATGAATGCAGGCAGGCAGAATGGTGGAAGATTGGGTCACTGAAGGAAAGTGTGAGGATAAGAAGACAGAGCGCTAACATCCCACGATAAACAGGTGACCGGGCCACAGTTCCCAGAGGCACAGCCCTCCTCTTAGGGGCCTGGAGAGCAGTGTCCTGAGTCTAATGTTTTCCTATATTTATAAATCTCCACGGCACTTCTCCAGAAGTCTTTCGTGTTCCCATCTCACTTTTCGCTCACCACCTGGCAGTTGGAGGGGTAACCGTGGGCACAATGTGGAGTGTCTGGCCTTGGACTCCGGGTCTACCCCATAAAGCAAAGGCTTCTTTGGAGGCTCCAAGGCAGGACCACTCTCTCTGTTCCTCCCTATCCATGCGGAGTCATTTATATTTTAATAAGATTATTTTCCAACGCAACAGTTTATCTTTAGTTTCATTTATCCCTTTGCCATCTGGTCCCCTTATGCTTGCCTGTAAGGCTAGTGGCTTTCTTTGTCTAAGTAGATTTGTCAATAGTTTATAATTTTTCTTGTCATGATCATAATATTTATTTTTCACATCAGACAAACTCTTCTGGAGTCTTGGAAGAAAGAGAATTTTTTCTCCATGTCTCTCTTTAACCTGAATTTTTATTTCTGGGAAATGTTTGGTTTTTTTTTTTCCACATCACACAGCATGTGGGATCCTGACCACGGATTGAATCTGCACCCTCTGCAGTGGAACCCCAGGGTCTTAACCACTGGACTCCCAGGAAAGTCCTGAAAATCTATTTTTTTAAAATAAAGAATTAAATAAAAATGAATGAGCAAAACTTCTCAAACCAACATCTCTCCCAGTTCAATTTGGTACTATATACCATAAGCCAGAATTTTACTTAAAGAACTATCTTAGGTCAGGGTGGCCATACAACAAATGATCCAGAAGATTTAGACTCATACAATGAGATGGCCTAACTTCCCTCTGAACTGAAACTCAAACCCAAGCAAATCCCATGCCTAGGAGATTTTAATTTTTTTTTTAATGTTTCAACCTCTAACCCTCAGATTTCTTATCTTAAAGCTTTGTTGTTGTCATTTAGCCACTAAGTCATGTCTAACTCTTCTTGCAACCTCACGGGTAGCCTGCCAGGCTCCTAAGTCCATGGAATTCTCCAGGCAAGAATACTGGAATAAGTTGCCATTTCCTTCTCCAGGGGATCTCCCTGACCCAGGGATCAAATCCGTGTCTCCTTCTTGGTAGATGGATTCCTTACCACTGAGTCACCAGGCAAGTTCCATCTTAAAGCTACTTATCTTTTACTAACTCCTTTGGCACCCTCCCTGGTACTTTTTTGATTACTAGTCTATCTCTTTCACTGACAGAATTGATGCTCTTTCCTATCAGATTATTTTGAGTTTCTTCCTTCAGTAATGTGCATTGATATTCCAGTCCTACTCTAATAGACAAAGGCATCTTTCAGGTGTGTGGAGGGGCGAGGGGGGAGGCAGGTTTCCTCTAAGAAAGCTTGGCTTGGTGGAAAGGCCAGCCCTGCTGGTGGGTCTGGAAGGAGATGCACTGTCCTCTCCCGACCTCAAAAGCTCCATGAGGCCAGCTATGGCCTCTGACCTGTTCACCAGTGTGTCCCTGGCACCCGGCCACTGCCTGACACAAAAGTGCTCCACAAATAAAAGGATGGACAGTCTTTTTCTAATGCACCACCGTATGCAGCAGCATCCACAGAGGCTGAAAAGAGGATCCTGGGTGAAATCCAACAAGATATTGTGTTCAGATCTCTCTGAGAAAAAGTGATTTAAAAAAAAACAGTGACACCTTGTAATCATATGCTTCACAGTTTCTAGAGGGCTTCACATCTCTTGTGAGATTTATAACAACAAGCCCAGTTTTTAGAAGTTTTTGAAACGTAGTTCATTTATTTTAATTGGAGGATAATTACAACATTGTGATGGACTCTGCCATACATCAACATGAATCGGCCACAGGCATACGTGTGACCCCCTCCCTCCTGAACCCCCCTCCCACCTCCCTCTCCCCACCCCTCCAGGTTGTCACAGAGCACCGGCTTTGGGTGCCCTGCATCATGCATCAAACTCCCACTTACTGTCTATCTTACATACAGTAATGTATATGTTTCAATGCCATTCTCTCAAACCATCCCACCCTCTCCTTCTCCCACTGTGTCCAAAAGTCTGTTCTCTATGTTTGTGTCTCCTTTGCTGCCCGGCATGTGCTATCTTTCTAGATTCGGAACTATCTTTCTAGATTCCATATATATGCATCACTACACAACAACCTCATTTGAAGGACAATGGAAGCCCACAGTTTTGTGTGAGGTTGTACACGGAAGGCCTCTACTTCAATGCCTGATGTGTAGTGAGTGCTTCTAAAACAGCCGATGATCTACACTGTTGCTCTAGGGACTTGATGAATTCTGGTTAGAAATCAGCTTTCATGTTTCCTGGCCTATGACACCCTACCTCAGGGTTCCTCCCACACTGGCCTCAGACTCCAATGGGAACATCTTTAAGGGGTTTGGACAGGACATTCTAAGCAGACCAGGGACACTTCTCTGCCCATATCTTACAGGGGGGAGGGGGAGGGTGTTGCACCCCCACAATTAAAGTGATCAATGTTAAATAGCTGCAAGGAGAGCCTGGGAATCATGTAAAGGTTATGGGCACGATATACTCTGGTGACCACTACAAGGTCCTCTTACCAAAAAAATAACAAAGTGAGATTCCTGGGACCCGAAGACTTAAGGGAGAGCCCAGCTGGATGTTCGTGCTCAGAGGGACAGTGAGTACTGCTCACAATTTTTCTCTTCCTGATAATAAATACCTCATTACTGAGTCACCATCGGGGGCTGTGCCAATGAAAAATAACACTTGTGTCCTCTGCAATCAAGGGGAGCTGGATCAATCCATCATTTGAGACGTGGTCCAGGTTTTTATCTAATTTGACCTTTCTCTGGATATTTGAGAAAGACTGCAGGAGATGCAGGAGACAAGGGTTCAATCTCTAGGTTGAGAAGATCCCCTGCAGGAGGGCATGGCAACCCACTCCAGTACTCTTGCCTGGAGAATCCCATGGACAGAGGAGCCTGGCGGGCTACAGTTTGTGGGGTCGCAAAGAGTCGGACACAACCAAAGAGACGCATGAAAATAATTTAAGCAGCATCTCATTTTCTAAGGATCATGCTAATTTCACTGTTTCTTCTCTGCTCTTTTTCTTAGTGTCCTCCTCCTGAGGGTGTGATGGCTGGCCCTTTGGCCTTCCTGGCAGATGACAAGGACTCCATCTACATTCAATGGGTCACCTGCCTCCTCTGCTCATTCACTGGGTGGCCTGGGGCAAGGCCCTTGAACTCACTGAGATTTAGTTTCCTCAACTGCCAAGTGAAAAAATAAACCTACTTCAGAGAACTTTGCCCAGGATTAAATGACGTGACAAATATGAATTGCCTCTACACAGAATAGGTGAAGGTAGGTGCCCTTGAGGCTGTTAAGGAGAACAAGACGGCAGAATGTTCATTATCTTATGCCTGTTGTTCAGTTGCTCAGTTGTGTCCGACTCTTTGAGACCCCATGGACCATAGAACGCCAGGCTTCCCTGTCCTTCACTATCCTCTGGAGTTTTCTCAAACTCATGTCCATCGAGTCAGTGATGCCATTCAACCATCTCGTCCTCTGTCGTCCCCCTCTCCTCCTGCTTCGATCTTTCCCAGCATCAGGGTCTTTTCCAATGAGTCAGTTCTTCTCATCATGTGGCCAAAGTACTGGAGCTTCAGCTTCATCATCAGTCCTTCCAGTGAATATTCAGGGTTGACTTCCATTATACTTACTTATTTGGCCCCTTTTATCAGCCCTTTAATTTGGTTTATGGACAGGCTTTGTCCTACAACTTTTCAAATAGGCTATAACGGTCTTTTGATTTCTGGGAGATGTCATATTTATATAGAAATGCCTATCATCTTTCCCATTTGGGGTCCTTCTGGTCCCCCCGCTTCCCTCTGTCTCTAATCAAGTGCTCAGTGCTCTGTCCTGCCGCGCTCTTGCTGGTCTCTGCACCAGGAAAGCTCTCCTTACTACTTCCCCTACCCCAGGCTGTGGCTGCTTTCCCTTCTTTCACTCAGCAGGTATCTATTGCTCCAAGGACTATTCCAGGTACTGGGGATACAGCAGTAAACAAAACAGAGCCCCTGCTCTCCTGGAGCCGGCATTCCATGGGTAGGATTAGGGAGCGAAGAAGAGGTCGTTAGTCAATAAACCTATTAGATGTCAAGTGTTGGCAGAGTTCTAAGAAAGAACAGAGCAAGCTAAGGGAACACTGTGAGGCAAGTTTAATCGGGAAGGGCTCTCTGATCAGGGGCCATTTGAACGGAGTCCTTTATTTGTTTTTTTATTTTTTCAGAGCCCTTTATTTTAAGTTCAATATTTTCTTAAAATTTATTTATTTTTAATTGGCAGATAATTACTTTACAATGTTGTGTTTGTCTTTCTGCCATACATCAACATGAATCAGCCGTAAGCATACATATGTTCAGGGCTTCCCAGGTGGCTCAATGGTAAAGAATCTGCCTTCAATGCAGGAGACCCAGGTTCGATCCCTGGGTCGAGAAGATCCCCTGGAGGAGGGCATGGCAACCCACTCCAGTATTCTTGCCTGGAGAATCCCATGGACAGAGGAGCCTGGCAGGCTCCAGTCCATAGGGTCGCAAAGAGTTGGACTCGACTGCAGCGACTGAGCATGCGGGCGTGCATACCTGTGCTCTGGAAGCTCCCTCCCACCCCCCACCCCAACCCGCCCCTCAGGGTTGTCACAGAGCCCCGGGCTGAGCTCCCTGTGTTATTCAGCAACTTCCCATTAGCTATCTGTTTGGCATGTGGTTATGTATATATCTCAGTGCTTGTCTCTCAATTCATCCCACCCTCTCCTGCCCCTGCTGTGCCTGTAAATCTGCTCTCTGAACAGAATCCTGAAAGATAATGTGGCAAGAGCCTTGCAGAAAATCTGGGAGCAATTATTCCAGGGAGCAGAAACAGTAAGTGCAAAGACCCTGAGGCAGAAGAGGACTGAATATCCCTTCCTGAGAGAGCATTCCCTGACATTCCAACTTGAATTACATTCTCTCTCAGGACTCACTGTTCTTTTTCTTCACAGCATCCACTTCATTTATGTTATATATATATTTTAACATATACTTATTTCATTAGTCTCCCTCTCCTTATAAGGAGAGGGATTATAAGTTCCATGAGGGCAAGCATACTATCCATTACTGTTTTCCTTCATTTATATATCCAGAACTCAGCCTTCTATCTGGTATTTATTGACTATACCAATAAATTTAAGCTGGTCATTAATGGCATTGTGCTGTAAATCTCTTACAACAATTCTTTTGTCTTGTCTGAGAATTTCCTTTTAGACATCAGTATATAGGGTGGGGGTGGGGTGGCAGTGAGGGGGATCTCCTTTGAAGAATTGACATGCTTATTCTTTCAGCTAATGAGCACAAATTGAGTATAATATTTCCATCTCTATTTTGTATTCAGGGAATTTTATGCTCAGTAAGGACAATTCAGTTAAGATTTGGGGTTGGTATATTTACCTATGTTTTTTCTTGCTGAGATTGCATGTCTATTCTTTTGTTTAGTTAGATCTCTGTTTTGTGTAATTTAATTAAGAATCAAAGGGAGTGACATTTAAGTAAGTAGGAAGGAAGAACAGAACGGAGAGGAGAGGGAGAGAGGAAAGAAAAGAGATTCCCCTTCTTGAAACCACTTGTCACAGCTTTGCAAACCAAGACTGGGACTGTAGCTAGCTCATGCTTTAGAAGTAATGATGGCTGCCTAGGACTAGTGCTTATCAGGACCAACACTACATTTTCTTACAAACGATCTCATTAAATTCACAACAGGCTATAGGGTAGATATCAACAGTCCAATCTTACAAAAAGTAAATCAAAGCTCAAAGAGGCTAAATAATTTGTCTCAAAAAAGAAGAAACTAGAAACGAGTGCCTTCCTATGGCTTGGGCAGGGCTGTCAGAATTAAATCCAAATAGTTTTGCTCCTTCCTGACCCCAAACTCTATCCAGCCTCACCCTAATGGGAAGGGATCCCATGCCAGAGTGATCATTAACTCACCCCAGGGGCTGAGCAGGGTATTTTACAAACATCCATTATCTCCCTACAGCAGCAACCCCTGAATGCAGGTGCCTGCAATTGTCTTCAAGTTATTTTTAAAGGCTTTTTTTTAACTAGCAAAAGGTAACTCAGATGGTAAAGCATCTGCCTGCAATGCAGGAAACGCTGTTCAATCCCTCGATTGGAAAGATACCCTGGAGAAGGGAATGGCAACCCAGTATTCTTGCCTGGAGGATTCCACGGACAGAGGAGGCTGGTGGGCTACAGTCCATGGGTTTGCAAAGAGTTGGACACGACTGAGCGACTAACACACAAAAGAATGACGTGACACCAGTGGTAAACTGGCAAGTTGGCGGTGGGAAGCCACTCAGACCTGTGCTAAAAAGGGTGATAATGAATTCAGTGTTGGCAATTCTGAGGGAACTGTGAGAAAACACCTAGATGCTCTAGAAGTAAAACAGGTTCCTCCTCGCTTCCACCGTGCGCCCTGGTGTTTCTCCGTGGGAATTGCAACGCCGCCGCGGCTCAGGAACCTCCCGGCGATCCCTAGGAGTCTGAATTCCGGGACTGTGGGCCCAGGGGAGCCCACTCACCCGGCTCACCCACTCACCCGGCTCACTCGCGAGGCACTCATTTCTACTTTCTTCTTTTTAAAGACAAGTTATTTAACCTCTTTGAGCTTTGATTTACTTATCTGTAAGACTGGACTGGTGATATCTGCCCTATAGCTTGTCGTGAATTTAATGAGATTATACGTAAGAATATGTGGCACTGGTCTTGATAAGCGGTCACAAAGCACAGACGGGAACACGCGCCCAGCAAACACCCAAAAGTGTACAACGACCAGTACTGCATGCCTCACCCACCCACCCACAGCAAACCACAAGTGCACGAGACCGCACAGACCTCACCCACTCCTGCCCTCACACCACACACGGGCACGCAACATGCGGGCTCATGCGAGCTCGCGCACATGCTCACACCCGCTGCACACACCCTCTCGCGCGCGCACCTACGCTCGCTCACAAGCACATACTTTCTCGCGTGCGCACAGACCCGCGCGCGCGCTCACACCACGTGCACACGCCCTCTTGCGTACGCACGTACCCCCGACTCGCGTGCACACACCCGCGCGCACACGCTCCGTGCACACACCCTCTGGCGCGCGCACACGCTCTCTCGGCAGATAGGCGAAGGGCGGAACGCGAGCAGCCCCCGGGGGCCCGTCTGGGCGCGGCCAGAAGAGGGCGCGGCGCGGGGCGGTGCCGGAGTTGTTTGCCGGAGCCCCGGCCGCCAGACTCTCCGAGGGAGCCCCGCCAGCTCGCGCCGGGCCGGGTTGAACTGAGCCGCCCGGGTCACGCCGGCGCTAGCGAGCGGAGCGCGGCGGGGAGCGCACCATGGACCCCAAGGCGGGTGGCGGCGAGGAGGATGACTGTGTGGACTCGGGCGCCGAGACTGGAGGGTGAGCCGCGCGGACCGGGCCGGGCAGTGGGCGAGGAGGGCACTCTTCGAGTTGCGCGGTGGCTCTTCCCGGCCGGGGACCTTCCTGGACCGCGCGCCGGAGCCGCTTGGGCTGGCCTCGGGCCACTGGGGCTGCTCCTGCCGCCGGGTCCCTCGGGGAAGCCGGAGGGGCTGTGGTGAGCCCATCTGGGCCGGCCTTGAGAATAGAACGGCGTGCTTCGTGGCTGCCCGGGTCAGGGCGGTCCCCTCCCTGAGGGGCAGGAAAGTGGAAGGAGTCTAGGTTCAGAGTAACCCCACACCGCCCCAGCCTCTCCTGCCCTTCGCTATCACTGAGATGATGCAGCGTGCACGGCAAATGCAGAGTCCCCCTGTATCCTCCTCAGACTAGGGATGCTCTTGCACTTGTTTCTACCTTCCGCGAGGACTTTCTTCCTGTAACTCCGGAGCCCCCTGGAGTCCGGGACGGGGGCTTGGGGATGAGAAGTAAAGAGGGTAGGACACGTGAGACCTAGAAGTCTTTCAGAAGTCGTCTAAGAGGATGGCGTTTCTCATTTTATGGCTTGATTGTGCTTGGCGAGACGCCCTGTCTCCCCAACCCCTCCGCTGCCCAGCCGAAACTTCCTCGCCTCTGTGCGCACCTGTGCCAGCTGGAAGCACTAGCCTTGAGCACAGGTGGGGTGAGGATAGTGCTAAGATCTAACCCTGTTTATCATCATTATTTTTTTAATATCCTCTTCGCTTCAGCTGACTCAATTAGCCCAAACCTTTGGAGACTCATGTAATTAACCCTCTCCCACCAACACTGTTTTCCTGAGCGGGACAAAAGACTGAATGTCTTTTAGGGGACGGAGGTCATTGTAAAGGCTCCCGCCCAGTCCCTATCTCTAGAGGACTTCCCGGTGCAGAGTCAGCGGTACATCCCGGATGCGCGTACCGACCCAGAAGGAAAGGGTGTCTTTTCCTATCAGCGGTAACCCCGGGGGGAGCGGGGTGGGGGGGGGGGGGAGGACAGGAGCTGCCCAGGGCACAGAAAGCCTCGTTCCTGGAAGGTTGAGGGGGAGGGGGGCAATTCAGAATAATCTCAGGATTTGGCAACCCTGGGAGGACAGAGAGTCCAGGTCCAGAATGGACCCAGGGTCTGACCTGACCCCGGGAGAGTCTCCCTAGGCAGCCCCTCCTGCCCGCCCACCCAACCCTTCCTTGCAGCCTCCACCCACTCTAGCCCGCCTCTGGGACTTCACTGCCCCAAAGCATTTACTGTGCAATGTGCTTACCTTGTTACCCTCACTTGTGATCACTGAGGGTTCACTACAGAACCCAATTACCTTCCAGCGTTGCAACCTGATTCCAAATACTGAACTCCTGTGCTTCCTCCCACACTCTGTATATGTGACATTTAGCCCTTTAATCAGAGATTCTTGGCTTCCCGCTTCCCTGTCTTTAGTTAGCTAGACCATGAGTAGAAGAACAAAGCAAAATTAACCAGCTCATTTTCAGCTGGGTTAAATAAAGCATAAGCTGGTCCATTGGTTTTCAATTTGCGGAACTCACGTAAAACAGGTCTTTTTTGCAAGGGCTGTCTTGAAGAAGTGCAGAGGAAGCCCTGACCTGTGTGTCACACATACCCCCCTCAACCCCACCCCCCCATCCCAAGGGACAGCATGACAGCTGTCAGGGCTCCTGGGAGGGGTTCGCTGAGCATTCTGCCACCACTCTGCCTCTGTCATAATGTGTACGTTAATCGGACAGAATTGTTTGAAGAATTCTTATTACTTCCGTAGCATTCTTAAAGCTAAAGTGGCATACATTTAAATGAAATAGTTTAGGCTATTTCTATTAATCTAGTATTTGCCACTTACTCATATATCCTTTAAAGTTGAGTTTACTTATTTAAAAAACTGTCCATAGTTTCCCTGCTTTTCTAGCGCTTGCCCCCTCTTACCCTATCCAGCTTCATATAGCTGCCTGTGGAGACTGTGTGGAAAATATGTAGAAAGCATTCAGTATGTGTTTGCTTCCCAGGTGGCGCTATGGTAAAGAACCCACTTGCCAATGCAGGAGACGTAAGAGACCGGGTTTGATCCCTGGGTCAAGAAGATCCCCTGGAGGAGGGCATGGCAATCCACTCCAGTGTTCTTGCCTGGAGAATCCTGTGGACAGAGGAGCCTGGTGGGCTACAGTCCACGCGGTTGCAAAGGGTCGGACACGACTGAAGCGACTTAGTGCAGCATATTTTTAAAACGCAAATCTGATCATGTCTCTCTGCCTTGCAAGCTTTTAGTGGTTCTGTTGTCTACAAAGTACAAAGACTTTAGCATGGCCCACAAGCCCCAGTGTTGTGCAGTACCCCCCAACCCCCGCTCTCTGGCCTTGTCACTTGGAAGGCCCATCCTTGCACCCTGCATCCGACCACATCAGCTGGATTTTCTCCAGTTCCCCCGCCTGTGTCAAGCTGCCCTCTTTGCCTGCTGGGCCCTTCTCCACCTGGCACGCCTGTCCGCCAGGTGAAACTCTACTCTTAGGAGTCAGCTTAAGTGACACATCTTCTAAGGCAAGGAGTCTTAATTTGGGATGCGTGAATTGCTTTGAGCTGTAAGCAAAATGATGGGCTTTGTGTGGTTTTATGAGAAGACACTATTTTTCATCAGAGTCTCAGAGTAGCCCTTGATCCCCTCCAAACCAAGTTTGGGCAGGGTATGAGAAGTTTCCTCTTCAACATGCTGTGTTTGAAGTATTGGGAGACATCCAAGGAAAGATAGTGAGTCAGCAGTCAGGTAATCTACCTAGAGAGGAGGACTGCAGGATGGCATTGCATTTGGGAACTGCCAGCCTGAAAACGGCAATTAAAGCCTTCAGAGTGGATTAAATCAACTAAAGGTCATAGCAGACACATGCCTGGCATTTCCTATGTGCCAGGTACCATTCTAAGGCTTGTGCTGCGTGCTAAGTCGCTTCAAGTGTGTCCGACTCTCTGTGACTACATGGGCTGTAGCCCACCAGGCTTCTCTTGTCCGTGGGATTCTCCAGAGAAGAATACTGGTGTGGGTTGCCACTTCCTTCTTCAGGGGATCTTCCCGACCCAGGGATTGAACCCATGTCTCTTATGTCTCCTGCATTGCAGGTAGGTTCTTTACCACTAGGGCTACCTGGGAAGTTTCATTGTTGTTGTTCAGTCGCCCACAGTCACCCATTATGTCTGACTCTTGGCGATCCTGTGGACTGCAGCATGCCAGGCCTCCTTGTCCCTCACCATCTCCCAGAGTTTGCCCAAGTTCATGTCCATTGCATTGGTGATGCCATCCAGTCCTCTCATCTTCTGATGCCCTCTTCTCCTTCTGCCCTCAATCTTTCCCAGCATCCCTATTTCATTGACTCATTTAATCATGCAACAGCTCTGGGAAGCAGGTGCTATTGAAGGCCAACCTTGCAAAACTACAATATTTAAATGTCAGGTAAAGGAGGATGAGCTGATAAAGGAGTCTGAGAAAAAGGAGGCATAGAGTGAAAAAAAGAAGGTGGTATCCTGGCAGCCAAGGGAAAAAAAAAGGAAAGAGGCAAGTTATGCTATGAGGAATGAATCAGGAGGAAGGTGAAGTGTCTTCTTTTTTCACATTTTTGGCTGTGCTGGGTTGTCATTGCTCCACGTGGGCTTTCTCTAGTTGCCACGAGTCGGGGGCTGCTCTCTAGTTACCGTATGCAGGCTTCTCCCCGTGGTGGCTTCTCTTGCTATGGAGCACAGGCTCCTGGCCTCGGGTTTCAGTAGTTGCAGCCCATGAGCTTAGTTGCTCTGCTCCATGTGGAATCTTCCCGGACCAGGGATCAAACCTATATCCCCTGCATTGGCAGATGGATTCTTAACCACGAGAGAAGTCTGGAAATCTCTTCTTTGTAAACAGAGATGATGAAGAGAAGGAGGAGTAGTAGTTGATGGAGGAGAAGTGGGTGCAAAAGCCAGGTCGGCGTGAGGGAGAGGAGGTAGCTGGGAATGGGAGGAGTGAGGAGAGGCAGTATCTGGGAGCGGGTAATGGGATGAGGGAAGGAGTCTTCAACATAAGCAATAATCGGGCAGTAAATGCTCATAGAAAGGATTCTGTAAATGAGGGAGGCTAACTGTGTAGGAGAAAGATGTATATCTGTAATGTCAGCTTTCTAAAAAGGTGGAGGGGGGCAGATGGACCTTGGACCAGCTGGACAGATTGGCTTATGGACAGAGGGGGCACATCCCTGTTGCAATCAGTGGGAGAGAAGGGAACATGGGTTTCCACTGAGTCCAGATGCAGCCCCCAGGAGAATGGAGACCTGACATGGTTGTTCAGGCAAAGATGAGTGGGAAGCCAGCTGAGATTAGTGATTATATCGGAAAGTACCAGTCTGTCTCTCCTGCGCAGGGTCCACCTGCCTAGGGGCAGGCAGAGAGAGATAGTGGGTAGCTGGGATCATCAAGGTTGGTGGGGGGACTGTTGCTAGGCTGGTGTGAGCAGAACAGAGGAGCAAGGCATTCTGGGGCTATTGCTTGAGCTGATGACTGATCCTTTCAGCAGCGCATCTGAAATGCCGCTAAGAACCTCTGTGGGTCCCACTGCCAGGGGGTGGACTGTGCTCATCCCTTTGAGCATTACAGTCAAAAGAGCCAGCCAGCTGCGGGGTTTTTTGTTTCTTTTTTTTTTTTTCCATTTATTTTTATTAGTTGGAGGCTAATTACTTTACAATATTGTAGTGGTTTTTGCCATACATTGACATGAATCAGCCATGGATTTACATGTATTCCCCATCCCGATCCCCCCTCCCACCTCCCTCTCCACCCGATCCCTCTGGGTCTTGCCAGTGCACCAGCCCCGAGCACTTGTCTCATGCATCCAGCCTGGGCTGGTGATCTGTTTCACCCTTGATAATATACATGTTTTGATGCTGTTCTCTCGAAAGATCCCACCCTCGCCTTCTCCCACAGAGTCCAAAAGTCTGTTCTGTACATCTGTGTCTCTCTTTCTGTTTTGCATATAGGGTTATTGTTACCATCTTTCTAATAAATGCTGGAGAGGGTGTGGAGAAAAGGGAACCCTCTTACACTGTTGGTGGGAATGCAAACTAGTACAGCCGCTATGGAGAACAGTGTGGAGATTTCTTAAAAAACTGGAAATAGAACTGCGATATGACCCAGCAATCCCACTTCTGGGCATACACACCGAGGAAACCAGATCTGAAAGAGACACGTGCACCCCAGTGTTCATCACAGCACTGTTTATAATAGCCAGGACATGGAAGCAACCTAGATGCCCATCAGCAGACGAATGGATAAGGAAGCTGTGGTACATATACACCATGGAATATTACTCAGCCATTAAAAAGAATTCATTTGAATCAGTTCTAATGAGATGGATGAAACTGGAGCCCATTATACAGAGTGAAGTAAGCCAGAAAGATAAAGACCAGCTGCGGTTTAAATGCTGGTTCCTCCACTTAGGAATTGTGGAACCTTGAACCAGTTGCTTAAGCTCTCTCTGCCCTCAGCTTTCCCGTCTGTAAACTGTGGGTGACATAATAGTACTCCCCTCATAGGATGGTTATGAGGATTAAATGAGGCTATACACTTAAATTCCATGGACAGAGGAACCTGGCGGGCTACAGTCCATGGGGTTGCAGAGAGTCGGACATGACTGAGCAATTAACACTATACATTTAATGTCCCTAGAATGGTGCCTGGCATAAGTAAACCCCCAGTATGAAAAATACTCCAAATGGTAAACTTGAGGGTTAAAAAAAACACACAAACATATATATAGGCTGCGCTGGGTCTTCATTGCTGTGTCCAGGCTTTCTCTAGTTGCTGCAGGCCTAGTTGTGGTGCTCAGGTTTCTCATTGCAGTGGCTTCTCTTATTGCATAGCACAGGCTCTAAGGTGCATGGACTTTAGTAGTTGCAGTACTCAGGCTCAGTAGCTGTGGCCCTCCGGGCATGTGGAATCTTCCCGGACCAGGAATTGAACCGGTGTCCCTGGCATTGCAAGGCTGATTCTTAACCACTGGACCATGAGGGAAGCCCCTTAGAGTTTTTTTTTAATGCTTTTTTTTTTTTAAGTTTATTTTATTTATTTTTATTTTTGGCTGTGCTGGGTCTTCATTGTTTTTGCACAGGCTTTCTCTAGTCACAGCAAGTGGGGGTTACTGTTCATTGCAATACGTGGGCTTCTCATTGTGGTGGCTTCTCTTGTTGCACAGGCTCTAGGGTGAGTGGGCTTCGGTAGTTCCAGCTCTCAGACTCTAGGGCACAGACTCAGTTGTGGCACACGTGCTTAGTTGCTCCATGGTATGTGGAATCTTCCCGGACCAGGGATCAAACCTGTGTCCCCTGCATTGGCAGACAGACTCTTATCCACTGTGCCACCAAGGAAGTACTTAGAGTTTCATATAATAAAAAGGTACATCTCCTGGTGCCCTCAAAACCATATGTTCTGTGTCCACAGTAGAGGTTCTGATGCTTTTAAATGCCTTAAAAATTTGGTCATTGTTCAGAACGTCTGAAAGCCTATGGCACATGCCTCAATATGATAATTATTTTTATTTTAAAGATGAAGAAATGAAAGTTTGGAGGTGCATGACTAGTTAATGGGTTATATTGAAACCCAGGCCTCCAGCACACTTTCCACCTGGTAAAGGTGTCTTTCAAGGAGCAACTGGTCTGTAATTGATTCTTATTTTCTGTTCAAATACTTTCTTTTGCTTGGATTGCTATCAATACCTTTGCAGTCTGACCCCTCAACATGGGCTAAGACTAAAAGCAAACTAGCATTCTTGGGTAATTTGACGTCATTTTGAAACTTGCATTCTCTAGATCCACTTGAAAACCTGCTTTGTGCTTCCATGTACTTTCTGTTAGAAAAAGATTGGCAAGTCAGCTACTGACTGTAATCCACTATCATAAGAAACAGAATCTCTTGAACAGAGAGACAAGCAGAGTTTTGTAAACCAAAACAAAAGACTAAGATGAATGTTTTCCAATGGGTGTTTCTTTAGCGCTGTCTCCCAGACTTGGCCTTTAAGCCACTCTTTCAAATATGACAATAGCTGATGGATTATTTTCATTCAGAAGTTTGACCTGGCGTTAATGGCAGTAATGTCAGCTGTCACTGAGCTTCTGAAAACATAGGGTCATATTATGTCCTTTATCTTTGGGTGACCTCCAACAGATGCATCACTGTGATTTCAGAGATAACCAACAATTCACAGGTCTAGCGTTTATAAACCGGTGGGTGGGAAAAAATAGGTAGAGTAGATTTTTAAACAAGACGTTTAAAGAACAGTAGGGGGGAAATCTTGCATAGAAGAAAAGACGATCTATTAGATACTCTATTATCTTTGTGTTCAAGGTGGAGCTCGATAGCTCTAAATTACTCTGGCATCTAATTCAGTAGACCGAGAGTTCACAGTTGAGGTCCATGGGGCATTGAGCTGATTTACCAAAATGTCAAGATCAATTTCACTGAAATGTCGAGATCAATTCTTACCCCAAGATTTCTCTGGAAAAGAGAATTTAGGAAGGTATCCATTTTAAATGAATATAAAAATTGGCCAGTAGGCTATTGACAAACCATCTTAAGTGCCGACCTCTTTCTATTTAACACCTCTATGTATAATTGTGATTAAAGTCCAGTCAAGGGACCACATATCACTTTCTGTTTAGTATTACATTACTAAATAAATGTAATGTTTGAAAATGTGTCTACTATATGTGCCAGGTATGTGAATATATATAATCTTTGTATTATCCTGCTTATCTGTATCATGTGTCCATAAATTTTTCATCCTAAAATTTGTGGATTCACCTGGCATGCTTCATTCTGGGAGAGCTGAATATCTTATGCAGAGCCAGCTAGATAAATTCTTATAAATTCTTCTCCCATCTTAAGATGTGAGACCAATAAATAAGATCCCCAAGACAGGTACCCTACCACTTGCTTCCTCTTACCTAAAACACCTGGGAGTACACACCCCTCCAGAGAACCAGAGTCAGTATCCAAAATTGTTTGACCATATTTATGCATAAAATTGTTTCAAGCTTAAAGTTTGTCTTCCACTGTCCATATTTCTAGTAAATAACCTTCCAGGGTTATTTGGAATGTCTTTTAAGAACTATAAAAGTCTTCATACCTCAACTCAGTTCCTATTCCCCATCATGATAATTTTTCTAAGGAAATTAAATATATTGATAAATATCTCATCTCCGTGTGCTTTGCAAAAGTGAACAATCAGAAACAGTCATATAGCCAACAAAAGGGACATGGTTGACTAAATTATAGAATATCACTGTATCTATATAATTACAGGAACTATGTGGCAGCATTTTATGATAGAGTTAGTGAAAAGAGTAGTTTAAAATTGTATCTCTGTCATTATGGCAACTGGGTACAAATGACATCACCAGGACCAGAGGCTGGAAAGCAATGTGAGGTTGTAAGTGACTTTTCTTTCTGTTTGATTTCTGTTTTGATGGTGGACAGGGGTAGAAATTGGAGTGATGGATGAGACTGCAGAGCTGAGCAGAGGCCATCAGTCATAGAAAGAGGGGCTTATGTCCAGCTTGAACTTCATCAGATTTGTGCTTTGCAAAGATTGGCCGCTGGATGAGGGAGGAGTTTGAGCAGAGCAAGAGTGACCGAAGACTGACCATTTGGCACGCTTGATTGGGGCAGTGCTTTTCATCACAAGAAATATGGAGAGATTCAAGGCAGAGGCATCCATTCTGCTAGCACCTGCCCTAAAATTCCCCCTCTGCACTTTAAGATTCTTGGAAAATGCTTCAAATGTAAATTTTATTCTACATACGTATCCATCCATATGCAAATCTTTTAAAATGCATATGTGAAACCCATATGCTTCGAGAGCATTTGGAAAACCCTAGCTGAAAATAGTGACAAAATTTTAATGGTAAAAATCAATACGATTGCACATTCTTATAGAATGTTTTATTGGACTTGTCATGCAGTTTCTCTGAAGCCTGGCCATCTTAAGATGATCACATTGTCATGGAATTGTTTTGCTATTGCATCTACCAAGTGGATGCTGGTTGAGTATTCATTGCATTTACATGTAGTTACATTTCTAAGTATCATCCTAAAGTTTATTTATGCCCTGCCTGGTTCCAGAAGAAATTTAATGCACTGACTTACAAATCCTGCATTTCATAATGTTCCTGATCCCTGACTCCTCTTTCTCCCCTTCTCCTCTCACTGTTCCTTGAGCTAGCGTGTGTCTCCGGACTCTCCACTCCATTCTGCCTTCTAACTCCTTCCTTG
The DNA here is from genome assembly GCF_910594005.1 of Cervus elaphus. Taxonomy (NCBI): domain Eukaryota; kingdom Metazoa; phylum Chordata; class Mammalia; order Artiodactyla; family Cervidae; genus Cervus; species Cervus elaphus. Next base: position 21,291,050 of record NC_057844.1, read on the forward strand.
CCACCACCCTAGTTCAAGCCTTTATCATATCATTCCTCACTTCCTGGTCACCTTACATATGTTATCACCTTAGTTTCCAAATCTGTGGTATGAAAAATTGGATGAGATTTCGGTGGATGCAGTTTGTAATCTATCGAGGGATATGCAGGTGTTAGTAGTTGTTATTCTTTCCAGTTTTAAAATTCATTGATTCTGTGACAGTTAAAGTACAAGTTGGCCCAAGAATTCATTCGAGTTTTTCCATGATAGCGTTCTGAAAAAACCCGAACAAATGTTTTGGCCAGCCCAATTGGCGCTAGTGGTAAAGAACCTGCCTGCCAATGCAGGAAACATAAGAGACATGAGTTCAATTCCTGGGTTGGGAAGATACCCTGGAGAAGGGCATGGCAACCCACTCCAGTATTCTTACCTGGAGAATCCCATGGACAGAGGAGCCTGGTGGGCTACAGTCCATAGGGTCACAAAGAGTTGGACACAATTTAGCACGCACACAATATTTCATTTGAAAAGAGAAAATCACTCGCTGTCTTGCTTCCATTTTGTCCCTCTACCAGTAAGTCAGCCCATCATTTTGTGTGAGAGATATAGGTTGTTTTAACTAATGAGACAGTATGCTTTTTATGCTCTTAAAAAATTTTTTTTGTATATGCCTTTTTAATGTGGTAAGAAAGTCAATGGAATAAAAGATGATTCAAGAAAGGCCACATGAGGCTTAGTAAATACAGGGAGTGTGTACCTATAAAATTAAACATAATTAACTGCTCTATTTGCATAACTATGTCCCCTAACTACCACCTTGGCAGAATAAGCCCCTCAGTGCCTGAGAGATTAGTTGCCTACTGAGAATGACTTGGGGACCCTGCGGGGAGAAAACCAATAGCTTCTATACCATGGAAGTTGCCCGAGAGGGACGGCTTAAGAGCCACACAAATAGAGCAGAAACTTAGTAGAGATTAAGCAGGCAAGTTCTTGGCCAGATTCCCGTTCTCACAGAGGCCTGATGCCAGCAGCTGATTCTCTGTGTAGAAGCTGATGGGTTATTTCACCCTGGCCCTAACCCTGCCTTTTCCCTTTGCCGATCGTAGCCCACATCCTGTTACTCTAGTATCAGCAGGATTTCTTCCCAGATGGAACTGAAATCAACCACCATTGTGCCTGACTGTTTCCTGATAGTCAGCCAGACCTTGAATATGGGGGCCCTCCCAGCCAGGGTCCCCTCTCACTCACCGGGGGTCCACTTCGCCTCTGCTTACATCAGCAAAGAAGCATTTCCCCAAGGGGAGGAACTGATCTTTGAAGGGTTTAACCTTTTGCAGCGGTTTAACCTTCAGGGGGCAGGGTGTGGGTGGGGAGCTGTGAAGCCCTTTGAGAATCTGTTGAAAACACTAGCCTTCTCCCCAGACACATAAGCTTCCATTCAAAACTTTGCCAGTAAATGTAGATGGTTCGGAACCCATCTGGTCTCCCATGTGGGAGACTCACAGAGCCCATATGAGGGACCCTGGGTTTCTAGAATGTCTTTCTAGTTGTGCTTTCAAATTCAGACATAACTTGATTCTGTACAAAACAGTCCACAGCATGACACTTTTGAATTTGTGGCATTTCTTTACCAGTTAAATGCTACGACTGACTGTTTTAAGATTCTAGCTTGGAGCGATCACTTGGATAGAGAGCAGTCACGTCTACTCCTCCTAACGCTGAGGTTTTGTGTTTCAGGTCCGACTACAGCCACGTGTCCTCCACCAGCAGTAAGTATGGCTTAACTGTCCTTCCTCTTTGTCTTGAGCACCCGGGGTGGGCAGTCAGTCCCATTCCTGTATGTTAGAGAAGGCTGTCCATGCTTTAATAGTAAGAATCACAGGTTTACCAAAGAACGTGTCACAGGATCCTGTAAATCTGGGAAGCAGAATTTGATTGCACCTTGACTTGAGGGCTAGACATGCCACTATTTTCCCTATGGAAATTCAGCCTGGAGGAACTAGCCCAGGCTTTATTTACCTGCATGCTTGGAAAATACCTTCTCTGGTAAAGCTGAGGTCATTCATTCATTCAACAAATGTGTCATGTACCTACTGTCTGGAGCTCACAGCTCCGAGTGCTTTCATTGGATCCATGAGGTGGCCCCAACTCCTCTGCTGGGCAAACTTCCTCCCATGTCTGTCTGTATCTGCAGGCAGATGTCATAGGTGACTATTACATATAGTAAAAGCCAAACAAAAAAAAAAAGGGGAGTATGTTTATAAGCATACTCTGAGCATAGAAAAAGGTGCCTGTATTAAATATTATTAATAACTTACAAATCTATTTATGGGAAATTAGGCCTTACATCTAGGAGCAATGTGCAAAGATGAAGATCACTACAAAGCCATTCAGATTAATTAAACACTTATTTTATAAACAAAATAACACAAAAATTGTCTTACAATAAAAGCCCTGTTTTTTTTTTTATTTGAATTGTTCTGTCCTAGCTCATTGTTAAGCTCTCAATTCTAAATAGTTCCCAAATGGAAAGATACTTAATTGGATTATTCTATTTATTGATGTTCTGGCTTAGTTTTTTCTTTGCAATAAGAGACTGTGCAGAAAGCTCTATGTCTGGGATGGTAATTTAGTGTCAAATTATATTTAGTTATTCGTATAACCTCAGTGAGCAGTTTCTGATCATTTCAGCCAACTGGAGACCCAGCATTGCCCCTTAGTTATTAAGAACCATTAGTAATAATGAGATTAATGCTCTAGTGATCTGCATTCCCTCCCGGAAGCTTCTGCATTCCGAAAACCAGAGAATGTGTTCTCTCTCTGCTGCCATTTTCAGTTTTGCCCAGAGGCTACATTTCTTTAAGAATGATTTTTCTAAAATACTTGCCTGAAGCCTTTGTTCAATTTGTAGCTCTCAAATCAGTCCTCTGGGTCACAACAAAGCACCTCTCTTGTCAGTGAAACCGGTAATTTGGTTTGGGATGTTTTTCTCTCCATTATTTTAATTGCGATCTCTGAGTTAGAATTTTTCTTGGTGCAATTGGGATCAATAACCTTTTATTGTTGTTCCCTTTCTCTTTAAATATTTGGCGATTCCTGCCTCCTCCTTCAGTGTTGGGGCCTCTTGGTGAGTGAGGGTGTATACATGCGTTTTGTATTTCAATTGGAAATGTATTTGACCACCAGTAATAGAGAAAAATAATGACTTAAGTATGGTTTTCCTTTCCTCTGTTGTTGATCAGTTGCTAAGTCATGTTTGACTCTGTGACCCCACAGACTGCAGCACACCAAGCTTCCCTGCCCTTCACTGTCTCCTGGAGCTTGCTCACACTCATGTCCACTGAGTCAGTGATGCCATCTAACCATCTCATCCTCTGTCGCCCCCTTTTCCTCTTGCCCTCAATCTTTCCCAGCATCAGGGTCTTTTCCAATGAGTCAGCTCTTCGCATCAGGTGGCCAAAGTATTGGAAATTCAGCTTCAGCATCAGTCCTTCCAATGAATATTCAGGGTTGATTTCCTTTAGAATTGACTGGATTGATCTCCTCCAAGCTACTCTCAAGAGTCTTCTCCAGCACCACAATTTGAAAGCATCGATTCTTTGGACCTTCCTTATGGTCCAACTCTTATATTCATACATGACTATTGGAAAACCACAGCTTTGACTACATGGACCTTTTGTCAGCAAAGTGTTTTCCTCTAATTAAAAAAAAGTCTGGAGGAAGCAATGCAGGTCTGTTGTGCAGTCCTTGGATTTTGGCTTCCCTCCTCAGAGTTGCCTCAAAGTTACAAAATAGCTGCCTCTGCCACAGCCATCACATCGTTGTTCTGGGCAGCAAGAAGAGGTGAGGGGATACTGGTGGGCCCCTGGATGTCTTTGTCCTGTATGTTGCCTGAACGGGCCTTTCCTCCCAGCTAGGACCATCAGTCCTGGCCACACCTATACACAGAAGGCCCCTTACGCATCAAGCCAAAGGTAACACAGTGGACCCTTTCTGAAAAGTAAAAACTTATGTTAAATCAGAGTCTTAAGTCTATCCTTTAAAACATAGGTTCAGTTGTGCTGCAATTGTAAAAAGTATTTTTCAAATTGATGTTAAAAATAGCGTTTCCTCACAAACTGGATAATCACAGTCAGAGGACTGAGCAGAAAGAAGGTTAATGATTTTCCTCTTCCTCCTGAAAGGCGCAGTTGCAGGGTCACTCCCCCTCTCACAGCCAGCTTGGTGGCCTCATCCTCCGTGCGATCCAGAGGGCTCACCAGTCAGTCCCGGTTCCCACATGTTGGTCGTGGAAGCACCTCTTGCCTGTCGGTCATTCTTCTGCTGTTCGTCAGCCCCTGTCCACTGGACCACTTGTTTCTAAATGATTCCTGATTCCCGATCAGGGTTTGAGCACTGGTACTAACTGGTCACTTAGGTAATGGACTTATCTGTGTCTGCAGGTGGTTCTTAACCGAATATCCACATGATGTGCCTTTAACTGTTTGATCCTGAATTCACAGAGGCGTAAATGCTTCCTTGGGATGAGCTGGGGTTGGACTGTGTCTGTCCAGGGTTGGGTTTTGTCATTCCTGGGGTGGTCAGGAGAGCTTCCACCAAGAATACCACTCTGTTGGGCCGCCAGTTTTCTTCTTAGAAAGAAAGCAGAGGCTGCTTCCTCACCCTGCCTGCCCTGATGACGGCAGAAGAAAGATCAGCCCCAAGAGAAAGGACCAAAGCGGTGGTGTGGGGTCCAGGTGTCCTAGTCCTGGTTTTGCCATGAATTAGCTGTGTGCTCTCAGGAAAGTCATCTACCCTCTCTGAGCCTCAGTTTCCCCTTCTGTAGAATGAACCCCTGAGGACCTCTCCAGGTGCTCTGGGATGCTTGGATGTGACTGTCTTAGAAACTCCACTAAAAAGAGAGAAGGGAGGGAGGAAAGACAGCATGAAGACTCAAGGACTCTGTACCTTTTTTCTTTGTCCTGGAATAAGAGTCCAGAGGGTGGGCATCCTCTCTGGCGGACAGTATCACTAACCCTGAAATGAGGGCTGTTCAGGTCAGTTTGAGCTTCTGCGAGCTTCCTCTAAGTCAGTAGAGACATTGTGGTGAGGGCACTCAAATAAGTGGATAGGGGAGGGGAGAGAAGGAGGGTAACATACCATTGGGCATCTTCTTTTTTTAATCTTTTTTAAAATGTCATTGAAATATAGTTGATTTATAGTGTTGTGTTAATTTCTGCTGTACAATAAAGTGATTCAGATACATACATGTATACATTATTCTTTTTTAATATTCTTTTCCATTATGGTTTGTCACAGAATATTGAATATAGTTCCCTGTGCTATAGAGTTGTTATTGTTTAGCCGCTAAGTCATGTCTGACTCTTTTGTGACCCCATGGACTGTAGTCCGCCAGGCTCCTCTGTCCATGGGGTTCTCCTGGCAAGAATACTGGAGTGGGTTGCCATTCCCTTCTCCAGACTGGTCGTCTTGTTTTTCTGCCACGTCTGGGACTAAAGAATTGCATTTCCATTGACTGTGTCCAGTCACACTTTCAACTCAGGAGAGTGGCTCAGGGGCTTCTTTAGTGGATGTTTTGGTTTTGTGTAGATAAAATTTTGTCCTCATTGCAACTGGTCCATTCGACTTTTTTAGATTGATGGCCAAAAAGGCTTTTCATTTGTTTCTGCAAAAACTGTACACACGCTGAGCATTCAGGAGATCTCAGTAAAGCATGATGCTTCCTTAGGAAGTTGAGTTTAATTTATACTCTCAGAATTTTGGGCTTCCCTGGTGACTCAGGAGGTAAAGAATCTGCTTGCAATGCAGGGAACGTGGGTTGGGAAGATATCCTGGAGATGGGAATGACAACCCACTCCAGTATTCTTGCCTGGAGAATCCCATGGACAGAAGAGCCTGGTGGGCTACAGTCCATGGGGTCCCAGAGTGGGACATGACTGAGCAACTAACACTTTCACTTTCTCAGAATTTTGGGTTGTTTTTTTTTCCAGCAGCCTTGCTAGAAGATCATCAAGCTACTGTGTACAGTTTGCATTCTTAAGCGATTTAAATAAAAAGAGGAAATTTTATAAACAGGCTAAGATAAAAACAATCATTATGCCAAGGAGAAAATAAATCAACTGCATTTCCCATGATGTGTGATTGAATATTTCCATTCCAATAAAGATTATAATCATACTTGGAGAATTTCTCTTAGAAAATGCTGGGAGTTGGAAAATGATATTTTCAGGACAGTATAACATTTCTTGGGGACTTCTAGCCACAGGATAATGCCGGTAGGAGGTAGTCAAAGAATTTGTTTATGTGTTTAAGACTCTTCTTCAAATTGTGCCTTTAAGACTCTTCTCCTAATTGTGCCTGAGACTGTTTTTTCTTGAAACTCAAGTAGAGTCATTAACTCTTCACCTGGTTCTTATCAACTGCCCATGACAGCAGGAATGCCTGGCAGTTCTGTGCTCTTTTCAGACTTTTCAAAGCACACATGGCAAAAGATCAGTTGAAGTGATCAAGAAGGTGCTTGGTAGTGCCCTGAGGAACCCTCTGTGTCTGAAATTATGGAGAAGTGGCCCTGAGCAGTGCATTCTGCTCACCCGAGCCCAGGAGCATGGAGTAAGCTGTGCAAAAAAGGCCCGTGTTATGGGTGGGCGGGAGTCACTGAATCTGTTTTCACCCATTTCTCCCCCATCTTCCCTGGCCCCTGCCTATGCCTCAGATTCCTGCCCGCCAGTTTCTCTCCCAGCTTTCTTTCCCTTGCTTCCTGCTCTGCCCTTCTAGTGAGTCAGGTAGCTTCCCTGTTTCCCACCCACGCTCTCCCTAATGGTCCCGGGCTTCTACAAGCTGTAGGTCCAATGGACTTCTGTCCCCTCAGTTTTCCTGGGGCCACCGTGTCTGTGATTGGCCCTTGAGGGCAGCCTCAAAGAGGCCCAGCTGCTGCTGTGGGCCCCTGGACACATTCTCGTCTCAAGGTAAAATGGTCAGTAGATTGCAGTGTTTGTTTGCTTGGGGTTTTGTTTTGATAGGTAAGAAGTGAATTTAGAGAGAAACACACTCCACAAACAGAGTGTGGGCCATCTCAGAAGGCAAGAGAGACCTCAAACCATGGTGTAGTTAGCTTTTATGTTGTGGTTTAATCTTTAAGCTGTGTCTTACTCTTGTGACCCTATGGACTGTAGCCCACTAGGCTCTTCTGTCCATGGGATTTCCAGGCAAGAATACTGGAGTGGGTTTCTATGTCCTTCTCCAAGGGATCTGGCAGACCCAGGGATCAAACCTGGGTCTTCTATGCTGCAGGCAGTCTCCTGCTTTACAGGTGAATTCTTTACCAGCTGAGCTACCAGGGAATCCCCTAAGCTATTATGAGCTGGGTAATTTTCATAGGCTAATGAGTGGGGGGGATTATTCCAACTATTTGGGAGAAGGGGTGGGATTTCCAGGAATTGGGCCGCTGCCCGCTTTTTGGTCTTTGATGATCAGCCTTGAAACCGTCATGGTGCTTGAGTGTGTCACTTAGCTTGCTGGTGTGTTACGATGAGCATTTACTGAGGCTCAAGGTCTAGTGGAAGTCAACTTGCCCGCCATCTTGGACCCATTTGCTTCTAATCAGTTTATGTCATGTCCTTGAGCTCTGTCATTCTTTCAAAGGCTGTGCCCTGCCCCCACAGGTGCTTTTTAAATGGAAAAAATCAGGATATCTTGATTAATTGCAAGGCACTGTAGCTGGTCGAGAGCCACCTTGGGGCTTGTCAAGTCCTCCTCGCTGTTCTGATGGGAGGATATCCCAAGGCTGCCTTTGTTCACAGGCGCATCTTTCTAAATGCTATCTTTTTCTTTTCATTTCTCAGTGGTGTCATCATTTCCATGCTATTTCAGGATACGGAAGCATAATACGTTTTGATTTTGTCTCTGGCTACATCTGTGCCTCCCCTCAGCATGGAGGGGGAAGATAAGCCCATTGTGATTTAATTAATGAAAGAACGTAAGGAGCTTTTAAAGCAGCAGTACCTTGAAAATGTATGGTTTTGTCCTGTAGGACTCACCAATGATGGAGAATATTTGCATATATGATCTGTGTCCCTATATCCAGAGCTAAATTCAGACTTGGGATATGAAATATTCATTATTTTCTTTCTGTTTTTATTAGAAGAGCAGATAACTTATTGACAGAGTTTGCTCATTTTACAGCCAGTTTTTATCACACACATCCAGAAACAGGAAGATCAGTGTTTTGGAAGAGGTGACGGGAGTCAGTTTCACTTTGATCCATTTGTAAATGTCATAATTTTTTTTTCTGTGTACAGTACTTTCCCCATTATGATTTTCAGAACAAATATCTTCCAGAATCTTATTCCATAAGATCTAAGCAGAACTCAAACCTATGTATTAATCCTTATGAAGAACAATTTCAGCCATTGAAGTTGCTTAATTCTGTGGTCAGTGTGGAATTGGTAATATATACAGGCTTGCCAAAAGATTAAAAAATCCACCTATTTCATCCCCAGCTTCACATTCCTATTGCAGTAAAAGCACCAAAAGAAAAGTTACCAATTTTCTCTAATTTAGAATATTGCCTTTCAGACAAAGTTAGTTATGGTTAAAGACCATAATACAGTCTTTAAAAAATAACCTGACAGGTATCTTAAGTATCTCAGTTCACGTCCATCACTACTTTCATTCATTTTCTACTTCCTCGGATCCCCAAGGGCTTATTAATGTTGATACTAGTGATGCTCTCTGACATACTGTTGTATACATACAGTTGATACACAGTTGACATAAAATGAATGAAAAAAAAAATGAATGCACTGGGGACATGTGTATATATTTCAGTGCAGGACAGTCAGGGTTTTGTGTGCCAGGAAGGCTTGAGTGTGCAGCTTCCAGCAAATGAACCTGTTCTGGCGTAACAGTTAGGTTCACATGCGGAGCTGCTCCATGGAGGTTCCGGTGAGCTACTGCACAACTGGAGCGAGGCCTCAGCCCTAGACAGGCCCTGTGATGTTATCACTGATGACCCAGCCCTTCCCCACCTGTGGTCATGGTCAGAGACCAATCAGAAACCATTAAGATGTTGTGCATGTAGACAGATCAGTCTGATTTTCTTGTCCAATCTGTCCTGCCTTGTGGCTCTGCCTTCCAAAGAGACTGTGGGATTACTGCTTTTACTCAGAAATACCTATTGCATTCCCTAGCATGGGGCATCTGGGCCACCCACTGCCAGCTCCTACAGCCGTGTGGGAAAGAGCCCTCAAGGCGTCTTCTCTCCTCCTGGGGATGCACTGGTCTCACTCCAGTTAGGAACTGGCTCTCCTGCCTGTGGAGAAGGGCCCTGGTGCTTGTGGCTCTTCCCAGGCCCCCCGACACTGAGGCTTTCCCTGGGGCAACTGTGGCTTCGTGTTTGAGACACCTGCTGTGCTCCTGGACCGTCCTCTGAGGGTCGGAGCCATTTAGCGTGTAGCTTGTAGGGAACACTAATACAGAGGCCGAAGCCCTGCAAGGGTCATTTTTGACAGGCCTGGGCCTTGCTGCCACACAGGTGGAGCTGAGCAGAGGCTGAGAGCTAAAAAATGCAGCTGCTGTGGGTACTTGCTCGTTCCACATTTTGTCAGCTGCCCAGACAAGGTATTCTTGGCTTGGCAGAGCACATTAAATCACCAAACAGGAAAACTTGCTACTCAGAGTGTGGTCCACAGACCCCTGCACCAGCATCACTCGGTTAGAAATGTAGAATCCCAGGCCCCACCCCTGAACTCCTAAGCTAAGTGAGTTGTTTGTACTTACCTTTTGCAGAGCACTGATCTAGCCCATCCCCCCAATAAATAAGATTGCTCTTAATCATCCCTGATTGAGGTGGTTGATCCAAGTTTCTTACTTTCAGAGGCTAACTTTTAATGGTATACTCTGTGGGCTCTAGGATTTGTATAACATCTAAATAAAATTATCCACTTAATATTTAAGTTATTTTATGGATAATTTAAAAGAAGAGAATTGTATTCCTCCTCCAAGAATAGTCTTTTTTTAAATTAATGTGTTTTATTTTTTGGCTATGCTGGGCTTTCATTGCTGTGTGTGGGCTTTCTCTAGTTGCGGTGAACAGTGGCTGTTCTCTTGTTTGGAGCACCAACTCCAAAGTGCAGGTTTTTGTAGTTTTGGCACATGGGTTTAGTTGCCCCGTGGCATGTGGGATCTTTCCAAACTAGGGATCAAAACCATGTCCCCTGCATTGGCAGGCAGATTCTTAACCGCTGGACCACCAAGGGAAGTTCTAAGAGTAGTTTATTTTAAAACATAGGACCTGTTCTTTATCAGGCTAGCTAGAGGTATTTGTTTGCGGTTCTTTTGAGAAGCAAGTAGCAGCTTTATCTATATGATCATGGAATTAGCAAATGAAACCTGAGATGAATGAACCTGTTGGAGCTGAAATTGTGAGTGCACTTTGAACGTTAGTTAGTTGATGGTGTGGAATCTATATATTCAGAGTCCTCTGAGTGGGGACCTGAAAAACTAGACAGTATTATTGTTTGACAGTTGATAAGAGAAAAGCAATAACCAAAGATATTCATCAGGAAATCAGAGTCTGAGTTCAATATCCCATATGGACAACTCCTCTGATGGTCTGTTACACGGACATCCGTTTCCAAAAAAATGTTGTATAGTCCTTCTGGCGTCAAAGATAAGTTTTAATTGTGTGATTTCAACTACATAAAGGGTGTGAAAGGAAAGTGGAGGCAGGGTTCTCATGATCAGATTTTCCCTGAGAGGCTGAAGTGACACTTCAGGGACATCTGGTCTACCACGGTTGTCAGAAACCACCCCCCCACCCCAACCCCCATTCCAAGGGAGGGAACAAAAGTGAATAGCTGCCATTACACATTCCTCTAGCATGCCAGGTGCTTTTCTCACCAAAAGAAGAAAACTCAGAATGCTACCATCCAGAAACAAGTCATAATTTGGTGTCTGCCTTTACAAATTTTTTTTGGGCATCTATATTCCTATATATGTGTATATTATTACCAACAGTAGTATTGGAGAGTTTTATAGTCTGATTTTCTCACTAAGCATATTGTGAACTTTCTTTATATACCAAACTTACTTCTGTAATAGTTTAACTGTACAGTAGTCCATTGTATTTCTTTCTGCTCCAAACGTCATTCACTGGTACCCTATTGTTGGTCCTCTTCTCTTTTTCACTATTATAGTCAGCATTGGCAGGAATATTTTTATACCACAAGTTTATGCATATCCTTCATTATTTCCTTAGGATAAATTCCTACAAGTGAAATTGTCAAATATTTACTTTTTAAAGCTTCTGATCTCCCTTGCCCTGTTACTCTCCAAAAGAACTATTTCACTGTCCTGTGGGCATGGATTTGAGTGCCAGGGTCTTATAAAAATTGAGATTTTATGCACAAAAAACTGTATAGATAGCTACTCACACACAATATACATACATGTACACAATAAGAATGGGCAAAAGTGCTCTAAAGAGTAGATTGTAAACAGGGAGATTCGGCTTTTGGAGGCCCACAAGTTGGAGCCTGTTCTGTGGTTCTCATTAAATGTATGGTAAATGGCAACCCACTCCAGTATTCTTGCCTGGAAAATCCCATGGACTGAGGATCCTGGTAGGCTACAGTCCATGGAGTCGCAAAGAGTCGGACATGACTGAGCGACTTCACTTCACTTCACTTTATTGATTACACACCTGCTCCAACCCCAGGCATCATTAACAATACCCAAACGCCATCAGTACCCTGAAGAGGCTTCATGAAAAGTAATTTCCCTCCAGTAGCCAATTTCTATCTTTATTCAACATCAAAATTGTTGCCATTAACCTTTGAGGGGATAACAGGCTGGGAATATTTGGGGAATGGTATGTAAAAAGCCAGGTCATAGCCACTAAAGGTTATAATCAGAATTGACCAGGAAAGCAAAGAGGATCCCATTAGTCCTTCTTTCTTTCTTCTTTGTAAACCTTCTCTCCTTCCTCCAGATTTGTTGTGAAAGCATTAGTTGCTCAGGTATGTCCAACTGTTTGTAACCCTGTGGACTGTAGCCCACCAGGGTCCTCTGTCCATGGGATTCTCCAGGCAAAAATACTGGAGCGGGTTGCATTCCCTTCTCCAGGGCATCTGCCTGACCCAGGGATCGAACCTGGCACTCCTGCATTATGGACAGATTCTTTACAGTTTGAGCCACCAGGGAAGCCCCCCACATTTGTTAAACTTTCAAATTTTGTACAGTACACTGGTAATGGAAAAGAAGAAACATTTTACCTGCTCTCACTCCCCCTTTTTTATCTCACTCTGACATCTGACATTATTATTGATATCAAAAGGGAGTGAAGCTGAGCTGTGCAACCAATGCTTGAAGGACTCCTCTTTCCTTCTGTATAACAAGAATAATTGTGAGACGTCTTTCTTTTGTCTGTTGCTGGGACAATGGACTTCCTCTGTGATTCCATCTTTAATATTCCATTGCCTCAGGCTTGAACATAGTGAGACTAAAATGTGTGGGTCATAGATAACCCAGACTTAGAAGCTGGAGGTCTTTCTATAGGCTGGCATGTTTAGAGGGTGTCCCTATCAGTTGGATCATAACACTTTCTGCTGTCTGTTGAGAACTCTCTATGAACCTCCTGTTACAGCGAGTAGGAATTTTTCACAGTCACCTGCTCAGGTATAAAAGTGGAACTTGCCATATGTCTCTGTAATAGAGCTGAACTTCATTCCTGAGCCTCTGCCCTCACACCCGGGCAAGGGAAGGCACAGGTCTGCAGTGGGGGCCGCACACCCGCAGGGCTCAGCCTGAGAGTTCAGTACGTGATCCATCCTGGGAAACCTTCCGGCATCCAGGTTTTGGTCCCGTCCCTTCCGGTCTTCTCCCTCCCACCAGGTGGTCTTCTCCCTCTCACCAGGAGCCGAAACGTGACATCTTCTGAGTGGGAAAAGCCACCCCCACAGCACCACATGTTCTTCTTGACTTTTAATAAACAAGGTGAACCCCCTGCTCTAGGTTTTTAGCCCTTTTTGGCTCAGAAAGCCTCTTCTGTCTCCAACCCCCCAGTCCTCACAGTAGAGAGCTTTGCGCTTCCAGGCTGTTTCCTCTGCTATGATTGGAAAACAACCTAAACTCAGAAGCTTGATGAATGAGTCCGTCAGCCCCCACAGTCCCTGAAGCAAGGAACAGCCCGGACTCTGCAGGTGGAGGGAGACAGGCAATAAGAAAACGGAGGGAGAGGGAAACTGCGGTTATTATCTCTGCAATTCATCTTCTAGAGCATCCTGAACCTACCACCTCCCGTTTTGTGTTTTTCTTATATTGCTCACATGTGAGTGTCTTGCTTCCTTAATTAGGTTGTGAGCTCGTGAAGGGACTCTGTCTCTGCCTGCTTTGCAGTCCTTGGGCCCATCAATAGGAGAGGGAACTTCAGAACTGGGTAGAGCCACAGACTGGGAGTTGGGACATGTTTGTTCTCTTTCTTGACCTGCCATTGACTAGCTGGTCAACTTGAGCAAATTGTCTGACATCATCTGAAACATGTCGAGGCGGGGGGCGGGGAGCAGACTGAAATGCCTCCCCCATCTATTTTTTTGGCCACTCCACATGGCCTGTGGGATCATAGGCTAACCCGCCCCCTATGCTTGGGAACATGGAGTCTTAACAACTGGACCACCAAGGATGTCCCTCCCCCATCTTTAATTTTTGAGTTGCCCTCAGGAAGCTTGTTCTTCCAATAGGCTGTAACATACATATTTTTCTAAGGAAACTTGGAAACAAGGACCCGGGATGCATCAATATCCAATTCAAGTTGGCAGAGTTTTTGAATGTTTCACTGAATTTTAGGGCAAAAAATAAATAAATAAAAGAGTCCACAGGCTCCATTTCCCATATTGCTAGTTTGATCACGAGCAAAACCGGATTTAATTGCTGATTTTCCTAAGACCATCCACAATGTCTTTTATATGCATGTCCGTAGTATTTTTTTTTCCCTAGACTTGTAATGACTAATCATGGCCCGTCTCATTTCTCAACATCCTGCCAGACAAATCCCTTTTAAATATAAATCTTAATTACTGTAATTGTGAGGGTTCCTCCTGCTAGCTCCATTGGAAGGCTGAGCGGTCTTGGTGAACAAATCCTGGGGATAGGTTTGGTTAACATCCTCCTCTTTTGTCTGTTTGACTTTGATGGATACACCTTACTTCTTAAAACAAGATTAGCCCTCCAATCATGTTGTTGGCAAGCCCTGCTGCCTCACCTCCAAATCTTCAGAATTTTATTGAGGTCCTGGCACTCTCAGGGGGACTGTGCCACTGATGGAAATGACAAGATACAACGTGTTTTAGAAAAAATGGCAGTTACTGAGTAGAGTGATTGTGTGTAGAATACTAGAGACTCTGTGGTCGTTCTGAACAGTACAATTTTTATACATAAAGGGTCTAGTACATTTAAAAAAAAATTTGTTGTTGGAGTTGCTTGAACACCCCTTTGTTTTTTTGGTTTGTTTTTTAATATTTATTTGGCTGCACTGGGTCTTCATTGTGGGATGTGGAATTTAGTCCCCTGCAAGGGATAGAACCCAGGCCCCCTGCATTGGAAGCGCAGAGTCTTAGTTCCTGGACCACCAGGGAAGCCCCCTGAGTACAAGCAGTGGATGTCAGTGTGCATCAGACCTGTCTTACCGTCTCATAAACTTGCAAAATCATTAAGTCCTCAGGACTTGGATAACTATGCCAGATATGCTTAAGTGTTTTTAACTGAATTAAAGCTTCTCAGACTAATCACGTATCAACTTCCTGGCCCTCTTCCAGAATTGCTGTCAAGCAGTATCGGAATTTAAAGTGACCTGGTCCTTCCTGGCTGGTTGGTGTCTGGCCTTTGATTCCCCCTCCTTTCCCATCTGGAGGTTTGTCTCACAGCAAAGCTTAGAAATACCTTTAGAGTCAAGTGGACATCACATTTCCACATGAAAAAACATGCAGTGTGTCTAAAGCGTCTGCCTTGCTTTCTATATTATTTCTCTCTTAATAGTTTTAGAATGAGCTTAAGAATATGAATCACATGTTCAGATTCCTGACATTGTTTCTGCAACAGATGATGAAAATTCAGAGAGTGGTCAAATACAGTAACAGCAAAGCTGTACCTCTTACAAGAGCCCAACAACCAGAAAGATGCCCTAGTGTTTTCCTCTGTCAAAGGAAAACAGAGGTTTTGTTTTCTTCAGCCTGTATGCATGCGTGCTGAGTCATGTTCGACTGTTTGCAACCCTATGGACAGTAGTCAGGCTCCTCTGTCCGTTGAATTTTCCAGGCAAGAATACTGGAGTGGGTTGCCATCTCCTTCTCCAGGGGATCTTCCTAACCCAGAGATCGAACTTGCGTCTCCTGTATTGGTAGGTGGATTCTTTACCACTGTATGATCCTCCAGCTTTCTGACTTAATCTTACTTCACCTGTCAGTCTATGCCGTGGGTGTGTACATCCTACACACCTGATGTACCATTCTCCATGGGTTTTCTGCCACTTGGTCATGTGTGTCTCGTCAAAAGACTAGGTATTCTAGCCTGTATTCCATTCTTCAATTACAGGAAAGTTGGTGGTGCTAGTGGTATAGAATCTGCCTGCCAATGCAGGAGACTTAAGAGATGCAGGTTCTATCCCTGGGTCTGGGAGATCCCTTGGGCGAGGACAGGGCAACCCACTCCAGTATTCGTGCCTAGAGAATCTCATGGACAGAGGAGACTAGTGGGCTATAATCCATAGGATCTCAAAGAGTTGGACACCACTGAAGTGACTTAGCATGCATGCTCTGTGAATTCAGGCTGAGAGAGGAGAAGCATTTTGTCTATATTATGAATGCATTTTGGATCCCCTATGTTAAATATTCCATATGTACCTCACTGCCACCAGATTGCCACTATTGCCAACCCTGTGTCTCGTTTTGACTATATTTTGGGGCTGGCACTGGGACCAGTCTTGTTCCCTTCACTGCTCAAAGCTACAGGCCAACCAAAGGCCTTGTCAAAATCATAAAAGTACTAAGAATTGAGAATATCTGGGACTTTAAGCGTTGTCAGAGACAAAGGGGTTTGCTTCAATTTTTAATTAATTTAGAGGTTTGAAGAACTGGCTTTAAGAAAAACTGTAAAAGAAAAAAAAAAAGAGCTGAAGGCAGGTTATTCATTACATTTCGGATGAATAGATTCTCCCGGGAAGGAATCTGGAAGCCCTTTTCTGGCAGCTTTTATTTCTGGCATTCAGGAAAGACCAGGCAGCTTAATGGTGAGAGGTTGGCCCCCTGTGGCACTTTAACGCAGCGGGTTTTGTGTTCCTTGTCATTCTGGGGTCTCTTTCCCTCCTGCTTTCTGACCTAATCTTACTTCACATGTCAGTCTATGCCCTGGGTGTGTGGATCCTACATACCTGATCCACCGTTTTCTGCCACATGATCATGTGTGTCTGGTCAATAGATTAGGTATCCAAGCCCCTGAACGGTTGAGTGCCTCAGAGTGGGGCTTTAGAAATGCAAATAAGTTTATTCAACCTCCTGCATTTGAGGTTGGAGGGACTCTAGCTAAACTCCCGGAGCCAGGTTCCCTGAAGCAAGCAACCTGCAGCAGCTGGAGGGGCCCTTGTTCAGACTCTGTTGGCCTCCTGAGCTGTTTGGGGGCCCTGTGGGTCTTAGGGCCCTGAAATGGTCCAGGACAGTTTATTTACGTGATGGTAGTGGTTATGGCTATTGCCTTGGAAACCCCTGCAGTACCCACATTGAACATGAGTTTGTGCAGTGAAGTGTCTATTGCATTTAGGTACCTGACTTCATCTTATTTGTTTGTTTATTGTCTATCTCCCCCACTAACTAGATGATGAGTTCTATGAAAGCAGAGACTGTTTTATTCACCACTGCATCCGACACTTCTGGCAGATAGTAGATGCTCGATAAACATTCCTTGATTAAATAAGTCATTGCCGTGCGTGCATGTATGAATGCTTAGTCGCTTCAGTCATGTCTGACTGATTGTGACTCTATGAACTGTAGCTCACCAAGCTCCTCTGTCCATGGGGATTCTCCGGGCAACAATACTGGAGAAGGTTGTCATGCCTTCCTCCAGGGGATCTTCCCAACCCAGAGATTGAACCTGTGTCTCCTGTGGCTCATGCATCGCAGATTGATTCTTTACCACTGAAGCCCAAGTCCTTGTCACAGAATTGCAGACTGTCAACGATAAATGGTGGATAAAGTGACAAGAGACATTAATTATTGCCCAGAAATTCTAGAAAGGGGTGTCTGACCTTGTCATGTCCTGAGACTTGGCCAGGCATTCATTCCCTTTGGAACAGGCGATCTGGACCTTCAATTTGACATACCTGCTATTAGGAAGTCAGTGTCTTGAGGACACACCAGTTTGTCAATTCTGCAAGGAGGGCCAGTCTGGCGGACACCAGACAGTGGGGGACTGTGCAAGCAAGGCTGGTGTGAAGCCTTGGGATGCAGAGTGTGGCAGTGAGGGGTCCTGGCACAGGCAGCATTGAGATAACCCAGTGGGAGGACCAGCATCAGGTCATCTGTCAACAAGCAGCAGGACTTGGTCCCCTCCCTGTTCCTCCACCAGACTCGGGACATCCACACAGGTCAGAGATTGCCAGAAGCTGCCCAGACACACTGGTCAGTCCATTCACAGCAAAATTACCCAACCACATTTCCTGATGGAGCCTAACCAGGCAGGCTGAGGTTCAGGGCAGGATGATCATAAGGTTGGTGGGCTCAAGAGGCAAGAAAAAGTGGGACTTCCCTGGCAGTCCAGTGGTTAGGACTCCATGCTTCTACTGCAGGGGGCACAGGTCCAATCCCTGGTCAGGGAGCCAAGGTCCCACAAGCTGTGTGGTGTGGGAAAATAAGTAAATTTATTTAAAAATAAAAGTGGCAAGGTGACTTCCCTAGCAGTCCAGTTAAGACTCCACTCTTCCATGGCAGGAGCTGTGGGTTTGATCCCTGGACGGGGAACTAAGATCCCACAAGTCATATGGTAGGCACCCCTCCCCCAAAAAAAATTTTTTTTAAATTAAAAGGGGCAAGAAAAAGCACATGTTGAGGAACATAGAGACCCAGTTCTTCCTCAGCCTAATGGCCTTTGGCAAGTCAGTTAACATTTCACCTGCAAGATGTAGAGAAAGGATATACCTTTGATCTTGGGGCTTGGGTTCCCAGCCAGAGATTGAGGCCAGTTCACAGTGGTGACAGCATGATATCCTAGCCACTAGACCAGTGGTCAGTGACAAGGGCCCTGGCCCTTTGGCTTTGCAGGAAAGAATTCTCACAAAGACAGAAAGTAGTGAAGCTAGTAAAGTGTTAAGAGGGAAAAGAGTACAGTACATGTGAATAGACACACAGGCAGACTCAGGGAGAGGGAGTCTCTGAACTCCTGGCAGTTTGAATTACTTTTATGGGGTATTTCTTCTGGGTTTCCTTTGGCCGGTCATTCTGATTTGCCTGGTTCACAGTTCATATTTGGTATATCTCAGGATCCTCCTGTGTGTGCACACACATCTCTTAGCCAAGATGGATTTTACTGAAGAGGCGTATGGGTGGAGAACATCCCTTGGCATCAATCCCCTTTGGCCTCCAGGGAGCCTCTTCTGCTCATGCATGATCAGGGAGGTCTCCTGACTTCGAGAAGAGAAACATGTGGTCCGGGCAGGGCCCAGCCTCCTCCCTTAAAGGTCCTGCTCTTCTTGTCTTTGAGTTTTGATCCACAGGGAATGAATCTCCAATTGCTTTACCCCAGGGCTGGGAGGTGGGGGTTGGGGAGCCTCTACCTCCTGCCTCACCTTTATCATGGTGGTGTTTTAAAAATTGGTTGGTTGGTTTAGTTGCTAAGTTGTGTCCCACTCTTGCAACCCCATGGACTGTAGCCCGCCAGGCTCCTCTGTCCATGGGATTTCCCAGGCAAGAAAACTGGAGTGGGTTCCTTCTCCAGGGAATCTTCCTGACCCAGGGATCAAACCCAAGTAAAGCTTAAATGAGATATTTTAGGCTTTTAAGATAGTGTCTGACAAACAATAAGAACATAATACATGATTGTTACCATGTAAGTTATTTTCTGTTACACTTAACAAGACAAAAACAGGGGAGTATACAAGAGAGTGAAATATGGGGGTAACTCTTTCTGTCTCATAAAAGGCCTGACCTGGTGCAGTGCTTTACTTACAGTTGCTTACAGTGTTATACATTCTCCAAGGAAAATCTAACTGTATATAATCCCATGGGAAGGAACCTTCCTCATCCTCTTGGGAAGCACAGGCCAGCTGGAAAGCTTGGTGAACAGCTCCGATCTCTCTCTACCCCTGGCGGGGGGCGGGGGGTCTGCCCATTGGCCTCTTGGGTCTGCGTCCTTCCCTCACTGAACAGGTGCTTTCTGAGGGCCTTTGAGAGGCCGTGTAATAGATATGATAAAGGCATATCCTACAGTGACGCTGTCCCTGCTTCTCCAGGGAGGCGGAGAGGCCTTTCATGGCAATTAATTATTCACATTTTCTCTCCTGCCCCTCCAGGACTTGGTTTTCTATCTAGCTCCATGGAGGCAGGTTTTCTCTGGGGCGTGTGTAACCCCAGTGCCCGATGGTGGTTTGGAGCTGTGTTCTGTCCCCCTTGGAGCCTGTTTATTTCAGGGTCACATGTAGTGGGCACAGGCTGGTGACAGCCAGAGTGTCCTAATGTCAGCACTCATCCCCCCGACTCTTCTTGGGGACAGGATACTGGCTGCTGATGTCTCTGTGGTTCACGGGGGCACAGGGGTCAGGTCTCCAGCCTCGCTGCTTGGTTGATCGGGGTTGCATCCTGCGCCGCCTGGGCGAGCCAGGCTTGGTGGAATGCTTTTCAGCCCTGTTCCCTGCTCTGAGGCCCAGCATCTTGCCCTTTCTGCAGAGCTGTAAACAGTCAGTCAGGCGTGCAGGCTGCAGCCTGGCCTTTGTTACTGCTCCCCGGGAAACCTTTGTGTTGCTGGTAGAGGTGGCCTGGCGCCGGGCACCCTGACAACTCTGTCTTGGAGACTCAGAAGTTACCTTCCCCCTCTCATACTGGCTGCCTTCCCAGTGTTGCTCTTCTGCGCCTGTCACACCCACCTGCAGTGCTGGCTTGATCCAGTTCCCCTTGAAGACAGTGCTCAGATGTAGAGACCCGGGCATGCGCCCTCAGGGAGGTGGTTTCTGGGGCATTCTCCCTCAGAGACCCAGGGCCAGAAGGAAGAGATGTAAATGTGTGGCCACAAAATAAAGCTAGGACAGGGACCGAGGAGCAGGCAGGAGAGCATGAGAGGGAAGTGGCAGCAGCTTGGCCAGAAAGGGCTGGAGAGTAACCGCTGCCCCTACAGCTGGGAAACGAGTCCTTTTGCAGAACTTCGAGGGGACAGCACCCACAGACCTCAGACGCCACGGCCAAGTGCCTGCCTGCTCACTCCCTGCCTCTGTGCCCTTGGCTGGTTCCTCCACCTCTTTGTGCCTCGAGGCTTCCTGCTCTAGGACTGCTTGTGGGAATTCAAATTGATAACAGCCACTATGGAAAACAGTATGGAGATTCCTTAAAAAAAAAAAAAAAAAATTGGAATAAAACTACCATATGACCCAGCAATCCCACTACTGGGCATATACCCTGAGGAAACCATAACTGAAAAAGACACACATACCCCAATGTTCATTGCAGCACTATTTACAATAGCTAGGTTATGGAAGGGCTTCCCAGGTGGCACAGTGGTAAAGAATCCACCTGCCAATGCAGGGGATACAGGAGACACAGGTTCAATCCCTGGGTTGGGAAGATCCCCTAGAGAAGGAAACAACAACCTACTCCAGTATTCTTGCCTGGGAAATTCCATGGACAGAGGAGCCTGGTGGGCTGTTGTCCATGGGGTTGCAAAGAGTCAGACATGACTGAATGCACATGTGCGCACACACACACAGGACATGGAAACCACCTAGATGACCATCAACAGATGAATAGATAAAGAAGTTGTGGTTAAACATACACAATGGAATAATAAAAAGGACCACATTTAAGTTGGTTCTAATGAGGTGGATGGACCTAGAGCCCATATACAGAGTGACGTACATCAGAAGGAAAAAGGCAAATATCATCAGTTCAGTTCAGTTCAGTCGCTCAGTCATGTCCGACTCTTTGTGACCCCATGAACCGCAGCATGCCAGGCCTCCCTGTCCGTTACCAATGCCCAGAGTCCACCCAATCCCATGTCCATTGAGTTGGTGATGCCATCCAACCATCTCATCCTCTGTCATCCCCTTCTCCTCCTGCCCTCAATCTTTCCCAGCATCAGGGTCTTTTCAAATGAGTCAGCTCTCCACATCAGGTGGCCAAAGTACTGGAGTTTTAATGCATATAAATAGAATCTAGAAAGATGTTACTTATGAACCTATTTGTAGGGCAGCAATGGAGATGCAGACATAAAGAACAGACTTGTGCACCCAGTGAGGAAAAGGGTGGGTGGAATGAATTGAGAGAGTAGCATGGGAACATATAAACTAGCATATGTAAAATAGATAGCCAGTGGGAATTTGCTGTATGACTCAGCTCAAACCAGTGCTCTGTGACAACCTAGAGGGGTGGGATGGATTGGTAAGTGGGAATGAAGCCTTAAGAGGGAGGGGACATATGTATACCTATGGTTGATTCATGTTGATGTATGGCAGAAACCAACACAATATAGTAATGCAATTATCCTTCAATTAAAAATAAATTTTAAAAAATAATATTAAATTTTAAAATGCCCTCTCTCACTGCTACTATTCAACATAGTTTTGGAAGTCCTAGCCACAGCAATCAGAGAAGAAAAAGAAATAAAAGGAATCAAGATTGGAAAAGAAGTAAAAGTCTCACTGTTTGCAGATGACATGATCCTCTACATAGAAAACCCCAGAAAATTACTAGAGCAAATCAATGAATATAGAAAAGTTGCAGGATATAAAATTAACACACAGAAGTCCCTTGCATTCCTATACACTAACAATGAGAAAACAGAGAAATTAAGGAAACAATCCCATTCATCATTGCAACAAAAAGAATAAGATACTTAGGAATAAATTTACCTAAACAAAAGACCTATATATAGAAAACTATAAAACACTGATGAAAGAAATCAAAGATGACACAAATAGATGGAGAAATAGACCATGTTTGTGGATTGGAAGAATCAATATAGTGAAAATGAGTATACTGCCCAAAGCAATCTATAGACCCAATGCAATCCCTATCAAGCTCCCAACAGTATTTTTCATAGAACTAGAACAAATAATTTCTAGAACTACACAAATAATTTAACAATTTGTGTAGAGACACAAAAAACCTTGAAGAGCCAAAGCAAAAGGAGAGGAAAGAAGAATGGAACTGGAGGAATCAACCTGACTGACTTCAGGCTATACTACAAAGCCACAGTCATCAAGACAGTATAGTACTGGCACAAAGACAGAAATATAGATCAGTGGAACCAAATATAAAGCCAAGAGATAAATCCATGCACCTATGGACATCTTATCTTCGACAAAGGAGGCAAAAAATATACAGTGGAGAAAAGACAATCTCTTTAACAAGTGGTGCTGGGAAAACTGGTCAACCACCTGTAAAAGAATGAAACTAGATCTAACTTTCTAACACCATACCCAAAAGTAACCTCAAAGTGAATTAAATATCTAAATGTAAGACCAGAAACTATGAAGCTCTTAGAGGAAAACATAGGCAGAACACTCTCTGATGTAAATCACATCAAGATCCTCTATGACCCACCTCCCAGAGTAATGGAAATAAAAATAAACAAATGGGACCTAATTAAACTTAAAAGCTGTTGCACAATGAAGGAAACTATAAGTAAGGTGAAAAGACAGCCTTCAGAATGGGAGAAAATAATAGCAAACAAAACAACTGACAAAGAGTTAATCTCCAAAATATACAAGCAGCTCATGCAGCTTAATACCAGAAAAATAAATGACTAAAGACATTTCTCCAAAGAAGACATATAGATGGCTAACAAACACATGAAAAGGTGCTCAACATCACTCATTATCAGAGAAATGCAAATCAAAACCACAATGATGTACCATCTCATGCCAGTCAGAATGGCTGCCATCAAAAGGTCTACAAACAATATATGCTGGAGATGGTGTGGAGAAGAGAGAACTACACTGTTGGTAGGAATGCAAACTAGTACATACTCCACAGCCACTGTGGAGAACAGTGTGGAGATTCCTTAAAAAGCTGGACATAGAATTGCCATATGACCCAGCAATCCCACTGCTGGGCATACACACTGAGGAAACCAGGATTGAAAGAGACACATAAACCCCAGTGTTCATTGCAGCACTGTTTACAATAGCTAGGACATGGAAGCAAGCTAGATGTCCATGGGAAGATGAACGGATAAGGAAGTTATGGTACATATCAGTTCAGTTCAGTTTAGTCGCTCAGTCTTGTCCGACTCTTTGCCACCCCATGGGCTGCAGCACGCCAGGCCACCCTGTCCATCACCAACTCCCAGGGCTTGTTCATACTCATGTCCGTTGAGTCGGTGATGCCATCCAATGATCTCATCCTCTGTTGTCCCCTTCTCTTCCTGCTTTCAATCTTTCTCAGCATCAGGGTCTTTTCCAATGAGTCAGTTCTTCACATCAGGTAGCCAAAGTATTGGAGTTTCAGCTTCAACATCAGTCCTTCCAATGAATATTCAGGACTGATTTCCTTTAGGATGGACTGGTTGGATCTCCTTGCAGTCCAAGGGACTCTCAAGAGTCTTCTCCAACACCACTGTTCAAAAGCATCAATTCTTCAGCGCTCAGCTTTCTTTATAGTCCAATGCTCACATCCATACATGACTACTGGAAAAACCATAGCCTTGGCTAGACAGACCTTTTAATGTCTCTGCTTTTTAATATGCTGTCTAGATTGGTCATAACTTTTCTTCTAAGGAGTATGCATCTTTTAATTTCATGGCTGCAGTCACCATCTGCAGTGATTTTGGAGCCCAAAGAAATAAAGTCTGTCACTGTTTTCACTGTTTCCCCATCTATTTGCCATGAAGTGACAGGACCCGATGCCATGATCTTAGTTTTCTGAATGTTGAGCTTTAAGCCAACTTTTTCACTCCTTTCACTTTCATCAAGAGGCTCCTTAGTTCTTCTTTGCTTTCTGCCATAAGGGCGGTGTCATCTGCATTTCTGAGGTTATTGATATTTCTCCCAGCAATCTTGAATCCAGCTTGTGCTCCAGCCCAGCATTTCTCATGATGTACTCTGCATATAAGTTAAATAAGCAGGGTGACAATATACAGCCTTGACATACTCCTTTCCCTATTTGGAACCAGTCTGTTGTTCCATGTCCAGTTCTAACTGTTGCTTCCTGACCTGCATACAGATTTCTCAAGAGGTAGGTCAGGTGGTCTGATATTCCCATCTCTTTCAGAATTTTCCACAGTTTGTTGTGATCCACACAGTCTAGGTATATATACACAATGGAATATTTCTCAACTAAAAAAAAATGCATTTGAGTCAGTTCTAATGAGGTGGATAAACTGGAGCCTATTATACAGAGTGAAGTGACTCAGAAAGAGAAACACTAATATAGTATATTAATGCATATATATGGAATTTAGAAAGACGGTAACAATGACCCTATATGCAAGACAGCAAAAGAGACACAGATGTAAAGAACAGACTTTTGGACTATGTGGGAGAAGGTGAGGGTGGGACGATATGAGAGTAGCACTGAAGCATGTATATTACCATATGTAAAACAGATGACCAGGGCAAGTTAAATGCATGAAGCAGGGCACTCAAATCTGGTGCTCTGGGACAACCCAAAGCAATGGGGTGGGGAGGGAGGTGGGAGGGGGATTCAGGATGGGGGGACACCTGTACACCCATGGCTGATTCATATCAATGTATGGCAAAACTATCACAATATTGTAAAGTAATTAGCCTCCCATTAAATAAATTTTAAAAATAATAATAAAATGAGGATGAGAGTCACACCTCCTCCTTTTGGGGTTGTTTATGAGGATTTCCTGAGTTCATACATATAGAACGCCAAGAAGGTGCCAGCCCACAGCCAATGTCATTTGTGTGTGAGCCAACAGCTTCACCCCACATCCCTGGCTGCATGCACACCCCGAGTGTGGTGGCGTCAGGATCTTATTGGGACTGTCTGATGCTCTGACGACTTCTTTCCCCAACACTCTTACTACCGCAAGTGTCTGTCTTTCCCTCATAGAAACCATTAGTAATCTTCTCAAGTGTGTGTCTTCATCCCCAAATTATTCAAAGCCCTTCTTTTCCATTCATAGTGAGCATCCATCACTATTTAGTGAATCATGTATCTCCACTGGTGGGTGATGAGGACACCATGGAAAAGTGCAATAGGCATTGCTGGTGACTGTGGTGTCTCCTACCGCCACCACTGAAGCTCCTGACCAGTGGGAAATGTCATTGCTCTGTGTGTTCACTACTTTTGCATCAACTGCACTTCTGTTGGTAGTGGTGCTCATGTTCAGTGAAACAGAAAGTAGCCAGGTGAGCAGAAAGAGCATGCAAAGAAAAAGACCAGAATCACCCATGAATTCTGATTGTTTTTTAAGCCATCCAGGTGAATTTTCACTGGTTCAAATCAACATGTTGGTGTTCAGTCGCTAAATCGCATCCAACTCTTTCAATGTGGGCACACACTTAAGAGATAACTGCATGAACGTGAATGTGGCCTAAAGGTAACTGGTCCATCCCTGAGCTCAGCCCATCACCTCAGCAACACGCAGGCCCACTGCCAAAAACACATCCCTCCTGGAAGTCATTCAGGCATCTCAAGCCAGCCTGGCCAAAGAAGAGCTCATCTTTCCCCACAAACCTCCCCACAGAAAAATGGCAGGTTTTTTCTATCGCAGTTAAACATCTTTTTTCTATCTCAAGTTAAACATCAATATCAAACAAGTTGCTTATGCCAGAAACATCAAGGTCAACTCCTCTCCTTTTCCTGCCCCCATCCCCAGGCTCTAGACTCCCTATGCTTTCTAAGTAGCCTAAGACTATGCCTTTTCTGTACACCCACTGACTCTGCCTGCAGCAGAGTATCACTGTGTAACAACAATCCCAAACAGTGGCTTGGGTCAGCTGATCCAGACCAAGCTCAGTTGGGTGGCTCTTTCCACATGTCTTTGGGCATCTGGCCGATGAAGGCCAGGCTCGGGTAGGCTGGGTCTGCTCCACATGGCTCTCATCCTTCTTTCTGGCTCCAGTGGGCTGACCCAAGCATGTTCTTCTTGTGGAAATGTCAGAAGCACAGGAAGGCAAGCCAAAACACATGCCACTGTTGTGTGTTTCTATTGGCCAAAGCTAGCCATATAGTCTCATTCAAAGTCAAAGGGTAGAGAAATGCACTTTAACCATTTAGTGGAAGGAAGTACAAAGCCACATGGCAGAGAGAACGGTGACAAGAGAATAAAGAACTAGGGCCAATAATGTAATTTCCCACATCCTTGTTATCTCTTACTAGACTCATCACTCATTTTCTAACTTCTTACTTTGCCTGCAGCCAGCCTCCCCTGACTTGATCCCAACATCCCTTTATTAAAACTTTCCACTGCCCCCTTATCACTCCCAAATTGAGCTGAAGCTCTGTACAACTTGGCTCCAATTCATTTTTCCTTCTGCATCTGTTGCTGTGTTTCAGAGTTACTCACCACCCACTTCCAAATGCGCTTGTTTTTCATACCGATCTGTGCCTTCATAAACAGTCTTCCCTCTTCCTGCAGTGATCTCCCCTGCATTTGGGGTTATTGTGAGACGTCATTGACCCATCAAAACCCAATTCACCTGGACTGTCTTCCAGAAAGCCTTCTCAGAGGCCCTGTGGGAAAAAATTGCTCTTTCCTTTGTGATATAATAGTAAATTGAAATTGCATCATGCTCATACTTAACTTGTATCAGTTTGGGAATACATGCTCAACCAGAGAGAGAGAACTTAAATAATTCCACCCACCATTCAACTCCATGATTGTGGGAGTATCAATACTTCACTTTGCTGTTATGTTAGTCATCATTACATTAGTTCCAGAAGCCTCTTGTAGATGAAAGACACAGCCTACTGAGAGGGGCCTAGTGTTTTAATGATACAAGACTCTTTTAACAGCCATGCCACAAGCCTTTATTTCATTTACTAGTCAACCAAAGGAACATATATCTGGGCTGTGTGGTCTTGTTTCAAGTCAGGACCTTCCAGTTCCATCTTGGAAATTCAAGGGACTTTCAGTGGTAGATAATCTATAGTAAATGTTTATGTCATTGTGACTTTAGACTCTTCCCATGTCAAACATGCTCCTGTACTGTATTTCCTATAGATTTATGTCAGATTGAATTTTAATCTTTTATGTTGGTGTTTCCCAGCTAAGTTATGAGGGTCTCATTTGTGGCTCATGGTTCTTTATGGCTGCTGCCTGTGGCTGTGCAGGTCATATACTCTAAGGGGGCACTAGTCATACCAGAGCCTGTATTAATGGACTGTGTAGTAGTCAAGGTGCCAGCTTCCTTGTCCCCCAGTGCCTGGTACATATCGATTGCTCAAGAAACATGTGGATGAATGATCGAAGGAGAAACAGGCAACAACAGACTGAGCTAAATGTTCCCAAAATGGGCTTCCCAAGTGGTGCAGTGGTAAAGAATCCACCTGCCAGTGCAGAAGAAGCAGGTTCAATCCCTGGGCTGGGAAGATCCCCTGAAGAAGGAAATGGCAACCCACTCCAGTATTCTTGCCTGGAAAATTCCATGGACAGAGGAGCCTGGTGGGCTGCAGTCCATGGGGTTGCAAGAGTCTGACATGACTAAGTGAATAAATCACCACCACCACTTGGTGGCTTAGTGGTAAAGAATCCACCTGCCAATGCAGGAGATGCGGGTTTAATCCCTGGGTTGGCAAGATTCCCTGGAGAAGGAAATGGCAACCCACTCCAGTATTCTTGCCTGGAAAATTCCATGGACAGAGGGACCTGGCGGGCTACAGCCCATGGGGTCACAAAGAGTTGGACACGACTGAGCTCACACACACGAATGTTCCCAAGTGAGAGATTTAAGAGTCAGGTTCCAGTGAAAATTCAGACAGGTTTTGCTCCAGCAAAATTAAGACCATGTTATTATAGGTGCCTGTGATGAAATATACCTGTCAATGCACTTGAAATGTCTTGTTTAACTACCAAAAAATCACCTTTCATCATGTGAACCGATTGAAACGATGGTTCCTACAAGGACATCATTCTTCTCAAACGTTACCGACGGCATGATGGCCCTGTGCCTAAGACCCTAGTGGACATTGTGAGGCATGTATGTGGAGACAGGTCTAGATGCTAGATGAATCTTGCCCTCCAAGTCACAGTAGACTTAAATTTTCCTTGATTTCCCTTGGATGGTCATACAACTTAAATGAAAAGAGAGCCATTATGAATAAGAACAAGGCTTTTATCAGGTTATCTGATAAAATATGCTGAACACTTCTTAAGTAGTGTGGCCAGCAAACTTTTCACCCCATGGGAGAAGGTAGCCAAGGTAAACAGTCAACTTCGCACTTGGAATCCGATGTTCTGCCAGAGAACACAGGGAGGGGAACTGACCTGCTCGGGATGTGTGGGCCTCTGGGTGGATGTGGCCCAAGGAGGGGTCCAAAAGGCAGCATGGCACGGGCTGTGATGGTCCAACTATGCCTCACCCCACCCCCAACCACAGGCCCAGGAAGCTCTGACAGAACATGGGGTTCACCCCCTCCCCCCGGATTGTTCTTCCCTTTGTCTCCAGCAGCAAGACGATCACCAACTGGCCACCCCACCATCGTGACAGTTAGCAGGATGCACCAGCCAGGGCTTGATGTGTCCTTTAGAGGAAGTACCTGGTGAAGAAAGGGTTCCATAAATGTTAAATGAATGAACAAAGTGATGAATAAGCCAAGGAAATAAGCAAACCAAGGGAGTATAGCAGTGTAGGGAACATTTGTGGGGGAGGCACTATAGTTACTCTGGGAAATTCTAAATGGTGTAAATGGATCTTCCCAGGCATCAAACCCATGTCTCTTAATGTCTCCTGCATT
The DNA here is from genome assembly GCF_910594005.1 of Cervus elaphus. Classification (NCBI taxonomy): domain Eukaryota; kingdom Metazoa; phylum Chordata; class Mammalia; order Artiodactyla; family Cervidae; genus Cervus; species Cervus elaphus. Next base: position 21,320,140 of record NC_057844.1, read on the forward strand.
AGCAGGCAGGTTCTTTACTGCTAGCACCACCTGGGAAGCAAATGTTGCACACCTGATGCTTAATGTACAGCTCTTCCCTAAGGGCCCTGGTAGCCTTTCCAAATCCATGGAGACTTGACTGTGTTATTCAATGGAAGATATGCTCAATCTGCTGCAGTACCACACCAAGGTCGCCCTAAAATACCACGTGGCTTGGGAACCAGGGTAATAGTTCTTGAGTTTGGGGCTGCTGTTGTACCGTGCGGGGCTACATCCCTTCAGTCATGTGTCCGACTCTTTGCCACTATATGGACTGTAGCCCACCAGGCTCCTCTGTCCATGGGAGTCTCCAGGCAAGAATACTGGAGTGGGTTGCCATTCCCTCCTCCAGGGGTCTTCCCGACCCAGGGGTGGAACCCGAGTGTCTTATGTCTCCTGCGTTGGCAGGCTGCTGGGTACTGCAACAGTCGTATTTGCACGTGAACTTGGGATCAGAATTTCATAATCATCAAGGAGTCGGTTCAAATGGACTTCTGTTCCTGCCAAGGCCTTGCATGTCATCGCGGGCCGCCTTCATGAAGTAGTCACCGTGTGTTCTTCGGGGTTTCTTTTTGTGTGTCGCTAGGTGAATACTCCACGGAGGAGGCGCAGGACCCTTTCCTGGTCAGCATCCACATCATCGCGGACCCAGGGGAATCCCGCCCCCTGCAGGAGGCCATCGACAAGGTCTTGGCATGGATCCACCCGGACCTCCCGCTGTTCAGGGTCTCGGAAAGGCGGGCGTGCCGCCGGCGGAGGAGGGCCCCCAAGGCGGCACAGCCGGCGCTGGCGGTGGTGCTCTTCCTGCAGGAGGAATACGGCGAGGAGCCGATCCTGCAGCTGCACCGCACGCTGCAGCGGCCGCCCTGGCGCCACCACCACACGGAGCGCGTGCCCAGCAGGTTCCTGCCCTACCTGCCCTGCAGCCAGGACTTCTTCACGCTGGCCCCGGGGACGCCGCTCTGGGCCATCCGGCCGGTGCACTACGGCAGGGAGATCGTGCGCTTCACCATCTACTGTCGCCACGACAACTACGCTGACATCCTCAAGTTCTACGAGCTGATCCTCAGGCGGAGCCCCAGCCAGAAGAAAGCGGACTTCTGCATCTTCCCCATTTTCTCCAATCTGGACGTGGACATCCAGTTCTCCCTCAAGAGACTGCCCTGTGACCAGACCCCGGTCCCCACCGACTCCTCCGTGCTGGAGTTTCGGGTCAGGGACATCGGCGAGCTGGTGCCGCTCTTGCCCAACCCTTGCAGCCCCATCAGTGAGGGGCGCTGGCAGACGGAGGACCATGACGGCAACAAGATCCTTCTGCAGGTACCTGGGGAATGTCCGTCTGTCTGTCTGTGTCTGTCTCCCTTTGATGATAACAGAGAAACAAGTGAAATGACTTTTCCTGAAGCCCTAGCCTGTTACAAAACAAGGAGTTAAGAAAAAGGAGGGATCAGTGACCCTCTTTCTGGCTTAAAGACGAAGTCAAGGTGTCCATACTGTAATTAAATGATTTTCACTTTACTGCCAAGGTCATGTGCCCCAGGCCAACAATAGCTGATCCTCTGGTGTCACCTACCTGTGACAAGCATCCATCTGCTAAATACTTGTGGTTCCAGGGGATCTTGAATGAGCTGATATCCCAGGCAATTTGCTATTAAAGATTGTTTTGTCTTCTCCCTCACAAGTAGGAGGTTTTTACCAATGAATTCTTCATTTCCACAAAGGAACTTCAGGAAAAGCCATCCGTGACAACTGTAAAATAGGTTGACATTCAATAGAGAAGATATGTTTTCTTCTTTGCTCTGGTGCCTTCCCTGCTTTCTACCCTTCACCCTTCTGCTACTCGGCATTACGTTGTTAAAATTCAGTGATTACTGGGAAATGACTTCTAAGAGTTTTAAGGAGTACTACGATGTCTTTGGGGCTTCTGTTTTCATTACGCATGGGAAGAGGGGAGTAAGTACATAGAAGGAAATGGATGCAGTAGGCTCTTCTGTTGCTTCTGTGGTTAATATCTTGGTTCAATTACTGGACCTCTTCCTCCTCCCATCCTTCCAGCAATTATCCCAACTCTTTAGAAGTCATTAAGTTACACTCTGAATTCAAAATTGAGCATATAGATTTAAGAATGTCCTATATATGCCCTAACTGATACATGCTTTCAAGACCCATGCTTTCTAGGGGAATGGATTCCCCTAGGAATTCTAGGGTCTAGAATGCTTTCTAGAATTACTAACAACAGGTAAATCAGTTGCAGGCATATACAATTTTGTCTTTCTGAAATGCCTCTGCCTTTGGCATCTCGGTTTTCACAAATGGCTACCTGAGAGGAGAAAGCTGATAGCAAGTTAGGCGACGTTGTCTTGAAAGGTGCTGGCTGATTGTATTTACTTGAATCACAGGTAAAGTTGCATAGTTTCTGTTGGTTTTAGCATTAAACATCAGAAGTATAATCCACATATTGCAAAATGAAGTGAGAATTTGGCACATGTCAGATACCTGGTTCAAACTATAGCTAGGCCACATTGCTCAAGTCAAAAAAGTCACCTTGAAATATTTACGATTTAAAAGAAATAGGTAATTTTCAGATTTCTCTTTGAATTATGCAAATAAGATATAACATTGCTTTATTAGTCACTGAACTGAACGCTATTTGTTTTTATTTTGTATTGGAGGCTAGTTGATTTACAATGTTGTGTTCATTTCAGGTATACATTAAAGTGTTTCAGGTATACATATATCTATTCTTTTTCACGTTCTTTTTTCATAAGGTTATTATGGAGTATTAAGTGGAGTTCCTTGTGCTATACAACAGGTCCTTGTTGATTGTCTATGTTATATGTAGTTTATATATATGTTAATCCCAACCTTCTAGTTTATCCTCTGCCCTCCACCCCCCACTTTGATAACCATGTTTATTTTTGAAGTCTGTACATCTGCTTCTGTTTTGTAAATAAGTTTATTTCTATAATTTTTTAGATTCCACATAGAAGTGATATTGTATTTGTCTTTGTCTGACTTACTTCACTTAGTATGTCCATACTTAGGTCCGTCCATGTTGCTGCAAGTGGCATTGTTTTAATCTTTTTTATGGATGAGTGATATTCCATTATATATATGTGCCATATCTTCTTTATCCATTTATTTGTCAGTGGACACTTAGGTTGCTTCCATGTCTTGGCTATTGTAAGTAGTGCTGCAATGAACCCTGGGGTATATGTATTCTTTTTGAATTATGATTTTCTCCAGATATATGCTTACGAATGGGATTGCTGGATCACATGGTATTTCTGTTTGTTTTTTAAGGAACCTCAATGCAGTTCTCCATAGTGGTTGTACCAATTTACATACCTACCAAGAGTGTAGAAGAGTTCCTTTTTCTCCACACCCTCTCCAGCATTTATTGTTTGTAGATTTTTTGATGCTGGCCATTATGACCAGTATGAAGTGATACTTCATTGTAGTTTTGATTTGCATTTCTCTAATAATTAGTGATGCTGAACATCTTTTCATGGGTTTTTGTTGTTGGTTGTCTTTTTTTCTTTTTTTTTGGCTATCTCTATGTTGTCTTTGGAGAAATGTCTATTTAGATCTTGTGCCTGTTTTTTGATTGGGTTGTTTGTGTTTTTGATATTGAACTACATGACCTGTTTGTATATTTTAAAGGTTAATCTTTTGTTGGTTGCACCACTTGCAAATAGTTTCTCCCATTCTTTGGGTTGTCTTTTTGTTTTGTTTATGGTTTCCTTTGCTGTGCAAAAGCGTTTAAGTTTAATTAGGTCCCATTTGTTTACTTTTGTTTTTATATATTTTCATTTCTGTAGACTATGGATAGAAGAAGATCTTGCTGTGATTTATGTCAAAGGATATTCTGCCTATGTTTTTCTCTAAAGGTTTTGTAGAATCTGGTCTTACATTTAGGTCTTTAATCCATTTTGAGACTTTTTTTGTGTATGGTGCTAGTGTTCTAATTTTATTCTTTTACATGTGGCTGTCTGTTCTCCCAGCACCACTTATTGAAGACTGCCTTTTCTCCATTGTACGTTCTTGACTTCTTTGCCACGGATTAATTGACCAAAGGTGCAGGGATTTAATTCCAGGCTTTTTATTCTGTTCTATTGATCTGTAAGTCTGTCTTGCACTGTACCATACTGTCTGTAGCTTGGTAGTATAGTCTGAAGTCAAGGAGCCTGATTCTTCCAGCTCTGGTTTTCTTTCTCAAGATTGCTTTGGCTCCTCAGGGTCTTTTGTGTTTCCATGCAAATTTTAAGATTTTATTATTCTAGAGCTGTAAAAAACTGCCTTTGGTAATTTGATAGGGATTACGTTGAATCTGTAGACTACCTTGGGCAGTATAGTCATTTTGACAATATTGACTCTTCCAATGTAAGAACACAGTATAGCTTTCTGTCTGTCTGTGTCATCTTCCATTTCTTTCATCAGCATCTTATAGTTTCTGGAGTACAGGTCTTTTGCCTCTGTCGGTAGGTTTATTCCAGGGTGTTTTATTCTTTTTGATGCAGTGGTAAATCGGGATTGTTTCCTTAATTTCTCTTCCTGATCTTTTGTTGGTGGTGTATAGGAATGCAAGAGATTTCTGTGTATTAATTTTGTATCCTACAACTCTACCAGATTCATGTATGAACTCCAGTGGTTTTCTAATAGCATTTTTAGGATTTTCTGTGTGTACTATCATGTCATCTGCAAACAGTGACAGTTTTACTTCTTTTTTCCAATTTGGATTCCTTTTATTTCTTTTTCTTCTCTGACTGCCAAAACTACGTTAAAAAAAAGTGGTGAGAGTGGACATCTTTGTCTTGTTCCTGAACTTAGTGGAAATGCTTTCAGTTTTTCATGTTTGAGTGTGATGTTAGCTATGGGTTTGTCATATTTTGTCTTTATTATGTTGAGATAGTTTTCCTCTATGCCCACTTTCTGGAGAGATTTTAACATAAATGGGTGTTGAATTTTGTCAGGAGCTTTTTCTGCATCTGTTGAGATGATCATATGTTTTTATTCTTCAGTTTGTTAATGTGGTGTATCATACTGATTTGTGAATATTGAAAACTCCTTGCATCCCTGGGATAAATCCCAGTTTTTCATGGTGTGTTACCCTTTTAATATATTGTTGGATTCATTTTGCTAGTTATCTTATTGAGGATTTTTGTGTCCATGTTCATCAGTAATATTGGCCTATAATTTTCTTTTTTGTGGTATCTATGTTTGGTTTTGGTATCTGGGTGATGGTGGCCTCACAGAATAAGTTTGGGAGTGTTCCTTCCTCTGCAATTTTTCAGAATAGGATGGGTGTTAACTCTTCTCTAAATGTTTGATAGAATCTGCCTGTGAAGCCATCTGGTCCTGGACTTTTATTTGCTGGGAGTTTTTTCATCACAGTTTCAATTTCAGTACTTGTGGTTGATTTGTTCATATTTTTTATTTTTTCCTGTTCAGTTTCAGGAAATTTGCTAAGAATTTGTCCACTTACTCTAGGTTGTCCATTTTATTGGCATATAGTGGCTTATACTAGTCTTTTACGATCCTTTGTATTTCTGTATCAGTTTTATAATCTCTTGAAATGTGAGAAAAGTTTTCTTCTGTATTTGAAGACTGCCAATTCTTTATGCAAAACATAATGCATTTGCATAAGTAAAAATTAATGAAAGGACTTTGTTTATACTAAAAGTCCAAAATGAATGTGATTGTTTCTGAGGGAAGTTTTCTTTTTTGCGTTATTTAGAATACTTCCCCCTCCTCAATCCCTGTAATAATATAAATGAAAGAGTAAAGTAAGAAAGCTTGGCCTGAAACCCACTCGAAGGAACTATTGAAAGAATATTTCAAAGAAAAGTCACAGATTTAAATAGCTATGCAATCTGTATGGGTACAGGCTTTTGAATTTAGAGCATCCAAGTATGAAAAGATTTGTATCATGGGGGTTTCAGGAATTTGGGCTTTTGTCCAAAATGGCAATATGTCAAAGAGTTAAATTAATGTGGGAAGAAATGAATAATGGTCCCCTCTCACAGTTCTTGATTATGGCCGTTTGAATAGGTTACTGTTACTGCATCACTGGAGAAAGAAGCTCTCTGCTCTAGCTTGACACACCTGCCCACCTCTTTGTGAGTGTGTGTGTGTGTGGCTCCATTGTGTCCAACTCTTTGTGACTTCAGTGGACTATAGACCATCAGGCTCCTCTGTACATGGAATTCTCCAGACAAAAATAATGAAGTGGATTGCCGTTCCCTTCTCCAGGGGGTCTTCCCAACCCAGGGATCGAACCCAGGTCTCCCACATTGCAGGCAGATTCTTTACTGTCTGAGCCACCAGAGAAGTCGGTCCAACTCTTTAAGTTCCTTTTAAAAGTAAAAATTTATATGCTTCAGTCTTTAGCAAATTAAGATGTTTTGGTTGTGGGAGGAGGGACCCAGTGGAGAGAGCACCTTTTTTTTTTTCCCCCCACATTCTCCTTAGCAGTGTGTTTCCCAAGTTTCATTTTCAATACACATGCTTTTGTTCACTTGGGTGCAGTTATACATTGAAGACAATCTTGGTTGGGTAGTTTTTAGTTGCTTTCTTAAAATATAGGTTGCATGTCATTTCTTCATCCTGCCCCATTGACTTGAAAATCCATATTTCAGAGACCTCCTTCAGCGTTTAATTCCTCTGAAAGAGAAAAGCTGAGAGGTTTGTTTCTGGGAGCTACTCAACCTCTTTTAAGAATTTGGAATTATTTTTTGTAAAATTCACTCTTTTATTTTTTTAATAGTTCCTTTACACTGGTGCATTAGTTTCTGCTGAACAGCAAAGTGAATCAGTTATTCATATACATATGTCCACGTTGCTTTTGGATTTCCTTTTCATTTAGGTCACCACAGAGCATTGAGTGGGTTTCCCAGGTGGTGCTAGTGATAAAGAATGTGCCTGCCAATGCAGGAGACAAAAGAGACATGCGTTCAGCCCCTGGGTTGGGAAGATCCCGTGGAGGAGGGTATGGTAACCCACTCCAGCATTCTTGCCTGGAAAATCCCATGGACTGAGGAACCTGGTGGGCTACAGTCCATGGGGTTGCAAAGAGTCGGACATGACCAAAGCAACTTAGCATGCACGCAGAGCGTTGAGTTCCCTGTCCTATACAGTAGGCTCTCGTTAGTTATCTATTTTATATATAGTAGTGTATATATGTCAGTCCCAATCTCCCAATTCATTCCACCCCCTCCCTCACTCTGGTGACCTGTAAGTTTGTTTTCTGCATTTCTGACTCTGTTTCTGGTTTGCAGATAAGTTCACCTGTACCGTTTTTCTAGATTCCACATATAAGTATATTATATGATATTTGACCTTCTCTTTCTGCCTTCCCTCTGTATGACAATCTCTAGGTCCATCTAGGAAGTGAATCCCAGAAGATCTTGCTGCAATTCCTGTCAAAGAGTGTTCTGTCTCTGTTTTCCTCTAAGTTTTATATTTAGGTCTTACATTTAGGTCTTTAATCCATTTTGTGTTTATTTTTGTGTATAGTGTTAGGAAGTGTTCTAATTTCATTCCTTAACATGTAGCTGCCTAGTTTTCCCAGCATCACTTGTTGAAGAGCCTGTCTTTCCTGCATTGTATATTCTTGCCTTCTTTGTCACACATTAGGTGGCCATGGGTATGTGGGTTTATCTCTGGACTTTGCCCTGTTCCATTGATCTGTATTTCTGCTTTTGAGCCAGGACCAAACTGTCTTCATTACTGTAGCTTTGTAGTATAGTCTGAAGTCAGGGAGCCTGATTCCTCTAGCTATGTTCTTCTTTCTCAAGATTGCTTTGATTATTCGGAATCTTTTGTGTTTTTGTACAAATTGTGTGATTTTTTTGTTCTAATTCTGTGAAAAACACCACTGGTAATTTGATAGGGATTGCACTGAATCTGTAGATTGCTTTCAATATTATAGTCATTTTCACAATATTGATTCTTCTAATCCAAGGATATGGTATATCTTTGATTTCTTTCCATGATAGTTTTCTGACTTCAAGTCTTTTACCTCCTTCAGTCAGTTCAGTTCAGTTGCTCAGTCATGTCTTTTTGCTACCCCATGGACTGCAGCACGCCAGGCTTCCCTGTCCATCACCAACTCCCAGAGCTTGCTCAAACTCATGCCCATCAAGTCGGTGATGCCATTCAACCATCTCATCCTCTGCCATCCCTTTCTCCTCCTACCTTCAATCTTTCCCAGCATCAGGGTCTTTTCCAATGAGTCAGTTCTTCACATCAGGTGACCAAAGTATTGGGAGTTTCAGCTTCAGCACCAGTCCTTCCAATGACTATTCCAGTGAATATTCAGGACTGATTTCCTTTAGGATGGACTGGTTTGATCTCCTTGCAGTCCAAGGGACTCTCAAGAGTCTTCTCCAACAACACGGTTCAAAAGCATCAATTTTTTCCAATACCACAGTTCAAAAGCATCAATTTTCTCCAATACCACAGTTCAAAAGCATCGATTCCTCGGGGCTCAGCTTTCTTTATAGTCCAACTCTCACATCCGTACATGACTACTGGAAAAACCGTAGCTTTGACTAGATGGACCTTTGTTGGCAAAGTAATGTCTCTGCTTTTGAATATGCTGTCTAGGTTGGTCATAGCTTTTCTTCCAAGGAGCAAGCATCTTAATTTCATGCCTCCTTAGGTAGGTTTCTTCCTAGGTATTGTCATCTATTTTATGTGCTAGTAAATAGGATCGTTTCCTTAATATGTCTTTCTGATCTTTGGTTGTTCGTGTATAGAAATGCAAGACATTTCTATGTATTAATTTTGTATCCCACAACTTTACTAAACTCATTGATGAACCAATAATTTTCTGATGGCATCTTTAGGATTTTCTATTTATAGTATCATGTCATCTGCAAACAGTGACAGTTTTACTTATCCTTTTACAATTTGGATTCCTTTTGTTTCTTTTTCTTCTCTGAGAGCCATGACTAGGACTTCCAAAATGATATTGAATAAAAGTGGCAAGAGTGGACATCCTTGTCTTGTTCCTGATTTTATAGAAAATGCTTTCAGCTTTCACCATGGAGTATGATGTTAGCTGTAGATCTGATGTATATGACCTTTATTATGTTGAGGCAGGTTCCCTCTTATCCCACTTCTAGAGAGTTTTTATCATAAGTGGGTATTGAACTTTGTCATAAAGTTTTTTTTTCATTTATTGAGATGATCATATGGTTTTTGTTCTTCAGTTTGTTGATGTGGTGTATCACACTGGTTGATTTGAATATACTGAAGAGTCATTGAATATCTGGAATAAATCCCACTTGATCAGGGTGTACAATCCTTTTAATTTGTTGTTAGATTTGGTTTGCTAGTGTTTTGTTGAGGATTTTAGTGTCTGATTAGATGGAAAGAAAGCCTTCCACCTCCTGAAGCTCACCTCTCCTTTCTTGGCATTGCCTGATTTAGGGGGGAGAGGCAGAAAGATAGGTGGGTGGGGAGTTGCCAGCCTCTGAGGTTGCCGAAGATATCTCTCTATAAAATATATCTCAGAAATTTGCATTAATGTTTGATGATTGAAACTACAGCTTTCTGGAGCCAAGACCTGTGTTACACACACTAGAACTAATGTGGTACTTTGAACATAGGAGGTTCTCTTTATACATTTTCCTTACTTTTTCTTGAAGAATCATATAAATAATATATACAAGGAAAAGTACATATCATAAATACATGCTCGGTGAATTTTCACAAATTAAACCTTTGCCTGAGCAACACCCAGATGAAGAAACAATGCGTAGAAACAGAAGAGGACGCTTCTCTTTCCCCACTCTTGGGACTCCCTTCCCTTAAATGAACATATTAATTACTCCATATTACACGAAGGAGTGGGGGCATACGTGATCAAAAAGGGGGGAATATGGCCATGTTATCTGGGTTTTTTGTCTTTATAAGGAAATCCCATATTTTTTTTTAAAAGACTTAGGTCGATTGACAAAGATATAGGCCACATCAGAAGATTAATAAAAATAATTAAATAATAATAACTAAATACCAAAGAAACTTGAAATGGAGGAGAAATTTGGATAATGTTAGGAAAGTAAGGTAAACCATCTGTGAGACCCAAGATTCATGTCATTCCCTATTTGAGAACTCTGCCGTGGAATCTGTAGCCACTAGCCACACGTGGCCATTTAAATTTAACATTGAAGTTAATTAAAATAAAAAATTCAGTTCCGCAGTCTCACTCATTTCAAGTACTCAGTAGGCACATGTGGCTGGTGGTTACCATGTTCGGCCGCACACATACAGAACACTGCCATCATTGCAGACAGTTCTGTTGTACAGCATTCTTCCAGAAATAGGACCCCAATTTGATTTTGAGTTCCCCAGCAGCAAAACCAGAATGGAACATCATCAGCAATGCAATTTAGAGTCCACAAGGCAGAAATAGATTGCACTTCAGATTGCTGACTCTGAGCCCTGGGAGCAGCGCTGCCCGCACCTTCTCATGTCCAGCAAGGGGTCAGTAGCCTGCCTTCAATAGTGCATCTAGAACAACTGCACGGAGGCCTCCCAAGGCTTCCTTACATGGCATCTGCAGGGCGGGCATGACTGGGCAGGGTGCCCAGTCAATGTAGTGCAACAAAGACACCCCGCAGAGGGAGGCTGGGCAAAACCAGGTGGCCCCCACCTGCAGCTCCTGGGGACTTAACCCCAAAGGGAGGGATATACCTTCAGTCTTCCCAAAGTTGTTTCTCACAGCCAACTTTTTGGTAGATTATAAGTGACAGTGAATTTGGCTTGTTTATTCCCGGCCCAGTCCCTGGAGCACACCTGTTCCCATGTAGCTGGTAAAGGATGGAGTCGTTTATCCTGCAACTCAACCTGAGTTGGGTTGTGTGTTGACGTCTTCTTGAGATGCTCTGAGGAGCCTGCAAAGGACACAGTTGGGTTGTGTGTTGACGTCTTCTTGAGATGCTCTGAGGAGCCTGCAAAGGACACAGGCCTGAATAGTAGCCTACCACCTCCCTTAGAGGTCTACCATGGGAGTGCCATGGGCTGGTCCACACCTTAAGAAGCAATTTGGGGTCCATCCAGACACATAGAGACACAGTTGAGGACTCAAAGATCGGTTTCACCAAGAGAATGTGGCTGCAGTTTTAGGCTGGAAAATGTGGAAAGCAGGTCACTCCATCTCTTTGGAGAGGCAAGGGAACTTAACAATGGCATCTAAGCCTTTGGAGGACTTCTCCCATAGATGGTCACTGGCTGTTATTTGCATTCTCAGAAGGCAGAGGAGGGAACTGGCTTAAACGGAAGGTTTTGTGTGTGCTAAGTCACTTTTGTCATGTCTGACTCTGTGCGACCCTGTGGACTGTAGCCCACCAGGCTCCTCTGTCCACAGGATTCTCCAGGCAAGAATACTAGAGTGGGTTGCCATGCCCTCCTCCAGGGGATCTTCCCAACCCAGGGATTGAACCTGCATCTCTTATGTCTCCTGCATTGGCAGGCAGGTTCTTTACCACTGAGCCACCAAGATTTAAGTAACATTTGAGTGAGTGAGTGAAAGTCTCTCAGTCGTATCCCACTCTTCGCAAACCCATAGTAGCCTGCCAGGCTTCTCTGTCCATGGAATTCTCCAAGCAAGAATACTGTAGTGGGTTGCCATGCCTTCCTCCAGGGGATCTTCCCAACTCAGGGATCGAACCTAGGTCTCCTGCATTGCAGGTGGATTCTTTACCAGCTGAGCTACCGGGAAGTAACGTTTAAAAGGCAAGAAATCCTGACAAGAATCATTACCCTTTGAAAGAGCAGCCAGGTTCAGTCTTGGGGATTGTCTTCACTGGAGAGCTTTTAAGATTTCATCCATGCCAGTTCATTTATCTGTCATCTTCATACAGCGAGGAGACTGTCTAGACAGTCAGTCCCTAAATACTGGGGTCATCGCTGCCATGAGGACAGGGAAATGGGTGCTGATGAGGATGCAAATAAGAGACAAAGTGGCCTCCAGAGACTTTCTAAAACAATTTTATAATTGTAGTAAAATACACATAACAATACACACAACAGTGAAGTTGACTGTCTTAGTCATTTTTAAATGTACAGTCCAGTAGTGTTACTGCACCCACATTGTTGTACAGCCATCACCATGGCCCATCTCCAGAAGTCTTTTCATCCTGCAGAGCTGAAGCTCTGTCCTAGTTAAACAGTAACCCCGCATTCCCCACCTCCCTCTGGCTCCTGCCAACTACTGTTCTACTTCCTGTCTCTATGCGCTTGACTGCTCTAGGAATCTTATATAAGTGGGATCGTACTGTGTTTTATCTTTTTGTGACGGGCTTATTTCACTTCGCATAATGTCCTTGAGGTTCATCCAAACTGTAGCCTGTGTCAGATTCCCTTCCTTTTTAAATCTGAATACTATTCTGTCATGAACATGCCACATTTAGTTTATCCATTCATCCATTGATGGACACGTGAAATGCGTCCACCTTTGGACTATTGTGAATAATGCTGCTGTGAACGTGTGTGTGCAAATATCTCTTTGGGTCCCTGCTTTTACTTCTTTGGGGTTTATACCCAGATGTGTAATTGCTGAGTCACATGGTGAGTCTATGTTTAATTTTTAGAAAAAAGTAGCTTTCATACTGTTTTCTGTACTGGCTGTGCCATTTTACGTTTCCACCAGCAACACATGAGGGTGAGACTTGTTTTTTAAGAAAGTAGAGAGGGATTTCTCTGGCAGTCCAGTGGTTAAGACTTCGCCTTCCAATGCAAGGGGTGCGGGTTCAATCCCTGGTCAGGGAGCTAAAAGCCCACATGGCCTTGCAGCCCAAAAAGCAAAGCATAAAATGGAAGCAATATTGTAACAAATTCAATGAAGACTTTAAAAAATGGTCCACATTAAAAAAAAATCTTAAGAAAAAAAAAAAAGCAGAGAAAGACTTTGCTTTTTGTTTGTGGGGTACAGTGGTGTCCGTGTTAAGTCACTTCAGTCACGTCTGACTCTTTGCGACTCCATGAACTATAGCCCGTCAGGCTCCCCTGTCCATAGGATTCTCCAGGCAAGAATACTGGAGTGGGTTGCCATGCTCTCTTCTAGGGGATCTTCCCAACCCAGGTATCAAACCCACAGTTGCTTACGTCTCCTGCACTGGCAGGCAGGTTCTTCACCATTGGCACCACGTAGGAAGCCCAGAGTGGTGTCCAATACATTGTATTCTGCACTGTAGGGTAAAGAGGGTGGTTGTTGGAAAGAAGTGAGCAAACATTGAGGTAAGACAGTGGTGCTTCACCCAACACCCTCCAGATGTAGATTCTACAGTAGAAATTCTTACAGCGCCATCCTTGGATCCCAAGCACAACGTGTGTGTGTGTGTGTGTGTGTGTGTGTGTGTGTGTGTGTCTATGTGCATGATCATAAAAGATGCATCATATCATCTCTCTCAAAATGAAGACTCTCCAAAGCTTCCCATGGCCCTGATAGCCTTTCCAGATGTTCACTGAGGCCCTTTTGTGAGCTGCTCATCTCTCAGCCTTTATCTCTCACTTCTTACTTCCTCTCTGCCTTCCACATCAGCCTGCTTTCTCTTCCTCAGAGGCAACAAACTCTTTCCTGCCTCAGGACCTTTGCACCTACCGCCTGGGATGGTCTCCTCCAAGAACATCACACGGTGGGTTCCTTCTCATGATTCAGGTTTCAGAGAGTCTCACCCACACAGCCTCCTGACCAGTCACCTTACCTCTGCCCTTGCTTGCCCACTGGACAGTGAGCAGGTCCCTTTAGAGCATAAGCCAGATCAGGTGACTCGTGTGCTCGGAACCGCTGCCTGACCCCTCCCTCGTGGAGCCGGTTTCCTCCCAGTGGCCCTTCCTGCTCTGCCCTCCTCCCCTTACTGTGCCCCAGCCACCCTGATGTCACTCTTGACCCTTCGGAACACCCTGTGTCCGTTCTGTCCCTCTGCCTGGACCCCCGCTGCCCAGCTGGCCACGCGGCTGTTCCCTCTCCGCCCCCCCAATCAGGGTTCTGCTCCGTGTCCCCACCAGCGAGACCTTCCCTGGCCACGGTGTGAAGGGCATCCCTCTCTCCCTTTCTCACACACATGCCCCTGCCCTGCCAGCCTTTCCCCATAGCACCATCCCCTGTAACAGAGGTGCCGTGATCCAATAGAGGCTTGTCTGTCTCCCCCACCAGAACCTGGGCACCCGGAGGCAGGGACTTTCTCTGTTTTGCCCACTGCTGGCTCCCTAGTGCCTCTGACAGTGCCTGGCACATATCAGACACTCACTGTTGAATGAATGAACAAAGAAAAGGAGACAGAAGGGGAGAGAGGTGGGAACTTGGGGCTGTGCTGGGCAGGCCCCCTGGAGGCAGGCTGAGTGGGGAGAACCCTGGCTGGTGGTTAGAAACAGGGAGGGGAGTGACCAGAGGGGAGGCCGGGACAGGAGGCGCCCGCGGAGGAGCCCTGGGGCCATGGTGTCTGCTGGCTGATGGCGAGCGGGCCTCCAGCACTGAATGCAGGGTAGGGGGCAAAGGGCACGAGTGGATTCCCGCCCCCCCCCCCCCCGCCCCTCACATCTGGTGAGAACAGTGGCCATGCCAATAGAAGCCCCTCTTCCCTAGAGTCCCTCTGCTCCCAGGGGAGGTGGGAGAGTCAGGCGCGGGGCCAGACGACACACGCAACGACGTAACACTGTCCACCCTACAGACCGGTGCCTCTGCTTCCAGCTGCCAGAGATGGGCACAGACCGTCTCCAGTTGGTCAGCTTCTTGCCTGGGGAGGCACCTATTCAGGGAAGAGTTTCCCCAAGAGATACTGGGTTGGCCAAAAAGTTCACTCGAGCTTTTGTACATTTTTATGGAAAACCCCCATTTTTTTGGCCAACCCAATAATAATGGTGTGATGGTGAATATCAGTTGGTTGCTCAGGAGTTGCCACATGGCTTAGTGCACTCTAATACCTTCCTTACTGCACCCTCTCAGCGTGTCTACCAGCGGGGGGACCACTCACACCCCTGCAGACACACCCCAGACATTTAGGTCAATACCTGCCATGCCCAGACTCACCAACAGCAGAGGAGACTGGGCGTGCACGTGGGGACTCAGGAGCCCACACCGGCTGTCTTGCTCCCTGTTCTTTTCCAAGGAACCCAGCACTGCATCTGCCAGCACCCCTCCAGCTTCAGCAGCCCTGAAAATCACAGATTCCCTGGGTGCCCCCCTCCAGAAACTCGGATCCAGGAGGTGTCGGGAGAAGGGCCTGAGATCCTGCATTTCTAGCACACCTCCCGGGTGCTGAGGACCATAGCACCCTCTCTCCATGGTCACTCGCTCAGGATAGTCTCAGCAGGACTACCAGTTGTCACTGCATGTTTGATTAGCACTGCCTGGGACACATTCCCTCTAAAAAGGTTATTTTAACTGTGCTTAGTAGCAGGCTCATGACAGACCATTGAGAGTACAAGTCATAATATTGTGATGATCACTCGCAGTATAATTGCATGTATTGAATCGCTGTACATCTGAAAACCTAACACAGAGCTGTGTGTCAGTTATAAGACTGATCGTATCCTGTTCCTAGCCCCAAGCCTGAAGTGCAGTGCACAGAGACTACTCAGTACGTCTTAGCTTGTCCCTCTGCCCCCTTGGTCCCTGGGCAGGCCTGCAGTGGCCCAAGGAGCAGAGCAGCCTCACATGGAGCAGGGAGGGGTGTGGATGAATGGGAGGCCACTGAGCTCGGAACACTTGGTCAGGGTTTCTGGCTCCCAGTCCAGACTCTAAAGAAAATTGCTGTTTCCAGCCAACCACGTTGCCTGTACTGGGTTAGTTTATCACTGCACATTGCCCAGGGTGGCTGAAAGTCGCCCCCAGAATATCATTTCCTAGAGCATCTTCCGAGTTTGATATTCCTGCAGAATATGTAAGTGACATGGGAGCTCTTTCAGGCCTGGAAGGAAGAGTAATTTTCTATCAGGTTTAAAAAAAAAAAAAGTGAACTGGACTTACAGGCTTTTGCAGGACTTGGAATCAGATCTTTGAGGGAGAGGAAGGAAAATGAGGGATTCTAAGCAGTGTTTTCTGCTCTCAGTCCTTATAGCAGCTTTCCCCCATGGCCTGCCTGCCTCCCTTGGCTTATTTAGTTTGGTCTGTCCATGGCTCTGCTTCCAAAGGGGTTTGGTTTGGCGGTGGACCTGGAAGAAAGGGCCGCTGATTCTGCCCATGGCAGGTGGCTCCCGGTAGGTAGGGCCGATCCACTGAAGGCCACATCGTGCCTCTGAGTGACTAACTGCAGGGGAAGGGGACGGTCCAGCGCCAAGGCTGGGAGCTGTTCAGGTCGGCAGACACTGTGTCCCCATTCGGTCAGATGTGGGGCTGGAGATGGACCAAGATGAACAAGAGGGTCCCGTGCTCCAAGTTCACGGCTGGTCCAGACCATCCCATGGAGTGTGACGTGTGCGAGCTGTGGTATAGGAAAGTGGGGTGCAGTGGGTTTGCTCCAGGGGAGCATCTCCTTCCAGGGCAGGGAAAACAGGAAGACCATAGCAGAAGGCTTCTGGGAGCCAGCAGTTAGGAGTTGGGGGGTCTCGATCCCACCGATCCAGACTAGGTCCTGTTTGGCTGAACCTTCAAACACCGGGCTGAAAGACCTACTTTAATTTTCCTTCTGTGTTAATGTATTCTTTGTTAGCTCCCAATTAGGTATCCTTTTTATTGAAGTATAGTTGATAACACAATATTATATAAGTCACAGGTGTATGATATAGTGATTCACAGTTTTATACTCATTTATACTTATTATAAAATATTGTCTGTATTTCCCATGGTGTACAATATACCTTGTAGCCCATTTTATACTTAATAGTTTGTACCTCTTAACCCCCTACCCCATATGACCCCTCCCCACTTCCCTCCCCATCAGTAACCACCAGTTCTCTGTATCTGTGAGTCTGCTGCTTTTTTGTTATATTCTCTAGTTTGTTTTTTAGGTTCCACAGGTACGTGACATCGTACAGTGTTTGTCTTCCTCTGTCTGACTTCGTTCACTTAGCAGAATGCCCTCCAACTCCATCCATGTTGCTGCAAATGGCAAATTTTCATTCTTTTTATGGCTGATTAGTATTCCACTCTGTATTTATACTACATCTTCTTTATCCATTCATCTGTTGATGGACACTTACATTGCTTTTATATCTTGGCAATTGTGAATTTTGCTGCTATGGACATTGGGGTGCATATCTTTTTAAATTTTGGGGGGTGCGTATCTTTTTGAATTAGTGTCTTTGTGTTTTTTTCAAACATATACCCAGGAGTGGAACTGCTGGGTCACATGGTAGTTTTGTTTTTAGTTTTTCAGTTTGATATTTTCATTAAAAATTTTATTAGATTTTTTAAGGATTTTTTTAATGTGGATCATTTTTAACATCTTTAATAAATTTGTTACAATATTGTTTCAATTTTATGTTTTGCTTTTCTGGTCGTGAGGCATGTGGGATCCCAGCTCCCTGACCAGGGATCAAACCCATACACTCTGCACTAGAAGGCAAAGTCTTAACCAGTGGACTACCAGGGAAGTTTCTATTACATTTTTATTAGAAAATAATCAAACCACATTACCCAAAATATTTTGGGGAATTAGAGATTTAAAAAAAAATTACTACCACCATAACAGAGCATTATGATATATTTTCTGCCAGGTTTTTTTGGTCATGTAATCTGTATATCTTATGTCAACTTTCTGACAAATATGAAGGGAAATATACACATACACATACAAAGGGAAACTCTGTATTTCTCACTTGTCCCCAAGAAAGATAGGAAAAGAACCTCTTGCTAAAGGGCCTCAGACTTGGACTTCTCTCTCCCACCACTGACCTTCCAGCCACCCAGATGGAAGGTCAAACATTGTTTAGACTTTAAGGAACTTTCCACTGGATTCTTGGCTTTATGCTGGGAGAATGAGCTCCGGGATCCTCCAGAATTTTATGCTCAGAGAATTTCTGTCTCCCTCTTTGTACTCAGATACAGGAAGTCTAGGTTCCATGAGTCAGGATTTTGTCACCTCGAGGGAGTTACCTTCTTCCTGGGGTAGTCTGGAAGGGGGTGTGTGTGAGGATCCACATAATATGCATTAGTGTGGCTGTCACAGCGTCTGCCCACAGCAGGTGCCCAGTAAACACCTGCTTCTGGAAAAAAAAAACAACAACCCGCATGTCAAGCACAACTGGCCTCAGAGTTTGAGAACCACTCAGCAGGCCATGTGAGAGGGGCGAGGGACCCACTGTCGCCCCTGCTGCAGTCAGTGGTGGCGGCGAAGTCTGCAGGCCCTCAGCGGGAACCTGCCCCTTCCCAGTGAGCGACCTCGACCTATGACCTCTCTCTCTGTCTCTGCTATCTGGACCCAGGGTGGGGAGCGGTAAACAGTGGGCCATGAAGGGAGGCAGGAAGGAATAAAGGAAGGACTGAAGGGCCTCAGTGATGGGAGGCAGAGCCTGGACAACCTCCAGGCCAGGCCTGCAGGGCACTCTGTCCATCTGCTGCAGAAAGCTGTGTGCCACCAAGCTGCCCCTGCTCCCAGGAGACTAGCTGGGACTCTAGATCAAGCAGAGAGCACTTTCTCTGTGTGCACAGGAAGGAAACGGCTGGGTTTGGCCATCCTGCTCTGCCCACAAGGGGCCTGAATGGTTTCCTGCCCCCTGGACCTCACTGCATCCCTGAAGATGCCTGTTCGCTGAGTCCTTGCCTAGACAAACATGAGGGTGCGCACCCTGGTGCACGGTTACCGTAGTTAACAAGTGATGGGGCCACATCTCCACAGTGTCGCACAGAGGGGATCTCCCTTGGTCAAGTGAGCCTTTTCTAATGGACTTCAGACCCAATGACCTATAAGCAGGGGAAATGTGGTTAAAACAGGAATAAATTCCACCTGGACACACAGATATCTCCAGTCCACCTTGGGGTGGAAGCAAGTCAACGGTATCCCTCATTTCACATCTACTTATTGAGAATATTATATAATGCTATTTTTCTCCAATACTTCTTAATGTTTATATACGGCATTTGTAAATTATATATGACTTCTAAAGTATCATAAGTATACACACACACACACACACACACACAGAGTATTCCTCTCTCATCAGTTATAGTCGACTGTGTATATGTGCTAAGTACATATATATATATATATATATA
This sequence comes from Cervus elaphus, assembly GCF_910594005.1. Taxonomy (NCBI): domain Eukaryota; kingdom Metazoa; phylum Chordata; class Mammalia; order Artiodactyla; family Cervidae; genus Cervus; species Cervus elaphus. Next base: position 21,339,320 of record NC_057844.1, read on the forward strand.
TGCACACACACACACAGTATTCCTCTCCCGTCAGTTATTACTTGACTGCGTATATGTGCACGCATGTGTGCTCAGTTGCTTCAGTAATTTCCGAGTCTTTGCGACCCCATGGACTGTAGCCCACCAGGCTACTCTGTCCTTGGGATTCTCCAGACAGGAATACTGGAGGGGTTTGCCATGCCCTCCTCCAGGGGATCTTCCCAACCCAGGAATCACACTCTCATCTTCTGCATTGCAGGCAGATTCTTTACCACTGAGCCACCAAGGAAGCCTGACTACATATATGCATGGACTTATTTCTGGGCTGTCAAGTGTGTCCCACTAGTCTATGCATGTATTTTTATGCCAGTACCATACTATTTTGATTACTATAGCTTTATAATATAGCTTGAAATCAAGAAATGTGATGTCCCCAGATCTGTTATTCTTTCTCAGGATTTCCCTGGGTATTCTGGGCCTTTTGTGGTCCCATATAGATGTTATTTATTTTGGGGGGCTCCAAAACACTGCAGATGGTGATTGCAGCCATGAAATTAAAAGACACTTACTCCTTGAAAGGAAAGTTATGACCAACCTAGATAGCATATTAAAAAGCAGAGACATTACTTTGCCAACAAAGGTCTGTCTAGTCAAGGCTATGATTTTTCCAGTGGTCATGTATGGATGTGAGAGTTGGACTGTGAAGAAAGCTGAGCGCCAAAGAATTGATGCTTTTGAACTGTGGTGTTGGAGAAGACTCTTGAGAGTCCCTTGGACTGCAAGGAGATCCAACCAGTCCATCCTAAAGGAGATCAGTCCTGGGTGTTCATTGGAAGGACTGATACTGAAGCTGAAGCTCCAATACTTTGGCCACCTCATGCGAAGAGTTGACTCATTGGAAAAGATCCTGATGCTGGGAGGGATTGTGGGCAGGAGGAGAAGGGGACGACAGAGGATGAGATGGCTTGATGGCATCAGCGACTCAATGGACATGAGTTTGAGTAAATGCTGGGAGTTGGTGATGGACAGGAAGGCCTGGCGTGCTGTGATTCATGGGGTCGCAAAGAGTCGGACACGATTGAGCAACTGAACTGATAGATGTTAGAATGGTTTCTTCTATTTCTGTGAAAAAAAAAATGCCATTGGGATCTTAATAGGGATTGGATTGAATCTGTCTTTGGGTTATGAATAGTTTAACAATAACAGTTTTTCTAATCCGTGAACATATAGGATACCTTTCCATTCATTTGTGCCTTGAATCTTCAGTTTCTTTTATCAGTGTCTTGCAGTTTTCAGTGCCAAGAACTCACACTTCTTTGGTTAAATTTATTACTAAGTACTGTATTGTTTTTGATGCTATTGTGAATGAGATCATTTTATTTCCTACTCAGATAAATTAGTAGTAGTTTATAGAAAAACCACTGATTTTTATATGTTAATTTTGAATCCTGCAGCTTTTCTGAATTTATTGGTTAGCTTTAACATTTTTTGGTGAAGTTTTCACAACTTTTTATATATTTGCAAATAGAGACCATTTTACTTCTTGCTTTCCGGTGTTGATGCCTTTTATCTTTTTCTTGCCTGATTGTTCTAAGAGTCCATGCTGTGTGGAATAGGAGTGGTGCGAGTGGACACCATTGTCTTGTTTCCAATCTTAGAGGAAAAGTTTTCAGCCTTTCACCAATGGGTATGATGTTAACTGTGGCATGATATATAAGGCCTTTAGTATCATGAGCTATGTTCCCTCTGTATCTAATTTGTTAAGAATTTTTAACATGAATAGATGTTGAATTTTGTCAAATGCTTTTTCTGCATCTATTGAGATTATCATTTGATTTTTTTCTTTGATTCTATTAATGTGATATATCATATTGATTGACTTACAAGTATTGAACCATCCTTGTATCGTGGGACAATCTTACTTGATCATTGTGATCAAGTTACTCACAACTTTTAATATACTATTGAATTTGGTTTGCTAGTGTTTTATTGAGATGTCTACGTCAGTATTCATTAAGGATATGGCTTGTAGTTTTCTTGTAGTGTCTTTTTCTGGCTTTGGTGTCAGGGTAATACTGTCCTTATAAAATGAATTTAAGAGTGTTCCCTTTTCTTCACTTTTTTGGGAACAGGTTGAGAAAGATTTAATTCTTTAAATGTTTGTTAAAATACATCAGTGAAGCCATCTGATTCTGGGGTTTTCTTTGTGGGGGATTTTTTATTACTGAGTTAATCTGCCTACCAGTAATTAGTCTGTTCAGATTTTCTATTTCTTTATGATTCATTCTTGATAGGTTGTATGTTTCTAACAATTTTTCCATTTCTTCTAAACTGTATGGCACTTAATTTTTTATAGAATCTTCTTATAACTCTTTGTGTTTCTGTGATATTAGTTATAATGTCTCCTCTTTCATTTATAACTTTTAAATTTGGGTTCTCTATTTTTTTCCTTGGTTTGTTTAGCTAAAGTTTTGTCCATTTTGTTTATATTTTCAAAGGACCAACACTTAATTTGGTTACTGTTTTCTGTTGTTTTCTTGTTCTCTATTTATTTCTGTTCTGATCTTTATTATTACCTTCCTTTGCCTAAACTGGGGTTAGTCTTTTTTCTAATTTGAGGCATTAGATTTAAGTTGTTTATTTGACATGTTTCTTGTTGCTTAGGTTGATTTTTTTTTTTTATTGTTATGAACTTTCCTCTTACAACTGCTTTTTCTGTATCCCATAAGTTTTAATATGTTGTTTTCATTTTCATTCACCAAAAGGTACTTTTCAGTTTCTTCTTGATTATTTGACCCAATGATATTTCAGAAGAGTGTTGTTTAATTTCTATGTGTTTGTGGTTTTTCCAGTTTTCCTCCTGTTACTGATTTCTAATTTCATGACATTGTGGTCAGAGAAGATACTTGGTATGATTTCAGTTTTCTTGAATTTGCTAAGACTTATTTTATGGCCTAACATACGGTCTGTCTTAGATAATGTTCCATGTGCATTTAAGAAGAATGTGTGCTCTGTTGTTGGTTAGAATGTTCCATACACATCTGTGAGGTCTGCTTGTGTTGTTCAAACTTGCTGTTTACTTATTGATTCTCTGTCTGAATGATCCATCCATTGTTGAGAGTGTTCCACCAAAAAATTCAACTATTTTTTATTGTTTATTTCTTCTTTTGCTGTATTAGTTTTGCTTTACATATTGATGTGCTCCAGTACTAGGAGCATAAATTTTAAAACTGCTGTATCTTTTTGAAGGATTGACAACTTTGTTACCATATAATGACCTGCTTTGTATTTTCTTTTAAAGTTCTATTTTGTCTAATACAAGTATAGCTAGTCCTGGTTTCTTTTCTTTTTTTTGTTACCATTTGCTTTAAATATCTTTATCCTTTTCTTAAAGTTTGTATCTGTTTTTAAAGCTAAAGTCAGTCTCTAGTAGGTAGTATATCATTGGATCTTGTGTTTTTGTTTTAATCCTTTAATTCTTTGTCTTTTGATCAGAAAATGCAATCCATTTATGTTTAAAGTAATTATTGATACTTAAGAACTTAATAGTGCCATTTTGTTCATTGTTTTCTGGCTGATTTTTAGATCCATTGTTCCTTCTTATTCTGCAGTCTTTTTTGTGTTTTGATGTTTTTTGGTATCAGTATGCCTTCTTTATCATATTCTTTTGTGTAATTACTATAAGTTTTTCCCTTGTGGCTACCATGAAGCTTACATAAACTATCTTAGAATTAACACCCTATTTTATTATTTTTTTCAGGTTTTAAAACTTTTTATTTGCATATTTTAAAAATTGTGCATTCCAATAATTAAAACATTTGAACAACAACAAAAAAAAAAATGGCACTCTGATTAAACTGCATTTTACAGCCCGCAGGACACCTTGGACCAGCTTTTTACTCTAGATTTCACTGTTGTCCCACCCAGCTTCCTCCTTCACCAACATGCAAGTTCTTTTCCTTCCCTGCCAGCCACATAGGCAGATGGGAGAGGCAGGCGCGGCCTACTTTGTCAGTAGTTCTCCATTCTTTGATGTAAAAAGGGGTAGCACAGTCATTTAAACTCGATCCAACCTCTTTGCATCTTACAAAGTTAAACAGGGAAAAGAAGTAAAATAAGAAGGCAATGCTTGTGGAATGTACAGTGCATGCTGGCGGCGCATGCTTCATTACGACTCGCCTGCTTGCTTCTCCTGTTCAATCGTTTCTTTCGAAGGCAGTGGATTTTTCTCTTGCGTTTCCTTTTTCTTCAATTTCAATTTATCGAACTTCTCAATCTCAGCCATATCGGGCTTGTCAGACATTGTTGTGGAGGGCGCGGAGCTCTAGCTGCGAGCCGGTGAAGTCTGATCTGCGCTGTGGCTGCTGCCGAATGCTGAGTGCCTGAATTAACACCCTATTTTAAACTGATACCAAGTTAACTTTAATAGCATTCCTAAAATTTTACACTTTTACTTCTCTCCTTACATTCTAGGTTTTGATGTTACACATTATATATTTTTATCTCATGTATCTCATAAAAGATCATTGTAGTCATAATTTTTACTCACATCTTTTAACTTTTAAATTAGAGGTGTAAATGAATTACACACCACCATTACCATATTACTGAGTTTGACTATATATTCACCATTACCAGTGAGTTTCACACTACCTTACTATGCTTTGAAGTGAAGAAGTGAAGTCACTCAGTCGTGACCGACTCTTTGCGACCCCACGGACTGTAGCCTACCAGACTCCTCTGTCCATGGGATTTTCCAGGCAAGAGTACGGGAGTGGGTTGCCATTGCCTTCTCCAGGGAATTTTCCCGATCCTGGGATTGAACCCAGGTCCCCTCATTGCAGGCAGACACTTTACCGTCTGAGCCACCAGGGAAGCTTAGTTTTTTACTGTGCTTTAATAATGTTAAATGGCATCCTTTCACTTCCACTCAAATAACTCCCTTTAGCATTTCTTGTAAAGTGGGGTTAGTAGTTGATTTTCCTTATACAAGCATTTGTTTGTTTGGCAAAGTCTTTATCTCTACTTCATTCTTTTAAAAATTTATTTATTTTAATTGGAGGCTAATTGCTTTACAATACTCTAGTGGTTTTTACCATACATTGACATGAATCAGCCATGGGTGTACATGTCTCTACTTCATTTTGAAGGAAAGTTGTGCTGGGTACATAATTATTGGTTGACACTTTTTCTTAAAATATTTTGAATGTATTATCCCATTTTCTCCTTGCCTTAAAACTTTTCTGTTGAGGCCCACATCCCTCGGGTAGCGGTGTGTTGCACCCAGCCACATGTCGAGACCGGAGTCCAGTGTGGAAAGCCCTTCCTCCTGGGACATGGGGTGCTGCTGGAAAGGTGGCTGCCCCCTCACCCGTCATGCACCGCACATTCTTGGGGAACCTGGTGCTAAACCATTCGTAGACAACCTGCTTCTGGGTCGGGGTTTCATACCTAGCAGAGCAGCTCCCTCACTGTGGACTATTGAAAGTCAGTCCTCAACAAAATGGTCTGAAACTAAGAAACAAAAAAGGAAAAATAAATAAATAGATAAAATAAATTTAAAAAAATTTTTTTCTGTTGAGAAACCCACCGGTAGTCTGTGGGAGTAACTTTGTATGTAACTTGTTTCTTCTCTATTGTTGCTTCCATAATTCTTTGTCTTTGGATATTTTAATTATAATGTCTCTTAGTGCTGTCTATTTGGCTTCAACCTATCTGGGGTCCTTTAGGATTCATGGATCAGCATGTCCATTTATCTTCATAGGTTTGGGAAGTTTTCAGCCATTACATTTTAAATATACTTTCTGTCCCTATCTTACTGTCCTTCAGGAATTCTCATAATGTACGTACCATTTTCTTTTATTGTGTTCCATTAGTCCAATAGGCTTTCTTCACTATTTTTCATTTGTTTTTGTTTTTGCTCCTTTCACTGGATAATTTCAGATATCCAGTCTGCTAGTTCAATGTTTTGTTTTTTTTTTCCTGCATTGTTGAGACCTTTTTTTTTTTTTTCATTAGTTGGAGGCTAATTACTTTACAATATTGTAGTGGTTTTTGCCATACATTGACATGAATCAGCCATGGATTTACATGTGTTCCCCATCCTGAACCCCCCTCCCACCTTCCTCCCCATCCCATCCCTCTGGGTCTTCCCAGTGCACCAGCCCTGAGCACTTGTCTCATGCATCCAACCTGGGCTGGTGATCTGTTTCACACTTGATAATATACATGTTTCGATGCTGTTCTCTCAGATCATCCCACCCTTGCCTTCTCCCATAGAGTCCAAAAGTCTGTTCCATACATCTGTATCTCTTTTTCTGTCTTGCATATAGGGTTATCGTTTCCATCTTTCTAAATTCCGTATATATGTGTTACTACATACTGTATTGGTGTTTATCTTTCTGGCTTACTTCACCGTATAATGGGCTCCAGTTTCATCCATCTCATTAGAACTGATTCAAATGTATTCTTTTTAATGGCTGAGTAATATTCCATTGTGTATATGTACCACAGCTTTCTTATCTATTCATCTGCTGATGGGCATCTAGGTTGCTTCCATGTCCTGACTATTATAAACAGTGCTGCGATGAACATTGGGGTTCACATGTCTCTTTCAGATCTGGTTTCCTCAGTGTGTATGCCCAGGAGTGGGATTGCTGGGTCATATGGCAGTTCTATTTCCAGTTTTTTAAGGAATCTCCACACTGTTCTCCATAGTGGCTGTACTAGTTTGCATTCCCACCAACAGTGTAAGAGGGTTTCCTTTTCTCCACACCCTCTCCAGCATTTATTGCTTGTAGACTTTTGGATAGCAGCCATCCTGACTGGCGCGTAATGGTACCTCATTGTGGTTTTGATTTGCACTTCTCTGATAATGAGTGATGTTGAGCATCTTTTCATGTGTTTGTTAGCCATCTGTATGTCTTCTTTGGAGAAATGTCTGTTTAGTTTTTTGGCCCATTTTTTGATTGGGTCATTTATTTTTCTGGAATTGAGCTGCAGGAGTTGCTTGTATATTTTTGAGATTAATCCTTTGTCTGTTGCTTCGTTTGCTATTATTCTCTCCCATTCTGAAGGCTGTCTTTTCACCTTATAGTTTCCTTTGTTGTGCAAAAGCTTTTAAGTTTAATTAGGTCCTATTTGTTTATTTTTGCTTTTATTTCCAATATTCCGGGAGGTGAGTCATAGAGGATCCTGCTGTGATTCATGTCGGAGAGTGTTTTGCCTATGTTCTCCTCTAGGAGTCTTATAGTTTCTGGTGTTGAGACCATTTTTGAAGCTCTCTATGAATTCTTCAGTCATCATATATTTCAGATCTAGGATTTCTATTTGTTTTATGCCTACTGTTTCTTTGTCGAACTTCTTGTTTTTCGTGCATTGTTTTCCTAATTTCACATAGTTCTCTGTGTGTTCCTGTAGTTCATTAAACTTCTTCAAGAGGGTTATTCTGAGTTTTTGTCCAGCTCTTTATAGATCTCCATTTCTGGGGTGAATTATTAGAGTTTTATTAGTTTCCTTTAGTGATTCATATTTACTTGATTTTTCTTTTTTTTTTTTTTTACCCTTGATTCCTTACATTGCTATCTATGCATTTGAGTGTTTTCTTTCCTAGGCCATTGCAGGTTCTCTTTGGAAGGGGCAGTTCTTTACTAGTTTGCTCAGCTTAGTGTTCTGGACATGCTTGCTGGTAAGATACTTGGGCAGGTAGGGCTTGCTATCAGTGTCTGTTTTGGACAAGGCTCCTGCCCAGGCTCTGAGGTCATGGAGAGGGAGGCATACCAGTGGCTGAAAATATTGCATGGGACTGATGGTTCCCTGCCCAGAAAGACTATAGAATGGGCTTTGCGGTTACCTGGCCTCTCCAGATGGTGGGGACTAGGTATTATATTCTGTAGTCAGCTGGGCTATAAATTGGCTTCCCTGCTCAGGGGAGGCAGCAGAGCAGGGCCCAAGGGACTGCACTGCTCATTGTTTGGGGACCCAAATCAAGCTAGACTGTGCACTGAATATCCTGACCAGACTGGGCCATTGGTTTTTCTCTGCAGACAGGGAATCTGTTCATGCGGTACTTAAACCAGGACTGTACATAGCTTCTTGTGTTCTGATTAGGTCCCCTGGGCAGGTAGGCTGATAGCTAGATTCAGCCGTGGGTGGAGCTATGAGTTATTGTCGCTGACCAGGCAGGGCCCCACACAGGCCCCAGGTCTGGCAAGGCTCTTGTTTGCAGATCAAATCGGGCAGCTTCCCTGGCCTGATGGGCCAGCATCCTAGCTCTCCTGATGGGCTGGGCCACTGGCCAGGTTCTCCACTCAGTGCTGCTGTAATTGGAGTTACAAGATGGGCTACACAGATTCTCAGGAGCTCTGGTTAGGTTCACAGGCTGGAGGCTGGATTCAGCTCTGGGTATGGCAATAAATTACCTTCCCTGCATGGTTGAGGCTGCATACAGAGCAGTCTCCAGGGACAGTGAGGCTCTCTGGGAATCAAACCAGACAGACTTCTTCACTAAGCTCCCTGGGCAGCTGGGGCTCCCTTCAGGTGCAGAGCTGCTGGTTGGGTTCTCCACTCAGATGCTGCTGGAACCAGGGCTGCCAGCGTGAACTACTGAGATTCCTGGGAGCTCTGTTTAGGTTTCCCAGTTAGCAGAGCTGGAGGCGGCATTTGGCACCGGGCAGGGCTACAGGTTAGCTTCTCTGCTCGGGGGGTAAGGGGTGCGGAGTCAGGATGCAGAGCACACCTCAAAGCTGAGAAGACTCTTGTTTAGGACAGGGGTCCCCAACCTCCAGGGTCTAATGCCTGATCATCTCAGGTGGAGCTGATGTTATAACAGAAATGAAGTAGATAATAAATGTGATGTGCTTAAATCATCCTGAAACCATCCCCCACCCCCAACCAGTCCATGGCAAAATTGTCTTCCACAAAACCTGTCCCAGGTGCCAAAAAGGTTGAAGACTGCTGGTTTAGGGAGCTAACCAGGCTGATTTATGCACCAGACTGCTCCGACGGGGTCACTAGCTTGTCTCTGCAGACCTGTGGAGCTTCTGGCGAGGCCCTCTGCTCGAGTGATGCTGGTCCTCGCTGTCTCCCAGGTGCTCAGGCCTGGCTCCTTGGTCAGGAAGAACCCAAAGCTCCCTCAGCAGTAGGCAGAGCTATGAATTAGCTGCACTTCCCCGTGGCTCAGACAGTCAAGAATCTGCCTGCAATGCAGGGGATCTGGGTTCAATCTCTGGGTCGGGAAGGCCCCCTGGAGAAGGAAATGGCAACCCACTCCAGTATTCTTGGCTGCAGAATCCACATGGACAGAGGAGCCTGGTGGGGTACAGCTCATGAGGTTGCAAAGAGTCAGACAGGACTGAGCGAATAACACTTTCCTGGACAGAGCAGGAGAGCTCTCTGCAAACAGCTTTCCAGGTGTTCCGGAAGGTTTCTGGTTGGGCAGGGCCAGCAGTAATCCGTGCTATGAACCATCTCTCCTGCCTGGGAGGAGCAGAGAACCACTTCCCAGTCTGGCAAGGCTCTTTGTTAGCGGTCTTGACTCAGCCCTCCACCCCCCCCCCCCAACCCCCAAGTTCCTGGGCTGAGCCGTGCTGCTGGCTCTGCTGCACCCGATGATCAGCTCTGCCTGCTGGCCTCTTTGCTCAGCGATGCTGGGCTTCGCGGCTTCGAAGTGTTCCCACCTGGCTCTCTGGTCGGCAGGGCCAGGAGCTAACGCTCAGCAGTAGGTGGGTTAAGACTCAGGGTGGAGGGGAAGAGACACACCTGGTTACAGAGCTGCGAAGGCTCTTCACTTGAGGTCCTGAGTCAGGCAGACCTGCGCCCCGCTGACTTCCCTGCTCAGACTGCGCCGCTGGTTGGGATCACTGCTTGGGGGCGACAGGTAGGAACTCAGGCTGCCAAGGGGCCAGCGCTGGTTGTTGCAAGCCCCTCCCACCTTTTCCATCACAGTCAGATTCCCAGATTCAAACCCCACGGATTCCCTCTGCGATCCTCATGAGGCACGATCAGAGTGGGGGCCCCCACAAAGTGACCCACCATGCTGGGATGGGGGGGATGTCCAGCTGGCTCTCGTTTCCCACTGGGGGAATTTGGGGCCCGTGGGGTGGTGGGCTGACCTGGGGGAGAGGCAAGGCTGACAGCATGTAGTTGCTTTTCTTAGCCTTCCAACGCAGCCTGTCTTAGTCTCTGGCAGTGGGGTGAAGCTGAAGCACCCCGGGTATGTCCTAGAATTCCCTCAGTGCTGCTTTGTTCATGAATATTAACTGTCCTTCTTCTTGTTCAGTCACTAAGTCATGTCTGACTCTTTGCGACCATGTGGACTATAGCATGGCAGGCTTCCCTGTCCATCACTATCTCCCTGAGTTTGCGCAAACTCATGTCCATTGAGTCAGTGATGCCATCCAACCATCTCATCCTCTGTCGTCCCCTTCTCCTTTTGCCTTCAATCTTTCCCAGCATCAGGGTCTTTTCCAATGAGTCAGCTCTTCGATTCAGGTGGCCAAAGTATTGGAGCTTCAGCGTCAGTCCTTCCAAGGAGTATTCAGGGTTGATTTCCTTTAGGATTGACTGGTTTGATCTCCCTTGCTGTCCAAGGGACTCTCTCCTTCTTAGGAGGGGGGTAAAATCAGGCATGACCTGTGTTGCCATCTTGGTGATGTCACCCCTAGGAAAGAACCTAAGATAGTAAACCCTGGTGCACAGGGAGGTCTATTAAGTAATTGCTAAGCTGCAGAATCATTTTCATTATCACCACCACTGCCATCATCATCAGAGCTAGTAGGACACTTGCCTCAGGCCACAGAGCTAATAAGTGGCCCAGCAAGAATTCAAAGGGCTTCCCAACTTCAGGGGTCTCTCTGCAGACCACAACAAAGCACCTTCCTGCCTTAGTCAAGAATGCAAGATGCTTGCTTGATATGTGTGAACATCTCAGCCACCATACATGGGATTTACATAAATTAGTCCTAGCAGGCTGAGATATTTATGGATAAACTGTTTAAAAAGCCACAAACTGCTTTCAAGTGGTTCAGCAAAGAGCTGTGTATAGATTTTACTATATATACGTATTCTCATACATATATGTATACATATAGATAAATGATAAAACATACACACAAAATGAATCTGTACAATGGAGATAAAGGAAGCAAGACAAAATCATTGTATCTTCTACTGTTCAATATTTTTTATATATTTGAAAAGCTTCATAATAAACATTGTTGAAAAGTACACATAATTTTTCACCATTGTTAAGGTATAGTTTTGGGGGTCTTTCATGTGTACAGCCCACTACATGAACATTGTCACATTTTTATTTAAAATGTATACAAGCTATAGTATGATAGGTAAAACATCAAATAAACACAGTGCTTCTCGACTTCTAAATTGGATAGCTAAATCTGTATTTCAATATGCAGCAGTGTGACCAGGAAGCTTCCCATTCGACCACAAAGCCAACTGAACTAGCAGGGCTCAGTAATGCTGTGAGGAAATACATGCAGTTGTTTGTTTATGGCAGAACTTGGCAATTAAACTTTGTGAGGAGGCCCATTATGAGTGAATGTGTATTCATCATTTGCAATACTGTAAGTTTATGTTGTTGCTGTTCAGTCACTAAGTTGTGTCCAACTCTGGGACCCCATGGACTGCAGCATGCCAGGCTTCCCTGTCCTTCACCATCTCTTGAAGTTTGCTTAGTCCATTGAGTCAGTGATGCCATCTAACCATCTCATCCTCTGCCTCCCCCTTCTGCTTTTGCCTTCAGTCTTTCCCAGCATCAGGGTCTTTTCCAGTGAGTCGGCTCTTCTCATCAGGTGCCCAAAGAATTGGAGCTTCACACATATCACAGTTTTAGCACTAGTCCTTCCAGTGAATATTCAGGGTTGATTTCCTTTAGGATTGACTGGTTTGCTCTCCTTGCAGTCCAAAGGATTCTGGAGAGTCTTCTCTAAGACCACAGTTCAAAAGCATCAATTCTTCAGTTTTCAGCCTTCTTAATGGTCCAGCTCTCACATTGTACATGACTATTGGAAAAACCAGAGCTTTGACTACGTGGACCTTTGTTGGCAAAGTGATGTCTCTGCTTTTTAATATGCTGTCTAGGTTTGTCATAGGTTTTCTTCCAAGGAGCAAGTGTCTTTTAATTTCATGGCTGCAGTTGCCATCTGTGGTGATTTTGGAGCCCAATAAATTAAAATCTGTCACTGCTTCACTCTTCCCCCTTCTATTTGCTGTGAAGTGATGGGCCAGGATGCCATGATCTCAGTTTTTTTTTTTTTTTCCAGTGGGTTTTGTCATACATTGATATGAATCAGCCATGGATTTACATGTATTCCCAATCCCGATCCCCCCTCCCACCTCCCTCTCCACCCGATTCCTCTGGGTCTTCCCAGTGCACCAGGCCTGAGCACTTATGATCTCAGTTTTTTGAATGTTGAGTTTTAAGCCAGCTTTTTCACTCTCCTCTTTCACCCTCATCAAGAGGCTCTTTAGTTCCTCTTTGCTTTCTGCCATTAGAGTGGTATCATCTCCATATCTGAGGTTGTCGATATTTCTCACAGCAATCTTCATTCCAGCTTGTGCTCATCCAGTCTGGTATTTCGCATGATGTACTCTGCATATAAATTAAATAAGCAGGGTGACAATATACAGCCTTGACGTACTCCTTTCCCAATTTGGAACCAGTCCATTGTTCCATGTCTGGTTCTAACTGTTGCTTCTTGACCTGCATACAGATTTCTCAGGAGAAAGGTAAGGATGTCTGGCATTCCCATCTCTTGAAGAATTTTCCACAGTTTGTTATATTGCACATAATCAAAGCCTTTGTGGTTTAGTCACTAAGTCGCGTCCAACTCTTGTGACCCCATGGACCGTAGTCTGCCAGGCTCCTCTGTCCATACGGATTCTCCAGGCAAGAATACTGGAGTGCATTGCCATTTCCTTCTCCAAGGGATCTTCCTGACCCAGGAATCGAACCTGGGCCTCCTGCATTGCAGGCAGATTCTTTACTGACTGAGCTATGAGGGAAGTCCAAAGGCTTTAGTATAGTCAATGAAGCAGATGTTTTTCTGGAATTCCCTTGCTTTCTCTATGATCTAGTGTATGTTGGCAATTTGATCTTTGGTTCCTCTGCCTTTTTAAAACCCAGCTTGTACATCTGGAAGTTGTGGGTTCACATACTGTGGAAGCCTAGCTTGAAGGATTTTGAACATTACCCTGCTAGCATGTGAAATGAGCTCAATTGTCTATAGTTTGAACATTCTTTGTCATTGCCTTTCTTTGGGATTGGAATGAAAACTGACTTTTTCCAGTCCTGTGGTCACTGCTTAGTTTTCCAAATTTGTTGGCATATTGAGTGCAGCACTTTAACAGCATCATCTTTTTGTTTATCTTCAAAAAACCAGGTCTTAGTTTCATTGATCTTTTCTTTATTGTCTTTTTAGTCTATTTATTTCTGTTCTGACCTTTGTTATTTCCTCTTTCTGCTAACTTTGGGCTTCACTTGTTCTTGTTTTTCTACTTCCTGTAAGTGTAAGTGAATGTGTTTGAGATTTTTCTTGTTTCTCAATTAGGCATTTACCACTTGAACTTCCCTCTGAGAGCTTTTTTACTGTATTCCATAAGTTTTGGTATGTTGTATTTTTATCTGTCCCAAGTAACTTTAATTTTTCTTCTGATTTCTTTTTTGACCCATTGGTTATTGAATAGCATGATGCTTAATCTCCACATATTTGTGAATTATCCTGCTTTCTGCTTGTAATTGATATTTAGTTTCATACCGTTGTGGTTGGAAAAGATGGCTGATGTGATTTCTGTCTCCTTAAATTTATTAAGACTTTTTTTGTGCCCTAATATATGATTTACCCCGGACAATGTTCCATCTACACATAACAATATATGTATATGATTTTTAAAATTATAAAATGAATGTCATTTTAGTTTGAAATCAGTGTATGACTGAACTAAAATACTGTTAGAAATTGCAAATAGATTTTTCTTCCTTGGACCTCAAAAGAGAAGGATATCTTCCTGAAAATGAGAAGCAAAGAAAATACTTAAAACTGTTTGGCTGAAATCACACCTAAATCATTAGGCTATTGGCCTAGTTCCTACAAAATTTCAGGAAATAAATCTTTGCAATCTTACTTGTCATCTAGGTTTCATATAAATAAGATATTTTTAATGTCCTCCTTTTTTGATACAAAAGACATTGAAACAGTGCAAAGAAGAAATATAATTTGTGTAAGAGAAAGCCTAACGTTAGACCATCTCAGCAGTGATCTGAAGTGTAAGGTGAGGAGGCCTCTCTGTTAATGTCTAGCCCAGTCATCTCCATACCGTTGCCGTGTAAGGTGTTCCCTTCCCGGTGGTCCTCTGTTGAAAGCCCCCTTCCCCGCCTCACCCAGGCACAGCCAGAGCGCCAGGTTAGCCTGACCTACCGCTGCCTTCCGTCTGTAGCTGTACGTCAGCTGTCTCTGCCCTGTCATTTTGGCCCTGGAGAACTGGTGCTGACTGATGAGTAAGTGAATCTCTGCCCAGATGATTGAAGCTCTGACATGAAGCCCGGGGATGGTCAACAGCTGTGTTTTCTAGCGCACTGAGAAAGCCACCTGGCCATGAATGGTGGCTGACCTACAAGAAAAGTCCTGAGAAGAGAAAGAAAGGGCCTTAGGAATCCTCCACTCTTGTGTCCATGGCTTGCTGCACTTCTGTCTTGATGAGTGTCTCCTCAGTATTCTTACATTAAATTTCCCTTTTAAATAGTAGGAGACGAATTTCTGTCCTTGACATCTGAAAGAGTTATACATTCAGTCTTAGAGGACAAAATTCAGCTTTGATTGCCATCTTTTGAAGGGCTACAGAAAGGATCCATGGGAACAGTTGAAGAAATGGTAAACAGGATCAAGGAAGAAACTTCCAGGGCTTGGGTATTGTTGAATAAAGAAACAATTTTTAAAAACCTTTTCCTAATGCTACAAAAAGAAGGTCTTTAACCTCCTTTCACTAGAGAAAATGGGGTTTGGTCAGAACTAATACGTTCTCTGTTACACAAAACTCCACGCTCCTGGCGTGCCACTGGCATGGCCACCCTTGGCTGTGTGTCTTTATTCAGGAGAGAATCCAGTTGTGCAGCTCAGTGTTTTGCTTGTTTCCCTTTGGTCAAGTGTCTGCTCCTGGCTCAGTCCCTCAGGTAGCGGGAGCAGGATCATGCATGTGGCATGGAACCTCGGAGGAGGTAGACTCTGAAGGCCTGTGAGCCCATGAGTGGCCACAAGAGGGTGCCATGTTGAAGGGCCCTGGGAGCCAGGACGTGATTTGTTTTCCCATCTCTTAAATCTAATGATGTTGATAGTTGAGTTACGAGCATCACCTTTCTTTCCCAAACCTACCTCTTTCTTCAGTTGCCCAGCTACTTTGGGGGTCACTTCTTTAACATCCCATCATGTGGGACATTTCAAACAGCTGGGCTTCCCTAATTCAACTGGTTCATCTCTTCCCTGACACCAAGAACACCTGGTTATCAGCAGACTGCAGAGGCAGCAAAGCCTTGAGAGAGAGAGTCCAGTGGGGTAACATGTCAGTATTTTAAGGGAAGCAGAGACTTGCAGAGCTAATGAAGCAGTGATGGAAGCTGTCACAGTCTGAGGGGAGGAGGCAGAAGTCTGTTCATAGAGAGAAATCAGATAATGATTTGACTTAAATCCAGTGACATGGACCATGTGAATAACCTCTTTAAGTCCTGGAACCTCTGTTTAGCAACTATAAAAGGAAATGGCAACCCACTCCAGTACTCTTGCCTGGAAAATCCCATGGACATAGGAGTTTGGTGGTCTACAGTCCATGGGGTCGCAAAGAGTCAGACACAACGGAGCATGCATGCATGCAACCAACCATAAAAGAGGGCCCTGTTTGTCCCTCCTTGTTGGGACACCTCTTGGCCAAAATAGCTGTCTGCATGTAACCTCCATCAGCTAGAAAAGCAACGGCAGATTGTTTGGGATGACATAGTTTCTTTTTAGTAGATATTGTATTTTAATCCCAGAAAAAAATAGGATTAAACACAGAAATAATGAAATTCTTAAAAACCTATATGTTAAAAACTTTGTATTAGGTTTAGAAATAATTTGTTCATGTCTGGTATTTTAAGCATTTGTTGTGTTTTCAAGAATTTGGTCTATTAGAACAAGAAACCAACATTATGACTCCAATTTAAAATATAACTTAGAATTGATTTATATTTGCTGTTTTAAGTTAAGGGATATAAGAATAAAGGTAGCAAATTTGTAACACTGAAACATTTAAGAGGATTTAATAGTCAACAGTTCTATGTCTAATTGATTAGATTCATTAGAGTTATTTAAAGACTTAAAAAGTTTTGTTTATTAATCAGACCACTAAACTAAAAAGAAGACATTAAATGTATAAAAAGAAGAAGACATTAAATGTATAAATGCAGTTTAAAATGTTAAAGGAAATTAGTTACTTAAGCTGCAAGAGCTCTTTTAAAAATAAGTGTTTATTATTAACATTTGCTAGACTTGTTAGTGGAATAATAAGATTTGGGAATTGAACTCAAATTAGTAAATTTAAGTGAAATTTGGGCTTGACATAGATAACTGTAATTAATTGGATATTAATTTTTCAAAAGTAGATTTTAGATATTTCTCTATGCACAAAAACAGATCAGAAAGCCTACATTGATAGTCCACAATTTTAACTGAGTGACCAATGGAACGTTAGTTTAATCCCAGCCAGAACTAGTTCAAGTACAGCCAGGGCTGGTCCCCAAGAAAGCAGGAAGATGCAAGGATCCAGCTCCTGAACGAGGTCAGCATGGCACCAGTGAGACGGTGCTGGGGGCCACTCTCACTCATGGCATTCTGGGAGTGCTGTGCTTAGTCACGTTGTGTCCAGCTCTTTGCAACCCCATGGACTGTAGCCCGCCAGGCTCCTCTGTCCATGGGATTCTCCAGGCAAGAATACTGGAGTGGGTTGCCATTCCCTTCTCCAGGGGATCTTCCAGACCCAGGGATCAAACCCAGGTCTCCCGCATTGCGGGCAGATTCTTTACCATCTGAGTCACCAGGAAAGTCCAATTCTGGGAGAGGTCCTGTTTACACTGGGTTTTACTGGGACTTCCCACATAGCTCCCTCATCCACCTTTAATGCAGGAGACCCCGGTTCGATTCCTGGGTCGGGAAGATCTGCTGGAGAAGGGATAGGCTACCCACTCCAGTATTCTTAGAGGGCTTCCCTTGTGGCTCAGCTGGTAAAGAATCGCTTGCAATGTGGGAGTCCTGGGTTTAATCCCTGGGTTGGGAAGAAGGGAAGGGCTGGCGAAGGGAAAGGCTGCCCACTCCAACATTCTGGCCTGGCGAGTTCCATGGACTGTATGGTCCGTGGGATCGCAAAGAGTTGGACACAGCTAAGTGACTTTCACTTTCACTACCAGATCCCATGGAAATCTGGCCCATTCTCTTAATGGTCCGCTGCATTTAGGGTGGGCCCAGGCCCCCACATTCATCCTGCAGCCCTGATATCCCAGCGGGTTGGAATGGCTGGTGCTTCTAACAGGCAAATAGCCAATGACTTTGTGTCCGGTTGTTGACGTATCTGAATATTCAAGCCAGAAATGAGTCATCCTTTTCAACATATGAAGATACTTGCTGCATCCTATCTTGTCTTGAGTGAAAATGCTTATTTAATTGACATATTCATTGCCCATCTATCAAGTTGTCCCATCTTTAGATCCTTATGTTTCTACATCTGTGTTTTGAATAGTAAGCACTTCAAAGACCGGATTATTTTTTAATTCAGTATTTTTACTTTCACCACCCAAGAAAGCCCACATAAAATTCTGGTTGGGAAAGCTCCTGAGGACATAATGAGTACTACTGCTCTGTGAATAGCAGTCACAGTGAGTTCCTGACATATTCCTGGCATGCTTCTTATTAACTCGCGAAACTTGGAGACACTGTCCTAAATTCTGTTTGCTGAGTAGAGGCATTGTTATTACAGGACTAATCTCAACAATCAACATTTTTCCCCAGTGAGGCAGATTTATGGAAAAGATTAGATCCATCTTTGCTCTTTCGAATCTACAATGACAGTGACGTCTGTGTGTTCCAGGGGGAGGCTTGATGGAGCTTTTGTTCAGCCCGGGTCTTTGTTCTGTGGGACAGTTAGCTGATTGCGTCTGATATGGGCAGCCTTGTGTTCCTGGCCTAAGCATTACAACTATATTCAATAGTTCTCTGTCTGTTTTAAGTGAGCTAACAGATAATACTGCAAGAGGAAGCCTAGGTGAGCCACAGCAATGGCTGGAACTGATGAGGTTTCAAGGCTTGAAAAGCAAGTTTTGTTTTTAAAACAGATTGGCAGATAAGAACAAAGTAGAAAATTATTGAGAGGGGAATGCAGCAGTGGAAAACGCATTCTTCGGAATTTCCATTATCCGTATCATTTTCCAGACAAAGGTTAATTGAGAGGACAAGTTCAGGGTACTTTAGCCAAAATAATTGTATAAAATGAGGGGGAAAGTGAATGCTAATCTAATTAACACAGCGGGGGTAAGACAAAGAGAAAAGAATATTCCCGTGTGCTCACGCTGCCTCTCCCACCAGCTTTCGTCATGAACATTAAGCAAGGCACAGTTTTCTGGGTCTCAGTTTTCAGAATCACAGATTTTTGGAGCTGAATGGTGATAAAAGTTTACTTCACAGAAAGTAAAAAAGAGGGTTTTTCCAATCTGAAGTGTATACAGTCACGAAAATATATACTACCAAGGCTTTCAGAATATTGGTTTGACAAAAATGTTCATTCAGGTTTTTCCATAACATCTTACAGAAAATCCCAAACTTTTTTGGCCAACCCTAATAGTTACATGATGCAGGGAATGAGAAATAAAGGTAGGCACAAGGGAAAATCAGGAAATTGGCAGTTCCAGTTCTAGCAGTTCCCATTCTAGCTGGACGTTAAAAATCACCTGGAAAGTTTTTCAACTGATGCCCGGGACCCACCCCAGAGATGTAGTTTCAGTTCCTCGAGGGTCGGGTAGGTCTTCAAGCTTCCCTGGTACAGCCAGATGGCAAACTGCTGGCCTGCCTAATTCAGTCCATTCACTCTCACTTCTCTTGGCATGACTTCATGACAGCCTCGGTCCCGAGGCTTTGCCAGTCTCTCTCCTGGCACCTGTGTGTGTTCACTGCCCTGAGGATGGTGTGGGGGGCTGAAGTTGAGAGGGGCCGGGAGGTGGACCAGTAGTCTGGCAGTAATGCAGCCTTGGCTAGGGCCCCTGGAAGGTTCTGAAGCTGTTCATTAGACACAGCTTGTTGGTGTTGCCTCGTTTTAAGTGTGGGTCCTTTTCTGATATGAGCAGCTATCTCAGATTTGCAACAGCATTGCCTTTGAGTTTTAAAAAATTCGTTTTTATTTATGCCAGACAGTGGAGGTGGTGGTGGTGTTTAGTCACTAAGTCGTGTCCAACTCTTGCAATCTTATGAACCATGTAGCCCATCAGGCTCCTCTGTCCATGGGATTTTCCAGGCAAGAATACTGGAGTGGGTTGCTATTTCCTTCTCCAGGGGATCTTCCTGACCTAGGGATTGAACCCACATCTCTTGCACCGGCAGGCAGATTCTTTACCACTGTGCCGCCAGGGAAGCACAGACAGTAGGTAAGGGGTGCCCAGTTATCCTTAGACTAGTGATTGTAGGCCAGGCAGAAAAAGGTGTTAAGTACCCTACACTGGAAATTATGAGACGCTCCAATTGTGACACCCGTCGTTTCCCTCTCCGAGGCACGCTGGGTCACCCAGTTCAGCAGAACTGCAACTTCTTCCACCCCATCTCCATAAAAGAAGACTGGGGTCATGTCAAGTCAACAGGTTATCTTTGGGAGGACACAGTCCCTCAGCTTACTGTAAGATTGAGTGTCCCCAAACCGTACTCCCTCTCCGCATTCATGAACTAGAGGACCAGTGACTATCTCTTGTCTTTATCATGCCGATCCACTGAATGCCCAAGACTTGATGCCCCGGGTCTTTTGTTGTTGGAGCCTGGAGGAAAGGCAGGAGAGAGATGGTCAAGCTAAAAGAGATGAGGCGGAATTCATGCATGGTGTCTGTGCCTTGGTGAGTGGGTGGTAAAATTGGAAAATTGGTTTAAAATTAATTTAAAAGGCAGTTTGACAGGCAGCAACAAACCAAAGACCACAAGCCAAAGGTGGCCTGCTATTTTTGTACATCAAGTTGTATTGGAACCCACACATAGCAATTGAACCCCAAATCAGCCACCTCTTCCTCATTGCATCATTTTATTCTCTGAAAAAAGTGGCCAGTGACTTAGACTGGAGGATGGCAAGCCTAGTTGAGGGTGAGAGTGCTAGAGTGAACCGAGGAAGAAGAGATCCAGTTCTGTATTCTCAACAATCCCTTCAGCCCAGCACACCCCTGACTGGCCTTAAGAACACAGGCTGCTGGGTTTCTAGCACTTGTCTAGGTAGGAGATTGGAGGGAACTGACGGACTGATGGCTTACATACCAGACTGTGCCATTGCAGAAAGTTTTACAGAACCTTCTTTTTTTCTCCCATAAGCTTTGTAGAACTACAGAGTTGACCCTTGAACAATGTGGTGATTCATCTAAACATAGCTTAAGAGCTGGACCTCTGTGTCCATTTGTGCATATAGTACTGTAGTTCTCACTGTGGAAAAATATCCATGTATAAGTGGACCCACGCAGTTCAACCCCATATTGTTTAAGGGTCAGCTGTACTTTGTTTTTAAAACTGTCCATCAGTTTATAAGAACAAAAATTTAATTTAAAAATGAGGCATTCCTAAAATTTTGACTGCTGAATTTATTGGAAAGCATTATGTTTCCGTAATACAAAAGCAGTGGTTCTCAACTGGGGGCATTTTTGTAGCCCTTTGTGTCTGAGAACATTGGGCAATGTCCGGAGACATTTGTGGCTGTCTCCATGTGGTGGGAAGAACAGGGGTTCTGCAGACATCTGCCAGGCAGCATCTAATGCATGAGACACCCCCCCACACACAGCAAGAACTATCCAGCCAAAAATCAGTTGTGCTGAATTGAGAAGCCTTGAGTTAAACTAAATGTCTAGGATTCCAGTTAGGCTTCCAAGTGTGTGTGTGTGTTGACTTAAATGAATAATCCTTCCAAATGTGTGTGTTAACTTAAATGAATAATCCTTTCACCTACAGTATAGTAATGGGTTAAAGTTCAGTCCCGCAGGCTAGCATTATACCCTCAGAAACAATTATATGGATAATTCAAAACTAGATTCTCTTGATTAATGCTCAAAATAAAAATGGGATTTTAAAAAATTATTTTTACTGAGATATAATTGATAGATAACATTGTGTAATTTTCAGGCACACAATGTATTGCTTTGATAACATTTATATATTGCAAATACAGTTACTTCAGTAGTTAAAGTTTGTTGTTGTTCAGTTGCCAAGTCGTGTCCGACTCTTTGCAACCACATGGACTGCAGCATGCCAGGCTTCCCTTCACTATCTCCTGGAGTTTGCTCAAACTCATGTCCATTGAGTCAGTGATGCTAATTAGCCATCTCATCCTCGGCTGCCCAGTAGTTAGCTAGAAGCTTTATCATGTCTTGTATTATTTTTTTGCGTACACTGTACAGAGAATGATTAAGATCTAAGCTCTTAGCGACTTTGAAGTTCATAATATAGTATTGATGACTAGAAATGCTGTTGTGCGTTAGATCTTCAGAACTTATCTACTAGTTATAAGTTTGTACCTTGAAATAACAACTCTCTGATTCCCCTACCCTAGCTCCTGATAACCACCATTGTTTTTACAAGTTCAGTGTTTTTAGATTCCATATATAAGTTGTGTTTGTCTTTATCTGACAAAGACATTAAGGTAGTAAAGTATGTCAGATTGGGAAGATCCCCTGCAGGGGGGCATGGCAACCCACTCCAGTATTCTTGCCAGGAGAATCTCCGTGGACAGAGGAGCCTGGCAGGCTACAGTCCAAAGTACAGCTGACCCTTAAACAATATGGGTTTGAACTGCACGGGTCCATTTATACTTATATTGGTGGGCTACAGTCATAGGGTCACAAAGAGTCAGACACGACTGAAGCGACTTGGCATGCATGCACGCACCTGTTGTCACAAATGGCAAGATTTCCTTCTTTCTTGAGGCTGAATAGTATTCTATGGGGATATATAACATATTTTCTTTATCTGTTGATGGACACTTAGGTTGCTTCCATGTCTTGGGTATTACAAATAGAGCTACCATTTATTGTTTTTAGGACTTCCCTGGTGGCTCAGGTGGTAAAGCATCTGCCTACAATGCAGGAGACCTGGGTTTGATCCCTGGGTCGGGAAGATCCCTTGGAGAAGGAAATGGCAACCCACTCCAGTACCCTTGCCTGGAAAACCCCATGGACAGAAGAGCATGGTAGGCTACAGTCCATGGGGTTGCAGAGTCGTACATGACTGAGCAACTTCACTTTCACTTCCACCATGATCATGAGAGTCCAGATACTTCTATGACATAGTGAATTCATTTCCTTTGGATATATTCCCAGCAGTAGAATTGCTAGATCATATGGTAGTTCTATTTTCAGTATTTAGAGGAACCTTCATGTTGTTTTTCCTAGTGGCTGCATCAGTTCATCAGAGAAGGCAATAGCAACCCACTACAGTACTCTTGCCTAGAAAATCCCATGGACAGAGGAGCCTGGTAGGCTGCAGTCCATAGGGTCGTGAAGAGTCGGACATGACTGAACAACTTCACTCTCACTTTTCACTTTCATACAATGGAGAAGGAAATGGCAACCCACTCCAGTATTCTTGCCTGGAGAATCCCAGGATGGCGGAGCCTGGAAGGCTGCCATCTATGGGGTCGCACAGAGTCGGACACAACTGAAGTGACTTAGCAGCAGCAGCAGCATCAATTCATATTCTCACCAACAATGCACAAGGATTCTCTTTTCTCCACACCCTCATCAGCATTCATTATCTCTTGTCTCTTTGATGACAGCCTTTGTAACAAATAAGAGGTAATATCTCATTGTGGTTTCAATTTGCATTTCCCAACGATTAGTGATGTTGAAAACCTTTTCATGTACCTGTTGGCCATTCATATATTTTCTTTTAAAAATTGTCTGTTCAACATCTGCCTCCTTAGTGCAGTAGGCAGCGCGTCAGTCTCATAAAAATTGTCTGTTCAGGTCCTTTGCCCATTTTGTTTGGGTCATTTTTTGCTTTTGCTATTAGGTTGTGTGAGCTCTTTATGTTAACCCCTTATCAATATGTGATTTACAAATATCCTCTTCCATTCCATAGGTTGTCTTTTCACTTTGTTGATCCTTTCTTTTGCTATGTAGAAGCTTTTTATTCGATCTAGTCCCACTTGTATAATTGCTGTTTATGCTTTAAATGTCATATTCAAAAAATTATTACCAAGACCCATATCAAGGAGCTTTTTTCCTATGTTTCTCCTAGGAGTTTTATAGTTTCAGGTTTAAGTCTTTAATCCACTTCAAGTTAATATTTGTGAGTGGTATAAAATAGGGGCCTAGTTTCGTTCTTTTCCAAGTGTGAATATTCAGTTTTCCAACCACCATTTATTAAACAGATGGTCTTTTCTCTAGAGTATTCTTGACTTCTTTGTCAAATACTAGTTGACCATGTATGCATACATTTATTTCTGGGATCTGAATTTTGTCCCACTGGTCTGTGTGTGTGTTTTTATGCCATCCCATAAAAACATACAGTTTTGATCACTATCCCTTTGAAATCAGATATTGTGGTGTCTCCAGCTTTGTTATTCTTTCTCGGGATGACTTTTGCTATCTGAAGTGTTTTATGGTTCCAAAAACACTTTGCTGTTGTTGTTCAGTCACTAAATCGTGTCCAGCCCTTTGCGACCCATGGACTGCAGCACGCCAGGCGTCCCTGTCCATCACCATCTCTCGGAGTTTACTCAAACTCATGTCCATTGAGTCAGTGATGCATCCAACCATCTCATGCTCTGCCACCCCCGTCTCTTGCCCTCAATCTTTCCCAGCATCAGGATATTTTCCAACGAGTCGGCTCTTCACATCAAGTGGGCGAAGTATTGGAGTTTCAGCATCATTTCCTTCCAATGAATATTCAGGGTTGATTTCCTTTAGGATTGACTGGTTTGATCTCCTTGATGTTCAAGGAACTATCAAGAGTCTTCTCCAACACCACAGTTGATTACCATTACTATTTTGTAATATCAGTTTGAAATGCTTCTGTGTTCTTATTTCTCAAGATTCTTTTGTATATCCAGGATTGCTTTGGATATTCAAGGTCTTTTGTGGTTCCATAACAAATTTTAGGATTGTTCTATTTCTGTGATAAATGTCATTGGAATTTTTTTCCTCTGTGTCTTACAGCTTTCAGTGTACAGGCCTTTGATCTCCTTGGTTAAATTTATTCCTCGGTTGTTTTTCTTTTTTTTTTTTTGATACAATTTTAAGTTGGATTGTTTTCTTTTCTTTGTGATAGTTCATTATTAACATACAGAAATGCAATAGGTTTTTGTATATTGATTTTGTATCCTGCAACTTTACTGAGTTTATTATTCAGTAAATCTCTTCTATTTTCTTTTCAGTCTCTATGTCATTTATTACTGCTCTGATCTTCGTTATTGCCTTCTTTCTGCTAAATTTGGGCTTAGTTTCTTCTTTTTTCTAGTTCCTTGAGATGTAAAGCAAGATTGTTTATTTGAGATGTTTATCACTATAAACTTCCTCTTAGAACTGCCTTTGCAGCACCCCATGGGTTTTTATATGTTGTGCTATTATTTTCATTTGTTTTAGGATATTTTTTATTTTACTTTTGATTGCTCCTTTTGACCCATTTGTTTTTCATGAGTATGTTTGTTAATCCCCATATACTTGGGAACTTTTCAGCTCTCCCCCTGGTATTGATTTCTAGTTTTATACCATTGTGTTTGGGAAAGATACTTGGTATAATTTCAACTTTCTTAAATTTGCTAAGACACTGTGATTTATTCTGGAGAATGTTTTGCGTGCAAGAAGTGTGTTCTGGTGCTATTGGATAGTCTATTCTGTATATGTCTGTAGGTCCATGTGTTCTAGAGCATCATTTACGTCCATTATTTCCTCCTTGACTTTCTACCTGGATGGTCTGCCCACTGTTTAAAGTGGTATTATATTGTTGTCTGTTTCTCCCTTCAGATCTTTTAATAATATTTTAAAATAATTGTTTTTTAGACACTATAATACTGGGTGTGCATATCTTTACAATTTATGTATCTGATGAATTGCACCTTCATCATTATATAATGACCTCATCTCCTGTTAAGTTTTTGACTTAATATCTATTTTGTCTGATATAAATATAACCACCTCTGCTTTCTTTAGGTTTCTGTTTGCTTCAAATATCTTTTTCCATCCCTTCACATTCTGCTTGTGAGTATCTATACTGCTTAAGTGAAATTCTTGTAGGCAGATACAGATGGGTCTTATTTTTAATCCATTCAACCAGTTTTTAGCCCATTTACATTAATTATTGATAGCTAGAGACTTACTGTCACCAATGTTAATTGATTTCTGATTGTTTTGTCATTCCTTGGTTCCTTTTGCTGTTTTTCTTTGTGAATTGATTATCTTTTTGTAGTAGTTTGCTTTGATTCTTTACTCATCATTTTGTGTCTATTATCTGGTTTTGGTCTGTGGTTACATGAGGCTGTCATAATACATTTTATAGTTATCAGCTAAAAATAGATGATTATGACACCTTCCATTTCTTAAGAAAGGTCCACCCATTTACTGCCCCCCTCAGATTATGTTGATGTCCCAATTTATGTTTTATGTTATTTATATATTATACATTTATATTGTTATACTTATAAATGTTATATTAACATAATATTGGATGGGTTGCCATTCCGTTCTCCAGGGGATCTTCCTGACCCAGGAATCGAACCTGTGTCTCTCACATCTCCTGCATTAGTAGGCAGGTTCTTTACCACTGGCACCATCCCATATATTAAACATTTATATTGTAATATTTATAAATGTTATATTAACGTAATGTTGCAGCTATAGTTACTTTTATTCAACACTGTTTTCTTTAACCTATATGCTAGATATCAAAGTGATTTATACACCACTGCTGTAGTATTAACAGTATTTTGAATATGACTATATGTATTCACCTTTACCAGTATTATATTTCAGTATGTTTTCATGTTAATTTGTTTCAGTTTGAAGAACTTTCTTTAGCATTTCTTGTAGGGCAGGTCTATGTTCTCAGATACTCAGTCCTGTCTGACTCTTTGCAACCCCATGGACTGTAGCGGCTTCTCTGTCCATGGGATCTCCCAGGCAAGAACACTCGTGTGGGTTGCCGTTTCTTCCTCCAGGGGATCTTCCTGACCCAGGGATCAAACCCACGTCTCTTATGTCTCCTGCACTGGCAGGCAGGTTCTTTACCTGTGAGCCACCTGGGAAGCAGGTCTAGTGGTGATTACATTCCCTCATGCTTGGGTTTGCTCAAGTCTTTATCTCACCTTCATTTCCAGGTGACAGATTTGGCTTGTTTAAGTGCTTTGAATATATCATCCCACAGTCTCTAGGCCTGCAAGATTTCTGCTGAAAGCTTTACAGTTCGATCAGAATTCCCTGTATGTGATTTTCTCTCGCTGCTTTCACTATCCTCTCTGACTTTGATTTTTGAGAGATTGGTTATAATGTGTCTTAGTGAGGATCTCTTTGGGTATTATCTCTGAGCTTCCCTTACCTAGATGGCCATCTCTCCCCCTAGATTTGGGACTTTTTCAGCCAGTATTTCTTTAAATAAGATTTCAGTCCCTTTATCGCTTCTCTGTTCTTTCTGGGACTCCAAAGTGAAGATATTCTTTGGATCATGTCCCACATAGTTCTTCACTCTCTTTCATTCTAATTTAAAAAATGGGATTCTTGCTTAAGTTGTTAATCATTTCGGCTACCCTTAGGATCTCCTCATTAAACTGTGGCAAGGAGTATTTCTTTAATGCTTACCACATATGCTTATGATCAAGGGAATTTTAAGGTGCTTTTATACATACATACATATATATATTATAAATCATAAATACCAACAGTTCGTATTTGGTTTTGATGGAAAAAAATGAGGACTGTAATATTATTAGATAGCAGTAGCAGTATCTAATGATGGAAAAATTTTAAGTCAAGAAATATCTGAGGGGCTGCCTCAGATATTTTTTTTTTCACCTTTGTTTAATATCATTATCAGATCTTGGGAAAGTGTGGTAAGTGTTACAGAAGATACTAAATAGAGGGACTGTGAACACCAAGAAACATGAGATAAAAATACATATATGAGTATCTGGATTTATTCAGTAGTAATTTGAGTGCCTGTTTTGTACAAATATGAATATGTTAATTTTTTTAATACTTATATAAAGGATAGGTGTTAGAGGTCAATCAACCAAGCTCCTAAATGCCTTACTGCACTAAAAATTTTATAATTAAACCCAGTTCCTTTAAATACATAAATATACTTATGTGCAAAATGTTTGTTGTGATGATTTGTGCTTAGGTTCAACTGAGAAAGAGGCTTAAAAAAACAGAAGCTTAATAACAATGGATGCTTGCTTCTCTCTATTTTTGACAATCCTCAGAGATCCAAGCTTCTTTTCATTATGTCTTTCACCCTCTGTTTGGCTGCTGGGTGGAATAGCAAATTTTTTTTTTTAAGACTAGTAATAACTTTACAAAAAAAATAAGAACTCCTGCCCATCAAGAGACACCAGAAAGAGAGTAAGATGACAAGCCACAGACTGGAAAATGTTATCTAGAATGCATACATACAAGAAAGGAATTGAATCTAGAACATACTGTATACAAAGAGCAGGTGCTTCACTAAAGAGGATATTCAAATGGCCAATAAACATAAAAAGATAATATTATTAGTCATCTGGGAAATGCCAGTTAACAGCATGATGAAACACCATCACCTACCGAAATGACTGAAATGAAAAAGAATGCTAACCATAGAGGTTGGCGAGGATATAAAGCAGTTGGAATACTTGTAAATTCCTGGTAGAATTATACATTGGTACAATCAGTTTGATGTAGATTTGTTTGGAAGTACCTGCTGAAACTAACAGCTGCTCACCTTGGCCCCAGCAATGCTACTCCTACTTATAAGGCCAAGAGAAATGAGTGCATTTTGTTCACAAAAGAAGGGAGCTGGTCAGATAAGGCTTCACAGCATCACCTTAGGCTTGGTCTCTAAAGATGTCCTCTAGGCTGACAGGCATCAGGAGTAGCATGGCTTGTTTGGGAATGACGTTAGTTCCAAACGCAATCTGTCTGCTCTAGTCAGTTCTCGGAAGACCCAAGGCTCGATGGAGCAGACAAGTTCTTGTAGTGCTTGCCAGTGAGTCTCTTCTGCCGAGAAACGTGGTCAGGTTTGTTATTTAGAAAGGTCATTCGGAGAGGTGTGTGAGGTGAAGCTGGGGAGGCTATGTAACCATTGACAGGAAGCCTGTCCAGGTGGATAGTTATCGCTTTGCTGCCATTTTGCCAAATCAGCAAAATGGTATACATTGCCTTATCTTTCATTTTAAAAAGAAAAGAATTAGTATGTTACCCTGACAGTCTGAAAGCCTTACAGTTCCATAATAACAAAAAGGAAAAGAACAGACAAGTAATTGTCCAGCAAAGACTTGGTTAAACCACCGTCCTATAGGCCTAGAATCTCTTTGAACATTTTCAAACTTCAAACCTAGAAACGTCGCTGATTTGACAAAATGTACACAGATTAGGCTTCCCTGGTGGCTCAGTTGGTAGAGAGTCTGCCTGCAATGCTGGAGACCCGGGTTTGATCCCTGGGGAAGAAAATGGCAAAACACTCTAGTATTCTTGTTTGGGCAATCCCATGGTCAGAGGAGCCTGGAGGGCTACAGTCCATGGGGTCACAAGAGTTGGACACGACTCAGCGACTAACCTACACAGGTTACTTTGAGAGTGAACCTTGCCTGAGTCCTCCCCCTCTCCTTCTACTAACCATTCAGAAAAGACAGCCCAGGGTTCTGGTTCAAGATGGTGACACAGAAGGAGCCTCAACTAACCTCCCGCCATGGACACAGCAAACCTCCAGCTACAGGTGGGACAACTTTTAAAACTAGCAGATCAACTCCTGCAAAGCAGGTAGGAGGCTGAGACACAACATCACCAGGACCCACAATCAGAGGGGCTCGTACGGCTCCCAGCCTGTCCCCGAGGAGCAAAGGGTTTGAGGCCCAGCTTTTAAGGCTCCCACCTGAGAGACAAGTTATCCCTAACGCTGAGAACATCTAGCTTTGAAAGCCACTGGGGCTTGTGTCCAAGAAACCAGAAGTGCTGGAATTCTTAAAGGCCTTAGGCAGAATCACCCATTCTAGGGCCCAGAGCAGAGGCAGCCAACTAAAACACACCAACGCTTTCTGTGAAACACGTCAATTTGTTTATCTTAAAGCTTCAGCCCAAGAGGCAGGCATCTAATTTAACACATGTGCAGGGGCTTACTCTCCAAAAGAGAGGCGGGAAGGTGCTATCTTTACACTGTCCCTCACTCCAAGTCACTGGTAACTCCTAGAAAAGAGCTTGAGCCCTCATCTTATGCCCTGCTCTTTGCAGTTGCCATCCAGAGGAATCCCTTGGTTGCCTGGCTGTGGTGGACAGCAGAGCTTACACCTACAGGTCCCACAGGACTGTAACAAGCAAAGACTTCTTAATTATCTAACCTCAGGGAACAGCAAAGAAGCAAGAGAATCAAAAGCCCCAATCCTCCTATACAGGAAGCCTCTTAACTTACTTTCATGGCTGTGGCCTATAAGCCAGGCTTCTCTCTCACTCACACACACATAGAGGATGACTGAAGTCCTCTGCAAAGACCGGGGAAGCTGGTAACTGTCATCTTCATGCTTTCTGTCTTCCCAGCTCCAAATCGCCACAGTCTCTGAGAAAGGAGCTCTTATAGACATCTGGTGACCCAGCTTTTGTGGCTACCACCCTGAGGATACATCCTTTGATAGCCTGGCTGTTGTGGTCAGTGAGGCTTGTGTTAACAGATTCAATGGGACAGTAGCAGACAAATAGTTCCTAACACATTATTGACACATATGTCTTTTGTTACCCAAACATCATCAAATGGAGATGTAGCAATACATTTTCAGAGGGTGATACAATTAATGTCACCATGTAAAGTTTCTGGAGCTTAAAACTGATCAAGGGTCCAGTTCATTTACAACTTACGACTGCTGTTATTATTCACATTGTGCTCTGTTAGGTCATTGTTCCAACCATGTGTATGTTATAAACATGAATTTAATCAGTGAGTTTCAGGCAGATACTTTCTCTAATTGTCCGAGGAACACATATACTAGTGTCCTAGAAGATGGTAGTTCTACAGAATATAGTTCTAACTATATGAATACTAGACCCACAAAAAGACGAAAAAAACCTTAGTGACTGATTCTGATATGGAAAGTGAAAATGAAACTCCCCATGCTGGAGAATATTCATTTGCTTCTACAGAAGACTGCGTTGAAGACTACATTTCACAAAAATTAGAAGAATTTACAGGTATGTCAGGTGTAACTAGTGAATGTAATAACCCCCGAAGTGTTAGTTAAGTAACAGAATTAGTTTTAAGGAGGCCAGAATAAAAATTGCTGGCCAGAGGCATTAGTTTCTGCAAATATCCCCTGGTCAATAAGGACTTAACTAGCTATCACCCCAAGGCTCAGTACACAGAGGGAGCAGACAGATTCTCCCCTCTGGGACACTGACAGGTCTAGGAACACCCTCCCTTCCTGGAACCATTAAGAATAAAATAGGCTCCTTAAACACAACCAACTACGGCAGGGTTGAACAATAATTTCATCTATTACATGAGGTTGCTACTTCAGACTGGGAGCAGTGGCTGTTTTCTCTAGTGCATACACACCAACACAGAAAGTCAAAGAAAATAAACAGAAAAATATGCTCCAAATGGAAGAAGTTATTTACCTCATGATGAGTTCAAAACAACGGTCATAAAGATGCTCATGAGTTCAAGAGAACATGGGAACATGCACAAAGTGAGACCTGCAACAAAAGAAAGAAAATATAAGAAAGAAGCAATAAAAGTCATAGAGCTGAAAAATATAATAACTGATGAGAAAAATATACTAGAGGGGTTTAGCAAGGTGCTAGTGGTACAGAGCCTGCCTGCCAATGCAGGAGACGTAAGAGATGCAGGTTCAATCCCTGGGTTGGGAAGATCCCCTGGAGGAGGGCACAGCAATCCATTCCAGTATTATTGCCTGGAGAAACCCCTGGACAGAGGAGCCTGGTGGTCTACAGTCCATCGTGTGACAGAGTCAGACACAACTGAAGCAACTAAACAACACGAACTTTAGAATGCTTTCAAACTTAAGTCTATTTTAAATTGATAAGTTGTTTTTTGTAAGCCTCATGGTACCTTAATGCAAAAACCCATAGTACATACACAAAATGTAAAGAGAAGAAAATCTAAGCATGCTAATGCAAGATATCATCAAATTTCAAAGGAGGAGCAAGAAAAGAAGAGGAGTTACAAAACAGCCAGAAAACAATGACCAGAATGACAGTAAGACATACCTATCGATAATCACTTTAAATATAAATGGACTGAATGCTCCAATCAAAAGACAGAGTAGCAGAATAGATATAAAAAGACAAGATACACCTATATGTTGCCTATAAGATACTTACTTCAGATGTAAGGATACACACAGATTGAAAGTGAAGGGATGGTAAAAGATAGACTCATTAGAGACAAGGTTATTTTATGATGATAAAGGGATTAATCCAACAAAGGATATAACATTTGATGAGACAGACAAACCCAACATTGTTTAGTCACTAAGTCATGTCTTTGCTATCCCGTGGACTATAGCCCACCAGGCTCCTCTGTCCGTGGGATTCTCCAGGCAAGAATACTGGAGTGGGTTGCCATTTCCTCCAGGGGATCTTCATGACCCAGGGATTGAACTCGCGCCTCCGACATTAGCAGGCTGGATCTTTACCACTGAGCCGCCAGGGAAGCCCACAACCCAACATAGGAGCACCTAAATATATAAAGCAAACATTAACAAACATAAAGAAATGAGTAACATTACAGTATTAATAGGGGACTTTAATACTCCACATTCATCAATGGGCAGATCAGACAGAAAACAGAACATACATTCTTCTCAAGCACACATGGAATTATTCTCCAAGATAGATCATATGTTAGGTCAAAAAAAAGGTCGACGTAAATTTAAGATGATTTAAAATGTATCTTTTCCATCCACAATATTATGAAACTAGAATTTTAAGAAGAAAACCAGAAAATTCACAAGTATGTGAAGACTAAGCAACATGCTGCTGAACAACCAATGGGTCAAAGAAGTAAGCAAAAGAGAAATAAATACCTTAATATAAATAAAAATGGAAATACAACATGCCAGACTTATGGGATATAGTAAAAGAAGTCCTAACAAAAAAAGATCTTTAAAAAAAACTCTTTATACCTCAAGTAATTAGTAAAAGAACAAAGAAGCTCAAATTTAATGGCAGGAAGGAGAGGTCACAATGGATATAAATAAAAAAACAAAAATAGAAAAGATCAATAAATCTAAGAGCCAGTTCATTGAAAAGATAACAAAACTGACAAACCTTTGCTAGACTCACCAAGAAAAGGACAGGACTCAAATCAGAAATGAAAGAAGAAAGGTTAAAATTGATAACACAGAAATACAAAGCTTCATGAAAGACAGCTATGAATAATTAGATGCCAACAATTAGCCTAGAAGAAATGGATATATTCCAAGGCACATTCAACCTACCAAGACTGAATCACAAAACAAAATCTTTAACTGATTACTAGTAAGGAGATTGAATTGGTAACCAAAAATCTCCAAACAAAAAGAAGTCCAGGGTCAGACTGTTTCACTGGTAAATTCAACAAAATAAATAATGCCAGTCCTTCCCAAGCTCTTCCCCCCAAAAAGAGAGGAGGAGACACTTCCAAAATCGTTTTATAAGGCCATCATTACCCTGATACCAATCTAGATAAGAATACCATAAGAAAATTACAGGTCAATATCCCTGATGAACAGAGATGCAAGAATCTTCAACAAAACTAATTCAACAATACATTAAAGGAATTGTACAACATATTCAAGTGGAGTTTATTCCAGAGGCGCAAGGGTGGTTTAACATCTGATGCAAATCAACTGGTGTGATATACCACATTATCAAAATGAAAGATAAAACCATAATCTTATCTCAATAGATACAGAAAAAGCATTTGATAAAATTCAACATTTATGGAAAATTTTCAACATATGGGGTATACAAGGAACATATCTCCACATAAAAAAGCCACACATGACAAACCAACAGCTAACATCACACTCAGTGGTGAAAAGCTGAAAGCTTTACCTCTGTGATCAGAAACAAAATAAGGATTCCAGCTCTCATCACTTTCATTCAATGTAGTATTGCAAGTTCTAGACAGGGCAATTAGGCAAGAAAAAGATTTAAAAGCCATCCAATTCAGAAAGAAGGAAATATTCCAGGAACTCATTTATGGCCAAAGGATGTTAACATTTGTCATGCAATGTCAGTGAAATACCATATTTTGTTGCCATCAATTTACTATGGTGTTTTGTATTGTGATTTTGTATTAAAATATAATCATGTTGTGTTTTTAAGAAAAGGAAGCAAAACTGTCACTACTTGCAGATGCAATGCTACTTTATAGAGAAAAATCCAAAAGCCTGCGCCAGAAAACTATTTGAACTAAAAACTTCACTAAAGTTGCAGGATACAAAAATATTAAATAGCTGTTTTGTTTTTACACACTAATAGCAAACTATCAGACAAAGAAATTAAAAAGCAGTCGACAATTGCATCAAAAAATAAGATAACTAAGAGTAAATTTATACAAGAAGGCCAATGACATATGTACATTGAAAACTAAGATTTTGGAGGGAAGATTCAAGATGATGGAGACGGAGGACATGGAGCTTATCTCTTTCCACAGATTCATCAAAAACACATCTACAAGTGGAACGATTCACACAGAATATGTACTGAACACTGGTAGAAGACCTCAGACTTCTGGAAGGCCAAGATAACCTCCACATAACCAGGCAGGGCAAAAGAAAAAAGAGGAAGGAGGCAAGGAAGTAGTAGGATGTAGAATCATCTCTCCCTACAACAGTTCTCACGGACCACTTGCTGAATGCTAGCAGAGGACCTCAGACACCTAAAAAGACAAGAAAGATCCCCCCAGATAAGACAAAAGAAAGAAGAAGGGAACAGGAGAAGGAAAGAAAGCAGGATAGGACCTGAATTCTTGGCAGGGAGCTGAAGGTGAGGCGAGGTTCTCACATCTGGGGAAGCTCCATCCCAGGCAGGGAAACAAGCTGGGACAGAAGGGGAGCTTTAGGGGCTCAAAGGAGGGCCCAGCAACAGGTTTGTGACGGGCAGGACAGGGGGGCCACCAGGAAGAAATAGAAAATATGAATACCAATCACAAGTACTGAAACTGTGGTTTTAAAAAATTCTTCCAACAAATGCAAGTCCAAACCAGATGGCTTCACAGGTGAATCCTATCAAACATTTAGAGACGCACTAACACCCATCTTTCTGAATCTCTTTCAAAAAACTGCAGAGGGAGGAATACTCCCAAGCTCATTCTACAGGGCCACCATCACCCTGATGCCAAAACCAGACAAAGATACAACCATAAAAGAAAATTACAGACCAATATTATAATGACTATAGACACAGAAATCTTTAACAAAATACTAGTAAGCAGAATCCAGCAACACATTAAAAGGATCATACACCATGATCAAGTGGGATTTACCCCAGGGATGAAAGAAATCCTCAATATATGCAAAATCAATTAATGGGACACACCACATTACAAATTGAAGAATAAAAACCACATGATCATCTCATTAGATTCATAAAAAGCTTCTGACAAAATTCAACACCCATTTATGATTAAAAAATTCTTCACAAAGTGGGCTTGGAACCAAACAGGGCATATACAACAAACTCATAGCAAACATTACTCTCAAGGTAAAAACCTGAAAGCGTTTCCTCTAAGACCAGGAACAAGACAAGGATGTCCACTCTCACCACGATTATTCAACATAGTTTTGGGAATCAGAGCCATGGCATTCAGAGAAGAAATAAAAGAACTCTATATTGGTAAAGAAATAAAAGCTGTCACTGTTCACAGATAACATGATACTATACATAGAAAATCCTAAAGATGCCAACAGAAAAACTATTCAGAAGGCTCCTCTGTCCAGGGAATTCTCCAGGCAAGAATACTGGAGTGGGTAGCCATTCCCTTCTCCAGGGGATCTTTCCAATTCAGGGACTGAAGCTGGGTCTCTGCATTTTTGGCAGTTTCTTTATCGTCTGAGCCACTAGGGAAGCCCTGAAAAATACTAGAGCTCATCAGTGAATTTAGTAAAGCTGCAGTATTAAAAATTAATACCCAGAAATCTCTTACACTCCTATACACTAACAACAAAAGATTGGAAAAAGAAATTAAGGAACCAATCCCATTTACCATTGCAACAAAAAGAATAAAATATCTAGGAATAAACCTCCCTGGGTCAGGAAGATCCCCTGGAGAAGGAAATGGCAACCATGCCAGTATTCTTGCCTAGAGAGTCCCATGGACAGAGGAGCCTGGCAGGCTACAGTCTCTGGGGTCACGAAAAGACACAATTGAGCTACTAACACGTTCACTTTCAAGGAGGCAAGAGACCTGCATTCAGAGAACTATAAGATACTATGAAAGAAATCGAAGGTGAAACAAATAGATGGAGAGAGAGATTCCCATGTTCTTGGATTGGAAGAAGCAATATTGTGAAAATGGCTATACTACCCAAAGCAATCCAGAGATCTGATGCAAATTCTATCAAATTATCAATGGCATTTTTTCACAGAATTGGGACCAAAAAAATGTACAATATGTGTGGAAACACAAGCTGAAGCTCCAGTGCTTCGACTCATTGGAAAAGACAAGACCCTGATGCTGGGAAAGATGGAAGGCAGGAGGAGAAGGGAGCAACAGAGGATGAGGTGGTTGGATGGCATCACCAACTCCATGGACATAGGTTTGAACAAACTCTGGGAGACAGTGAAGGACAGGGAAGCCTGGCATGCTGCAGTCCATGGGGTCACAAGGAGTTGACACAGCTGAGTGACTGAACAGCAACAACAAATGGAAACACAAATGACCCTGAATAGCCTAAGCTATCTCGAGAAAGAAAAAGGGAACTGGAGGAATCAGGCTCCCTGACTTCCTATATTACAAAGCTACAATAATCCAGTATGGGTTTGTGCTGGCACAAAAACAGAAATCTAGATCAATGAGACAGGATAGAAGGTGCAGAAATAAACCCATGCCCCCAACTAGGACAAAAGGGAAGACTATACAGTGGAGGAAAACAGTCTCTTCAATAAGTGTTTCTGGAAAAACTGGACCACTCTATGTAAAAGAATTAAATTAGAACACTCCCTAATATCACACACAAAACTCAACTCAGAATGGATTAAAGACCTAAATGTAAGGCCAGATACTATTAAACTCTTCGAGGAAAGCATAGGCAGAACACTCTTTGACATAAATTGCAGCAAGATCTTTTTTTATCCACATCCTAGAACAATGAAAATAAAAGCAAACATAAACAAATGGGACCTAATTAAACTTAAAAACCTTGCACAGAAAAGGAAACCATAAACAAAATGAAAAGACAACCCTCAGAATGGGAAAAAATATCTGCTAATGAGCAACCAACAAGAGATTAGTCTTCACAATATAGAGGGAGCACATGCAACTCAATATCAAAAAACAAAACAATGGGCAGAAGGTCTAAATAGACATTTCTCCAAAGAAGACATACAGATGGCCAAAAAGCACATGAAAAGATGCTCAATATCACTAATTTTCAGAGAAATGCAAATCAAAACTACACTGAGGTATCACTTGACACTGGTCAGAATAGCCATCATCAAAATGTCTGCAAACAATAAACGCTGGAGAAAGTGGGGAGAAAAGGAAACCCTTCTACGTTGTTGGTGAGTATGTATTAATCAGTTGGTCCAATCATTATAGAACAGTATGGAGTTTCCTTAAAAAAAAACTGAAATAGGACTACCGTTTGATCCAGCAAACCCACTCTTGAGCATATACCCAGAGAATACCATAGTTCAAAAAGATACATACACCCTAATGTTCATTGCAGCACTATTTACAATATCCAAGACATGGAAGCAACCTAAATGTCCATCAACAGATGAATAAAGAAGTTATGGTATCCTCTTCCCTGGCTGGAACCATGAAGGGTGCCAAAGAGAAGAAAAAGAAGGTTCCTGCTATGCCAGAAAGCCTTAAGAAAAAGTGAAAGAATTTTGCAGAGCTTAAGATCAAGTGCCTGAGAAAGAAGTTTGCCTGAAAGATGCTTTGAAAGGCAGGGAGGAAGCTTATCTATGAAAAAGCTAAGCATCACCACAAGGAACACAGGCAGGTGTCCAGAACTGAAATTCAAATGGCTGGGATGGCACGAAAAGCCGGCAACTTTTATGTACCTGCAGAACCCAAACTGGCGTTTGTCATCAGGATCAGAGGTATCAAAGGTGTGAGCCCGGAGGTTCTAAAGGTGCTACGGCTCCTTCACCTCCAGCAGATCTTCAGTGGCACCGTTGTGAAGCTCAACAAGGCTTCAATTAACATGCTGAGAATTGTGGAGCCACACATTGCATGGGGGTACCCAAATCTGAAGTCCGTAAATGAACTGATCTACAAGCGTGGTTATGGCAAAATCAACAAGAAGCGAATTGCCCTGAGAGATAACGCATTGATTGCTTGATCTCTTGGGAAATATGGCATCATCTGCATGGAGGATCAGATTCATGAGATCTATACTGTTGGAAAGTCTATACTGTTTGCGTTTCAAAGACGCAAACAACTTCCTGTGGCCCTTTAAATTGTCTTCTCCACAAAGTGGAATGAAGAAAAAGACCATCCATTTTATAGAAGGTGGAGATGCTGGCAACAGGGAAGACCAGAGCAACAGGCTTATTAGAAGGATGAACTAAGATATCTACCAGGATCATTTTTGTAATATGGTCAGTTAATAAGCAATTGGAAAAAAAAGTTATGGTACATACATACAATGGAATATTATTCAGCCATAAGAAAAAAATGACATAATTCCATGTGCAGCATCATACTAAATGAAGTCAGAGAAAGACAAATATCATATGATAACACTTATATATGGAATCTAAAAAACAAAAAGATACAAATGAAACTATAAAACAGAAACAGAGGCACAGACTTTGAAAGCAGCCTCATGGTTGCCAGGGGGAGGGTTGAGAGGAGGACGTTGGGAGGAAGAATAAAATAGGAGTTTGGGATTAACATATACACACTACTATATATTACTATAAAACATAACCAGCAAGGACCTACTGTATAGCACAGAGAACTCTACTTAATATTCTGTAATAACCTATGTGGGAACAGAATCTGAAAAAGAATGAATATATGTATAACTGAATCACTTTGCTGTACATCTTAAACTAACACAACATTGTAAATCAACTCTACTTCAGTATAAAATAAAAATTAAAGAAAAAATAGGAAACTATAAGATATTGATGAAGGAAATTAAAGACACAAATGAGTGGAAAGATACTGTATATTGCATGCTCATAAATTGGAAGAATCAATATTGTTAAAAAAAAAAAAAAAGGTCCATACTACCCAAAGCAATCCACAGAGTCAATGTAATCCTATCAAAATCTCAATGGTATTTTTCACAGAAACAGAATAAACAATCCTAAAATTTGTATGGCACCATGAAAGACCTCGAATAGCCAAGGCAATCTTGATAAATAAGAACAAAGCTGGAGACATCATGCCTCCTGATTTCAAACTATTACTACAAAACTACACAAATTGAAACAGCATGATATTGGCATAAAAACAGACATATCGATCAATGGAGTAGCCTAGAGTTCCCAGAAATAAACCCATGCATATATGGTCAATTAATTCATGACAAAGGATCCAATCATATACAACGGGGAAAGGACAGTCTCTTCAATAAAAGATTCTGGGGAAATTGGACAGCCACTTGCAAACTAATTTAACTGGACCACTATCTTACACCATACACAAAAATGAACTCAAAATGGATATAAGAATTGAACCTAAGACCTGAAACCATAAAACTCCTAGAAGTAAACATAGGCAGTAAGCGCCTTCAGATTGATCTTGGTGATGATAATTTGGATTTGACGCCAAAAAGAAAGGCAACAAAAGCAAAAAATAAACAAATGGGGTTACATCAAGCTAAAAATCTTCTGTATAGGAACCATCAACAAAATGAAAAGGTCACTTTCCAAATGGAAGAAAATATTTGCAAATCATATATCTGATAAGGGGTTAATATCTTTAAAAAATATGAAGAATTCATACAACTCAAAGTAAAAAAGCAAACAGTTCAATTAAAAATTGGGCTGAGAGTCCGAAGAGATGTTTTTCCACGGAATACATACAGATAGCCAACAGGTATGAAAGGATATTCAACATCACCAATAATCAGGGAAATGCAAACCTAAACCACAAAGTGATACCGCCTCCTAACCACTGGAATGGCTGTTAGCAAACAGGAAATGCGAAGTGTTGAGAATGTGGAGAAAGGGGGTCCTCCCGCACTGCTGTAGCTGTGCCGTCACTCAGTCGTGCCCGACTCTGCGCGACCCCGGGGACTGCAGCCCGCCAGGCTCCCCGTCCGGGGGATTCTCCAGGCAAGATATCGGTCAGACTCTGTGACCCTGTGGACTGTAGCCCGCCAGGCTCCCCGTCCGTGGGATTCTCCAGGCAAGGATACTGGAGTGGGTTGCCATGCTCTCCTCCAAGGGATTTTCACAACCCAGAAATTAAATCCAGGTCTCCCGCATTGTAGGTGGATTCTTTACCATCTGAGCCACCAGGGAAACCCATTCGCTGTTGGTGGGAACGTAAATTGATGTAGCCACTATGGAAAATGGTATGGAGGCTCCTCTGAAAATACAAATAGAACTACCCTGTGATCCAGCAGTTTTAATTCTGTGTGTTTATCTGAATGGAATGAAAACACTAACTTGAAAAGATATTTGGGGACTTTCCTGAGCACACACACACTGGCAGACTAATGGTTAAGACTTCACCTACCAATGCAGGAGGTGTGGGTTCAATCCCTGATTAGGTGGGTAGCTAAGATCACACATGTCTCCTGGCCAAAAAACCAAAATGTAAAACAGAAACAATATTGTAACACATTCAATAAAGACTGTAAAAATAGTCCACATTAAAAAAAAAATCTTAAAAAAAAAAAAGGTATTTGTATTCCAGGTGGCACAGTGGTAAAGAATCCGTCTGTCAGTGTGGGAGACACACGAGACATGGGTTCGATCCCTGGGTCAAGAAGATGCCCTGAAGTAGGAAATGGCAACCCACTGCAGTATTCTTGCCTGGAAAATTCTATGGACAGAAGAACCTGGTGGGTCTCAAAGAGTCGGATGCGACTGAGCACATGCACACACACATTGACAACAGCATTATTTACAGTAGTCTACCCATGGAAGCAGCCTGAGTGTCCATCAGTGGATGAATGGAGAAAATGTGTGTGTGTGTGTACACATATATATACATACACAGAGTAGAATATTATTCAGTCATTAAAAAAAATGAATGAAATCCTGTTTATTTGTAACAATACGGATGTACCTTGAGGGCATTAAGCAAAATAAATCAGAGAAGACAAATACCATATGATCTCACTTATATGTGGAATTAAAAAAAAAACACCTAACTCATAAATACAGAGTATTTAACTCATAAATACAGATTGGTAGTTG
Organism: Cervus elaphus; assembly: GCF_910594005.1. Lineage (NCBI taxonomy): Eukaryota > Metazoa > Chordata > Mammalia > Artiodactyla > Cervidae > Cervus > Cervus elaphus. The sequence goes on from NC_057844.1 coordinate 21,380,298, forward strand.
TTACAGGTAGGTGACCAAAAGGTACAAACTTCCAATTATAGAATTAGTAAGTCTGGTGATGGAATGTACAGTTTGGTGACTAGTTAACAATACTGCATTGTATATTGAAACTTGCTAGAAAAGTAGATTTAAAGTTATCATTATGAGAAAAAAACAAATGTGTGTGGTAGTGGATTAACTAGACTTACTGTGATCATTTCACAACATACACAAATAATGAATCAATACGTTGCACACCTGAGACTAATATGTTATATGTCAATTTCAATAAAAATTTTAATCAAATTTAAAATAATTTTTAAAGACAACATAGCCTTTTCCAGGAGTAGTACTCTTAGTGGATATATGAACACTACCCAGAGGACAGTGAAAGGAGAAGCAAAATATGATGTTTTTATTTAGATCCAAAATCTGATTTCTCATGTGAACCCACTGCCCAATATTTTTGAGACTGCCCCTAATTTTCATTAGTCCCTAGGTTAAAAGGTCTTTGGCTTATTACATAACAGACAGTGCCACACTGATTGTGCTCCTGGCAGGGACAGAACAAGAGGAAAGGACCTTTCTCAGAACGAGATGGTTTGAGGGTGAGAAAGAATTTCCTGACTGTGATGGATCCGTGAGACACCACCCAAGCTTACTGGGTCAGGGGCAGAATCACCCTTCCTAGGGATTCTGTCCTTGGGTCTATTGACACAAGATCCCTTGAAGAAGACCTCTTTACACTTCTTGCATTGCAAACTGCCCAGGTTCCACGCAAAGCTCGTGGGTCACTTAGCGCATGTCAGCTTTTTGGTGATTTCAGGGACACAAGAGATCTCCCTGGCTGGTTGCCTCAGGCAGTCATTGATGTAATGCTACTGAGTACCTTAGAGAAAGTTCCATAAATAGCAAAGAGGGAAATGCTGGATCCCAGTGAGTCAGCGAGCCTGCACTGCCTCAAAGAAAAGCAAAGGAAACTATTCTGCAGGGACCGTTCTACAGTCTCTTGGAGAAGCTCCAGAGGGCAGCCCTCAGAGCTGAAAGCTGGGGGCTGGGGAGTGCGGGGGAGTGGGGAAGCTTCCCTGGACAGAAGGCACAGGGTTTCCTTTCACCTTGAGAAAGTCCACTGGGAGAAAGGGACATAGAGAACAGACTTATGGACATGGGGGGAGTGGGGGGAGAGGGCGAGATGTGTGGAAAGAGTAACATGGAAACTTACATTACCATATGTAAAATAGACAGCCAACAGGAATCTGCTGAATGGCTCAGGAAGCTCAAACAGGGGCTCTGGATCAACCTGGAGGGGTGGGGAGGGAGATGGGAGGGAGGTTCAAAAAGGAGGGAATATATGTATACCTATGGCTGATTCATGTTGAGGTTTGACAGAAAACAGCAAAATTCTGTAAAGCAATTATCCTTCAATAAGAAAATAAGTTAAAATAGAAAGAAAATTCCACTGGGGAAGAGCTTCTTGAAGCATCTGTGATGCTTCATTCTCAGCTCCTAGTGCTTCTGGTCAAGTCAGACAGGCAGACAAGAGCGGCCGGAAATAGAGTCCTTGCCAGGGGAGGGACACAGAAAGAAAGGCATCCTTTGCACGAGTGAGTTATCATTAGACAGACAAGACCCTGCTCTTAGATGCTGCCGTCTCTGCCCCCAGGCGGAGCTGGAGGAAACCACCACATCTCCTGGACCCAGCCGGGGGGTGGGAGCCCTGCAGCCACCCTCCTGCAGCTCCCCACCCCAGGGTCCTGCAGGCCCCCAGCCAACTGGAATCCCACCCACCCAGCAGGCATCTCCACGGTGCACGTGAGCACCCCTCCAGTGGAAAACACTGGATGCCACCTCTCCTCAAGGCAGAAATCAGGGTTGATCTGGACTCCAGCCTTCCTGATGCAGGGAAAATAAGAGCACACACAGGTTTCCATTCAATAAGCACAGTGACGAAAACCTCTGCAAAACCCATCGAGCTTTCACCCTCTGCCAGCTGCTCCTGACTTAAAGTCAAATTTAACCCCACTCTGTCTCTGGTAGTGGAGAGTTCAGACGTCCCCAAGCAGTTCCTCACATGGGAACCTTGGCCTTTTGCTTCTCATATAGCAATGTTCGCAGAGGCTTCCTTTTTTCAGGCAAATTTAGATTGCAGACAGCCTCACCCAGAACATGCCCCTTGAATAAGACCCTGAAGATGCAAGTTACAGGGTAGTACGTACTTATTAGAGGAATCAGCCCTTGGGGAAAATAAGATAGATGTCTTTTTTAAAATAAATAACCTTACTTTTATTTTTTAAGAAAATTTTTGGCCTCACCACACAGCATGTGGGAACCTTAGTTCCCCAACCAGAGATTGAACCCATTGTCTCCTGCATTGGAAACATGGAGTTTTAACCACTGGACAGCCAGGAAAATCCCTCAACATCTTAATAAACACTGTCTCTCCATTGAAAGCAGCCTCCATATCTGAGGACTTCCTTGTCTAAAGAACCTCACGACTTATTTTCACTCTTATTTAGCCAAACTCAAATGATTGAGAAAATCGGTTTCTCTCTTCAACAGCTACTCAGCTGTGACACCTCTGATACAAGTGGGCCTTCGGGGGCCATTCCTTACCCGCTCCCCAGGCTGGGACTCTCCCCTCACGCTTAAGCTCCTGTTACGTGCCGGGTACTGGGGTAGGGCGTGTGCTGAGCAGGCTCTCCCGCGTGAGGCACAGAGCATTGCAGAGAAATGGGTCACTAACCAGAGCAGCCCAGCATAGAGAATGGCTGGGCTGGGGGTCCCGGGGATGCTGAGCGCAGAGCAGCAAGCCCTGCGGAGTGGATCACACCCCCAGGAGGAACCAGCTCGGCTCAGCACCTTCCTCACCGAATTCAGCAAGGTCCCCGTGCACAGAAAATGCACATAGAGGGCATCCCCGGTGGCTCAGTGATGAAGAATCCTCCTGCCAGGGCAGAGGGGCCACGGGTTTGATCCCTGATCTGGGAAGACCCTGCATGCTGTGGAGCAGCGAAGCCCCTGCGCTGCAACTATTGCGCCTGTGCTCTAGAGTCCAGGGGGGCTACACTGCCGAGCCCCTGTGCGCCCTACAGACCGTGCTCCGCGAGAGAAGCCACCACGATGAGAAGCCCACTCAGCCCAACTAGAGGCGCAGCCCCCTGCTCACCACAACTACAGAAAAGCCCATGCAGCAATGAAGACCCAGCATGGCCAAAAATAAATAAAATTATTTTTGAAAAAACACACATAGAATGGTCTAGGGGAGTGTGATCTTTAGGAGAACCATACCTTACAACCTGTACTAAAAGTGTTTTGCATTGTATTCTTTAAAAATCTGTAATGTGGACCATCAGAAATCTCTACAATTGTTGCTCTTGACCTTCAGCTCCCTAGGCCATCCTCAGCAGAACAGCTTAAGAATTTCAATACAGAGCCTGATGGGCAGGAAGAGAACCAGCAGCTCATGGGTTCAAACACACCCTGTCCCCCCAACACACTCACAGAATTAGAGACTGAGGATGAAGAGGCTCAGTAACCCTCCCAGATTTCAGACAATACTACAAAGCTACAATAATCAAAACACCGCGGGACTGGCACAAAAACAGATATATAATCGATGGAATAGAATAGAAAGCCCAGATTAAACCCACACACCTAGAGTCAATTAATCTTCGACATAGGAGGCAAGAATATACAATGGAGGAAAGTGGTACTGGGAAAGCTAGACAGTTGCTTGTAAACCAGTGAAGTTTGGACACTCACTCACATCATACAAAAAAAAAAAAGAAAACCCAAATTCAAAATGGCTTAAAGTGAAAGTCGCTCAGTCGTGTCCCACTCTTTGCAACCCCATGGACTCTACAGTCCATGGAATTCTCCGGGCCAGAATACTGGAGTGGGTAGTTTTTCCCTTCTCCAGGGGATCTTCCCAACCCAGGGATCAAACCCAGGTCTCCCGCACTGCAGGCAGATTGTTGACCAGCTGAGCCACCAGGGAAGCCAAAGAATACTGGAGTGGGTGGCCTACCCCTTCTCCAGGGGATCTTTCCAACCCAGGAATCAAACTGGGGTCTCCTGCATTGCAGGCGGATTCTTTACCAACTGAGCTACCAGGGAAACCCCAAAATGGCTTAAAGACTTATCAATAAATATAAGACATGACACCATAAAACTCCTAGAAGAGAACATAGGCAAAACATTCTCTACCATAAATCAAAGTGATATTTTCTTAGGCCAGTCTCCCAAGGCAGAAGAAATAAAGATAAACAAACAGGACCTAATCAAACTTACAAGATTTTGCAGAGCAAAGGAAACTATAAACAAAACGAAAACACAACCTATAGAGTGGGAGAAAATATTTGCAAACAATGTGACCGACAAGTGCTTAATTTCCAAAATATACAAACAGCTCATACAGTTCAATATAAAAAAAATAAAAAACAATCAAAGCCTTCCCTGGTGGCTCCATGGAAAAGAATCTGCCTGCCAATGCAGGAGACACGAGTTCAATCCCTGATCTGGGAAGATCCCACATGCCACGGCGCAACTAAACCCATGTGCCACAACTACTGACCCTGTGTTCTAGAGCCCAGGAGCCGCAGCCACGGAAGCCCATGATCCACAAGAGAAGCCACCCCAATAAGAACCTTGGGCACTGCAATTAGAGAGTAGCCTCTGGTCTCCGCAACTAGAGAAAAAAACCCATGCAGCAAGACCCAGCACAGCCAAAAATAAATAAATAAAATTGTTTACAAAACCAATCCAATCAAAAATGGGCAAAAGACGTACATAGACATTTCTCCAAAGACAACATACAGATGGCCAAAAAGCACATGAAAAGATGCTCGACATTGCTAGTTATTAGAGAAATGCAAGTCAAAACTATAATGAGGTATCACCTCACACCAGTCAGAACAGCCATCAACAAAAAGTCTACAAATAACAAATGCTAGAGAGGGCATGGAGGAAAAGGAACCCTCCTACAATGTTGGTGGGAATGTAAGTTGGTACAGCTACTATGGAAAACATTATGGAGGTTCCTTACAAAAATAAAAATCAACTTACCTATGATCCCTCGATCTTTCTCCTGGGCAATCTTATATGTGGAAAAGATGAAAACTCTAATTCAAAAAGATACATTTATCCCAGTGTTCACTGCTGCACTATTTACAATAGCCAAGTCATGGAAGCAACGTAAATGTCCATCAACAGATGAATGGATAAAGAACATGTGGTACATACATACAATGGAATATCAGTCACAAAAAAAGAAATTTTTAAATAATGCCATTTGCAGCAACATGTATTGACCTAGAGATTATCATACTAAGTGAAGTAAGTCGGAGAAAGAGAACTATTGTATGATATCACTTATATGTGGAATCTAAAATATGATATAAAAATGAACTTATTTATAAAACAGAAACAGACTCCTTGACATAGAAAACAAACTTAACAGTTATCAAAGGGGAAGGCATGACAGAGGGATAAATTAGGAGTCTGGGACTAGCAGATGCACCCTATCATCTATAAAATAACAAAGTGTTAGTCGCTCAGTCATGTCCAACTCTTTGTGACCCATGGACTTTAGCCCACCAGATCCTCTGTCCATGGAATTCTCCAGGCAAGAATACTTGAGTGGGTTGCCATTTCCTTCTCCAGGGGATCCTCCTGACCCAGGGATCAAACCTGGGTCTCCTGCATTGCAGGCAGATTCTTTACCATCTGAGCCATCAGGGAAGCCCCATAAAATAACAAAGGTTTACTGTATAGCATGGTGAATTATATTCAGTTATCTTATAATAACAAAAATGGAAAAGAACCTGAAAAAGGATATATATACGCATCCCCTGGCGAGGCTCCTCTCAGTCCTCAGGGCTCACCTCTGCTTCAGTGAGCCAGCCTCCGCGCAGGCTGCTTCTGTGCCTATGTGCCCTTCCATGCCATGCCCGCTGCCTTCCAGTTGGCAAAACCCTCCTCCACTTTCCAAGGTTTTGTCCAAGCGTGACTTCTTAAGGCAAGCTTTTTCTACCCTCTCCCCATGCTGCCTCACCCCTCTATAAAATCAACCCCCCCTCCTTTGCATTCCAATAGAGCTCACACATTGCCACTCTTTATCATCATGCAAAATACCAGGCTGGATGAAGCACAATCTGGAATCAAGATTGCTGGGAGAAATGTCGATAACCTCAGATATGCAGATGACACCACCCTTATGGCAGAAAGTGAAGAAGAACTAGAGAGCCTCTTGATGAAAGTGAAAGAGGAGAGTGAAAAAGTTGGCTTAAAACTCAACATTCAGAAAACTAAGATCATGACATCGAGTCCCATCACTTCATGGCACATAGATGGGGAAACAGCGGAAACAATGAAAGATTTTATTTTCTTGGGCTCCAAAATCACTGCAGATGGTGATTGCAGCCATGAAATTAAAACTCACTTGCTCCTTGGAAGAAAAGCTATGACCAACCTAGACAGCATATTAAAAAGCAGAGACATTACTTTACCAACAAAGATCCATCTAGACAAAGCTATGGTTTTTCCAGTGGTCATGTATGGATGTGAGAGTTGGACTATAAAGAAAGCTGAGCACCGAAGAATTGATGCTTTTGAACTGTGGTGTTGGAGAAGACTCTTGAGAGTCTCTTGGACTGCAAGGAGATCCAATCAGTCCATCCTAAAGGAGATCAGTCCTGAATATTCATTGGAAGGACTGATGCTGAAGCTGAAACTCCAATACGTTGGCCACCTGATGTGAAGAATTGAATCATGTGAAAAGACCCTGATGCTGGGAAAGATTGAGGGCAGGAGGAGAAGGGGACAACAGAGGATGAGATGGTTGGATGGCATCACTGACTCGAAGGACATGAGTTTGAGTAAACTCCAGGAGCTGGTGATGGACAGGGAGGCCTGACGTGCTGCAGTCCATGGTGTTGCAGAGAGTCAGACACAACTGAGCCACTGAACTGAACTTATCATCGTGCCTTACTTCAATACATTTCAATGTTGCATTGTTACTTGTGGGGGTTCAATATCTTGTCTTATTCAAAATTATCTCTGCCTGGTCCTCCAGACCTTTTCCAAATCAGAGCACATAAAAAATGATAATATTTACATGGCAAGAGGCTGCCACTGAAAGAGACCCATATGTCGGCACACCTTTAATAACCCAGTCAAAGTTTAAGCAGTCTAGATGAGAAGCTCTGCAGGAAAGACCCTCATTTAATATTGATTGGGGGAAAAAAAAAGAGTCAATAAGTCTATTTATAGGATTAAGAAATATCTGAAGTTAAGCAAAGATCTCATGAATGAAAGGAACGATCCTATGGGGGGGAAAAAAAACATAATCAAGACTGAATATGACCCCAGCAAAAGGATAAGATTGTGGATTTCTTACCCAGGTGGTCAGGGTCTCCTTGACCACTATTAGACTCCAGCCCCAGGCTGACCCACAGCACTACCTTCCATGCACCGGGTCTCTAATCATTCAGACTGCTGGCTCTCTGCCCTTCACAGCTCCCTCGCTTACCTGCCAAGTGTCAGCCTCTGTCTGTCTTGGCCTCTCTCTCCCGCCCAGCCTCCTCTCTACCTGTGCCTCCCACTAGCACGACAGCTGCCCACGTCCACGCCCGCCTCCACAGACACTCCTCCGCCCCACGGACAGGCACGGCCTCTCCCCTCCACCCTACCACTGTGCCTGTCATCACAGGCTCCTGTCTGAGTTCTCTTTGTCTCCTGTCCTTTCAATGAAATGTACTTCCTGTGGTTGAAAACAGTCCTCCTCACTCTAGTTTCCCCTCCTTTACCTGTAATAGGTACAAACAGGTGTACAGGACGTTGAACCAAACTTCCCAAGTGGCTGTGGGAAGACCAGGTTCCTGTGTAACAGGGGGACGGGGGTGTGTGCTGTCCAGGGTAGGGCCAGGGTCTCAGAATCTTGCAGAGAGCTGGGAAATATCCCTTGGAGTAAACTGTACTTGAGTGTTTAAAAAAAAAAATTCTTTATTTGGAAATTCATAAATGAAATTTATTGAGGGCAGGAGGAGAGGGGGGTGACAGAGGACGAGATGGTTGGATGGCATCACCGACTTGATGGACATGATTTTGAGCAAGCTCCAGGAGATGGTGAAGGGCAGGGGAGCCTGACCTGCTGTAGTCCATGGGGTTTCAAAGAGTCAGACACAAAAGAGCAACTGAACAATAAATGAAATGATCCTGTACTAGACAGAACCAGAATCACTGTCCCCACATCCATTATTTCACTGAAATTTTGCATAGTAAGTTTGGCCCGGAGGCCTGGGGAGCAGACCTGGGTGGGGGGAGCCTGAGAGCAGCAGCCCCAGGTGGGAACATCCATTGGAAGAGAGGTTCCCAATTAATTCTGTGCAACAGAAACTCCTGCAGAGCTGCAGGGAAGGTGGGGGAGAGAACAGGAGGTCAAGGCTGAGCTGCTCAAGGATGAAACTGACTGACCCCTGGGGGCTTGCCTTTGCCCCTAGGCGGCATCCACGGGATTGGTCAGTAGTCAGCTGTTCCCTTCCCCTTACAGTTTCTGAAAGGGGACCCAGAGGAGTCAGTGTTTCCTAAAGCAAGTCAATACATGCAGATTTCCTGATAGCCCCTCACTCAACGAAGGTTTACCGCCCTGAACCAAGGGCCGCCCCTGGGATGTGTCCCGATGGTCACACATGCACTAGGATCAAGCCCCATCCTGACGTTTCCACCCTGTCGTTGGTTGGGAGCATGTCCAAATGCTGGGGCTTCGGCCAGAGGGGAGCAGACCCTTCGAGCATCCTCTGTACATGGAATGGTAATCCCAGTGTCCTCTGTCCCGCTCAGCCAGGCCTCAGGCTTGTCGCTAATCCATGGAGTATCCTTGTGTGTGCGCTGGAAGAGGTCCTATTCCCTGTCCTGACAAGGGACTGCCTCTCCTCCTGGGTTCGGGGACATCTGCTCAGACTAAGAAATCCCATCTGTCTTCCCCCAAGCTCTGCAATCTCTGTCTTCATTTCAGAATTTGGAGAATGAAATTTCTGTATGTATGTGTATGTGCTCAGACGTGTCCGACTCTTTGTGACCCCACAGACTGGGCCCCACCAGGCTCCTCTGTCCATGGGATTCTCCAGGCAATAATACTGGAGTGGGCTGCCATTTCCTCTTCCAGGGGATCTTCCCCATGCAGGGATCGAACCCCTGTCTCTTATGTCTCCTGCACTGGCAGACGGGTTCTTTACCACCAGGGCACTGGGAAGCCCCAGTGACATTTCTGGCGTTGCTTTATTGCCGAGACAGTTCTGGAAGTTTCCAACCATCAGAAAGTGCGTTTCTTGTTCTGTTTAACAATGAATCCCCGTTGCCAGGTGGACCCCCAGGCCAACACTGATAACGGTGTCCCCTCTTGCCCCTGCAGGCACAGAAGGGGCACAGGAAGCGCCCTAAACCCGGCAGGGCTCACCAGGCCTCAGAGCAGAAACCTGGCTCCACGTCTTCCCCGCGCGCCACCGCGCAGAGCCGGACCCCAGGCCGCCCGCAGCCGCCACTGGACACATCACACCCGGGGCTCGGCCAGGCAGGTCCGTCTACCAGGCACCCGCAGGAAGTTGCCGGACGAGCCACCTGCCCTCCATGCCTCCCCTGGTCTTTCCAGCGAAGCAAGTCCTTGTTTTGTCTGCCCACCGGAGACCCCTCCCCGGCCTCCGCGGCGGAAGCGCAGCGGTCTGCAAGCTCCGGCGGCGGGGGGCAGAGGGCGCCGGAGCGGGGGCATAGCCACCTCCTCTCCATCGATGACCTGGAGGGGGCCCAGGAGACGGACGTGGACACCGGGCTGCGGCTCTCCTCCTCCGACCTGTCCGTGGTCTCTGCCTACTCGGCACCCAGCAGGTTCTGCAGTCCCGAGGAAGCGCCGCGCCCCCCGGAACGAGGCAGCGGCCTCTGGTCAGAGCGCAGGGGCTTCAGAGAAGGACCCCTGCCCACTGGGGGCGGCGAGACCGCGGGGGCCCCCTGGGCCACCCTCCCTCTCTTCAAAGGGCCTTCGGGCTCCTCGGCAACAGCCGTCGCTGCTCCCCCTGCTTCGGACACCTCCTCGCTCACAGAGTCACCCCCAGAACTCCCTTCCGATGCCACCCAGGCCCGGCAGACTGGCAGAGACGTCCCAGCACCCTTGGTGCTGGCCGGATGCGGGGACAATGACACGGAGGAATTCTACATCTGAGCACCCCCCCACTCGTGTCTTTCAGAGCCACAGGCTCAGGTCCCACCTTGCCCTCCTGGGGTCTGGTGCCATCGTGTTCTCAGCCCAGCTCCCCCAGGCCCGTCTGGAGTCTGATGATCTGTCTCATGGATCACTAACACCCTTGCAGGCCAGCCTTTCTCACCCGTGAGGTGTATTTCTAGACGCTCAGTGGCATTTTAAGAGTCAATAAAGATACTGGGATTTTTATGCAAATAAATTCTCAACGAACTTTTAGGTCATAAAATATATTTTTTAAATACTCAATTCCATTTGGGATATGGTTTAATGCACTTACATAATTTAAATGCTTCCTATAATTATTTGAAAAGAAAACCTAGTCAGCTGGAGCTGATTGCACAATTTTTCATGACATGAAGGAAAAACAACTAAAGCCAAAATGCTCAATGTGAGAAAGATAGCAAGCAACTTGGAGGAGAGGTCAGTGCTTGTGATGTCCACTTAGTGGATTCTCCGTTTCCGTTTACCCTACCAGGGAGCAGTGGCCCTGAGGATTTCTAGGAACTGCTGCAGTGAAAAGAGTCACCTTAGTAAAACAGTAGATATATATCAGACTACAGTAAGACCTCACTTCAGCACTCATATCACTACAGTGATGCCACGCACCATCCAAAAATCAGCATTTACGCAAAAGTGGCTAATAAGCTTTATACAGATTGAGCCCAAATAACAGACTCTTGGTGCATTTAAAATACGATCTGAGCTCCAAGAACTAGATTTGAATGCACTTTTCAAACACATACACTCTAACAAGTCGGAGTCTACAGAAGACCACTACCTGGATTTATTTGGACCACTGAGGAAAAATCCTTCATGGGGGTTACGGGATAGTAGGATATTAGACTTAGTGGGTAGGTATTCGTAAGATGCTTCCATGTTTAAATCCACAATTTAAGGGCTATCTAGACAGATATATGTAAATGGGCCACTTTTTATACTGCTTTCTCCAGTAAACAGGCATTGTCATTTTTTCATTTTTAAACAATTTGTAACAATTTTAACTGGCGTTTTCATCAGGCACTGAGTAATAAATGCCCTCCCCTGTTCTCCAAGTGGGAAGCTTTACACAAGATGCCGTCCTGAACCAACACTGCTGCCCATGTGCAGAGGAGCCTGAGTTAAAGCTGGAGCTCTGACCTGACCTTGGTCTTGCCTGTGGTCGCCTGCCTCTGTCGCAGCGTGAATGGTATTCAAATCTCACGTCTCTCCCACTCCAGCAAGGGAATGTTTACAATCCCACCCTCAGCAGTGCCAAGTGCTGGCATCGGGAGCCACACCAAGCTGTCCCTGGTTGCCGTGCACCTTTGGAGAAGAAGAGTGTGGACTTGCCGAGTTCCCGTCCCACCCTGGTGCTCCTGCCTGGATGACTCATGGCCCAGTTTACACCTCCCTGGAAGCGCCCACACCAGCCCAGATGGGCCTTCAGAATCCTCCTCAACACAATCCTCCCAGCAGCCCTCACTAGTCATCACACTCGAGCCAAAGTCTTTGCCGTCCCTGTAATGAGAAACTTCTCTCCTACCCCAAACAGCCCGGACACTCCAGGATTGTTGTTGTTTAGTCACTAAGTTGTGTGACCCCATGGACTACAGCCCACCAGGTTCCTCTGTCCATGGGATTCTCCAGGCAAGAATACTGGAGCAGACTGCCATGCCCCCTCCAGGGGATCTTCCCAATCCAGGGATCAAACCTGTGTCTTCTCTCTTCTGCATTGGCAGGTGGATTCTTTACCACTGAGCCACCAGGGAAGCCCTTTCAGGACTACAGATGACAGTACTGTACTCTGATTTAAGTACATAAAATTATGATCTTTTATAATTCTACACCAGGAGTGAGCAAACTTTTTATAAAGGGCTAAATAATAAATATTTTAGTCTTTGCCAGTCATACAGTCTCTGTCGAAACTACTGAACTGTTATGATAGTGTGAAAGCAGCCAAGGATATGTAAATGAATGGAAGTGGCTGAGTTCCAAGAAAATTTATTTTATAAGAACAGGTGGAGGGTCAGATTTGGCCTGAGAGTCATAGTTGGCCAGCCCTTGTGTTCGACTGAGGTTGACTTGAGACTTGAGATCTCAGCCACAGTCAACGATGAAGAACGGAGGTCTGCATCCCTTTGCAGCTGTGATGCCCAAGACCAAGAAAACACGCTCCTGGGACCACGCTGATGACTATAGAACCACAGGGCTCAGAGCAGTGCAAGGCTTCTTTCTGCAGAGATGATGCCTAGAAAGTCACTGGCTTTCTACCTGCTGCTACTCACAGCCTGTAGCTGAGGATGCAAAGCAACATGCTAACCATTCAGGTGCTGACGTAGCCCCCAAGGACCAGGAGGCAAGCTCAGGCCAGTAAAGTCACCGGGGCATCCATGAGTGGACTGTCAGCCAGGTGATGGCTCCTCCAGGCTTCACCCTTCAGCAGCACCCTTAGCTCAGAACATTCACACCCACACCCTTCGGATGCTTCAGAGCCAATTCAGATGCAGTCTGCCTTCACCCTTTCTCACTGACTCCCCCGCGGCAGAACAGTGCAGTCTCCCGAACTGAGTGACAGCAAAGGATGTCAGCAAACCTCTTCCATAACAGGAAATGCAAGATGCCCCCACAACATGAGAAGGGAGAGAGGACCAGCACATCCTCACTCAGACGCGCCCCTCCCTGCAGACAGCAGTCTCTCTGGCGAGGAGGAGCTCCAGAGGCACTCCTGGGGCTCAGCTCCCTTTGCTGACCCACCTCCAGTGCTGTCTTCATCCAGGAGGGTTCCTGATACTCCCTGGGGAATCCTCTCCCTTTCAGATTATTATTGTGATAGATGCTGGCTGGCATACAGTAGGTGCTCAATAAATTTGTTCAATTTTTAAAAGCTGAGGTCATCTCATAAATTATTTTTCTCCTGGAAAAGACAATTCTCGATGGAAGATCTGTATTTTAGCTGTAGTTTCTTGTTGTTTAATGGGTAACATGTCTCCTCGACCTTGCATTTCTCTCCCCAGCATTGCCCCAGGGGTCATGTTAATAAGTGCCCCGGTCTAGCTCACAGGCCATCCCTTACTTGCCCCTTTTCCAAATAAGGCTCCCCACACTGCTGCTCATGGTTCCACTGTGGTCTCCCACATGTAATGTAGTAGTGTTAGTTGCTCAGTCGTGTCCGATTCTCTGCGACCCCATGGACCAGGCTCCTCTGTCCATGGAATTCTCCAGGCAAGAATACTGGAGTGGGCTGCCATTCCCTTCTCCAGGGGATCTTCCCAACCCAGGGATTGAACCCGGGTCTCCTGCATTGCAGGCGGATTCTTTACCATCTGAGCCACCAGGAAGATCCACCTAGTATCCACTAGTATCACTACTTAGTATCTGCTTTAAAGATCAAATGTTTCTTGGGGGTCCCTAACGGACCAAGCCCAAACCCTACAGAAACCACCCTGGGTCACCCCAGTTGGGTCTCCCATGGAGGAGTGTGGTGAGCCCCTGAAGAGACTTTTGCGATGGTGGAGGGGTTGATGTGTGGTCAACAGAGGGGTGGTAGCACTGGGGACTGCTTGATCCCTGAGACCCAAGGACAGGGGTGCAGTCATGTGGAAGCCTGCTGAGCTGCACCATCCAGCGCCTTCCGGGTGAGGCCAAGTGTTTCCTTGTATCGGGAAGGCCCTTGAGCCCATGGCTGATCTCTCTAGCCCCTCGTCAAACAGGAGAAATCCAAGTACTTCCTGTTCCCCTACTGGGCCTTCTGTAGATGAATGAATTCTCCAGTCCACCAGGTAAAAGGCACCTGAGTAGACTCATAGAATTTCTAGAAGAGATTTTTTTTTTTTACAGCAAATAAAACCGTTGAGAGCTTCTCCCTCACAAGGCCTCAGAACACTAATCAGAGCCACTTCTGGCCAGTGATCCCAAGTCCAAATTTCAGGAGAACAGTGGAAAGCTGGACGGGCTGCCTCCCCGCACCCCCCAACCTTCCCGACCCCCCCATGCCCAGGGTCACATTGCTCCACATTCCTGGTCTGGACATAAATACGCCCCTCAATGATCTGCAGTATTCCACTCCTCTTTAATTCTCTGGAAACACAACTGATCAGATACTATTAGACGCTTGAAGAAACAAGAAATTGACATGAATAAAAATGGCTTCTCAAAGGAAACATCTTTTGTCACAGTTATAACACATGGATTCAAGAAGAGTCAAGAACCTGAATTTAAAGGTTTTTTATAGAATTACATTCTTCCAGCTTCCACAGAAGGCTTTTTTACAAAATGGCTTTGAATGACATAATTTCTCTGAGTGAATAATGGAAGCAAACATTGTAATTAATGCTGGCACCCTTGGGTCTTTTAAAAGTCAGTTTCTATTTCACAAGTGTGATAACTATTGTCCAGTTATGTGCCCAACATTAGGGCAGCATGTTCATTTCAAAGTCACCAGGCACCGGGGAAGCCGAAAAAGCCCCTTCCCCGTGCCCCCATAACACACCCCCTAAACTCTCCATTTGTGAGGAGGGTCCCACCTCCTGCTCTCCCGGATGGTGTCACTAATGGAGCTGCTTCCATGGGGGACACATGGCCCCCAGTTGACCTGATCTGGTTCAGACTCGCCTCACGTTATTGGAAACATTGATTTTATATGTTGAACACCTGAAAGAAGCCAACCAGGCTCCCTTAGGTTAGCTTTGCCCAGGCCCTGGAACTACACCCAGAGCATTGTGGAGAGGAGCAACTCGAAACGTGGTTAGCACAGTCCAAGAAGTACCCCGTTATACAGAAACACTTGTAGGCCAGATCGCCTGGCTAGGGATGGCTGCAGGAAAGCTTTGGTGCCACCTAGTGGCCGCCTTGCCCAGGAGGGCCAGCGACTGCCCTTTGCTTTGCAGAAGACTCCGCCCTGATGAACACCGGAGGCGCTTCACTTCCATTTATTATTCTGCATTTAATTATTTTGTTTCCACAAGGTACTGAAGCCACTGAAATTACAGTGACATAAGACGATGAAAAGAGAAATAGGAAATCGGGGCTAAGGGAAAGAAAAGAGTAGAAATATGCCAACGGTAAAGAAAACTGCTGCAGATGAATTTCCTAGAAGCCAAAGCAAAAAGGGAAACGTGAGCACGTGGTTCATGTTTATTAATATAATTAGAAACTCCAGTGACACTGCCTTATTTCATTGTAATTTAAGTTGCCTCGATGCTATGTCTCAACAGAAACCAAGTTTTTCTTAGCAAAGAGGTATGCTATCACTTTCTCCTCACAAACTGAGAATGAATTTATGGTTACCAGGGCAGAAGGGGTGGGGTGGAGGGATAGATTGGGATTTGGGGGTTGACATGTACACACTGATGTATGTAAAATGAATAACCGGGCTTCCCTGGTGGTCCAGGGGTTAAGAATCCAGCTTGCAACCCAAGGGACATCGGTTCGATCTCTGGTCCCAGAAGATGCCTCAGAGCAACTAAACCTGTGTGCCACAGTTATTAAGCTGGTGCTCTAGAGCTTAAGTCTGTGAGGCTGTGAGCCCTAGACTCCACGCTCTGTGACAAGAGAAGCCGCTGTAAGGAGAAGCTCGTGCAGCACAACCAGACAATAGCCCCTGCTTGCTGCAACTAGAGAAAACCCTCCTGCAGCAACGAAGACCCACAACAGCCAAAAATAAATGAATATTTTAAAGAAAAAAAAAGAACAACAAGGACCTAGCACAGGTGAGCTCTGCTTAATATTCTGTAATAACCTAAATGAAAAAAGAATTTGAAAAAGAACAGATACCATGTATATACATAACTGAATCACTCTGCTGTACATCTGAAATGAATACAACATTTTCAATCAGCTATACTCCAATATAAAATAAAAATAAAATCACGTTCTCAGAAGGGGGTTTTCATGAGGGATTTTCTCTGTAGGGTGATGACTTTGGTCCAAGTTGGGAGGTTTCCTTGGCTGAAGGATGGAGTTTACAAAGGCTGGAGGAGTGGACACAACCTCATGCTTTGGGTGAGCCTCCCTGGACATCTCCAGTCACTGGCCCTGGGCAGGAAGCCTGGAAGCTGGCCTCCTCCGGTCTCTTGAGACCAGATCTCTTTGGCAAATGGAGAGCCACTGGTGAGACTGACATCCCCCTGGGAGAGTGCAGGCTCTACCCGTGGGTCTGGTCTGTGTGGCTAAAGAGCCCTTGTCCAGCCCCCTGCACCCTCATCCACATTCTGCCCTTCCAAAGTCACCACCAAGGCTCTAACTGCGCCCCCTCGTGGTTAAAAGGCCTTCTAGCACTTTGAAAAAGTGGGAGTTGCTGAGTCCTCTATGACTCTTTGAGACCCTGTGGACTGTAGCCCGCCAGTCTCCTCTGCCATGGAATTCTCGAGGCAAGAATACTGGAGTGGGTTGCCATGCCCTTCTCCAGGGAATCTTCCTGATACAGGGACTAATGAGTTTCCTGCATTGCAGGCAGATTCTTGACCATCTGAGCCACCTGGGGAAGCCCTTTGAAGCCCTTTCATAAATCCCCTCAACCCACCCTCCACTGAGATTCCTGAAAAGTGATAAGAATTCAGTTCCCTGCACCTCTTTCTTCATTGGTCTGAGTGGATTTACTTATTCATTCAACAAGTATTTACTAAGTCCCACTATGTGTTGAGGCTTCCCAGGTGGTGCAGTGGTAAAGAATCTGCCCGCCAATGCAGGAGATGCAAGAGACGGGGGTTCCATCCCTGGGTCAAGAAGATCCCCTGGAGTTGGAAATGGCAACCAACTCCAGTATTCTTGCCTGGAAAACTGCATGGACAGAGGACCTGGTGGGCCACAGTCCACTGGGTCGGAAAGAACTGGACACAACTGAGCGCACACACAGGCACCCTATGTGTCAGGCAGTGGACTATTTGTGCCTTTTTTTAAAACATTGGAGTGGCCAAAAAGTTGGTTCAGGTTTTTCTTTAGGAGCTTATGAAACCCAAATGAACTTTTGGCCAATCCAATAATTTCTAGGAGAGATTTATTTGAAGAAATATTACAACATATAAAAACTACATAGACTCTTAATTTCCACTCATATGCTGGTAAAGTCAGTAAAACAAAAAAAAAAACCTTTTAAGATCCAAGATGCACAAGGTACTGCACAGTTTGATCACTAAATCAAATCAGGGGACAAACACACCACACAGAACAGTTTTGTATCAGCCCAGGGGACCTGGGATTGAATGGGAGAGACATCATCTCCTATTAACCCCATCATTATTAGTTATTCTTCCCTGTAGATTTTATAGGACTTCCCTGGTGGCTTAGACAGTAGAGAATCAGCCTACAATGCAGGAGATCCACTCGGGTTCAATCCATGGGTCAGGAAAATTCCCTGGAGAAAGGAATGGCAACCCACTCCAGTATTCTTGCCTGGAAAATTCCAAGGACAGAGAAGCCTGGTGGGCTACAATCCATGGGGTCGCAAAAAGTCAGACACAACTGAATGACTAACACTTCACTTCATAGATTTTACAGTCCTCCTAAAGGATCTAATACAGTTACATATACAGAGCCTCAGGTTTTGCCTTCAGGTTAACCTGGCTTCCCATTCTGACCCCACCACTCACTTTGGAAACCCAGGGCAAAAGTTAATTAACTTCTCTGAGCCTCAGTTTTATCATTTGTAAAATATGGATGACAACACCTACCCTGGAGGATCGCTATGAAAATTAAGTTATGTAATTTGTGTGGAGGGCTTCCCTGGTAGCTCAGCTGATAAAGGATCTGCCTGCAATGCAGGAGACCCTGGTTTATTCTTCAGTGGGGAAGTTCCCCTGGAGAAGGGAGAGGCTACCCACTCCAGTATTCTTGGGCTTCCTTGGTGGCTCAGATGGTAAAGAGTCTGCCTGCAATGCCAGAGACGTGGGTTCAATCCCTGGGTTGGGAAGATCCCCTGGAGGAGGACATGGCAACCCACTCCAGTATTCTTGCCTGGAGAATCCCATGGACAGAGGAGCCTGGTGGGCTACAGTCCATGCGTTTGCGAACAGTCGGACATGACTGAGTGACTAAGCAGAGTTTGTGAGGAAGTCACTGTACTGCCTGCAACACAGCGGGCATTTTGTAAAGGTAGATGCTCTTTCCCTTCCCTCCGGCTTCCTAGTGGCCCCACGCTCTGCTCAGCTGACACCTGCCTACTTCACAGACTGCCCAGTGCCAGGAGGACAGACAGGGTTTGGTTTCAACATGCTCTTTACAATCCGTGATTCCACCATCACCTCTCCACCATCTCTCTGGACAGATTCCACTGGATCAGAAGTCATCTTTCCATCATCACACCCTCCATCCACCTCCCTGGCTTGTCTCTCTTCTGCATCTCAAGCCACTGCCAGCAAAATCAGACCCTGGTGCTTGTTACCACTCAGTAAGAAAGCTGTTTTTTCTCCCAGATCCCCAGTTCCAAGCTGCCCTTCCCTAAACACACTCTCTCCCCACAGCTCCCCACCCGATCCCCCAAGCCTACAAAACCCATGCTCCCTTCTCTTGGCCAGTTCCCCATCTCTACATTCCCCTGCTCTCTTGGGGTGTCCAGGCCCACCCACCCCTCCTGGAGCCCACGGCTGACTGGCTCACTGTGGCCTCCGCAGCATTTGCAACCCCGCACCCCACCCTCTTGCCTCACCTGCCGGGCCCCCAAGTCTAGCCGTCCTGCACTTTTGCTCTGTGTTTCCACTCCGAGACTGCCAGACCACAGGCAGTCCACCCGCCCACGGCTGCTTGGGCAACTTTCACTGCACACTCACAGGCCTCAGTTGTTCCAACCTGTTCCAACTTCCTGAATGCTCTCTAAACTCTGCCTGCATGACTCCCAGACTAACCTTGGCCCAGAACCATCCATCACCCCTGCAGGCCCCCACCTGACCCCATAAGATGGGAGTGACTCCAACGAGGTCAGAAGCAATAAGAGACTGATGCGTAGAAGAGACCTACCGCCTGGTCCTCTGCCCTCGGAAGTGGTCTGAAGACTGAAAATGCAACGGGGGCAATGGAGGAAAAACGGGTGTGCGTAGCAAGGAGACCACGCGTCCTCTGGCCATGCCAAGAGTTAGTCCTGGTTCCTGCAAAACGAGCCTCCCGTGCCCAATGCAAGTCAACCAGCCCAAGCCAGCGGCTCTGCCACTCTCCTTGGCCAGAAAGCTCAAGGCAGTCTGGGCCTGTGTTCACCCCAAGCTGGTTCTGCAGACCCACAGTGGCCTCTTTGCTCCTTTGGTGGGTGTCAGAGCTCACAGCCATGCCCAGGCTTCCAGGAGTGTCCCCAGGCACGGCTATACCCCATTGGGATGCCCTGAACTGCTGCCACTGTGTAGGGGAAGTACTTCCGGGTGCCTGTAACCCAACCACGTGTAACTGGGACCATCCCAGGGACTCCGCCTGGTCACAGCTCTGTTCCAGCTCTAACCCAGCCTTTGCACCAGATTAGGTAAGCGCTAGACCCTACCTACTCGGGCACAGCCCGTCCTGCTGGTCGGACCTGAGCTTTCAGCTACCTGCTGTCTAAGCCTCTGGCGGACGTGTCTGGTTCCTCCATGGCCCCAAATCAACAAGACCCACGTTAAACTACTGCTACACCTTCACACGCCTGAAAGGACCAGCTCCTTCTTCTCCAGGACTCCTCAGCTCTGTGTAATGGTTTCGTCTCTCTCCTCGTCATTCACATTCAAAACCCCAGAGCAAAGCACCCAAACAGATTAGTAGAAAGAAACGGGATTTTGGAATCAACCTACTGAATGTCATCACTTACTGCCTGAGGACCCCAGGTGGTGCAAGTGGTAAGGAACTCACCTGCCAATGCAGGAGACAGAAGAGACACAGGTTCCATCCCTGGGTGGGGGAGATCTCCTGGAGGAGAGCATGGCAACAACTCACTCTCGTATTCTTGCCTGAGAATCCCATGGACAGAGGAGCTTGGCATGGGGTCGCAAAGAGTCAGACATGACTGAGGTGACTTAGCACACATGCTTACTGCCTGTGTGACCCAAATCAAAGGAATTTCATTTCTCACCCCTGGTTTCCTCCTTTGCAAAGTGGCGTGAATCAGAGCTGGTCCAGGGTAGGCAAGGGAGCCACTCACCTGAGAGGCAAAATTTAAGAGGGTGCCAAAAGACTCACCCAGCAGGACTTTTTTTTTTAATATTTTTTTTTAAAAGGCCTTTGTCTAGGGTCATTCTGAGCAATCAGAGAAATCAAGAGGCAAAGCCTGGCACAACAAGAGGTCATTTTTCAAATCAGCCAAAGTTTTGAAATTAATACACAACTTATGTTTATACATAGCTTTTAGCAGTAATTGGTACAATATTTTTGGAAAGAAGTATGGCAATAGATATGTCAGTAGCTGCAAAAATGCTCAAGGATTGTAATTCACTTTCCGGGACTCACTCAAGAAAATTATCTAAAACAGAGGTAAAAACATGCATCTGTTTATCATGTAGAATTTGTAACAGCAAACCACTGGGGAACAACCTGAATGTGTATTTATATACACACACATATATACAAATATAATACATAAATATAAGTACATATATAGATATATATACATTGTTCTTGATCATGTAAAACAGTATAGAGAAAAACAGATTGTAAAGAAGCATGTCAAACATTTTTCCAAAGAGGAAATGCAGGTGGCCAGCAGGCACATGAAGTAGCTGATTCAAGTTGATCTATAGCAAAAACCATCACAATATTGTAAGGTAATTACCCTCCAATTAAAATTAATTTAAAAAAAAAAGAAAAGATGCTCAATGTTGCTAATCATCAGAGAAATGCAAATCAAAACCACAAGAAGATATCACCTCACACATGTCAGAATAGCTACCATCAGAAAGACCACAAATAACAAATGTTGGCCAGGATGTAGAGAAAGGGCGTTGGTGGAAAAGTAGAAAATACACTGCTGGTGGAAAAGTAAATTGGTTCAGCCACTGTGGAAAACAGTGTGGAGCTTT
The DNA here is from genome assembly GCF_910594005.1 of Cervus elaphus. Taxonomy (NCBI): domain Eukaryota; kingdom Metazoa; phylum Chordata; class Mammalia; order Artiodactyla; family Cervidae; genus Cervus; species Cervus elaphus. The sequence continues at coordinate 21,401,469 of NC_057844.1, forward strand.
CTCAAAAAACTAAAACTAGAACTTCCACATGACTCAGCAATTTCACTCCTGGGTATATATTTGAGGAAAACAAAAACACTAACTTGACAAGATACATGCACTCCAATGTTCATCACAGCATTATTTACAATTGCCAAGGTATGGCAGCAACCTAAGTGTCCATCAACAGGTGAATGGACAAAGACGATGTGGTACACACATACAATGGAATATTATTCATCCATTAAAAAGAATGAAATAATGCCATTGCAGCAACATGCATGGACCTAGGGAGTGTCATACTGAGTGAAATAAGCTAGAGAAGGAGAAATATCATGACATCCCTTATATGTGGAATCTAAAAAGAAATGATACAGATTAACTTATTTATAAAACAGAGACTCACAGACAGAAAATGAACTTATGGTTGCCAAAGAGGAAGGGAATAGTTAGGGACTCTGGTCATGTACAGAAGGTCGTGTACACGCTGCTATATTTAAAATGTATAACCAGCAAAGACCTATTATTATATAATGGAACTCAGTCAGTGTTATGTGACAGCCTGGATGGGAGGAGGGTTGGGGAGAATATATACATGTATGGCTGAGGTCCTCTGCTGTTCATGTTCACCTGAAATGACCACAACATTATTAATTGGCTATACCCCAATACAAAATTAAAAGTTTATTAAAGTTACAAAAAAAAAAAAAAGATGTGGTATATACCCACAACAGAATACTACTCAACCATAAAAAAAGAGTGAAATTTTGCCATTTGCAACAATGTGGATAGCCATAGAGGGTATTATGCTAAGTAAGATAAGTTAGACAGAGCAAGACAAATACTGTATGATATCACTCATGTGTGGGATCTAAAAAATAAACTAGTGAATATAACAAAAAATAAAGTGTGCCAAGGCATAATAGCTTTTGTTTCTGAGTGGTAAAATCATGGGTGATATTTTTTAATTTTCCTTTTTGTACACGGTATGTTTTCTATGGTATTTATTAATTTTATAATTAAAAAAATAGAGATACTAAAACTATGAAAACACACCACCTCTGATTATTCCCAACCTGCACATCTAACTGCCCCCTTCCAGCTTACTCATCCTGCCCAGGTGTTATGTGCTTCTGCCCTTTCCTTTCCCTCCAGCCCAAACTACATAAGGGCTGCAGACGAGCGACAGAGACAGGTCTTCTAACCTGGCCCCTTCCTTACTAGCTGTGAAACTGAACAAGCCCCATAACCTTCTGTGATTCAGGTTCCTCATCTGCAAAGTGCGTCTGCTCAGTTGCTCAGTCGTGTCCGACTCTTTGCGACCCCATGGACTGTAGCCCACCAGGCTCCTTTGTCCATGGGGTTCTCCAGGCAAGAATACTGGAGTGGGTTGCCATGGCCTCCTCTAGGGGATCTTCCCAGCCCAGGGATCGAACCAAGGTCTCCTGCATTGCCAGGCGGAGTCTTTACCATTGAGCCACCTGGGAAGGCCCATCTGTAAAGTGAGGGCATCCAAATACCTCACCTCGGGGTGTTTGTCTTCATGGTACAGAAGCTGGATTCATGGACCACTGTGGGACTGAAGAGCGAGGATGGCAGCAGGACCACGAGAGACCCAAGGCCCCTTCCCCTTCGCCTGTCATGTCGTCCTCCAAGACTCTGATGCGTCCCTATTCCAGCCCTCAATTGTCACTCAGTGGGATTTCCCTGTGACACATAGGATGATGCTTTTGAGTCAAAATTAGTTTGATTAAAAAAAAAAAAATGAAGGAGCTTCCCTGGTGGTCCAGTGGCTAAGACTCCACACACCCAATGCAGGGGGCCCAAGTTTGATCCCTGGCCAGGGATCTAGATCCCACATGCTGGAACTAAGAGTTCACCTGCTGCGACTAAAAACGATCCCGCATTCTGCAACTAAAATATCCCATGTGCCACAATTAAGACCCAACACAGCCAAATAAATAAATAAATATTTAAAAAGGAAAAAGAAAATGAAGAAGCATTTTTGCACCTCTGATTTGGTTGCCTGAGAGTCATGCCCACTATCCGGTGTCTTTGTGCAAGCCTCACCCAGGCTATAGCCATACACTCCCCACTGGTCTCCACGGCCCGACATCTGTCCACTCCTGTCCATCCACACACACTGCTCATCTTTAACAGGCTCTGCTCACCCTCCTGCTCCCGTGGGTCCCTCCTGCCAACCATGCAAAAGAGCCCTCTCCTAAGACACACTCTCAAGGGCTTCACCACCGTCCCGTCACCTCCTCCACCTTCGCACTTACCATTCTTCACTCCAGACGAATAGGCTCTTAACTCTCCACTAAACACACCTAGTTCCCACCCACGTGCCAACATCCACTTATTCCTCTGCGACTCCCCGCCCTTCAGAACCCCACCACCCACCAGAGCCCAGCGCAAACACCACCTCCAGGAAGCCAGGGCGCCCTTCCCCCTGCCGTCATGTGCGGGTGCTAGGTTGTCCCGGACTCAGGACAGATCACAGGATATTCAACCCTGTAGTTGTTTAGACACAAGTTTTATCCACAAAGTAAAAACTAGTACAAACTAGTCCAAAGTATAAACTAGTCCAAGCAGTACCGCAATAAATAAGATTGGAAGGAGTGAACATATGAGTGATGTATTTGTGTGTGGCTGACCTGGCCAGAGCTTCTCTCATGATAAATCCCCATCTTCACATTCTCGAGTCAAGGCCCCTGACCCTGATCAGGCTGCTTACTTCATAATTAATTCAATCCAAATGTCCTGGGGGGCTGAGAGGGGGAAATTGTGGACAGGGAGGAAAATTCACGAGGCCCTGGATGAGCAAGGCTGTATTTACTGGAACCTCAGCCTTTACCGTATTTACCCAAACCTCAGCCACTTACTGCACTTTTCAGTTTTAATTCCATCTGCCTTCATGCTTCCAGACTGAAAAATCCTAACTTCTCTAGCCTATCTATATGGAAGTTTTTCTCCCTGTTTCCCCCCTGCACCTCTTTTTAAATTTTAATTCTTTATTCTGGGCCTTTAATTTCGCTCCCCCACCCCCACCACATATTTCTGAGTCACTCTATTCACTCCCACATTTGGATCCAGAGGCATTCTGGTTTGGACTAAGGGTAAAACACAATTGTTACTCTGATCCCCAAAATGTTTGTCTTTGCAAACATTTGGGGCTAAACATTGAGGGCACTTGCTCACAGAACCTTTTTCCAGCCTAGAATTTACCCACATTTCCCCACAGACATCCTATGTGTACATAGCTATTTTTAAACTTTACACCCACGAAACTCCTGGCAAAATCACAAACTGAATGGATTCCAAACCCAACTGGCTTTAATCCACATGTTTGGAAAAGAACACTGAAGTGACATGAGTGGACTTACTTGCTCTCTTTACTGTTTGTCAGGACAGAATTAGAGCCTTTGACGGTAGGCCCGGGAGCTTAAGTACCTGACCAGCTTCTTTCCCTTGGACTGAAAATCATTTCCATCACCACTTTTCAAAATGTCCCTCAGGGTTGGCCTCCTGAACCTCCAAAGTCACACATATGACATAAAACAGCCACGTGTGGCCTCAGACATGGGGGCATGCCCTCCAAAAATCCCTCAGAGTCGCAGTCGCTCCCTGGAGCTGCGATGACCAAATTCTGTCGCTTCCTTTGCATTTTTGCCACGTCTGCCTGTTGCCTGCAATTATTTACTCATTTTTAAAATCAAATGGAAAACCAGCAGACTCTCCAATGTCAGTTGGCAAGTAAATGTGGGGCCATAATCCACAGGTCAGAGGTCGAGGATAATGGGAGTAGGAAAGGCAGCTCACCCGTTTCAAGGATGCTGCTGCCACTAAGTCTGCTGAAAGCTCTGCTGTTTCTTCTCAACACATCCGTGGCTTTGAGGCCATTCAAGAAAGCATGCAGTGAACACGCTCCTTGCAACAAGGCAAACTGTGCATTCACAATCCAGTAGGGAAGGAAAGGAAGAGGTGCAGGAGATGGAACCTGTGCACTGGACCATCCCTCCTAAAGCTCAAAGCGGCTTCCCTTTGCCTTTGGACTAAAAATCCAATTGCTGGTCCCCCGGTCACAAAGCCCTACGTGATCCAGCCCTCCATCTCTACCCAGCCTCATCTCCCCGCCTGCTCACTATGCTTCCACCCCACCACACTCCTCGGGGCTGCTCCATGACGGGGAGCTGCACTCTGGTCCCCCAGGGTGACAGGCACTGTGTCCCAGGCAGGCTCACAGAAGGCCTCATAGCCGCCCACCCTGCTGCCCCCAAACCTTCCTGTTACAACCTCAAGACATAAAAATGATCAAAAATAGATCCAAACCTTGAGTGGCTCATAACCAACCAACAGAAACAAGCCTTTACATATACATTTGCCCTACACTTCCGGTCATGGTAGTGATACAAATAAGAACCATCCTGCGTTACCCAGAGGCAGGGAGGGCTGAAGAGAGACAGTGCACTCTCCTGGGGAGTCAGAAAAAGCACCGTGGAGGAGGTAAGTGCTTCTGCAGGTCTGGGAAGCTGAGTGATGCCAGAGAAAAGGGACATAGAGCAGCTCTGGTGAAACTGGAGATGTTGGAGAACACGAAGGGAAGAAACGCTAGACCCAGCTCTCACTTTAAAGAAAAGAATCTCCAGGACTTCCCCGGTGGTCCAGTGGTTAAGAATCTGCCTGTCCATGCAGGGTAGGCAGGTTTCGATCCCTGGTCCAGGAAGATTCCACATGCCGCAGAGCAACTAAACCCACGCGCCACAGCCACTGAGCCCTGGCCCCGGAGCCCCTGCTCTGCCCTGCATCGCGACTGCCGAGGACCACGTGCTCTGGAGCCTGAGCTTCACAAGAGAAGCCCCCACGCCGCAACTAGAGAGTGGCCCCAGCTCACCACAGCCAGAGAAAGCCCACATAGCCATAAAGACACAGCACAGCCAAAAATAAATACTGCTTTATGAAACAAAAAGGAAGAAAAAAGAATCTCTGGTGAAAACAACTGCCTCAACATCACTGTCAATAGATACTGGCCAGACCTACCAAAGCTGTTGACCTTTGGCCTCTGTAACTCTAGGAAAATAAATGCAGAGAGAAATAAGGCATGAATTTAACCCTCCTTGGAGAGTCCTTTTAAAAGAGCAGGCTACCCAAAGTACCACCTGCATTGGAGGGAGACCAGCACAATATGCATTCACTTGATAATGGACATAATTCCTTGGCTGTAGATCAAATTTATGATGAGGATTGTAGTTTTATGTGCTGAACGCACGCTTGAGAGTACATCAGGTCCTTCTGGAAACCTGCCCATTACTGCATATGGAGCTGAACATCATTTTCCCAGTTGAAACCACTCTCACTTTATTGCTGTTACTTTGCTTTTATGAAATACCATCGCTTCTATCACCCCTTCATTTACCACTATGCCCTTGGTCAGCAAAGAAACCACCCTGCTTCAAAGGACCTACTGAAAATGACATCACATGTTAATAATGAAGAAATAAAGAGCTGACATTTATTGAGAATTCAGTGTGCCCGGCCTTATGTTAAGTATTTTATATGCATGATCTCATTTCATCTTAAATGAATGAGGTTGTCGTTATCACCATTATACACAGGAGGAAACAAACATGATAAGAAATGGCCATGATCACACAACTAGAAAGAGTAGATGCTCATCATTCATTTGTTCTTTCTTTAAATAAATATACTGAGTATTAATAAGTTGTATCAGAACATGTAAAGTTGTACCTGCAGTAACATTTCCCTAAGGAGTTTCTGATGCAGCGGGTATGGTAAAACAACACACAAATGTCTAAAAGGAGGAGTGAGGCGTGTGACTAGTGTTGTGAGCACTGTTTTCTTACAGAGAAGTGAGGAATCAGCCCTGTGAAAGCAAGTAACAAATGTGCTAGGCTCTGAAGAGCAGTCAAGTCTTAAGAATAAAATGTGATAATGTCCTTCTAAGCAGAAACATTCAAGTTGAGCTCCCCCAAAACAGGAATAATTAAACCAGCAACATCCAGTACAATCCATTTCATTATTATCATTCATAGTTTTGTTAATGTTAATGTAGTATATTTACTTATTTGCATATGTAATTGTCAGCACAATTCACAAGACTGTTGTTCTCAGACACAACACCCTAGTAAATCTGACCGTCAAAATCTGGTAGGCGTAGCACATAGCTGTTTGAGATTAAATCCAGGTTCCAGAAGTTATCAGCAGATTCTATTAAAATTCTATCCCTATGACTTAATTATGGTCTTCATTAAGACTACCGATAGTGAAAACTGTCTCCTTTTAAATAGGAAGGTCCCAGGACTTCCCTGGTGGTCCAGTGGCTGAGACTCCACACTCCCGATGCAAGGAGCCCAGATTCAATTCCCCTTCAGGGAGCTAGATTCCACATGCTGCAAATATTAAGAGTTCACATGCCACAACTAAAGATCAAAGATCCCACATGCTGCCACTAAGACCCAGCACAGTCAAATAAACAAATATTATTTTTTTAAAAACAGGAGGGTCCTGCTTACATCAGATGGAAGCAGGAGGTTGCCTGGTTAAGAGTCTGACTCTGTCTTTGGAAGGCAGTCGGGAGTATCCATAGATGACATGGGAAAGACCTGGTTGTCTGAAAGTCAAACATACAAAACCGCAGGCCCAACCACGGCCAGTCAGCACACCGAGGGCCATGAGGCCCACTTGAAGTATCCTTGTTGCACCTGTAATTTGACAGGGGGAGCAACTTCTTCTCTCTGCAACCAGAGAGAGCTGGGCAAGGGGATGAACCTCTGCCTCCACCTCCAACCAAGAGCCAGATTCTTCCCACCACTTTGATGTTTGGAGCAAAAGAAAAGAAAGGAAAATATCTAGAGGGTAAGAAGAGCAGCAAGAAAGATGGAAGAAATCATAAGTGCCACCCCCCCCCCAAGAGCTCCTGGCTGTTGTGGTCCCCAGAGAGCTGGGGGAAAGCCTTGGTGGAGAACCCAGTGCTCCTGGGAGACCCTGACTCAATCCTGTGCCTTCAGCATCATTAAAGCACTCGGCACCCTCTTTGGTTTAAGAAGAAGGATTTACGTGTCCACAGTTCCCCATGGAGGACATCAAGGAGTTTTAAAATTCTAATAAAAATAAGGACAACCAGGCACAGGCAGGAATAATAAGGTATGAACATCAGACAGCTGACAAAAGTTAGAATTGTAACATTTTCAATGAGATCAAAGAATGTCATGAGATGTACAAAGTTAATTTGCTCTCTTTGGGAAAAGATAATGTTACCTCTAGAAAAGAAGGAGTGGGGTAGAGGCTGGGAGGATGTAGTTGAGCCCAGGGGTCATCAGAACAAATGAAGCAAAAAGGATGAAGTGTCTGGAGCATGCAGGCAAATGGGTCCCCGGGCCCCATGGGTGGATTTCACACTCAGATGAGGGCCTTTGCATCATCAATGCTTGTCACAGAGGTCCCTCGAGTCATCAGAGTTTGTCCAGCTTTTCTTTCCAGCTAAGTACAATCAATTTGGGAATGTGTTTGATTTTTATACAGCAAATATGGGTTCTTAAACAAGCACCCTGCCTGTCTGGATTTTTGTCTGTTCACTTAATTACACTGTCTGAGATTCCTTCCTGTGTCATATCAACTCGAGACAGCACAGAGATGGCACCATAGTTAAGACCATCTTGCTGAACTGCAAATGTCTTCCACTGCATTTGGCAGCTCACTCCCCCACCACACATCGCTAGCAGAGCACCATAAATCAGCATGTTCTAAACAGTTGAACCAGAAATAACCGAAGAGGATATTTAGACCAAATGGAGTGGGAGGCCAGGGTGAAAGATTTAAACATAAGAAAAAATGTATGATAAAAGAACAAAGAGAGATGAATTAAGTAGAGCCCATTTTTATATTGCATGGGGAAAAGGTGATATCGCTGGAGAAAGTCTTGCTAAAATCACACTTGATATTAATTTTTTTATTCTTCCACCCCTGTCCCATCAAATTACTATTTTCAGGGTCACTGTAGCATTAACCTAATTAGAGCCAGTGACAGAGCCAATGTCCAGTGACAACCGACAAAACGCAAAAAAGTATTTGCAAACCATATCAACGCGGGTTTCCTGCATTGCAGGCGGATGCTTCACTGTATGAGCCACCAGGGAAGACCCAATATATCTGCTAAGCAATTAATATCCAAAATATATAAAGAATTCATGCAACTCAATTAAAATAAACAATTCCATTAAAAATGCCCAAAGGAGCTGAACAGACATTTTGTCAAAAAGGATATATAAATGGCCAACAGGTATACGAAAAGATGTTCAGTATCACTAATCATTAGGTAAACACACAACGAAACAATGAGCTATCACAGCGTGACTGTCAGAATGGCCATTAGCAAAAAGACAAGCACTAATAAATGCTGGTGAGGACATAGAGAAAAGGGAACCCTAGTGCACTGTTGGTAGGAATGTAACTTGATACAGACATTATATAAAACAGTAGGGAGGTTCCTCAAAAAACTAAAACTAGAACTGCCACTTGATCCCGCAATCCCACTTCTAGGTATACACCCAAAGTGAAGCGTTAGTTGCTCAGTCACACCGGACTCTCTGCAGCCCCACAGACTGTAGCCTGCCAGGCTCCTCTGTCCACGGGATTTCCCAGGCAAGAATACTGGAGCGGGTAGTCATTCCTTTCTCCAGGGGATCTTCCCACCCCAGGGATCGAACCCAGGTCTCTTGCATTGCAGGCAGATTCTTTCCCATCTGAGCCACCATGGAAACCCCATATATCCAAAGGAAATGAAATCACTATGTCACAGAGATACCTAAACCCCCAAGTTCACGGCAGCATTATTTACAACAGCTAAGACATGGAAATAACCTAAATGTCCATCAACAGATGTATGGATTTGAAAAAAAAAAAGTGATGTGGAAAATTCTGGCAATCCAGTACCTAAGGGGTCCGTTATACTGCAGGGGGCATGGGTTTGATCCCTGATTAGGGAACTAAGATCCTGCATCCTATGTACTGTGGCCAAAAAAAAAAAAAAAAAGAAAGAAAATGTGGTGTCTGAATATATACAATGGAAAACTATTCAGCCATTTATAACAATATGAATGGAATTTGAGCACATTGTGCTAAGTGAAGGAAGTCAAACAGAGAAAGACAAATACTGTATGATCTCACTCATATGTGAAATGTAAAAAAATTTTAATCACAAAGAGATCGGATTTGTGGTTACCAGAAGTGTGAAGTGAAAGATGGAGAAATTGGATGAAGCTGGTCCAAAGGTACAAACTCCTAGTTATAAGACAAATCTCTACAGAGTATATAATGTACAACATGATGAGTATAGTTAACAATGTAAAACAGTACATTTAAAAGTTACCAAGAGTAAATTCTTAAAGTTCTTAACCACAAGGGGAAAAAAATTGATTTTTTTTTTTTTTTGGTAACTGTGTGAGAGATGGATGTTAACTAAACCTACCATGCTAATCATCTCACAATATATATGTGTCAAGTCATTATGCTGTATACCTTGAACTTATACATATATCAATTATATCTCAACAAAACTGAGGGAAAGTACCTCCAAAAAATAAATAAAAAATAAAAATAGTCACTCCTGTGCAGCCTGGGGTAGTCAGGACCCACTTTTGGCCAATGAGGTATAAGCAGAAGTCTACTGTGTGGACCTTCTATGGAAGCTACTATTTTGTTGCTGAAAATGGACAGACTCAGTTGGCCCATCATTTTTTTTAATATTTTTGGAGAGAAAGAGAAATTTGAGGTTCACAGCAAAGTTGAGCAGAAAGTAGAGAGTTGTCAGAAGCCTCCTGACCCTACACAGGAACAGCCTCCCCCCCACCCACACATGGACATGCTCCCACTTTTCAACACTCCACCCTAGAGGGGTACATTTGTTACAGCTGATGAACATGTACTGACACATCCTTGTCACCCAAAGTCTACAGTTCAGAGTTCATTCTTGGTATTGTACATCCTATGGGTTTTGACAAATATATAACGACATGGATCCACCATTAGAGATTCATACATAGTAGTTTCACTGCCATAGAAATCCCCTGTGTTCCATCTATCCTTCCCTCTGTTCCTGGAAACCACTGACATTTCTACTGTCTTCATAGCTTTGTCTTTTCCAGGATGTCTTATAGTTGGAATCATACAGCATGTAGCCTTTTCAGATTGGCTTCGTTCACTTAGCAATACGTTCCCTCCCTGCCATTTCATGGCATGATAGTTCATTTCCTTTTAGAGCCAAATAATATTCTGTTGACTGGATATATTTCGGTTTATTTATCCATTCACTTACGGAAGGGCATCTTGGTTGTGCCTGATTGGCAATTATGAATACAGCTCCCATAAAATTCTGTGTGCAGGTTTTTGTGTGGGTAAAAGTTTTCAACTCATGTGGGTAAAAAGCAAGGAGCGGAAACCCTATCTCATGGCCCATCACCTCTGCACTTGTGTCTAGCGCCCGTCCTCCTGCCTGAACCAGAGGGGCGTTGCTGGGAGGAAGGGCGGCCATCCTGCCACTAGGGACAGAGGCGCCCCAGGCGAAGGAAGGATCTGGAAGCTAGAGGGGGCCAGGATCCACAGTAGCTCTATCGAGTAGCCGTACCAGCCCTGGATAATCCACATGACTCTTTCGTTACATGAGAGAAAAAAAAAATTTTTTTTAAAGATCCTGTTTTACTGAAACTACTGTTCAGCCAAACACAGTCTGAATTGGTACAGAAGGCTTCTCCATGTTCCTGAAACCACCTGGAATGGGAAGTTGATGGACAACAGACTTGGTCCATAAAGTATTATCAGCCCGGAAATAACTGTACAGGTCCCTTTTTTCCCCCTTGATTTAAATTCCACCTAAATCTCAAATCTAATTCCCTGAATCTATTTCTCACTTCCACTGTATAATCTTAAGGGTTTTGATTTAGGTCATACCTGACGGACTGATGCTGAAGCTAAAACTCCAATAATTTGGTCACCTGATGTGAAGAACTGACTCATTTGAAAAGACCCTGATGCTGGGAAAGATTGAAGGGAGGAGGAGAAGGGGACAACAGAGGATGAGATGGTTGGATGGCATCACCGACTCAATGGACATGAGTTTGGGTGGACTCCGGGAGTTGGTGATGGACAGGGAGGCCTGGCGTGCTGCGGTTCATGGGGTGGCAAAGAGTCGGACATGACTGAGCGACTGAACTGAACTGAACTGAAACCTCAAATCTCCTACCTTTGTTTAAAATAGATTTCCCTCCACTCAGAGTAAATCTCAGTGAACAGAGAAAAGGGCATCATCAGTGTTGGGGGTGGGGAGAGGCAAGGGGAGTGGGCCCCCTTTCCTTCTTCATTAAACACCCAGCTGGGAGCGGAACAACACCATCTGCAATTCAGTACCTGCTGGGCAGAGGATGTGCATTCTGAGGAGAGAATCCATTTGCTTTTATGTGAGAGGGTTTTTTCTTTGCCTGTGAAAGTCCTATTACCAAACAATTAGTCTCGTTAGAGGATTCTGTTTTGCAAAAGAACCCACTCTGCACAGCTGTTCATCCTTAGAACCGGCCTGGAGTTCTGGAGGGCGGGCAACTGACACTTCTGTAGAATCTGCTACTGGAGCCAGAACCAGCCTGGCTGAGGCAGGGGTCCACCCCCGCTGGAGGCAAGACCAGACCTCCAACCCCATCAACACTACTCTGTGGTCCAGGGGTCCCAGGGGCGAAATCCAAGGGGAGGAAAAGGCTTGAGACCAGCTGGCTCATGTCAGGGAACAACTCTTAAAAACCCCAACACTTTTATCATGTTCAGCAACTCTGGATTAAAATGGACCCCTCTCCAATATCTTCAGTTGTGCGAAGGTGGGCAGTTTGACTGGGGAGGTTCCATTTACAAAATATAGACATAAGACAGGTTATTTTTCTCACATACTGTTATGCTCTGCCAAATTCAACTCTTCTGATGGGTCACAGGCTCCCTTAAAGAACGTTTTGGGACTTCCCTGGTGGGTCCAGTGGTTAAGAATCCGCCTGCCAATGCAGGGAACACAGGTACGATCCCTGGGCTGGGAAGATCCCACATATCACAAGGCAACAAAGTCCAAGCACCACAGCTACTGACACCCACGTGCCTAGAGCCCAAGCTCCTCAATAAGAGAGGCCACCGCGATCAGAAGCCCGTGCACCACAATGAGGAGTAGCCTCCGCTCGCCGCAACTAGAGAAAAGCCCACATAGCAACCAAGACCAGCACAGCCAACAATACATAAATAAAATTTTTAAATAAAAAATAAAAGATATTTTAATCCCATTTAACAGCTTTTCAATCATTTAATTGTTCACATCGTCACCTGTAAGACTTGTCCTGAAATCTCAGTCTCACACTTGACTCAATTCCTTCCCCAGCACCACGTGCTCAGCTCCCGGTTCCAGGGACCAGGAGTCAGGGGCCTGCTGGGAAAGCTGAAGCACCCTGGCCCTTCTCAACTCAGAAAGGAGGGGGACGCAGGGATTTGCAGTCTGCTGGCCCTTGTGCTGTCAATAGCCCCACCAGGTGGACTTGAAGCGACTAAGGTGGCATCAGTGAACGTGGAGGTGTTTGCCTGCTGATCAGGCCCCGAGCAGCACTGCGTGGAGTGGACGGAGGGGTGAGCCTGGCCCACTTTCCCTTCCCTCTCCTGGGCCTGCTCTTCTGGCATCAGAGCAAGAGAAACATAAGAAAGCCAAGAGACCTCTCCACCTTCAGCAACTACACAGTGCAGGAGGCATTGTGTACTTCCATCCCTGGGCTGGGAAGATGCCCTGGAGGTGGGCACAGCAACCCACTCCAGTATTCTTGCCTGGAGAATCCCCATGGACAGAGGAGCTTGGCAGGCTACAGTCCATGGGGTCGCAAAGAGTCGGACACAATTAAAACTACTTAGCACACACACAAGCACACGCAACTACCCAGAAGGTGCTCCCCTCTTTTATTGGTCATTATCACCAATCTAACCTGTGGTCCCCAAGCCCTGCTGGCAGAGAACACATTCCCAGGCAGCTTCTCCAACCACTGAGGGTGACCCTGTGGCCTGGCTGCCCCAAGCTGGCGACTTCATACCATCAGGCCTGTCCCTACAGACCCCAGAACTGTCTGGCCTCCTGGGCCTGAGCACCTGGATGGATTACACCTTCTGTTTGTCCTAAACTGGGGACCTCAAAAGTGTCTCTCCAGGGTTCCTCCCTTCGTTCACACAGACCAGACCTGCTCAGCACATACTGTGGAAGGGCAGACACCCACCCAGGGAACAGGAGGACACCCTCTCCGACACACCCACCCCAACCATCCCCGCCTGCTCCAGCCCCAGAAAAAGGGTCACTTCTCACTCTCTCCCTTCAGTCTTCTTCCTTCATCCCGGGGGAATGTTCTCAGCAAGCCGAGCACGACCTGCCTTGCCTGTTAGTGGACAGCTTTCAGGACTTATAATATGAAATCCTTAGAGCCTTGTGGGCTGTCGTCACAATTTTGGAAAAACAAAACATAAAGTTATCATTAACGTCACCTGTAACATTCTTCACATCACACAAAAGGCTTTCATGTACATTATCTCACTTGATCCTCAAAACCAGGGTCTTTAAACTGGGGTACAGGTATCAATGCGGGTCTCCACAGAGTCTCCAAGAGGAACACTGAGCATGAAAGGGTTTAAGGGAATCAATTTTCAGCTCTCAGCTTTCCTCTCCCCTCTCCCTACAACTGATCTGCTGAATACACCCTTTGACAGAGCTATTATGCAGGTCCCCTTTCCCATGTCTCCTCCTCCTCCTCCTCTACAAGAGAAAGAAATGCCTCTCACTCATCCCAAACCTTATATTTAGTTTTTATTATAGATCACTATCTATGAAATTAAAAGACGCTTGCTCCTTGGACGAAAAGCTTCGACAAACATAGCATAATAATCAGCAGAGACATCACTTTGCCAACAAAGGTCTGTATAGTCAAAGCTATGGTTTGACCAGTAGTCATGTACCGATGTGAGAGTTGGACCATAAAAGGCGGCAGAACACTGAAGTATTAATGCTTTTTAACTGTGGCACTGGAAAAGACTCTTCAGAGTCTCCTGGACTGCAAAGAGATCAAATCAGTCAATCCTAAAGAAAATCAATCTTGAATATTCATTGAAAGGACTGAAGCTGAGGCTCCAATACTTTGGCCACCTGATGTGAAGAGCTGACTTATTTGAAAAGACCCTGATGCTGGGAAAGATTGAAGGTGGGAAGAGAAGGGGACGACAGAGGATGAGATGGTTGGATGGCAGTACCAACTCGATGGACATGAGTCTGAGTAAACTCCGGGAGTTGGTGACGGACAGGGAGGCCTGGCGTGCTGCAGTCCATGGGGTCACAAAGAGTTGGACACAACTGAGCAACTGAACTGAACTGAGTGACTGAACAACAATAGATCACCATGTGCGTCTCAGTATATAACTCAGAGTCCAAAGACACGATTAATTTTGCAGTTTATAAAATGCCTTCCATTTCCATCAGCTTATTTTTGTGAGTGAGGTTACTCAACACCTCAATCCACACACATGAAATTAGAATGCAGCTGAAGCGAGACTCTATCCCCATTCAGCAATAACATTCTTCCACTTTACATGTGCTTTAGTAGCATTAAGAAATATATTTCCAATAAAATCTGATTTGTTTCATTATTTACCAAAATGTGCACCTCATGTTGTTTTGGTCAGTTGTGTTCTGACCAATAAATCATAACAATAACAATTCAAAAGAAATGTTTCTGATGGGCCTTATGGTTACAGGAAATACATTTTTTGTATTTCAACTTACAGTCATAGTTTTTGCTTCAGGGAAGTACATGAGGCTCTTGGGGTACATGCTCAGCTACCTACCCTACAGCCATGCCTGCTCCCCTGTGTATCACACATAGAATTTCCCTTCCACAAGAGACTCTCATTTTCCCAGCCAACTTCCAGCTAAGGCATAGGCATATGAATCAGTCTGGCCAAAGAGAGATGAGGAAAAGTTTGCCAGGGGGTTCTGGAAAATAGTTTCCTTCCTTTTCCCTTCCTGCATTTAGATACGTAAGAGGATGTGAAGCCTGGAGCTGCTGCAGCCATCATAAAACTATGAGGTAAAATCTATAAGAACTGAAGCAGATTCAAGCAGAGACCTGACGTTATTGAGCTTCTAAACCAATCCTGGAAACACTCTCCTCCAGATTCTCTATTAGAAGAACAAAGCTTTGATGTTTACATTATTTTTGTTCAGGAATGTTTTTCAACCCAAATTCTGTCATCTCTACTCTATGCTAAGGGTTTGGGGTTTTAGGTACCTTGGGAGCCAGCAGAAGATTTTAGGATTTTTAGCAGTAGAGTTGCCTGTCTTTGACAGTCATTTAGAGAATGACTTGGAGAAAGGAGAGAACGAAAGCAGGGGACCAGTCACAATCTCTAGGCCTTACTACTGCTACCTTCACATAGAGAGCTTTCATTGAAATGTATTGTATTCTCTAACTTAAGTGCTCAATTTTTAACATTTTTATTAGTTAAAGAACAGAAAAAGTCGCTCTGCCAAACACTTCAGTCTGCAGTTGAGTGGAGATGTGAAGACGGGACACAGGACAACCCCATAGCCCACATGTGGTTTGCAAGGTTGCTCCATTTTCTGCCTTTTCCCAAGTGGCAGAAGCTGAAAAGGGAGAAGCCAAAGCATCATATAGTAGAAACCGTGAAGTTGCATACATCACATCCTATTGGGCAAACTCAGTCACGTGGCCATACACAGCTGCAAAGGAGGCTGGGAATTGTAGTTTAGAGCTGGAGACCATGTGTCTGACTAAAACAGAGCTCTATTACTAAAAGGAAGAAAGAAAAGTGGCTATCAGGACATTTTGCTTCAAAATCATCCACAAATATAGTGTTTGAAATTGAGCATCAGACTTCCTCAAAATTAGTCTAGAGTAGAACAGATGATGTATGACTCCGAGAGGAATATACTTGAAATAATTCTCATTTTATTGAATAAATATTATCACAGATTCAGTAATATGCAGTTGAACTGGCCTCTGAATGTACAGCAGATGTCAGCAAGCAAACAAAAACAAAAACCAATCTGGTACAGGGTCAGCATCCCTAGAAAGCTACAGAAGGGGGCAAGGACTGTGAGCAGATTCACATATAAAGATATTCCTGATTTCTATCAAAGCTGGAAACACAAACAAGAAACACCGGGAAAAGATGTTCCCAAAATATAACGATTTAAAAATTATGCCCGTAAGTATAAGAGCGCCTAAAAGACAGTCATCTGCCTGTAGCTTAAAAATGGGGAAAAAAAAATATTTAAGCAGGAAACCCAGGCACAGGAATGACAGCTTACTCAAGAGCTATTGCTCTACTTTCTATTCTCCCAGCTGCAACACAGCGTCAAGGGAAAGCTTCGCAAGAACTAAGGAGTTGTCTTGTAATAGTAGAAAAATGCCGTCTTTCCTGGCACGAATCAGTGGTCCTCAGCGAAGCTACAAGTCTGCTGGTGTCCAAGTTTTAAGTAAAGGCTCTAATTTAACAGAGGAAGCAATCCTGGTGCTATTAAGCCCACTTTAATATTTATTTATACCCCAGGAACCAGGGGCGTTCAGAAGTTTCCCCTCCTTGAGAGGATATACTTGTGTTTTATAAATTATAAATCACCATGCAAATACTACAGCAATGTATGCATACAGCCTACGTACATATTAATATGTATTAATACTCCCCAGGAGCACGGAGGAGTTTCCTCCACTTGAAGGGTCTCTGAGATATTACATATAATGATGTTTTGTAAATGCTGAAGCACAGCACACATGTAACAAGCTGGTGGTATTTGATTTTTTTTCAATCGAGGCAGGCAGCGGGACCTACACAGTGCCACTGAACCCAGACCTGCCCATTAGAGGCATCAGCCAAAAAAATGACAGACACACCGATGAAGCAACGCCCACACAGCAAGGACCCTAAGAGCTAATGGAAGCCACAGTCTCTTGCCATTTGGACAAATAAGACCCTTAAAACCAGCCTGAGCAGCTATGATTTGCTCCTTTTTGTGCTCTAACAGGCTGAAGGAAAGGATAATAAGGCTCTCCTTGCTCCTCTGTTTAATGAGGCATTACATTTACCCCCAAATTTAAATGGACAATTAATAAAACATCAAGCGTCTTGCAGACTCCTGGAGATCAAAGGCAAATTGAACCATCCACGATCATCAAGTTTAGCAACATCCTGACTATTACCGTTCATTTCCACGTAGAGCCCAGAGGCCCCCCTCCCCTACCACCAAAGCTGTGAAGTAAAAGAGAAGTCAGTCCAGAAGATACGTAATAAAGTACTTAAAGCACTCTGTCACCAGAAGTGACAGAGATATGGAGATGAAAAAAAGAGTGCAGGTTCAAAGCATTGTCGTAAACAGTCTTTTCCACAAAAACAATTACAATAAAAATCTTCAAGTAGCAAAAGCCAAAAAAAAGAATAAAAAACCCACCCCAGCCAGCAGTCCATTCATCTCAGGCAATATTAAAGGCAATCAAATTCAGGTGCAACCAAGATTACAAAGCATTCATTGGAGCTGCCCCGACAGCACTTGACCCTGAACTCTTCATGCTTTACTGCTGCACACTCCATTCTCAAGGACTCCACAAAGGCAGCTGCCGTGGGAGGCTCACTGAAGCCAGCTGGCCCTTCACGTTGCCTGCCTACACGCGGCCAAACTGCCAGAGAGTCTGGCCTCCAACAGCCTTCCATTTGCGATCATCAAGGCCTGGCCCGGCCCTCAACATCTACATGTTTGACTTTCCTCCAATCCAAACTCTCACACTCTACCCTGGGACTCCTAAACCCTTCCCAGGCCTGACTTGGCCTTCGAGTTATACTTGGAGCTTGCACCAGCAGTGCTAAGCCACAAGCGTTCAATTCAGCCCAGAATGTCATCTTGGCTCATGAATAACCATGCAGTTATCTGACATGTTGTTGCATTCGGCATTTCTCTGATACAAACTACTGGAAAGTGGGAACTTAAATGTGAGTAATACTGTCATAGGAATGACCTTCACCAGTACCAATGTTGGGACTTTTCCTTCAATTACAAAGGATCCATTCTTCTCTTTAAGGGCCCTGACAAGTGTTCTGGGCCACCAGAAAAGAGATGGCCACATATAGGCCAGTAGGATTGACATCTCAGGGTCAGAGCCCTGTCCACCCCACCCCAACACTGATGGAAAGAATTATTACTCCTCCTCCAGTAGGAGGGGCGTGCAGGGCTCCCTCAAAGTCAGGGTAGGCTGCGTAGGAAGGAAGGGGCATGTGCAAATTCTCGGCAATTTCTGCTCAGTTTTGCTGTGAACCAAAGATGCTCTAAAGAAATGAAGTTGATTCATCATTAAAAAGTCAGTGGAAGGTCTATAGACATCAGCCTGGCTCCCCCCATAGCCTCCTGGTGTCCCCAGCGCAGCAGGGCTGGGTCACCCCCTCCAATGCTGGCCCCTTCCTCTCCTCTCTGCCTGTTCTCTAGGTTTGCTCCCCTTTACTAAGATGCCATGGACCCTCCTAAGTTTATGCCACTTGTGGTAGGCAGGCAATGGCAACCCACTCCAGTATTCTTGCCTGGAAAATCCCAAGGGCAGAGGAGCCTGGCAGGCTAGAGTCCGTAGGGTCGCAAAGAGTTGGACACAACAGAGTGACTAACACTTGTGGTAGGCAGAAAAATGGTTCCCAAGATGTCCTCATCCCTGGACTCTATGAAGACATCAGGTCACATTCACAGGAGAACTCAGGCTCCAAATCAGCTGATCTTCACATTGGGGTGAGCCCAGTATAGTCACAAAAGTCCTTACTAGTGGAAGAAGGAGGCAGAAGAGAGTCAGAGAAAGATTTGACAGTGAAAGCCGTATTAGAGAGATGCTACCTTGCTGGCTTTGAAGATGGAGGAAGGGGCCGTAAATGAAAAAAATAAAAACAGGGACAGTATCCAGAAGCTGGAAAGAAAACAGATTCTCCCCGAGAGTCTTCAGAAAGGAATGTAGCCTGCCCTGCCAACATCTTAATTCCAGCCCAGTGAGAGCCATTTCAGACTTCTGAATTACAGAACTGTAAGATAATAGATTTGCATTGTTTCGAGCCACTAAACTGGTGTTTATCTGTTCCAGCAGCAACAGGAAACTGGGATATCGTCTTCCAGCCATTTCATCCCCCTTTGTTCTCCAATGACAATAACCCTTTCACCTGAACGATGGGAATCCTCCTCACAGACTGGGTGGGGGAGGCGGGCTGGGCACAATGAGTCACACTTCAGGGCATTTTCTTGGCTCTCTAGAGACACCAATACAAGCACCATCGGTTGTATATGCTTGGAAGCTTTGGCATGCCACAACCAGCCAACAAAGATTCACTTCAAACCAGGTGTCTCAGTGAAATGCTTATACAATCAAATACACAGCCAGGCTATGTATTCCATCAATGCTTATTACTGACATAAACTCTTAAAGAATAGATACCTACACTTTTTTAAGATAATAAAATAGCTCGCTCTCTTTCTCTCAATCTAAAAGCTGACTTAATGAGAACATGCCAGAAGCATTCTCATAAAGGTCAGAAACAAGATGACAAGGTCATCCATTATCACCCCAATTATTTATTTAACATTGTTCTGGGGATACTAGCCAGGGTAAATCGACCACTTGGGGAAAAAAAATCGGAGGTATAAAAATTGGAATGGGAAAGACAAAATTATTATTATTTGCAGATTACAAGACTGTTCACAAGGGGAAAAAAAAAAAGAGAAAAATCTATTATAAACAAACAAAAAGAATTCCAGGGTTTTGGTGCAAGATAGCAACACAGAAAACTCCTGAACTCTCTTCTGACAGACACACCAAATCTACACCTACACATTGACTAATTCTCTCTGAAAGAAATCCAGATACTAGCTGAGTAACTCCCACATACTGGGCAAATGAGAAAAAAAGCCCACATCGAAAAGAGTAAGAAAAGCTGAGACACTCTCTCACCATAAACCCCACCCTGACAGAGAAACATACACTTGGGAAGAAACTCACAACCTCAGATTTCCCTGGGGAGTGAAGGGTTTGAATCCAACATCCAGTGCCCCAACTTCTACCTGATTCCCACCTGAGTTACGGGCCCCCAAAACATCTCACTATGAAAGCCCATGAAGAATGTATCCATGACAACGGTGAGACATGCAAAGTAAGATGCAGTTCTTAAAAGGCTCATTGGAATCACCATGGGTCTCCCCCCAGGGATCAGTCCAGAGGGGGCAGACAGATATGCCAGTCTTTAAGTCGTTCCCTGAAAGAGGTCTATTTGCAGACTTTAAAAGCTGCTGCCTGAGTCAGGTCTCTAATTTAGCAAATGTCTGGGAAGAGACTGCAGTTCTTCCTGCAGATCCAGGAGTCCGGCAGGTGATACCCCTGCACTTTCCCTCTGCTCTGCTCCAGCTCGCTGGTGTCCCCTTGAAAGGGACCTGGATGTGTCTGGAGCCCTGTCTTTTGCAGATCCTGCCCCGAAGACACAGATCTTTATAATCTCAGTCTTGTGGTCAGAAGGACTTGAGTTCCAGGCCCCATAGAATTGTAACAAGCAATCACACACTTCTTAACCAGGGGCCCTCCTCAGTACACAGCAGAGAGGAAGCGGACAGGAACGCTCAGCTTCACGCCTTCCCTGAGAGGCTCACCTGCATTCTTCAGAAGCTGCTGCCTGGGGGCCCAGCATCCAGTGAGCCTTTATCAAGGTGCTGATTGAAACCCTTCCCTCTGGGATCCTGACAGGTCTTGGCACACTCTCAGCTACTGGGAGCCACTAAGAACAAAGAGATGGCTTCAACACACACAAAGATTTGAGAACCAACCAAGAGTTAGGGCCAGGCTAAGGAACATTTCATGCAAAAATGGGCTCAATAAAGGACAGAAATGGTATGGACCTAACAGAAGCAGAAGATATTAAGAAGAGGTGGCAAGAATATACAGAAGAACTGTACAAAAAAGATCTTCATGACCCAGATAATCACAATGGTGTGATCACTCACCTAGAGCCAGACATCCTGGAATGTGAAGTCAAGTGGGCCTTAGAAAGCATCACTACGAACAAAGCTAGTGGAGGTGATGGAATTCCAGTTGAGCTATTTCAAATCCTGAAAGATGATGCTGTGAAAGTGCTGCACTCAATATGCCAGCAAATGTGGAAAACTCAGCAGTGGCCACAGGACTGGAAAAGGTCCGTTTTCAATCCCTAAGAAAGGCAATGCCAAAGAATGCTCAAACTACCATACAATTGCACTCATCTCACATGCTAGTAAAGTAATGCTCAAAATTCTCCAAGCCTGGCTTCAGCAATACGTGAACCGTGAACTTCGAGATGTTCAACCTGGATTTAGAAAAGGCAGAGGAACCAGAGATCAAATTGCCAACATCCGCTGGATCATCGGAAAAGCAAGAGAGTTCCAGAAAAACATCTATTTCTGCTCTATTGACTATGCCAAAGCCTTTGACTGTGTGGATCACAACAAACTGTGGAAAATTCTTAAAGAGATGGGCATACCAGACCACCTGACCTGCCTCTTGAGAAACCTGTATGCAGGTCAGGAAGCAACAGTTAGAACTGGACATGGAACAACAGACTAGTTCCAAATAGGAAAATGAGTACATCAAGGCTGTATATTGTCACCCTGCTTATTTAACTTATATGCAGAGTACATCATGAGAAACGCTGGGCTGGAGGAAGCACAAGCTGGAATCAAGATTGCCGGGAGAAATATCAATAACCTCAGATATGCAGATGACATCACCCTTATGGCAGAGAGTGAAAAGGAACTAAAAAGCCTCTTGGTGAAAGTGAAAGAGGAGAGTGAAAAAGTTGGCTTAAAGCTCAACATTCAGAAAACTAAGATCATGGCATCAGGTCCCATCACCTCATGGGAAATAGATGGGACGACAGTGGAAACAGTGTCAGACTTTATTTTGGGGGGCTCCAAAATCACTGCAGATTGTGACTGCAGCCATGAAATTAAAAGACGCTTACTCCTTGGAAGGAAAGTTATGACCAACCTAGATAGCATATTAAAAAGCAGAGACATAAAAAAAATAAAAATAAAACATAAAAAGCAGAGACATTACTTTGCCAACAAAGGTCCGTCTGGTCAAGGCTATGGTTTTTCCAGTGGTCATGTATGGATGTGAGAGTTGGACTGTGAAGAAAGCTGAGCACCGAAGAATTGGTGCTTTTGAACTGTGGTGTTGGAGAAGACTCTTGAGAGTCCCTTGGACTGCAAGAATATCCAACCAGTCCATCCTGAAGGAGATCAGTCCTGGGTGTTCATTGGAAGGACTGATGCTGAAGCTGAAACTCCAATACTTTGGCCACCTGATGCGAAGAGTTGACTCATTGGAAAAGACCCTGATGCTGGGAGGGATTGGGGGCAGGAGGAGAAGGGGACGACAGAGGATGAGATGGCTGGATGGCATGGGCATGAGTTTGAGTAAACTCCGGGAGTTTGCGATAGACAGGGAGGCCTGGCGTGCTGCGATTCATGGGGTCACAAAGAGTCGGACACGACTGAGCGACTGAACTGAACTGAAGGTTCAACTTCCCCACAGAACTCCAGCAAGACTGGGAAAGGTGGCTGCTCATCAAATGCACAGAAACCAACACTGAGAGTCAAAAACAAAGAAACAAACCTGCCTGCCAATGCAAGAGACACAAGAGGCATGTGTTCGACCTGTGTCGGGAAGATCCACTGGAGTAGGAAATGGCAACCTGCTCCAGCAGCCTTGTGTGGAAAATTCTGTGGACAGAGGAGCCTGGCGGGCTACAGTCCATGGAGTCGCAAAGAGTTGGACACAACTGAGCACAGACACACACATGTAACAAACAAAAGAACAAGATAAAATCTCAGGAAAAGACCTTAATGAAATGAGGGTACGTGATTTATCTAATAAAGAGTTCAAAATAATGGTCATAAAGATATTCACCAAGGTCAAGAGAACAATCAATGAATGAAGTGAGAATTTCAACAAAGAGATGGAAAATATAAAAGTACCGAACAGAAATCACAGAACTAAAGGATATATCGATAATAACTGAACTCAAAAATTCAACAATAGAGGGGTTCAACATCAGAGTAGATCAAGTGAAAGAAAGAACCACGCAAACTTTAAGACAGGGCAATGAAATCCATTTAATCAGAGGAACAAACAGAAAAAAGAATGAAAAAGAGTACAATTGCCTGAGACTTATGGGGAACCTTCAAGTGGATCAATATTTGCATTATAGGGGTTCTAGAAGGAGAAGAGAAAGGGGGGCAGAAAGCTTATTCAGAGAAATAGTGGCTCAAAACATTCATAACATGGACAAAGAAATAGACATCCAGATTTAGGAAAACCTATAGAGAATTTTAAATAAGATGAATCTAAACACTCAAAGGCACAGTGTAATTAAAGTATCAAGAGTTACAGACAAGGAGAAAATCTTAAAAGCAGCAAGAGAAAACTTGTTATGTAAGAGGGAATCCCAATAAGACTGTGAGATTTCTTCAGCAGAAACTTTACAGGCCAGGAGAGAATAGCAATATACTCGAAGCTATGAAAGAAAAAACTGAACCAAGAATACTCTAGCCAATAAATCTGTCCTTGAGCAGTTGAAAGAGAAATCAAGTTTTCAAAAAAAAAAAAAAAGCAAAAGCTGAAGGAATTCATTACCACTAGACCAGCCTTACAAGAAATGTTAAAGGAACTTCTTCATGCTGAAACAAAGGATACTGATTAGTAATAGGAAAACATATAAGGGTATAATCTCACTGGTAAAGAAAAATATATAAATTCAGAATACTCTGATGTTGTGATGGTGGTAGGTAAATCGCTTTTAAATCTAGTATGAAGGTTAAAAGACAAAAGTAGCAAAAATAACTTCAATAATTTGTTAAAGGATACCCAAAGTGTAAAGATGCAAACTGTTACACCAAGACATAAATGTAAGTGTTGGGGCAAGAGTGAAAATATAGAGCTTAGTATGCATTTGAACTTAATTTGTTATCAACTTAAAATAGATAGTCATAATAAGACATTTTATAAGAGCCTCATAGTAACCAGAAAGCAATAACCTACAATAGTTACACAAAAGAGAAAAAGAAAGAATCTAAGCATACCACTACAGAAAACCACCAAATTACAAGTAAGTGTTAGTCGCTCAATCATGTCTGACTTTTTGCGACCCCATGGGCTGTAGCCCGCTAGGCTCCTCTGTCCATGGAATTCTCCAGGCAAGAATACTGGAGTAGGTTTCCATTCCCTTCTCCAGGAGATGTTCCTGACCCAGGGATTGAAGCTGGGTCTCCTGTATCCAGGCGAATTCTTTACCACCTGAGCCACCATCAAATCACAAAGGAAGAAATAAAGAAAGAAAAAACAAAGAAGTCACAAATTCCCAGAAAAAAAATTTTTTAAATAGCAATAGTAAGTCCATTCCTATCAATTATTAAATGTAAATGAATGAAATACTCCCATCAAAAGATATAGTGGCTAATGGATTTTAAAAAAAAGTCAAGATCCAACTACCTGCCATCAACCAAGTGACTCATCTCAGCTTTAAGGACACACAGACTGAAAGTGAAGGAATGTAAAGAATATTCCAAGCAAATGGAAACTAAAAGAAAGCTGGGGATATTATACGTATATCAGACAAAACAGACATTTAAAAAAGACTGTAAAAAGAGACACTAAAAGGTGATTCTGTAATGATAAAAAAGGTCAATCCAACAAGAGACTACAACATTTATATTTATGTACCCAATACAGGAGCACCTAAATACATAGAGCAAACACTAACTAAAGAAGAAAGAGTTACACATAATAGTAGGGGAATGCAATACTCCACTCTCAAAAACAGATAGATCACCCAGGCAGACAATAAGGAAACACTGGACTTAAACTACATGTGTCAGACCAGATGTATTTAACACATTTACAGAACATTTCATCCGAAGTAGCAGAATATACATTCTTCTTAAGCACACATGGAACACTCTCTGGGATAGATCACATGTTTCCAGGTACCAAAAAAAAAAAAAATCAATATACAGTTGCATTCCTATACACTAATAACAAACTATCAGAAGAAGAATTGAGAAAACAGTTCTATTTACAATTGCATCAAAAAGAATAAAATACTTAAAAATAAATTTCACCAAGAGGATGAAGAATTTGTAAACTGAAAACCTGTAAGTCACTGCTAAAGGAAATTGAGGAATACATAAATAAATGGAAAGATCTGAGCTCATGGACTGGAAGAACTAATTTGTTAAAGTGTCCACATTAACCAAAGCAATCTATATATTCAATACAATCTGTCAAAATTCTAATGATGTTTTTCACAGAAATAGAAAAAAACCATTCTAAAAATTTATATGGAACCACAAAGGCTTGCCCAAACAGCTAAGAAATCTTTAGAAAAGATGACAAAGCCAAAAGCTTATCACTTCCTGATGTGAAACTATATTACACAGCTATAGTGATCAAACTAGCATGGTATTGGCATAAAAATAACAGATCAAAGAAACAGTCCAAAGAAAACCCCACACATAAGTGGTGGTCAATTAATTTGCAACAAAGGAGATAAAAATATATGATGGAGAAAGGATAATCTCTTCAGTATATGGTGCAGGGAAAACTGGACACCCACATGCAAAAGAATGAAACTGGCCCTCCTCTCTTACACCATACACAAAAGTCAGCTCAGAATGGATTTAGAGACATGAATATCAGACCTGAAATCATAAAACTCTGGGGTAAGTGCCTTGACAGTCATGATTTCTATTTTATTAAACACAGTAACCACAAGCAACAAGAGCAAAAATAAGCAAATGGGACTACATCAAACCAAAAACCTTCCGTATAGCTAAGGAAATCAACAAGATGGAAATGCAGTCTACTGAATGGGAGAAAATATTTGCAAATTATATATCTGATAAAAGGTTAATATCCAAAATAAAGAACTCAATAGCAAAAAAATCTGATTTTAAAATGGGCAGAGAAACTTAACATGTTTTTGCAAAGAAGATGTACAAATGGCCAACAAATGCATGAAAAGGTGCTTAACACCACTAATCACCTGGAAAATGCAAATCAAAACAATTAAAATGCAAATCAGCTCACACCTGTTAGAATGGCTGTTATCAAAAAGACAAGAACAAGTTCTGGTTTACGATAGAGATCACAGGGAACCTTGGTACACTATTAGTAAGAATGTAAATTATATAGCCACAGTGGAAAACAATATGCTGGTTCCTCAAAAAGGTAAAATAGAACTACCATATGATCCAGCAATTCCATCTCTGGGTATTTACCCCAAGGAAACAAAATTACTATCTCAAAAAGATATCTGCACCCCCATGTTCACTGCATCATTATATATAATAGCCAAGACATGAAACAGTCTAATTGTCCATCAGGAGATGAATGGATAAAGAAAATCTGGTATATACAAATATATGTGGATATATTTGGAAATATATATGGAAAATATACAATGGAATATTAATGTTGTTCAGCAATAAAATGAATAAATCTTGCCATGTGCAATAACATGGGTAGAACTTGAGGGCATTATGTTCAGTGAAATAAGTCAGAGAAAGACAAATACTGTCTGATGCCACTTCTTTGTGGAATCTAAAAAAAAAAAAAAAACAAAGCAAATGCAGAAACAGAACAGATTGGTGGTTGCCAGAATGAGAATGGGGGATAGGGGAAATGGGTAAAGGGGGTTAAGAGGTATAAATTTCCAATTATAAGGTTAATAAATTCTGTACTAGTAATGTTTAGCATGGTGACTGAAATAAACAATAACATATATTTGAAAGTTGCCAAGGAAATAGAGATTTTAAGAAATCTCATCACAGGGGAAAAAACTGTAACTGTGATATTGTGAATTACAAGAAATATGTATTTGGTCATTCAAATGACCAAAGTATATTTCTCATATACATTTGGTCTTTTTCCTTGGCTCACAGCTCCTAAAACCCTTAAAATCTCCTGAAATAAGAGCAATGGGGCATCTTTTACTACAGTATTTGGTCTCTTTTCCTCAGTTACTGAAATCACTTCAGAGCCACAAGGGTGAAATGGGTGTCATGCTATTCATAGCAATCCCCTTTCCACAATGGGGTTTATGGTAATGAGGTGACTTTTGGAAAGCACCTAAGGATGGGGCTTGTTGCCAGAGAAACCCAACTTTGAATACAGAGATGAAACTTTCAGTCCCACCTCCTTAATTTTCAGGAATGCGAAAAAGACTAACGGTTGAATGAATCACCACCCATGACCAGTGATTTTATCAATCATGTTGTGTTTAGTCGCTCAGTCGTGTCTGACTCTTTGCTACCCCATGGACTGTAGCCCACCAGGCTCCTCCGTCCATGGGGATTCTCCAGGCAAGAATACTGGAGTGGGTTGCCATGCCCTCCTCCAGGGGATCTTCCCAACCCAGGGATGGAACCCAGGTCCCCTGTATTGCAGTTGGATTCTTTACCATCTGAGCCATCAGGGAAGCCCTTATCAATCATGCCTATGTCATAAATCCCCCAGAAAAAAAAAACAACAACAACAAAAGAAGGGGGTTCCAAGAGCTTCCAGTGCCAGCACCAAAACTTCATCAAGACAGAACCTCGTTTGTTCAGGACTTCAATCTTACATATTTCTTCATTTGGCTGTTGATCACTCCTTTAACATCCTTTGTAATAAATCAGTAATCTAGTGAGTAAACAGGTTTCCTGAGTTCTATAAACTGCCCTGGCAAATTAATTGAACCCGGGGTGGGTGGGGGCAGTGGGAACCTCCAACCTGTAGCTGGTTGATCAGAAGCACGGGTAACAACCTAGTGTTGTAAGTGGCATCTGAAGAGGACGGCAGTCTTGTGAGACTGAGCCCTCAACCTGTATAATCTCATTCTATCTCCAGGTAGATAGTGTCAGAATTATGTTAAACTGGAGGATACCCAGCTGATGTCAGAGAATTGCTTGCTTGTTGGTGGTGTGGAAATACCTGCCCTGCTCAACACACACATGTTGGAAATTCAGTGCAAAACCTTTCAGGAACTATGTAAGGTAATAGAAGTTAACTAAACTATGGTGATCACTTCACAGTATATGTATATATCTAATCATTATGTTGTCCATCTTAAAGTATATGAGGTTCCTTGCCCACTGTATCTCAATAAAACTGGAAAAAAGAATTCAGTATGGTAGCTGGCTACAATATTAAAATATAGAAATCAATAGCCCTCATGTATACAAACCACCAATAATTAAAGATTAAAAAAATGGAAGAAAACATCCTATTTCCCACACCAACAATTTTTAAATCCCTAAGAATAAACTTAAGGGGAAAACTATAAGATGTATATAAAGAAAACTTTAAATCACTGCTTAGGGACAGAAAAGACTTGGGCAAATAGAAATACTATGTTCTTGGATAGGAAGTGTCTATAACATAAAGATTTCAGTTCTTCTCATATGTGTGTGTGTGTGTGCACGCATGCATGCACAGTCATGTCTGACTTTGTCACCCTGTGGACTGTAGCCTGCCAGGCTCCTCTGTCAATGGAATTTTCTAGGCAAGAATACTGGATTGGGTTGCCATTTCCTCCTTCAGGGGATCTTTCCAATCCAAGGATCGAACCTGCATCTCTTGTGTCTCCTGCATTGGCAGGCAGGTTCTTCACCACTGGGAAGCCCTGTGTTAGTGCATAAATTTAATGTGCTTTCATTTAAATAAAAATAGGATTTTTTAATGGGCCGGTTGGTTCTAAGTTTATATAGAAAAACAAGGGGAAAGAGAAACCAGGAAAATAATAAGAAGGAACCATTCTTATCAGATATTTAAATATAAACCAAGTAATGAAAGTAAAAACAAAAATAAACAGATGGGACTTAATTAAATTTAAAAGCTTTTGCACAGCAAAGGAAACCATAAACAAAATGAAAAGGCAACACACAAAATAGGAGAAATTTTTTACAAATGGTATAACCAACAAAGGACTAATCTCCAAAATATACAAACAGCTTATACAGCTCTGGGCTTCCCTTGTGGCTCAGCTGGTAAAGAATCCACCTGCAATGCGGGAGACCTGGGTTCGATCCCTGGGTTGAGAAGATCCCCTGGAGAAGGGAAAGGCTATCCACTCCAGTATTCTGGCCTGAAGAATTCCATGGACTATATAGTCCATGAGGTCGCAAAGAGTCGGACATGACTGAGTGACTTTCATCATCATCATCATCACACAGCTCTATATCAAAAAAATAAACAATCCAATTAAAAAAAGTTGGCAGAATACCTACATAGACCTTTCTCCCAAGAAGACATACAAATGGCCAACAAGCACATGAAAAGATGTTCAACATCACTAATTATGAAAGAAATGCAAATCAAAACCACAATGAGGTATCGCCTTACACAGGTCAGAATGGCCATCATCAAAAAGTCTACAAACAGCAAATGCTGGAGAGGGTGTGGAGAAAAGGGAATTTCTCCACAACATTGGTGGGAATGTAAATTGGTACAGCCACTATGAAGAATAGTGTGTCTTCCTTAAAACACTAAAAATAAAAGTAACATATGATCCAGCAATCCCACTTCTGGGCATATATCCAGAGAAAACCATAATTTGAAAAGATACATGCACCCCAGTGTTCACTGCAGCACTGCTTACAATAGCCAAGACCTGGAAGCAACCTAAATGTCCACTGACAGATGAGTGGATAAAGACAACATGGGACATTTGTACAATGGAATGGTACTCAGTCATAGCAAAGAATGAAATAATGCCATTCGCAGCAACCTGGATAGACCTAGAGATGATCATACGAGTGAAGTGAAGTCAGACAGAGAAAGACAAATGTGATATGGTATTACTTAGATTTGGAATCTAAAAAACATGATAGAAATTAAATTATTCGCAAAGCAAACACTCAGAGACTTTGAAAACAAACTTATGGTTACTAAAGGGGAAAGGTGGTAGGAGAGATAAATCTGGAGGTTGAGATTAACATATACACACTCCTACATACAAAATAGATAACCAACAAGGACCTGTGTATAGCACAGGGAATTCTACTCAATATTTCATAGCAAGCCTATATGGAAAAAGAATCTGAAAAAGAATGGATATATGTATATGTATAACTGAATCATGTAGCTATACATCTGAAACTAACACAACATTGTAAATCATAATATGAAATAAAAATTAAATTAAAAAATAAGAATAGGGAATTCCTTGGTGGTCCAGTGGTTAGGTCTCTGCACTTCCACTACAGGGGGCATAGGTTCTATCCCTGGTCAAGGAATTAAGATCCCACATGCCCTGCTGTGCAATCAAAAAAGAAAAAGAAAAAAAATCTTAAAAAAAGAAAAAGAAAAAATAAACATAAACTTACTAAACAGTGTGCATCTAGTACATAAATAACCAGACAGATCAAAGACAGAGCTGAAATGAACCCAGATACCAAGAGGAAATTGTGTTTAGTTGCTAAGTCACGTCCAACTCTTTTGCAATCCTATGGACTGTAGTCCACCAGCCCCCTCTGTCCATGGAATTTCTCAGGCAAGAATACTGGAGTGGATTTCCATTTCTATTTAATAATTTCAAATAATTATTTGAAATTACTTTATATAATTATATTTTATACTTTATAAAAACTATATTTTATATATATATAAATTACTTTATATAATTATATTTTATATATTCAAGATAATTTTATTATTATAAAATAGTTATTTGAATTATTTTATATAAGAATTTCAAATCAGTGTGGAAAATACAACAATAAATTAACTGGGTAACCACCCATATGTCTTACCTTACACCAAAAAAGATTTCAGGTGGTTAAAATATTTAAATGTAAAAAATAAAATTATAAAGCAGAAGAAATCACAAGAGAATTCTTTTACAGGCGCAGAGCAAGGAAGGCCCGATTATAGCACCAAAAAGGAAAAGCAGACAAATTTTGTTACATAAAACCTGAGATTTCTCAAGATAAGAATCATCATAAGCAATGTCAAACTGTGCAGAGGGTTAGGAACATGTGTAATTTATGTCTCAAAGAAAGAGCTGATTTTCCTCATATACAAAGAACTCCTACATATCAATAAGAAAAATCAACAGAGCAACAGAAAGAGATGAGACATGTGAAAAGGTGCCAATTGCATGGGTAATTAATGTTGCTCATCAACTGGCCTTAGAATTGGAGTGGACCCATTTCATTTAAGAGTCCTTAAATGGAGGAGGTGGTGGCAGAGAGGGTCAGAGAAAAAGATGTAGTAACACAAACAGGTCGGAAAGGTGCATTCATAATAAAAGAGATGCATTCATAAGAAAAGAAATCCATATTTAAAACCACGCTTAGATCCCATTTTTTTGTCTATTACATGGGAAAAGATCAAAAAGTTTTTGGACAAACTATCAGTAAGAATGTGGGGAAAGAGCCAATGTCATGTGCAGCAGGAGAGAGGGTACTAGTACAACTTCTATAGGGTGACAGTTAGGCAATATCTGATAAAACTCATTTGTATTTGATGCTATCAAATAGCAACTCCAATCAAATAATTAATCCTATAGACACACTTGCACACGTGAGAAATACTGCATGCACTGAAGCATTGTTTACAGTGATAGGAAAAATCACAAATGAGCCAGTTGTCCATTAATAGAGTACTAGCTAAATGAACTCTGACAATGGAATATTATGCAGCTGTAAAAAGGGAAGATCTTTACTGGTATGGAACGATTTCTGAGATGTATCATTAAATGAGAAAACCAAGGAGCAGAATGTTACCTATCGTAAGCTTGATTTTTTTAAAAGAGAAAAAGGATATACATATATAGTAAAAATTTCTAAATGCAAATATGAATATGATTTTATATACATATACATGCATGCATGCACGCTTGTACACACACATATGACTGTTGGCATGAAGAGAAATGAAACACAAGAGACCAGTACTGGCTGCCTCAGAAGAGCAGACCTGTGAGTTAAGAACACAGGAGAGAATGTTTTCAGTGTATGCTGTTCTGTGCCTCTTTAATTTTGCAAACTTCTAATTATAATACCTTTTCTAAAAATAAAATATAAATGAAAGATTGTGCCTTTAAAGAGAAGGTATAACTTGGGGACTTTCCTGGTGGTCAGGGGTTGAGAATCTGTCTGCCAATGAAGGGGACACAGGTTTGAACCCCGGTCAGGAAGATCCCACATATGCCTCAGGACAACTAAGCCTGTGCGCCACAGCTCCTGAGCCCAAGCGCCCTAGAGCCTGTGCTCCACAATCGAAGAAGCCACCACCATCAGAAGCCCGTGCAGGGCAACTAGGGAGTGGTCCCAGCTCGCAGCCATGAAGACCCAGCGCAGTCATAAATAAATAAATAAGTAAACAAAATTAAAAAGAGAGAATGTATAACTTGGGATTTTATTATTTTTGAGCCCTCTGAAATTAGAATGCCTCCTCAACCCACAGGTCTCATATCGTACTTTTACTGCTCAGTTCAGTTCAGTTGCTCAGTCGCATCCAACTCTTTGAGACCCCGTGGACTGCAGCATGCCAGGCCTCCCTGTCCATCACCAACTCCCGGAATTTACTCAAACTCATCTCCACTGAGTCAGTGATGCCATGCAACCGTCTCATCCTCTGTCGTCCCCTTCTCCTCCCACCTTCAATCTTTCCCAGCATCAGGGTCTTTTCCAATGAGTCAGTTCTTCACCTCAGATGGCCAAAGTATTGGAGTTTCAGCTTCAACATTAGTCTTTCCAATGAATACTCAGGACTGGTTGGATCTCCTTGCAGTCCAAGGGACTCTCAAGAGTCTTCTCCAACACCACAGTTCAAAAGCACCAATTCTTCGGTGCTCAGCTTTCTTTCTAGTCCAACTCTCACATCCATACATGACCACTGGAAAAACCATAGCCTTCACTAGACGGACCTTTGTTGGCAAAGTAATGTCTCTGCTTTTTAATATGCCGTCTAGGCTGGTCATAACTTTCCTGCCAAATAGTAAGCGTCTTTTAATTTCATGGCTGCAGTCACAATCTGCAGTGATTTTGGAGCCCAGAAAGGTAAAATCTGTCACTATTTCCATTGTTTCCCCATCTATTTGCCATGAAGTGATGAGACTGGATGCCATGATCTTAGTTTTCTGAATGCTGAGTTTTAAGCCAACTTTTTCACTCTCCTCTTTCACTTTCATCAAGAGGCTCTTTAGTTCTTCACTTATTGCTCAGTAGATATCAACTAAGTGGAAGCTGAGCTGAGGATACATTGCATGAGTCTAGTGGAATATACTTATGTGTTGTTTTACAGTCTCTTGACTGTAAGCCCTGGCTGGTATCACACTGAGCACGGTTTCCAGAAAGGTCCCCATCAGCCCACAGGGCCAGGGGTCATACTGGTATCAGAACATGCCCTTTGGGGTACCTGACACTACAAATACTTGTGTGGTCAGAGAAAAAAGGATGGAAATGTCCTAAGCCCAAAGCTTGTCTCAGAAAATCCTTCCCATCCCCAGACATGTAAAAATGTGAGCAGAAAATTCCGTTCTCATTGGTACCTAGTCAAAACAGACGTCCTCTTGTCAAGAATATGCTCAATAATACAATTATAAACATGCCACACATTATTTTTTTATTTCCCTGGGAACTGCACAGAACAGAAGTTATTAGTATGGTTGTGTCCATAAAACACAAACCTATGGTAATTTAACACAAATATCTTATACTTCAGGAAACGAAGTCACATGTTTTATGTATTAACTCATTTAAACTTAAAATCAATTTAAAATATTTTGATCTTATATATCAGTTTAAAATATTTTGATCTTATGAAACTCTGAAAAACTTTGTGATCAATCATGCTACAGAAAGTCTGAATTATCTTTCTAGTCTCTCTATAGAAAGATAACATGATCTTGGTATATTATTACACAAATCACTGTCCTAAGAAGGGGTGGACAAAAAAAGTAGGGGAAACATAAAGGTGGGACAAGTATTTGAGTTCACTAACATATTAAGACTATTTTTCTGGGTTTTGTGATTTGTGTGATACTTGTTGGGCATTTCCAATTTGTAATTTGTTGGGCTTTCTTTCTTCATTCTTCTAATTCTCCATTCACCTAATTTGTTTCAAATATGTTCTACCTTTTTTCTAAAACACGTCCCCACAAATTCTGTAAACTTCAGCCCCCAGACTCATACCTGGTATTCAGGATCAATTTAAAATTTGCATTTGCCAGTCTCCCACCAGAAGATTAGAACTGGCAGCATAGGGCTACTCCCATTTTAAACTAAAGACTGGCACCCAGATCAGCTATGTAATGTGAACCAGTGGAAAATGGTGGAAACAAAGTCCCTGGGTCTCTAAACCTCCTGTTAACTCTCTTCTGAACCTTTGTCTCCTCGGGGCACAGAAAACAAAAAGATGTTTCCCCAAACCTGCCTCCACCCCAGTCTGCAAGCCCTCAAGTACTACCTCTCCTGACTTGCTGAAGGCCTAGGGGCACGTCTCATTTTATACCTTACAAGTGGAGGATTAATCATAAGACATGATTCTCTGTGATGGAATCTCTGTGGAGTGACACATTGCAGGCTCATCTGTAGGACCTGATGTGAGCCCAGCTTGTGACAGGCAGCCCCGAATTCCCAGGCTCCCGGACCACTTTGACTTTTATTACATGGGAGCCTTTTTCTGCCTATGAGCTATTCCACAAAAATCTAAGCTTTCTTAGCGGGACTTTTCACTAGATTGTTCTTCTCAGCTATTGAAGGTTTGTTGTTGTTTAGTCACGAAGTCGTGTCTGACTCTTTGCAACCCTATGGACTATAGTCCTCCAGGCGCCTCTGTCCAAGGGATTCTCCAGGTAAGAATACTGGAGTGGGTTGCCATTTCCTTCTCCAGGAGATCTTCCTGACCCAGGGATTGAACCCATGTCTCCTGCATTGACAGGCTGATTTTTTACTGCTGAGCCACCAGGGAAGCCCTCTTGAAGGTTTAGTTACACTCTAACCTGAAATCTATGAGAAACCCTCAATGGAGATTTTTTGGTTGTTGGATTTTTTTTCTGTGCATTTGTTGGGGGGATTCCCTGTTATACCTAGTAATTACAAGACTGCACCATTCAATTCTTTCCTCCAAAGAGAAGCTGCTGCAGGGGATATAGTGGGCTGTCAGGACGCTGCCTGGGCCCAGTGGGGACACCAGGGACAGGCCACTCCTCCCAAAGCACCATCCTCCAACAGGCAGTCTTTGCTTGGACTCCCTGTTGTCTGGCCAAGAGCATCTCAAAGCTGCACCAAACTCTCAGGCTCTTCCTCCCCAACCCTTTCTCCTCTCCCAGATGGCAGACCAGCATCTCAGCCTGAAGGCTGTCTTCTCTCCTGCTCTCCCCTTCTATTTTTCTACAATGAATCACCTGCACGTCCAATCTCATCTGCTTTTCAAGGACTCAGATGGATTCACTACCCTAGAACATTTGAATCTTAGTAAAAGGAGAGGAAAATGTCATCTTTGTTTTTGCAAGGGGAAAAGGGGGGAAGAAAAGGTTTACAAGGCATCTACTAAGTGTCAGGAATTGCTAGGTATTTTACTTATTTTGTCTTTTTAACTTTTTATTTTGTATTGGGGTAAAGCCAATTAACAAACAACGTTGGGATAGTTTTAGGTGAACAGCAAAGGGATTCAGCCATACATAAAGATGTATCTCATGGAATTTTCAGGCAAAAATACTGGAGTGAGGTGCCATTCCCTCCTCCAGGGAATCTCACCCACCCAGGGATCAAACCCATGTCTCTTGCGTCTCCTGCATTGGCAGACGAATTCTTTACCACTAGCACCACCCTGGAAGCCCATATGTGTATCCATTCTCCCCCAAACTCCCCTCCCATCCAGGCTGCCACATAACACTGAGCAGAGTTCCCCGTGCTCTACAATAGGGCCTTGTTGGTTATCCATTTTAAATCTTGCTAGGTATTTTAAAATACATTGTCTCATTTAATTCATAAAGGTAAGCACTATTATTCCCAGATTAAAAAAAAAAAAATCTAAGGGGAATTCTGGTTGGTAAAGTGGCTGCTGATAGCCTGGGTATTTACAGAGCTGCCAGCCCTTCTAAGCTTTCTTAGAGAAGCTATATTTGGAGTCAAGATGCAGTTTTCATGAGACTCAGATAAGGGATAATGAATGCATTAGGTTGTAAGTTGAATGGAATGAAGACTATTACCTGCAGTAATCTCATATCCTTCCTTCACCCCAGGCCCTCTGAAATGAGAAATCTGCCAGTAGGCCTTTCCCCACTGATACACCTGTCACTCTTGTTCTAAGAATTCTCTGCCAAAGCCCAAACTGAGTCTGAATCCACACTGGGGAGTTTCAGCCTTTAAACTTGTCAGCAAAAGTCATATCAAATGGTGACTATAGAACATCGTAGTCACTCAGTCATGTCCGACTCTTTGGGACCCCATGGACGTTAGGTTGCTCTGTGCAATTTCCCGGCAAGAATACTGGAGTGGGCTGATATTTCCTTCTCCAGGAGATCTTCCTGACCCAGGGATCAAACCCACGTCTCCTGAAGTGGTAGGTGAATTCTTTACCACTGGGAAGCCCCACAGAATATCATGAACTGTTTAAAAAAAAAACTTGTATGGTAAAACTCCCTAGTCTTTTAAAAATTTTGAAAAGAATATACAATCAAAATGGTAAAAAAAAAAAAAAAATAGCTTAAAAGGTTGGACAGCTATATTAATTATGATAGCATTGCCTGCTGGAACACTGACTCCTCACTTCTGACCCCCAGTAGAAGCTTGTATCCTGTTTACCCCACAGCAGTGGGGACACGGTGGGTGGTGGGGCACCTTGGCCACACGCAGTCAACCACTAACCCAGGTCCACAGTGGCTCTTCCGTTTGCAGTGCATGGCATTCCCAAGGCTGCATTAGGTGCCAACACCCAGGTAAGATAGGAGAAGCAAGCCGAGGAGCACCTGCTTCTGAATCACTTTTGCTAACATGACAGCCATTGATGAGAACCAGTCACGTCGCCACACCTGGACACAAAGGAGGCTGGGAAGTGTGTCCCTGGAGGGACAAAAATGTGACACCATGAAAGAAAAATGTGAGTGTTTGGGGTAGAGCTGGCAATCTCTGCCCAGCAGGCATGGCCACCTGCGATGGCTACCATCTCCTTTTGTCCTGGACACTCGCGGTTTCAGCACTCAAAGTTTCACTGGAAACCCCTCAGTCCCAGGCACACTGGGACAGCTGTCACCCCATTAACTGAAAGTGAATTAACAATTTAAAATAATAACTTCGAAAACGGACCCAACAGCTTTCACATGCATTCAGGATGGCAGGAAAAAACCTGAGCTGGTGATTAGAAAGATTCGTTTTTAACCATTTTTTTCCAGATGGTGAATTTGCTAACAGCCAAAGGCAAAATTTTAAGAATTCATGAACACATTGATTAGCAACTAAAGGAGTCACAAATGCCTGAAAGTAAATTGGAATTAAAATACAAAAGCAGTAAAATCCAAAACCATGAAAACCATTTGATATGCTAGAAAACGAGCAGAAATGCTTATTCAGATATAAAGTACTGCTGAACTGCCTCTCTGGCAAAACAAAATTATCAATATCTGAAAAAATTGGGGTGATACTCATATTTATTATTTCAGCCAATGCTGAAACGATGAGTTTCAACCTGCATTTCCATTCATTTGACTTTTATCACGTCATGACTCTCTGCAGAGAAGCCCTCTCAAATACAGGTGATCCCTGCCTTATCTCATCCCCAGTTCTTGTTCTAGCATCTTCCTGCAGCTCGTGTCACTCGAGTGTGTTCTCCTTCTTGTACTACCATTTCTCTCAAACTCACAGGCCAAGTGTTTCCTTTCTGTGCACTCTTCCCTACCCACTTCCACAACTGCTTGGTCCAAAGAGTAATTCAAATCAACGGAGGAAAGAAAGCCTGTTCTCTCCAGAAGGAAATGATGCTTCATTTATCACCCACCCTACACACACACACACACACACACACACACACATCAGAAGTATCACCCTCTCTCCACATGCTCACATCATATTAGATTCAGCCGCATCTGTGAGCACCTTTCATAGGCTGCTGAGAACATGTGACCTTTGCCACTCTGTGAACTCCCTAAGGAATTCCTGGAATTTCACACTGCACCTTACTCTTCTTCAAAAAATGCAAAGTGCTGAGCTGAATTTTGATTCAAAAACATGAGGTGAGGAAGAGATCCACAAACTTAGTGTCATGACAAAGTGAAATTCCCTAGGGAGACTGGAACACTATAGCATTTGCATTTAAACCCCCCTAAATAGTAATTACTGTGAGAAATCTGAGCTCTAGAGGGCTACTCGGACAAATCAATAAATTCTGGCTTTTCACTATAGTTTGGAGAACCATAAACTTTTCATTATTCTCTGGTGCCTTCTGAGTTGTCCGTGCACTGACTCCAGCTAAATTTCCTGGGCCTTGGAGTTACTTTGTTTAGATAATTAAAGAAAAGGAGTCAGGCTGAACCGACTTGTGACAGCTGTGAATCCCAGCTGTGTATCCCCAGGGTGCTGAAATAACAGTCCCCTGCACTAATCCAATCTGGGCTTTTCCTGGGGGCTGTCATTACTGCAAAATGAGGTGAACTTGGTGGATGAAAACCAGCAAGGCTGGGGAGTTAGTCGTGATGCAGAATCGTGCCTAGGACATGAGGGGTTGTGACCAGAGAAGAAGGTAATCACGGAGATCCAGTGGCCAAACTACTGGAGCCACTATATATGCTGCATTATATACTATATACTACACGTTTGATATATGTATATGCAATATATACACTCACATTACTTACATGTAAATACCATAGTCACTATACACATTACTATATATATCAATAGATCTACTATAAATAGGGGCTATATGTATATAATATATATACATACATATTACATAGTATATAGAATATCTATTATAATATAGAGAAATACATTAAATATATGATATATATTATAATGTGTATATAATATGTATATATTACCCAATACTTTGGCCATCTGATGCGAAGAGCTGCCTCACTGGAAAAGCCCCTGATGCTGGAAAGATTGAAAGCAACAGAAGGGGATGACAGAGGATGAGATGGTTGGATGGTATCATCGACTCAATGGACATGAATTTGAGCAAACTCCAGGAGATAGTGAAGGACAGGGGAGCCTGGCGTGCTGCAGTCACGACCCATGGGGTCACAAAGAGTCGGACACAACTTAGCAACTGAGCAACAGCAAATATATATAGTATGCATGTATATAATATGCATATATGTGTGCGTGTACACACACACACACACACACACCAGAGACCACTATATCCACTACCGCCGTGGCTCCCTGCCCTACTGCCCATCTGTCCAGCGCCCCTTCTCCCACCACAGTGGCCTCTCAGCACCTTCAGTGTCGTGCCGTCGCCCACTGCACAGCCTCCACGCCTGCCCTCCCCACATCTGAATCTCTCTCTTCTTCCACAAACGCCCCTCACCTACTAACTCGTACTAATCTTAAGGTCCCGGCTCCAAGGTCACTTCCTTGGAGCAGGCTGTGCTCTCAAATGAAGTCAGCTCCCCCAGCATAAGCTAATTTTTCCTGCACAGCAGCTTTCACCATTTATCACGTAATTAGGCTA
The DNA here is from genome assembly GCF_910594005.1 of Cervus elaphus. Taxonomy (NCBI): domain Eukaryota; kingdom Metazoa; phylum Chordata; class Mammalia; order Artiodactyla; family Cervidae; genus Cervus; species Cervus elaphus. The sequence continues at coordinate 21,441,233 of NC_057844.1, forward strand.
TTGTTTTGAAATAATATCTGTCCTCCTCAATGGACTTAGGAGCAAGGACCTTGTTTAACTTGCTCACCTTTGCGTCTCCAGAGCCTAGAACAGTATCAGCTGTTGTAGAGGTTTGGTTAATATCGGTTGCATGCGTGGATTTGGGCCTGATAACGAACCCAGTCAAGACAGCATAGGTGGAAGGGAGTCTGCCCCCGCAGGGCAGACTTCCTCCAGGTGCCATGAGTGTGCCCTAAAGCAGTGGTTCTCAAACTTAAGTCTGCAGTAGAATCACCTGGAGGGCTTGTTAAACTGCAGACTACTAAGTTTTATTCCCAGAGTCTTTGCTTCAGCGGGTCTGGACTGGGACAAGAAACTTGCATTTCCTACCGGTTTCCAGGTTATACTGAAGTTCCAGTTCCTGGGACCCCATTTTAAGAACCACTGTTCTAAGACATCAGGCAGTTTCCAAATGTCCTGCTAGAAGCAACCCGACTCCCAGGCTTTTCTATAAGATGAAAATCTGGTGTTTCCAAGACACAAAATTTTGGCAATCTCACACTTACATAGCTCTCAGCCATCAGTGGGCTGCAGAATCACCTGTAAAGATCCCCAAAGCTCAAACCTCGGGCATCAAGTTTCCATTAATCTGCATGGGAACCCAACATCTACAATTAAAAGCCCTCCTCAGGTGATTTTAAAGTACAACCAGGATGAAGAATCACTGAGATAACAGCTCATAAATTCAATTTATCATTGTTGCAGATGTCTAACCTGGAATTACTGAGGTTTATCCCAGAACCCTGCTGCGCCCTTTATTGGACTGAAGTCTAGTACCACACAACATCATTACAGGTAAAACAGAAGCCTGTCTCTTACCCCCAAATAACCACATTAAAGGAAACTGCTTGGAGTCAGAACTAGAGAACAAAGGGTAGGAGACCATTCATTCCTTCAACTCTTTAGCGCCAGGTATTTAAGTGCAAGGGACACAGTGATGGCTTGGACACAGTTTCTACAAGGATGGAACCAACAGTCTCAGGCTATGTTGCTGGAAAGTTTCAGGTAAGGATCCAGAAGACAGAGGACTGTGAACGTCAGAAGGACACAGAGATGAGGGGCAACAAGACCCCACTTGGTCCACAGACGCAGTCAGAATTGACAGAACCTACCTGACGTCCTCCAGGGGTCAGGGTATTCACTGTGGTCCCAGCAAAGCCAAGATGCTGAATGCAGGAGCAAAGGCATCTGAGACCTGCATGCAAAGCCAGGAAAACAACTTGATTGTGTGCACCTAAGCAGGCTGGGTTTGGAAGTCTGAGATACCACATGTAGGGCTATAGGCCGGGGAGCAGGGTTTGATATATTACCATTGGACTGTATCTTGGCAGGAAACCAGTTATGCCCGAGGATCCCACCCTGCTGCACCCTCCTTCAACTGGGGGGTTGGGGGATTCTGGCCATCAGAGAAAATGCATGCACACGTGCAAACATCACACTAGCAAAATGGGAACCATAACCACTTATGTCTGAGAAAGTTCCATACCTTTGAAATGCACGGCCCTCCAGAAGTAGCTGGCTAGGGACTAAAATCAACCCGAAGGCTCCTGCTTGGCTGTTATATTATACTTTGGGGCAGATGTAGATCCCAGCCACATGCCCTGGAAGCCGGTAGAACCCAGCCAAGCAGGATCCTGCAGGTGAACCAGCACCCTACCTGGCATCTGGAGGGCCCTGGGTATCCACCATGGTCCCAGCAAAGCTGAGAAGCTGATTGCAGGAGCAGAGGGGATTGCGAGCTGTGGAAATTAAGGGCCTACCCTCTGCCCACTTTTCCAGCTCAGCCCCATCTGAGAAGCACCAGAGAAGCTGTTTTCACCACTAGGGACACCCAGGCCCCACCCAGACCAGTTAACCCGGAACCGGAAGCTGGAGTCAGACAGAGGCTTTTTTTCCTTCCTTCCCTGAACCCACAGGCCCGTGAGGAGGGCTTGCTCTGCAGAAGAAGCGTCCTGATGGGGCCACTGCTGGGGAGAGGGCACGGGAGGGCTGGCCCTTCCCCCTGTCCTGGGGTCCTAGAATCAGCCAACTCATGCTCACTCCGACCGGGTAGAGAAAGGAGTGTTTGACCCCCCAGCCCTGCCTCAGGACACACAAACTCCCCTCCCCTGCTTCCTCTCTGCTGAATCTACCCCTTCCCTATTTGTCCGGCAAACATTTGTGGGTGAAGAGGCCCAGCATTTACTGAGCACTGCCCTGGCCCGGGCAGGGCCTGGGGCTGAGGAGAGAGCAGGAAACAGCAGGGGCGCTTACAGAAAACAGTCCAGAGCCCAGACACAGACCCCAAAGTGCAAGCAAAAAAGTGGACAACGTTTCAGGCAAGGGCTGCGATAACCCGGGGTGCTATTATCATACTGGAGTCATCTGGAGGGAACGGTTTCTGTGGAGTGCATGGTCAGAAAAGGCCTCTGTTCTGAGAACGTGGCATTTAAGTACAAACCTGAATCAGAAGCAGAAACTGGCTCCCCTGGGGCAGAGGGTCCCAGGCAGAGGGCTCAGCAGCCATGCAAAGGCACTGAGGTGGGAAGAGCCTGTGACTAAGGAACGCAGAAGACAAGGGCAGGGAGAGGAGAGCCAGAAGAAACCACCCAGTCTGTAGTCACACCTCATGGGAGGACCGGAGCAGAGAGGTGACATGACTGGCAGTTTTTAAAGATCGCTCTGGCTGCCATGCAGAGAATGGGATGAAATACAAGGAGCAGGGGAGGAACCAAGTAACAGGCACAGTTGTCCAGACCAGAGGCCGTGCCCAGCATCCAGGATACGCGATATCAAGCCCAGACTGCTGTGTGTGCCCAGCGAGGCCTCACTGGACAGTTCTGCAGAGGAACTGGGAGCATCGTTCCTGACTCTGCCCCACAGCCTGGTTCCTTGGCCCTCCCAGAGATGCGAGCCACCAACATCCTTTATAAAAATTCTACTTCTGCTCAATGCAGTCAAGAGTTGGGCTCTGTTCCTTGCCACTAAGAACTTTAACACGGTTAAGCATGTCTTGAAATCAAGAACAAACAAATCAGAGGTTCTTGTATGTTCAATGCAAGTGAAACACTGACCTAGCTCAATGTAGGACTGGAGAGCAGAAAAATATGGTAACATGATTTATTAATTAAAAGACTAATGACTCCAGTTTGCCAGACCTTCCTAAGTCTTTATTTGCTGACCCCATACACTTATTAACAGCTCTCTCTTTCACACTTCAAAGCTTCCTGGGATTTGGAGGATACGAATCATCTCTCCTTATTAATTCCTGGAGCATAGCTTTGATTCTGGGTCCCTAAGTTAAAGCTGCCTGACACGCCTCTATCTTATGGCCCAGCCAGCCACAACAGGAAACAACTCCTTTTATAATACCAAACAGCATAGCAACTGCAGGGGTGTGGGGCATCCATCTACAATAAGCCTTTTTAGTGACCATATCAATGCTCTCATTGTTAGGGGGGCTAAACTGTATCCCCCCTCCAAATTAATGTGCTAAAGCCCTAACTCACAGGACTTAGAACGTCACTGCCTTTAAAGATAAGAGTCTTTAAAGGGTAGTGAAGTTAGGGTGGCCACTAGTCTAACCTGACAGGTATCCTTATAAGAAGTGGAGATTAGGGGACTTTCCTGGTGATCCAGGGGTTAAGAAACCACCTTGCAATGCAGGAGACGAAGGTTTGGTCCCTGGTCGAGGAAACTAAGATCCCACCTGCCATGGAGCAACTAAGCCCATGCACTGCAAAACTCTAGAGCCTGAGCGCCTTAACTAGAGAGTCTACGCACTGCAACAAAAGCTCCCACGTGCCACAACTAAGACTTGAAGCAGCCAAATAAATAAATGTTTTTACAAAATTAATTAATAAGTGTTAGTCACTCAATCATGTCCGACTCTTTGCAACCCCATGGACTGTAGCCCACCAGGCTCTGCTGTCCATGGAATTATCAAGGAAGGAATACTGGAGTGGGTTGCCATTCCCTTCTCCCGGGGATCTTTCCAATCCAGGGATTGAACCTGGGTCTCCTGCATTGCAGGTGGATTCTTTACCATCTGAGCCACCAGGGAAGCCTGCAATTAATGAATACTATATTTTTAAATTATTTTAATTGGAGGATGATTACTTGACAATATTGCAATGGTTTTTGCCATACATCAACATGAATCAGCCACAGGGACACATGTTTCCCCCACCCCCCACATCCAGAGAGGAGATTAGGACCCAGACAAATACAGAGGAAACATCATTTGAAGACACAGGGAGAAGACAGCCATCGACAAGCCAAGGTCAGAGGCCACAGGAGAAACTAACTCTGCCAGCACCTTGATCTCAGACTTCCAGGCTCAAGAATTCCAAAAAAAACAAATCTCTGTTGTTGAAACCACCCAGTCTGGAGGACTTGCCATGGCAGCTCTAGCAACTAATACACTCACATAACACAACATAGACGGCATTCTCACAAACCCTCCACCTTACAAGAACTTTCCATTGCCCTGACCTACATACACGCCACGCCACTCAGCTGAGGGACCTTCAGCTGGGGCAACATGGGCAAGCTAATGTGCGCAGGCTGATAATCCAGACCAATTAATCTTCAGTACCTGGCGGCCCACTTCTGTGCAGTGACCAGCTATGGTTAGGGGTTAACTGGTGCTCCTTTAATCCAGGCTGATTGCCTGTCTCTGTGTATACAGGCCATAGGTTATAAAATATTAAGAACCTTAACCATGAACTTGACTCATGCCCACTGCTCCTGGCAAGGTTCTCCTGTCCTCAAACATAATACTTTGCTTTCACCCGTGCATCCTGGAGCCAGCTCGTGGGTCTGAAGGTTCTCAAAGAGAAAGGTTTGTCATGAGACTGGTCAGCTGTCTGCTATCAAGGCCTTTTATGGAGATCAATCAACAAGTCTTTATCAGGTACTCCTGACCCTGTGAGAGTTTCAAAGAAATACGACACTTGGTTTCTGCCCTCAAAACCACGTGACTGTACAGTTGCAATGGATGTGGTTCAAGAGCTTCAAAAGTTAAATACAAATAAAAGAGCTGAGTAACTAAGCAAAGACCAAGCCCGACTCCTGGTTCTGTGTCTGTTCAGCTGTGTGACCAAAGATAACTCTTCCACCTCTGAGTCTCAGCGGCCTCCTTTGCCAAATGAGGCTAAAAATACCTTCCTCACAAGGTCCTTTTATGAGAAGGGAACTAAACATTACATGGAGGGACTTCTCCGGCAGTCCAGTGGTTAAGACTTTACCTTCCAATGCAGGGGTGCAGTTTTAATCCCTGTCTGGGGAGCTAAGATTCCACATGCCTTTGCAGCCAAAAAACCAAAACATAAAACAGCAGGAATATTATAACAAATTCAATGAAAGGGTGACAGTGAAAGTGCTAGTCACTCAGTTGTGTCCGACTCTTGCAACCCCATGGACTGTAGCCCACCAGGCTCCTCTGTCCATGGGATTCTCCAGGAAGAATACTGGAGTGGGTTGCCATTCCCTTCTCCAGAGGATCTTCCCAACCCAGGGATCGAACCTGGGTCTCCTGCATTACAGGCAGATACTTTACCATCTGAGCCATCAGGGAAGCCCAACAAGTTCAATAAAGACTTTTAAAAAATGGTCCACACTGAAAAAACAAAAAACAGTATACGGAAAAAATGTTCAGTAAGTATCTAGCACCCAGGAGGCACTTCTTTTTAAAGAGAAGAAATTGACAAGTGTAGGCCATGCTTGAAATTGCCGTGAGAGAGGATAGGCTCAGGAAGCTGACACTGTAGAACCTAGTTTTCACCTCTGTCCAGTGTTTACTGAGCATCTACTATGTGCCAGAAACCCAGCTCTGTTGAGAAGACTAGGTCCTGAGATGCTCCCAGTTGGCTGGAAGCAGACAGAGTTTGTGCAAGGCTGACTTGGCTGGCCCTTCCCTGAAGAGATCCATCTGGACAAGTGTCATTCTCTCTTTCTCTCTCTCTCTCACACATACACACACACAGAGAGACACCTGTTCTACTGAAGTTCTCACTTTCCTTTGTAATTCAAAGTTTTGCCTATAACGGCACCAAGAGACCCACACAGATTAGCATCCATTTTCAGGCTTCTATAATGAGATGGGTTTTTGCTATTTCCTCTTCTACAGAAAATGAAAAGACAGACGAATGTCTGTGATGATTCGAAATACAAATCCATACAAATGTGTGATCTGTTTTCCCCTGAAGTCCTGATGTTTATCACAAGCGAAGGTCCTGAGGCAGGCAGTTGGGTTACACGGTCTGCTGATGCTTCGGAAGCTGACTTGTGGGATGAGAACGGTGGGACTGCACAAGGCTGGGCTGGAGGCTGAGCTGACCCCTCCCGCACTAACCAAATGGGATGAACAATTCAGCTCCATCCGCTACTGTCATTCTTCCAGGGGTTCCAGTCTGGGTGGCAGTGATACCTGAAGTCCAGTGGGGGTGGTGACATCATAGTTCTCTGTGGTCCACCTAAATTCAGGGAGGGCCCCAAGCAGATGCAAGGTAAGGGGTCATCAGTCAGACCAAAAAAGACCCCGGGAGGAGCAGTGGTCTCAGAGGGAGGCTGGGCCAGAAACCATAGGCACAGGGGCACATAACAGGAGGAATCAAGGTGTTCAAGGTAATAGGAGCCCCTGTTAGCCCAGGACTTAACCTGAGTCAACTTGTTTCTGTGTAATGTCTCCCGTGACCTGGCAACAACCTTAACAAGGAGTTCTTCGTGAACTTCATTTTACAGAAGAGGGAGCAGGAGTTTGGAGAGGTTACGAAGCAACCCAAGATCGCATGGCCAGTAGGCAGCAACCCACCCAGCTCTGACTCCCAGGATCTCATCTTTAACCGCTACATCCCACTGCCTCTAGGTAAAGCCTCTGGGCTTTCAGTAAACATGGGCTCATGCTCACAGCAGGCTCTCAGGAGCAAGATGAACTTCAGGCTTCACCCACTCAGGGAGAGTCTGCCTACATTTACGGACCTGAGTCAGGCACCCAGCCTCAGTTACTACAGCTGAGGAGGGTTGGGGGAGGTGGGAGTTAAGAGCTCAGGCAAAAACAAGTAAGAATTGAAACATTCAGGGCCTCCATTTCTTCTATCTCAGATACATAAAATAAACATTTGGATGGCAAACTGAGTTTTCTACTTTCTACTTGGATGTTTTGACAAATAAACTACAGATCATTGCATCTGCCTCACGTTCAGGAATTTTCTGAAACGATATTCTGATGTTTCATGGTCATTGTGGTCATTTGGAATGAATCTGGTAGGCCCAGAGTAGAAATGGCCGGTGTGTCACCCAGCATGTCATCTGCATGTTAACAGTTTTCATGAAGAGTTTTACTTGGCAGAAGCAAGCTGGGGATGCTCCTTGCAGTACCAGTCACTAGGAATGTTTATTTCATAAGAAGAATGCTGCTATGTTCAGATCCAAGTTGAAATGGACTTCCAGCCAGGGGACAGCAGGTGACACCAACATGGTGGATGTGAGGATGTCCCAGAAGTCTTTGGGGACCAGAGGGAGAGCCCCAGGCATCTCAGGAGTCTATCCAACCTCCGCATGTGGGAAAGGATGGCTCAACCCCTGCTAGGGCTTCGGGAAAAGGGAAAGAAAGTGGGTATAGGGAGGACCAGCCAAAGGGTCACTGGAGTCAGCAGCCAGAGCAGGGATCCTGGAAAGAAGCAAAGCATCACCTCCTCAGAAGTGTTTTTCCAGAGGCAAAACAGATCGGCGGAGAGAGGACAGGACTGAGTGAGCCTGAGCAGACATGATACATGGGGATGGGCCTTTGAAGCCTGTCCTTATAGTCCTGGGATGCAGCCCTGGGCTGGAGGAAAGGGTCTATGAGAGACGCTGCCTGGTTCAGACACATCTAAACATGAACTGGAGCTCCCAGAAGGCAAGGGTACCTCCACACGTAGGATCACGAGCCCCTGCACTGGATGCCTGGGGCTGCTGCCACAAAGCACCACCTACTGGTGGCTGAGAACAACAGAAGTGTCGTGTCTCACAATTCTGGAGGCCAAAAGGTCAAGCAAGATCAAGGTGCAGGCAGGGTTGGTTTCTCCTGAGGACTGTGAGGCAATGTCTGTTTCAGGCCTCCCACCCCCATTCAGCAGGTGTGCCAGCTGCCCTTGGCATTCCGTGGCTCACAGAAACATTACCATGGCCTCCGCCTTCATCGCCACTTGGCTCTGTCCCTGGGTGCTGTCCCTGTTTCCCCTTTTTAAAGGGGCAGGATTAGGGTCCATCCAAACAGCTTCATCTTTACTTGACCGCTTCTGCAAAAACCCTATCTCCAGATAAAGTCACATTCTAAGGAATCAGGGCACTAGGACGTCAATGCACCTTTTTGGGGTGGCATGATTTAATGCTCATCACCCCGTTTTTACCAGGCCTTCAAACAGTCAGTGCTCGTCAAACCTGGCTGTCCATTGGATATTAAAAACACCAGGTTTGGGACTACCCTGGTGGTCTAGCGGCTAAGACTGCACTTCCAATGCAGGGGGTCTGGGTTCAACCCCTGTTCAGGGAAGTAGACGTCCCCCAACCCCACGCCACAAATAAAGATCCTGAAGATCCCACATGCTACAGCTAAGACCCAGTGCAGCCAAGTAAGAAATAAAAAAATACCAGGCTCTAGGGTTTGTGGGAGAATGGACATATGTATATGTATGAGCATATGTATATGAATGGATATGAGTATTATATGTATTTGAATGGATACATGTATAAGTCCCTTCATTGTTCACCTAAAACTATCACAACATCATTAATTGGCTATTAGTTCAGTTCAGTTCAGTCGCTCAGTCATGTCTGACTCTTTGCAACCCCATGAATCGCAGCACGCCAGGCCTCCCTGTCCATCACCAACTCCCAGAGTTTACTCAAACTCATGCCCATCGAGTCGGTGATGCCATCCAGCCATCTCATCCTCTGTCGTCCCTTTCTCCTCCTGCCCCCAATCCCTGCCAGCATCAGGCTATACCCCAATACAAACTAAAAGATTAAAAAAAAAAAAATACCAGGCTCTACTCAGATTCTGATTCACTTGGGCTGGATGGGGCCCAGGCACCTGGATTTTCTACAGTTTTTCCCCAGCCAATCCAAAAGTATGGCCATGTCTGAGCACTTCTGTCCTGGGAGTAAAACACGGTGAAGAGCCAGAGACACAGGGCTGCCACCTCTGCCTGAGTGAGTCATGCGCCCACTGCTGGCACCTGGGCTGTGGCTGAGCAGCCTGGAGGAAGGTACTTGGATTGGAAACATCAGCTTTTTGGAACAGCATCAAATTATGGCCCCCAGTGTCTTAGGATGAGGGAGCCTGCGGTTTCCATGCTTTTCAACACTAAATTAAAAAGGCACAGCTAATCTTCCTCTTCATGAAGATATATTTACTGAGGCCTACCCTAAGGACAGTCTTGATGGTTTCCAGAGCAGGGGACTGCCTGGCAGGTCAAGAGCCATGGATTTTTAAATGACACTAAATATTTATAGAGAAAGCTCAGACTGACTCACCTTGCTGCAAGGTAAGACAGGAGATGACAGTCACAGCTCCAGCCCAGGAAAAGAGAAAAGCAAAGAAAATCTGGATGCCTGTGACAAACCCCTTAAACACCTACAGGCCTGATTGCATGCTACTCAAAATAATTTTTGCTCTATTTTTAAACACTGTGGAAATCAAAACTAAATTAATATGGGCTCAACTTTGAAGGGGGGAAAAAGGCAATATCCATAATGAACTGACAAGCTAATTAATGTATCTGAACAGAGCAAGAAAAACCATAGAAACTGATTGGAAATCATGTGGATTTCATTCATATGAGAGAGAAAGCAATTGAAGTATTCTCAGGCAAATTAATTAAATCTACAACGCACCCAGAATGCATGTTGCTCCAGCTTCCTGCTGAGTTCTGTGGGAGAGGCTTACCTTGCCTTCCCACCAGTAAGAATTTCTCAAATGCACTGTGAAAATGTGCTTTAGAAGCAGGACAGGAAAGACAAGCATGCAGTCGGATGTGTGTTTTTGGGCCTCTGTCATGGTCACCCTGTGAGGATCAAGCCCACCTCCGGCCTCTTTCTTCCTTTTGTCCTCAACACCCACCAACAGGTTCATCTAAACTCAGAATAACCGTGCACCACTGATGCTAAAGACAGGATGCCCAGCTGCTGCTGCTTAAGCCCCTTGGCTAGCACCAGCGAGGAAAAGCCTACAATCTAGTATTAAAATCATACTGCTATTCAGCTGGGAATTTTTCCTAAAGCCATGGTCACAGGTCCAGGAAGGTGTGACTTCTGCAAATACCAGATGGCGACTTAGTTGGGGGTTGGGGGTGGAGTGTTGTTTAAATACTCTCTTCCCTACCCTATCACAGGCAGGACCTAAGGCTTGGGAGTCAGGAATTGCCTGGTGGTCCAGCAGTTAAGAATCCACCTGTCAATGCAAGGGACACAGGTTTGATCCTTCATCCGGGAGGATCCCTCATGCTGTGGAGCAACTAAGCCCATGCACTACAACTCCCAAGCCCATGTGCTGCAAATCCTGAGCCCGCATATCTAGAGCCTGTGCTCCATGACAAGAGAAGCCCAAGCTCCCCCCAACTAGAGAAGGCCCGCACGGCAACAAAGACTCAGCACAGCCAAAAATACATTAATTAAAGACTCAGGAGTCAGGAGATGGAGACTTGATTCCCACCAGCTGTGTGTATTCCAGTCAACCTTCAACACAGCCCCAGTTCATGCTCTCACTGTGCCCTTTACTTTCCATACCATAATAAAAATTATTCTGCTTTTCAATCTATTTATGTTCTGACTATCCTCTGATAAGACTGTGAATCCCTGTGTGGACAGGACTGTGTGTAATCCACTGCTCACTCCTGTATATAGCACAGTGCTATCTCCAAAAGTCACATTCCTTTTCAGCCCTAATCCCAGGTGGTTAGCTGCACAGAGCAGGACCTCAGAATGCACCTGTTGAATCAGGGACCACATTCATTCACAATGAAGTGAAAGCCATGGATAAGACAGTGCACCCCTTTCTACCTGGGATGCTTCTGTCTCAAGACCTGGCAGTCCAGCCACAGAAATGAACTCACCTGAGCATCTGAAAGAATTATAAAACTAACTCCTCGACAGAGGATAAGGGCTGAGAAGAATGAACTAAAAATGAAAGACTCTCCAGCATAAGGAGGTGGGTCTTATGGGATGACTTATGTGCCCTAAAAGGATGCTGAAGTCATGCTAATCAAAGGTGCCTGTGAAGGGACCTTTGGAATTAGAGTCCTGGAGACGTAATCAACTTCAGATGAGGCCCCACTCAATTAGGGTAAGCCCCGAATCCAGCATGACCGGTGTGTTTATGAGAAAGCCATGTGGTGACAGAGATCACAGTGACGTGTCCACAGGCCAAGGAAGGCCAAGGACTGTTGCCAGCCCCCAGAGGCTGGGGGCGCTGCAGGAAGCCAGGTTCTTCTGCAGAGCCCCTCAGAGGAGCCAAAGCCACCAACTGCTTGATTTCCAGCTTCTGGCCTCCAGGACTGGGAGACAATATTTCTGTTGTTACAAGCCACCCAATTTGTGGTACTTTGTTACACGAACCCTAGGAAGCTAACTCAGTGTGGGTGGTCACATGCACATGGGGGAAGGGTAGACTGATGATTGGTCCATATCTCAAAACTATTACTATTATTATATCTTGTTGTATAATATAATAATATATAATACATATTTAATATTTATAATATTAAGCATAATAGAATTTCTACTAAATATATCATACAATGTATATGTATTACATATACTCTATAATATAATAATATATATAATTATATACATATTATATATAATATAATACACATATGTAGTATGGGTGTGTGTACTTAGTTACTCAGTCTCTTTGCAACCCCACAGTCTGTAGCCCACCCAGCTCTGTCCATGGGGATTCTCCAGGTAAGAATACTGGGGTGGGTTGCCATGCCCTCCTCCAGGGAATCTTCCCAAACCCAGGGATCAAACCCACATCTCCCACATTGCAGGCAGATTCTTTACCGCCTGAGCCACCAGGGAAGCCCAAGAATAGTGGAGTGAGTAGTCTATCCCTTCTCCAGGGGATCTTCTTGACCCAGGAATTGAACTGGGGTCTCCTGCCTTGCAGGCGGATTCTTTACAAGCTGAGCTACCAGGGAAGCCCATATATAATATAATTATATATAATTATTGTGATCATATATAATTATTATAGTATATAATAATTATTGATATTGTTACATATTTATTATACAGAGTACAAGTATAATTTTATAATTACAATAACTATTACTATAGCTAGTCCTTTTTGAGTACATTCTCTGTGCTAAGCACTAGATATGACTTCATGTAGTCCTCCATTCCTTCTCCCTGTCCATCTGAGAGGCAGGTAATATTATCATTCCTACTTTACAGATGGAGGAAAATAAGGCTTTGCAAGGTGAGTAATTTGTCCATGACTGGAATTCAGGGTTTGCGATTCCAGCACCTGTATTTCACACCCCCTCTCCAAGTTTTCCAAACTATCTGTGCAGTTGACTGCCTTCTCCAGCAGCCAGCCCTGGAAGGCATCTTGCAAGACTGCCTGTCCTTTTCTACTTATGGGCTGGGATAAAATGAGAGAAAGAACGACCAAGGCCACTGGCCCCATAACCAGGAGCCCTGCACCTGCCCCGGGGGTTCACTCAATTCTCAAAGCTAAAATCCACCCCCTTGTGGACAAAAGTACTTGAACTCATACAACCCCACAAACAGCACTCCCTGGGCAGACAGAGCAGGCAAATGAGCAAATGTATTTTATTTTCCCCCTCCGGCTGCTCCACACGGCATGTGCGACTTTCAGTTCAGTTCAGTCACAGTCGTGTCTGACTCTTTGCAACCCCATGGATTGCAGCATGCCAGGTTTCCCTGTCCATCACCAACTCCCAAAGCTTGCTCAGACTCATGTCCATCGAGTCAGTGATGCCATCCAGACATCTCATCCTCTGTCGTCCCCTTCTCCTCCTGCCCCCAATCCCTCCCAGCATCAGGGTCTTTTCCAATGAGTCAACTCTTCGCATCAGGTGGCCAAAGTATTGGAGCTTCAGCTTTAGCATCAGTCCTTCCAATGAACACCCAGGACTGATCTCCTTTAGGGTGGACTGGTTGGATCTCCTTGCAGTCCAAGAGGCTCTCAAGAGTCTTCTCCAACACCACAGTTCAAAAGCATCAATTCTTCGGCGCTCAGCTTTCTTTATAGTCCAACTCTCACATCCACACATGACTACTGGAAAAACCATAGCTTTGACTAGATGGACCTTTGTTGGTAAAGTAATGTCTCTGCTTTTTAATATGCTGTCTAGGTTGGTCATAGCTTTCTTTCAAGGACCAAGGTCTTTTAATTTCATGGCTGCAGTCACCATCTGCAGTGATTTTGGAGCCCAAAAAATAAAGTCTCTCACTGTTGCCATTGTTTCCCCATCTATTTGCCATTAAGTGATGGGACCAGATGCCATGATCTTAGTTTTCTGAATGTTGAGCTTTAAGCCAACTTTTTCACTCTCCTCTTTCACTTTCTTCAAGAGGCTCTTTAGTTCTTCTTTGCTTTCTGCCATAAGGGTTGGTCATCTGTATATCTGAGGTTATTGATATTTCTCCCAGCAATCTTGATTCCAGCTTGTGCTTCTTCCAGCCCAGCGTTTCTCATGATGTACTCTGCATATAAGTTAAATAAGCAGGGTGACAATATACAGCCTTGACGTACTCCTTTTCCTATTTGGAACCAGTCTGTTGTTCCATGTCCAGTTCTAACTGTTGCTTCCTGACCTGCATACAGGTTTCTCAAGAGGCAGGTCAGGTGGTCTGGTATGCCCATCTCTTTAAGAATTTTCCACAGTTTGTTGTGATCCACACAGTCAAGGCTTTGGCATAGTCAAAAAGCAGATGTTTTTCTGGAACTCTCTTGCTTTTCTGATGATCCAGCGGATGTTGGCAATTTGATCTCTGGTTCCTCTGCCTTTTCTAAATCCAGGTTGAACATCTCAAAGTTCACGGTTCATGTACTGTTGAAGCCTGCCTTGGAAAATTTTGAATATTACTTTGCTAGCATGTGAGATGAGGGCAATTGTGTAGTAGTTTGAGCTTTCTTTGGGATTGGAATGAAAACTGACCTTTTCCAGTCCTGTGGCCACTGCTGAGTTTTCCAGATTTGCTGGCATGTTGAGTGTAGCACTTTCACAGCATCATCTTTTAGGATTTGAAATAGCTCAACTGGAATTCCATCACCTCCACTAGCTTTGTTTGTAGTGATGCTTCCTAAGGCCCACTTGACTTCACACTGCAGGATGTCTGGCTCTAGGTGAGTGATCATACCATCATGATTATCTGGGTCATGAAGATCTTTTTTGTATAGTTCTTCTGTGTATTCTTGCCACCTCTGCTTAATATCTTCTGCTTCTGTTAGGTCTATACCATTTTTGTCCTTTATTATGGACCTTAGTTCCCTGATAAGGGATGGAACCTGCACCCCTGTGCATTGGAAGTGCAGAGTCTGAACCACTGGACCATCAGGGAAGTCTCGCAAATGTACTTCTTTTATCATTTGTATGCTCAATTGCATCTAATTGGCTGTGGAGAGAATAGCAATCCACCAGCATTGTTAAAGACATGCTCTTTCCTTTTACCTGGGGACAAATCCCTTTAGGCTGGACCTCCCTTAAAAAGAGAAATTTCAGCAGACAAGTGGCAAAACAGGTGCTCAATGGGCCCCACTCTTCTTGGAAGACCGAGGGGCTTCCAGGGCCTGGAGTTATTCCACACAGGGTCACATCTGGACCTGATACTTCCTAGAAGTATTTTAGGGCAAATCTCCTCTCTATGCTTCCATCTCTGATCTATACAATAGGAACCATAGCCGACACCTAGGTGGCATGAGGATTAATGAGAACTGGATAAGACCCTTAGCTGAGTGCCTGGGCTCAAAACGGGAGCCACTGTTTTCTCTTTTTACACCCCCAGCTGGCCTCTAGCCCCTGTGCCCCAACCCCAATTGCCCTAAGAGTCAGTGGCCAGAATGCAGTCCTGGGCACTCCCCTGGTACATGTGTACCTTTCCCAACCCCTTCTCCCTCACCTCACTGTCACTGGCATCCCAAAGGATAGAAAGAAAACTGAAATAACCACAAACTACTCTATATATCAGACTAGATGAGTGAAATCACAGATATTTGGGGTTTCCTTTTATTTTTATCCTATTAAAATGAGGAACATCCACCTAACAAACAGGATGGTTATGAAGAGTAAATGAGATAATCTTTATAAAAGGCTTAGCATGCCACTTAGTCAATAAAAGTCAGCTCTCATTTTTAAGAAAAAAAAAAAATCTAACTGAAAACAAGAATATATTTTCTAGAGCTTCATGATTGCCAAACTACATTCATATGCTTTATTTCATTTATATACGCATGACTGTCAGATGAGTTTATTATTGCCACCACACAGATCAGGAAACTAAGGTGTAAGGATGTTGAAGACTGGCCCTGGGTGGCTTAGTGGGCAGCATCATGGCAGAGTCAAGAGGTCCAAGGCCATGATCCTGTTTATGGACCCACCATGAGGGGCTGCAGGGTGCAATGTCTACCCAGGGGCCTCAGCTGCTGCCCCATCCTGCCCCACCCCACAGCTCCTGCGGCCCATGGGCTGCTTCCTGCGTCTGTCTGACAAAGAAGCCCAGTACTACTTGGTCCTTACGTCTGAGTCCAGGCTCCGCTGACTCTCTGTTAAGAGGCTTTTTTTTTTTTTAATGTGGACCATTTTTAAAGTCTTTATTGAATTATTTACAATATTGCTTCTGTTTTATTATGGTTTAGTTTTTTTGGCCCTGAGACATGTAGGATCTTAGCTCCCCCAACCAGGGACCAAATCTACAACCCCCTGCATGGGAAGGTGAACTCTTAACCACGAGGCTTATATCAGCAAAGTCCCTCCCTGTTAACTCTTGAGTCTAGAAATCAGACATCCATCCCTGGTCAACATGAGCCCCTCCCCCTTGACAGAATCAGTTAAGCTACAGGCCTGGTGGGTGCATGAAGGAGGCTGACTTCCCCCAAAATGACAGGCAGGACGCAGAGACCCAGGGCTGGGACAGGAAGCTGTTTCTGGCAGGCAGACAGCAGTTCACAGCTCACAGTTCACAGTTCACAGCAGTTCACAGTTGTCTAGTCTCCTGGTGCCCAGGATGAGAAGAGACCCCACTTTACTCAGGATCCACCTGGGAAACCAAGGGCAAAGCTGCTGAAGTATTTCTTTTTTCCTATTTATATAATGGCTCAAATACTACTCTTTCTCATCTCATCTGGAAGAAGTTCTGAGTGAAAAATAAGATCTATATAGTATTTTGAATTCTTTGTTTTTTGAGGGGGATGTTTAAAGAGTCACTTTCCCTTTCATTCATTCATTCATTCACTCAGCCAACAAATGTGTATTAAGCTCCTTTTACATGCCAGACTCTGTTCTCAGGATTGGAAATACAGCTGTGAGCAAGAAAGAACATCGCCTAACCTCATGGAGCACAATGTCCAGAAAATCCAGACCCAAAGCGCCAGAACCCAATACACCATCTCACCATTATTCTCCTAGGTATTTTGGATAGCACTTTTTTCAATGAACTGCTCCCAGTGAATGCAGCACTACTCTGCTTCCAGGATGAGAAACCAGGTGTACTAGAAAATGCAAACAAATCTAGATATATATTGAGGCAAACAATAGGTGGTAAAGATAATACACTGTCCAGTCTGAGGTATGCGAAATGACTTTTTGTAAATGATGCCTCATCCTATATTTTAACCGGCATGAATGAACACCCGTATGCTGTGTTTAAAACTGATAAGCTTTCCACCAAAACCATTCCTTTGCTTGTAAACATGTTTTCCTCAAAAATCACTTGGAATTGTAAACATGCTTATCCCATTACCAATAAATACATGGCTACCTCTTCTAAAGGAGATAAACATATGCTGTATGCCAGTCATAAACATGTTTTGGACAGTACAGAGAAAATAAGGAATACATTGGTAAGTTGTGGCAACTTGCAAAGAACTTATACGGACAATCGTGTAATGTCTCACATGGAATCAACGTGGTGGATACACCTGCAAACCCATGGACTGTGAAGGGAGGCCAGGTTGCCCAGGCTCCCCAGTTGGCATCCAGTCCCAACTGCCAGACCACATGAGTGCTGACAACATCTCCCCGATGTGGCCTCAGCAGGATACAGTCTGCCGTGTCTGACCATAAGGGGCTCCCGCCTTTGAGGAAGGTGGAAAAGGAGATCTCTGCCAATGGATACCACTGGACACGCTGGCTGAGACTTGAGTGGCGGCCACAGCAGTGAGGGAGAGCTGGTCCCAGACAGGTGGGCGTGCCTTCCACCCCCACCTCTGTGCTGGCCCAAAGGGACCCCCGAGTTCAGTGAAGGAAATAAAGGCCTGAACCTCATTTAGGGTGAGTGGTGTTTGTGCCTGATGGTCCCGACTCCTTGACATCCTATACCAGAGTCTCTGTTTTGACTTGAGGTGTAATTCCTCAGGACAAATTCCCATCACATCATTACAGGCAGTGCCAAGCCCAAAAAAGCAATTGCGGGGAGCCACCACATGTGAGAGTCCCCATTTCTTCTTCAACAATCAGGTTGGGGTGCTACTGGTGTGAGGATGCTCCTGGGGATGAGGCAGGGGGCCTTTAAAGCGCAGCACTGGACTTCCCTGGTGGTCCAGTGGTTAAGAATCCACCTGCCAAAGCAGGGGACATGGGTTCGATCCCTGGTCTGGGAAGACACCACCTGCCAAGGGGCAACTAAGCCCATGCGTTGGAACCACTGAAGCCCACGCGCCCTAGAGCCAGCGCTCTGCAACAAGAGAAGCCACCGCCACAAGAAGCCCACACACCGCAGCTAGAGGGTAGCCCCACACTTGCTGCAACTAGAGAAAGCCTGTGCCCAGCAACAAAGACCCAGTGCAGCCAAAAACACATTTTTTAAAAAACAGTAATTTTAAGGCGCAGCATTACTCTCAAGGGGCACAACCTCGTGACAGACCCTGCCTTGTCCATGGAGACCTCCACCCCTCACAGCCTCGGCTAAAGAGCCGGCAGTACTGATGGGCCTTCATCACCCAAAAATCAGCCCACCTGGCTCCATCAGGGGCCTCCCTGGGCTCAGCCTTGTGTCTGCCACCCAGCACCCACACTCTCTTTCCCACTTGGCTGGTTGGGGTCAGCGCATTGAGGGCCGGATCTGTGCTTGTCACTGCTATTCCTACGGGATATTGTGTCTCTGGCTTATGCATCCAGGAACATTCCAGAACTGTGCCGACATCTGAGGTTTCTTTGCTGGGCCCCCTTTCCCAGCATCACTGACCCCACCGCCAATCAAACCACATCACTCTTAACCACTATCACTAGTATGTTGAAAAGAGAAATGATGTTTTTTAAACCTCGCTCCCACCCACCCTCCACCTCCTCATCTCCAGTACGGGCGTGATAACAAAATGTGTGTGCTGGGAATGCTGCTTCAGCTGTTGTTTAATTTTTGGCCACTCTTCAGAGCACGTGGGATCTTAGTTCCCAGACCAGGGATTGAACCCGTGCTCTGCTACAATGGAAGTGTGGATTCTCAAGCACTGGCCCTTCAGGGAAGTTCTGCCTATGTTTTTAAAATCACCTCCTCACACTGTGACTTCCCTCACTGCAATGTCTCAGCAGCAGATCAGATGGCGGGGGCACAGCTTTCCGGGGCTGCTCTGACAGCTCGGGCCCCCAAGGGCAGCACACGAACCCCGCGAAGCACTGTGCCCAGGAACACTTGCAAAGTTAGACCGTTCCCAAAATGCCTTTAACGGTTTACTAGTTGCTCTCTCCACCCCCGCCTCCAAACGAGATCATTTGCTTTAATGTGCAGTGTGAACATAGAAGAACTGATTGTGTGGATGTATCCACATGCCTTCCTACTCCCAGGCTCTTCCCTGGAGTCTTCAGGGTCTGCCCAGGGACCACAAGGCCCTTCCTTCCATCCTAACTCCTCCCTCGGGCAGAATGTGTTTAAAGCCACAACTTAAACACTCACCGGATTCCCCAGCCTTGCCGACTGTGCTCCCATTCATAGCCCCCTGCACAGGTGCCTAGCGGCTCATGATTTTTTTCCCCAGACTGTGGCTTCCATGTGGCCAGCAGCAGACGTTTCTGAAGTGGCTGGCTCGGGGCACAGGGACAGTGTGTCGGAAGTGAACATCTGTACAGCCCTCACAGCGACCGCAGGAGCCAGCCCAGCCCACAAGGAGCTCCCTCTCCTGCCTCGGGTTTAAGGGCCTCCTAAGTGGGCTTGTGATCTGTCCAAGTCTCTTCTTGTGTATTCGCTGTATTTCAGCAGCTTTGCCCACATGCCTGTCCAGCCATGTCGTCCTGCAAAAGCAGGGTCCTGACTCGTTGGGTTCACAGGAGGTCACTGGTGTTTTCAGAGCTGAGTCTAGCCAGAGGTGCCTCTTGAGGCAGTTCAGGGACGACAAATACATTTCTTTGCATGGTCGATGGGGGACTGAATGTTTATCCCTCCCTGCCACAAATTCATATTTTGAATTCCAAATCCTCACTGTGATGGTAATAGGAGGTGGGGCCTTTGGGAGGTAACTAGGTTACAAGGGTGGGGCCCTCATGAATGGAATGGTGCCCTTATGAGAAAAGACATTAGAGAGCTGACCTCTCTCTCTGTCTGCCACGTGAGAATACAAGGAGAAGGCAGCTGGCTGTCTGCTGACCAGGGAGCAGGCCTCCATCAGACACAGAATCTGCTTGATCTTGGACTTCCCAGGCAGAATTGTGAAAATAAATCTCTGTTGTTTGAGCCACCCAGTCTGGGTTATTCTGTCATACCAGGCTGAGTTGGCCAGGACATGAACCAACTACGATAAATCAGAAGTGGTTCCCTTGAGAATTCCCTGGTGGTCCAGTGGTTAGGACTCCATGTTCTCACTCCCAAGGGTCTAGGTTCAATCCCTGGTTGGGGAACTAAGATCCCCTAAGCCACACAGCATGCCCCCCACCAAATGTGGCTCCTACAAACCCCACTCAGAGAAGCCTTGGAGGTCAAGGCCAGGTTCTCAGGAAATACTGTTGTAATAGATCACTGATGCCCACAGTTCTGCAGTGAGAGAGAAGAGGCCCATGTCCTGGGTTGCAGCCCTTGGGTAGATTTTTCACACTGATTTTTTCCTGCCAATCCCTGACACTGGCTTAGTGAGGATTGGCCTTTCCTGTCTAGTTAACCCTGACTGAAGGCTAGAGAGTATAACATGGCATGGTCTCAAGTCTTCTTGTTTTATTATCACTTTTAAAATCCAACTGATAAAAACGGCCAAAATGCTAATCACACTGAAATGTATGAGAAAGTAACACCGAAAACAAGCTCTTCAGAACCAGAATATCCAAACACAGTTCAATGCATTTTTTCTGTTTCCAACCTTAGTTCCTCTCTGCCTAATTTTCTCTGTTTCCAGATTATTTGTAGCCAGCTCTGAGGCCGAGTTGCTCTTCACGGTGGTTCCAGACTGCAGAGCAGCGGGGCTGAGCACCAGAGCTCATCAGTGTGAATAAGCCCACGACCCACCCTGCACCCAGCTTGACCTCTAACTGCACGAACCTGGGCAAGTACCTAGAGCTCTTCAAGTCTGTTTCATCATCTCCAAAACAGGGATAATAATACATTCCTCATATGACTGTTGGGAGGATTCACTGCAATAGTGAATGGAAAGGATGTAACACCGTATCTGGAACATAGTAAGTGCTCAATAATGGTCACTGTTTTTGTTGCTATAATTACAGTAAATATCCTCACAAATGGAGGCTCCCCGAGCAGGGTAAACCAATATGCCAGCAAGGTCAAAACAAGCTTGATTATCTTTGCTTAAATGGTTGGAGAACACAGAGGCTTATACAGGTTCACCTCTGAGCACACAAAAGAAAAACTGCTGCCCATCTTTCATTCATTCACACCTTGAAGTATTTAACCTACACAGGAAATATTTTCTGTATGTTCAGCTCCCAAGTATTTTCTTTTAGTTTGTTTTTAACTGGAAGATAATTGCTTTACAATGCTGTGTTGGTTTCTGCTCTACAACATCGAGAATCATACCACCTCCCTCCTGAGGCTCCCTCCCACCTGACTCCCAATCCTGACCCTCTAGGTCATCACAGAGCACCGGGCTGGGCTCGCTGTGTTACACGGCAAATTCCCACTAGTTATTTCACACATGGTAGCCTACATATAGGGCTTCCCACTCAGTCATTTTTTCTAGAGGATATAAAAGCACTCTAAAATGATACATTCTTAGAGTCAGGTAGGAAGAAATGCTTGCAGAAGTCACACTTCTGCCAACCTTCTCAAATTTGGGAAACCTTTTTATAAGCATCTTCCCAGCTCCACCATGGGCAGAGAGTGAATGCGCTTCTGCTCAAATAATTGCAACCACGGGGAACTCAGCATTGGGAGACAGCCCTTGTAAGCTACCATGGTCCTCCTCGTGGAGGGCTCTTTTTCTTAACCACATCAGCATCAACATCAAAAGTCTGCACTCAGGGAACAAGACTCGAGGCCCCTGAGAGCTGGCTGAGCCCGGGTGGCTGGTCCACGGCCACCTCCACCGGATCTGGCACAGCACCTCAGGACCCGGCGCGAGCAAGAGCTGCTGGATGGACGGGTGGGAGGGTGGGAGGGTGGGAGGATGGGTGGATGGATGGGTGGGTGGATAGATGGGTGGATGGATGGGTGGGTGGATAGATGGGTGGATGGATGGGTGGGTGGGTAGATGGGTGGATGGGTGGGTGGGTGGATAGATGGGTGGGTGGATGGGTGGGTGGATAGATGGGTGGGTGGGTGGATGGATGGACGGGTGGGTGGGAGGATGGATGGATAGATGGGTGGGAGGGTGGATAGATGGGTGGGTGGATAGATGGGTGGATGGGTGGGTGGATGGATGGGTGGGTGGATGGACGGATGGATGAGTGGATGGGTGGGTGAGTGGATGGGTGGGTGGGTGGATGGGTGGATGGGTGGGTGGGTGGATGGATGGGTGGGTGGGTGGGTGGGTGGATGGGTGGGTGGATGGGTGGGTGGATGGATGGATGGGATGCCTACTCTGGATGCTATAGAATAAGTTATACATATTTATTCCCCCATCATACTACAATTTAGAGTTCAAGGCACGCAAAAAATGCACAGTCTCCACATTGAAGATCTGGGGAAATTTCATGTGAAATAATTCTAGAGTTGTAACTCTCCTAAGAGCTACAAACTACTCCAGGCTTGAGTGTCAGCAATTAACTCCACTTGAAAGTGAAACACCTGCTGATTATAGGGGTGTGAGAGGTGGTCAGATGAAAAAGAGTCTCATTCTTTTTCAAATATTAACTCTAACAGATGCCTGAGAGAAAATTACTGAGAACTGCATTCATTTCCAACTGTCTTCTTCTTTTCTTTAATCTCTAACGACATGTAACCTACCATGTATTTTGTACTTAATACAACACCTGCGAACCTCATAGAAATGTCTGCAACTCTGAATTAGGTCACAAGGACAGACTTTGGACAGAATCTGTTTATTCTTCCCCAAAATGTGCCTTCACTTAACTGACAACACAGTCTCTTTCTTATATTGAGTCACCAGATTTATTAACTGCTATATCTCCAGAACAAGATTGCTTAGAGTACTTATAATATTTATTGTATTACATATAAATAAATAAATGCATTCACTTTTATTAATAATAAATAAGGCAAGGCACCTTGTTCCAAACTGATTGTGCTATATTTTGCTTCTTTTCCCCCCTTTTTTTGCAGAATGTCATTTGCTAAAAGTTTCAAGTCATGCCCAATGACTAATGTATTGTTCTCTTCCCAGGAGGGGGGGAGAAGCATGAGGTACCTGGTACCCAGCAAAAGCCCTAACGGCAGAGTTATCAGTGAAATTCCTCCAAGTGACAAAGGGCTACAAGAGGGGTTCCTCGCTGGTACAACCAGGTCACAAGCCTAAGAAGGCTTGACGGGTGTGGCTGGCTCCCTCCCCAGGGCCCGCTCTGTTTCCGATCTGGGCTTTGCTGGCCAGGCTAGGCTCCTGCCCCTGGCTCTCTGTGGGACCTCAGGCTCCAGGAATTTGGACCGAGTGGTAGAGACATCGCCGACAGAGACGGCAACTGCCAGCTTCCTCCCTATGCTGTCTTGTGATTCAAAGCAGATTCTGCTCAACTTTTTTAAAAGGGGGAGCACGTTAACACCGGAGACCCACAAGAACAGGAGTCAGCAAGGAAACTCGGACAGTCCCATCCAAGAGAAGGTGAGTGAACAGCTCGTCTGCAGTGAATCATGGCAGGGACGTGGTCACGGGGAGCCTAAGGGCATGAAGGGTTGATTCCTGCATCCCTGGGGGAAATGATAGGAGCATCAAGACCACTGGGACTTGGTCATTTAGAAAAGACCCTGGACTGGGGCTTCCAAACACACACAGAGAAAGACCCCCACACCTGTGCACACCCCCACCCCATGATGCCTTTGTGCTCAGGTGCAGAAGGAAAGAGCTGAGAAAAAGAGGATACTTTTCCATGCGGGGCCTTTATCTGAAATAAACACCGTTGAGCCCAGTGGCTTTACATGCGAACTTCTCATCCTCAGATGACTTCTTTGGGCTGGGACCCTCTCTCACCAATCCTGCCTGATATCAAAGTCAGACAACTGAACAGAAGTTGCCACAGGCTGTCCGTGTGGCACAGTCACTGAGACCACCTTGTGCCTCGCTTTCCTCTTCTTTGCATTAATTTCCAGCAAACGCACTCTCTTCCTTGAAGGGGTACATCTCTGTAGCGGGAGTTCTATCTGTAGCATTCTACTCTCTGTGAAAGTGTCCTTTTTATGAAAATAATTCACATCACAAGCATTCTGATATCCTAGGCACAGTTAGCTCATGGATCAATATTTTAATGTGCATTTATATGCCCAATCTTTCATGGATCACCCAGAGGAGACCAGGACTAGAGTCCCAGACCTGTTTCCATCCCCATGTTTTCTTAAATGACCCACTGAAGTCTCTAAACCTCATCATCTCTATATTTGCAATATAATAACAGCTACCTTATAAGATTGTTGTAATGATTAACTGAGAAAATACAAAGTCCTTTTTAACAGAGTATATTATTTGTTATTACTATTATTATTACTGATAGACTTGGCCCAGCTCTGAGCTAACTAAGTACTGAGAAAAATGATGAGACGTACTTTTCATGTTTCTGAGCCAACATAATGCTTCTGGTCTGACCAGAGCTGCACCCAAGGTCATGCATGTAGTAAGTGACAGTTGCTCAGTCACCCAGTCATGTCCAACTCTTTGCGACCCCACGGACCACCAGGCTTCCCTGTCCTTCACCATCTCCTGGACTTTGCTCAAACTCATGTCCATTGAGTCAGTGATGCCATCCAACCATCTCATCCTCTGTTGTCCCCTTCTCCTCCTGCCTTCAATCTTTCCCAGTATCAGGGTCTTTTCCAAAGACAGACCAGGCCTAAAATCCAGGTTTTCCAACTCACAGTTTGATTTCCAGCGAGTGTTTCTATGGCCGATACAGAGACGCATTCCGCTGCGGGCAGAAGGGTGATGGGTAACAAGCCTGCGAAGCGATCCTCGGCCAGCCCCAGGCCCGCTTCTCTGCAGGATGGAGTGGCTCCTGCCTCACTTGCATCTCTTCCCTCCCCTGCAGGAGCCATGAAGTCTCTCCTGCTGGCCCTCTTCCTCCTTCACGCCTGCCCCTCCGGAGGAGCCAGCAACCTCCATGAGGACCTGACGCTGCTGAGGACGGACCTGGCGCTTCGCCTGTACCGGAGCGTGGCCACAGCCGGCAACCAAACCAACCTGGTCCTCTCCCCCGCCGGCGCCTTCATCCCGCTGGAGCTCCTGCAGTTCGGAGCCCGGGGGAACACCGGCCGGCAGCTGGCCCAGGCCCTGGGCTACACCGTCCACGGTAAGTGGGCCGCTGCTCCTCCTACTCTGCTGCTCACGCCCACTGCCCTGCTCACACTCACGGCCCTGCTGACACTCACACCTGACCTCACACTCAGGCTGCCTCGGGTGGCAAGCAGAGAAGGCTGCCCACTGGCAAGTGTGCAACAGAAGGCGTTGACACTCTACGTCGTGGTGGTGGTTGTTTAGTCCCTCAGTCTTGTGCATGGACAGTAGCCCACCAGACTCCTCTGTCCGTGGGATTCTCCAGGCTGGAATACTAGAGTGGGTCGTCATTTCCTTCTCCAGAGGATCTACTCCACCCAGGGATCGAACCCACGTCCCCTACATTGCAAGGCAAACTCCCCACCACTGAGCCACCAGGGAAGCCCACATCGTGGTTACTCTTGATAAAATTTCTAAGGTTCCCTTCTACCCTTGGGTTTGGCGGCAATTTCTCAATTGCATTTTACAAGCCCTTTTAGAATGCTTACTAGATGCCAGAAACTGCTAGAAGCACCTTACCAATACAATCTAATTCACTGTAGCAACAACCCTATTGAGGTAGGTAGTTATCTCATCATCCCTATTCTAGAGATAAGTCAATTTAGGCACACAGCGTGTAAGCAAGTTGTCCAAGGTCACACAGCTAGCAAGTGATCAAGCTGGAACTCAAGCCCAGGCTGTCTGGTTCCAGAGCCCATCCCACTGTCACAAATGTGTGGCTTCTAGGCAGAGTCATAATTACCAACATAATTCGACATTTATGAGTTTAAGCTGGAATTCAAGCCCAGGCTGTCTGGTTCCAGAGCCCACCCCGCTTTCATAAATGTGTGACTTCTAAGCAGTCATATTTACCAACATAATTCAGAACACCTCTGCCAGTGGGGGCAAGAGTCTTGTGATGCCAGGCCAGCCACACCTGGCCCCACTTGGGGCCTCTGGCATGGCCTGGCCCTGGTCCCAACCTCCCAACTCCATCCGAACACAAACACTTTACACACACCTTTTTTGTCTAAGAATAAGATGCCAGTGAAAAAGGAGGAGAGTTAAAATTATATAAATTAATCCTTTTTTAGAGCACCCAGGAACTAATACCGAGACAGTCACAGCAAGAGCTCCCTTGGAGTTGGCATCTTGAGTTGGCAAGGTGAACACTCCAGACAGCAGGCCACAAGGCACTACCTGTGTGTCCTGTCCCCACCCCACCCCCATCCATACCCTGTCCTCTGCCAAAATAATTCTTGTGAGACCACTGGCCGACCTGCAAAGGTTTTCTCTCTTAGGATAAGTGAAGACAAACATAAGTTATCAAGTTGAATTTTGCCCGGCAAGTATATTATGGAAATGCACGTATCCATGGAGTTACTCTCCAGCCACATTAGATTCAGGGCAAAGCCATCCATCAAGGATTTCTGAGCTCCTGCTTTGTGGGCTGGTGCCACGCCAGGAATTGAGCAGCCAGGTATATGAGGAACCCTTTGGACACAAGACTCTCAGTCTCGTAGGAACAATGCTCACAGAAACACATTTTTAATAAGGGGCAGAAAGTGTACTTTTGTGAAATACATTCGTACCGGGGAGGGAATGATTTATTCCACTAGCAGATCAGGAAGGCTCCCCAGATAACAAGACACCTGAGCTGGGTTATGAAGAACAAATAGGAATATGAAAGAGGGGCGGGCATTTCGGCCTTGAAACATTTTCTCACAGAAGTCAGGATTAGGGGGAAAGTGAGAAATGCAAATGGAGTTACCCTGCAGAGACAGGGAACTGATGACGGTGCCTTGCTCTCAGGTAAAGTCAGGGTACCTGCTTAAGCAAAGTATGGCGATTAACAGGGTTCCCATAGAGCCCATTCAAGAACTACCAAACGTCCAGAATGCTTAATGGTCAAACTCTGGGGAACATAATCCCACTTTTTTTTTCTTACTTATAAATGGCTTCATTATCTCATGGATCCACGGTTAATTATTACAAACAGGAATGTGCTGCTTGCAGAGTTCTAGTTAATGGAATACCCCTGCATTTGTTTGCCCCCACATGGCTCAGAGAATCACATGGGTGCTGATTAAGTCAACCTGCTCCTGCCCACCACCTGCCCTGTCCCAGTCTTTCTTTTACAAAGGAGCACAGACCAGGAAGGTGAACCCACAGCCCAGGGGCTTGGGGCATTGGTCCCATCTGATCAACAGAGCTCTATCTACGTTTGCAAGGAGACAATGGGCGCTTGTCTTCTCACCGACATCCGGCCAATAGGTGACCACCAACAGCTTGGTTTTTTTTTGTTTTTTTTTTTTAATATTTATTTGGCTGTATTGGATCTTAGTTGTGGCACATGAGATCTTTGATCTTTGTTTTGGCATGCAGGATCTTCTTTTTCAGCTAGGTGTGTGAGATCTAGTTCCCGGACCAGGGATTGAACCCAGGCCTCCTGCACTGGGAGCAAGGAGGCTTAGCCACTGGACCACCAGGGAAGTGCCCAACCACCAGCAGCTTTGCCAGTATCCCCACCAGCTGGTCCTAAAGCTGGGCATGAGTTTCAGAGCAGGCACCAGTGATATCCCCAAAATATCTTTGTTTTCACCACATGAAAATATGATTTCCCAAAAAAAAAAAAAAAGAAAATATGATTTCCCAATGGTCCAAGTTCTAGGGATTTCCAATGCTTTTCCAAATCAATTAATAACACATCTCAGCTTTCTGTTACACACAAGAACAATGCCGGGAACAGAGGCCTCAGAGATGGGGGTGGGGAAGAATTGTTTGATGACACACGTGGACTCACTTTTACAGTTGTTATATCACTCGATCCTTATAGAAATCATATGCAATTGCCAAGCCTCCTAAAGTCCCTGTTTTACCAATGTGACAAGAGGTTAATGATTTGCTAAGACTCAGCTCACCCAAAAGGTGAGTGATAGAGCCAGGATTCCAGTTCCAGATTTTCTGACTCCAAATCCTGTGTTCTTTCCTCAACTCCTTAGCCTCCCTCTCAGCCACCAAGCAGTCATACAAATTTATCTAAGCCCCCTGCCTTCATTATTTTCCACCAGACATGGCTTCCCAGGTGGCACAGGTGGTAAAGAACCCACCTGCCAATGCAGGGGAAAAAGAGATGTGGGGTTCAATCCCTGGGTTGGGAAGATCCCCTGGAGGAGGGCATGGCAACCCACTCCAGCATCCTTGCCTGGAGAATCCCATGGACAGAGGAGCCTGGCGAACTACAGCCTATGGGGTTGCAAGAGTCGGACATGACTGAAGTGACTTAGCACGCACACACATATCCTCACTACTCTCTCAGCCCAACCAAATGCTCTGCACATTGTCCTAAATTTAACTCTCTTTGATCAGCACCACAAAGATGGTTCTGGCCAGCTGAGAATTTGATATACATTAACTTTAAAATCCAGAACTGCCCCCCTCTAGATTCAGTGTCACATTCAAGAAGTTCAGTTCAGCTAATATATTGACAAGGAATGCTCTTTCCACGCTGGTCTCTCAAATGAGTTAAAAGGCTGGTCTGCAGCAGGACTCAGAAAAATACCATTTCTTCTAGCATTTTCCTGCCACCCTGTGCCATTCCAAGGACCCTTCCTTCAAACTCTCCACACCTCCCCAGTACATCCCTGATCTGCTGCAGTCCTCCCCTCCCCTGCTGTTACAGCCACCCAGGCCCTCCAGCAGGAAAGACGGCTTTGTAGGAGGGGGAACGGGAGGGGAGAGGAATCGAGGCAGCAGTTGCAAGGGCTGCAGGGAAAGAGAAGTTTGTCACCATGCAAGTCAGTCCTTTTTGCCCCATTGCAGGACATGGCAACCCACTCCAGTATTCTTGTCTGGAGAATCCCCACGGACAGAGGAGCCTGGCGGGCTACAGTCCATGGGGTTGCAAAAAGTGGGACACAACTGGGCGACTAAGCACAGCAGAGACAAGACTAGGAAACGCAGGCAACTCAGCCAAACAGGAGGCTCTGTGAGGTTCTCCCCAGCAGAGGGGCAGACTGTTCCCAGCCCACCTGTCCTTCACCTAGCAGGGAGCAGGGGGCGGGGGGCGGTGAGGTACCACCCCAACAACCAGATGACACTGAGCAACTTTATTAATCTGTCTGAACCCCCGCTCCCTCATCTATAAATGCGATCATCATTGCTCTTAATTCGCAGGGTTGTTGAGAGGATTTAAAGTGATCCTGCTTGCAGAGGGTTTAGCGGAATCTGTCAACCTTCAGCATTTTTTATTCTGATGATATAGATTCATTCCAGCAGCATTTAGAAAACCACTTCCAATGTGCTAATGGTAGGGACAAACCAGGCTCCAGCTGAGATAAGATTTCTCAAGCCCACTGACTCTGCACCTTGGACATGTGTATCTGGAAGGATGGCGGGTCCCCTGGGCCGGAGAGGGTGAGAGGACAGAACGGAGAGCTCTGTGACACCTCCTAAGGTCACGTGACACTGAGGCCCACAGACACATCTCCGTTCACCCCTGCAGACAGTCTACATCCTACAGGGATGTGATTCGATGAGTATTTATGACCCTTCCTTAGGAAAGGACAATCTGATGAGTGCTATTTTTTCATTCACAGTTTTTCTCATTAAAACAAAAACAAGCACTTCAGTTAGGCTGTAATTCCCTAGGCTATGTATTTATATATGCCTTGAGTTCAGTTTTTACAGCGGTAGATTCTAAGACGTGGCTTTGGTGGTGAAAGTTCTGTGGAGTAAACCTGCCCACAACCACATCCTACAGCCTGGTGGCTGGGGACCCTGGCCCGGGGTGTGTTCTGGGTGCCGTTGCCCCCAGAAGGACTTTAGCCAGGCAAGTTGGGGGCGGTGGGGGGCTGCGTCTGCTGCTATCTCCTGGCCTGGCCTCTGTGAGGGGACATGGAATGGACAGGCACCCAAGCCAGGTAGGAGGTCATTCCACCTGGTGCCCTGGGAGAGCCGGTGGAGGTGGGGTGGGCAGATAGAGGGTGCAAAGAGCCTGGGAGTCACGGGGGAGACTTGTGGGCAGCCAGGGGGCCGTCCCTTAGATGAAGGGGAGGCAAAAAGGAAAAGGAAGGGCCGTGTTCTACAGGCAGCCTGCCTCGAAGGGGTCCTGCTGGCTGGAAAAGCTCTGTGTGCACGGGTCAGGAGGGTACGCCACTGTGTCGTGACTCAGCAGTAGATCCACATGCCCAGGGGAGAAGAGAAGCCACAGTTGTGAACAAAAGCGTGAAAAAGAATTCCACCGTGAATATGCAGAGAAGGAAGCGGCCTCCTGCGTGAGCTGTAAATGACTAGAAGTCCACCATCAGGAAGGTAGAAGCTATGGACTCTTTCAAATGCCTAGTATTTCAACACTCTCACAGGTTCCCGCTGACATGAATAATGGGCTGTCTGCTGGGGCTCAGAGAGATGGGGGGATGGGAGGAGTCCTTACCTTTCCCCTAGATTTTCCAGGTTGAAAGCAGAGTTCCACAAAAGACTGCATCCAAACGCTACTCAGACATGCAGGCGTGGGGATGAACATGAGACCCTGTACCAGAGATATCGGCAATTCAACACCCTGGTCACTGCCCTGCACTGCTACTCGTGACGTTCCCCATAAATCCACTGGCCTTGTACATACTTGAAGCCCCTTGCCCACCAGCCCAGGCCTCTCTGCTTTGGCACTGCTCCATATATCTGACTCGGAGAAGGAAATGGCAACCACTCCAGTGTTCTTGCCTGGAGAATCCTAGGGACAGAGGACATGGTGGGCTGCCGTCTATGGGGTCGCACAGAGTTGGACACGACTGAAGCAACTTAGCAGCAGCAGCAGATATCTGGCTCAAGAAGTTTAGCAAGCACAGTCTTTGGGAGATTGGTAGTGTTTTTCTATCTGACTTAATCTCAGCTAGATTTGGGCTTCCCAGGTGGTTTAGTGGTAAAAAATCCACCTGCCAATGCAGGAGATGAGGGTTTGATCCCTGGGTCGGGAAGATCCCCTGGAGAAGGAAATGACAACCCACTCCAGTATTCTTGCCTGGGAAATCCCATGGACAGAGGAGCCTGGTGGGCTACAGTCCATGGGGTCACAAAGAGGCAGACACAACATAGCGACTAAACAATAACAGCCTGATTTCTTTCAAATCTAGCGTGGTTTCTTCCCCCTCGACTTTTCATCTGTGGATCCAGGTTAACTCCTGAGCAACTGAGCTATGACTTTTCCATACTGACTGTCTACGGTAGATGAACCTCAGGACTAAGAGTAGAGAGGCAGGGGTCCCATTCCCATGTACCCAGCAAGCAGAACCAGGGGTAACTCCTGTCTTACACTCACCATTTTGACTGATCTTCTTTGCAGACCCCAAGGTCAGAGAATGGCTGCGGGCTGTCTATGCCGTGCTGCCCAGCACCAGCCCGGGTGCCAAGCTGGAGCTGGCCTGCACCCTCTACGTGCAGACGGGGACACCACTCACCCCCTGCTTCGTGGATCAGGTCTCCCGATGGGCAAACAGCAGCCTGGAGCTGGCTAATCTCAGGGAGCCCAACAGCACTGCCATGCTGGCCAACGGATGGGGCCCCAGGCAGACCGCAGGTAAAGGAAAAACCATCCACCTTGATGAGGTTAATGGAGGAGGGCTGGGGAGACAGGTCCCAGCTGTTACCATCAGAAGTCATGCAATGGGTACACGGGCCGCCCTCACCTTCAGCAGAGGCTTGTCCTCTTGGGAAACCTGACCCTCGAGTGAAGCAGGGCTCACTTTTGGTTCTGTTTGGTCTCTTCCCCACCCCCACCCCACCCCCAGGGACAGACACACACCACCCCCGCACACACCCCCCACGCAAAAGGGTGCTCTTCAGAATCCCAGCAGAGGGGGCCCAGCAGGCTTTGTGCCATGCAACATCCCCAGGTGTGTTTCCACTGAGCTCTATTCTCATCAACCACTAACCCTCTTCAATGCAAAATGCAGTAGGAGCCCAAAAAGTGGTTTCTTAGGAATTTCGCTGAAGGAAATAACTGTATGTAATAACAGTATAAAATGTTTAGCCCAGGGTTATCAAAGGAAAAGACTGGTAAACAACCTACCTGTTCAGCAAGTAGGGATGGTTTAATGAAAATCAGCACGCGCACTTTGCAGATGAAAATCAGCACGTGCACTTTGGCGGGCTACAGTCCATAGTGTAGCAAAAAGTCAGATAGGACTGAGCACACACACATATCATGCAGTTGTAATGACCATCAAAGATGATGAACGTCACGAACACTTACTGAGTGCTCAGTTTATTTCTTCAGCACTCTTCTAAGTATTCTGTGGTGACAAGATCAGTTTTCCCTCACAACAATCCTGAGAGCTACGTGCCATCATTGTCCCCATTTTAGAAACAGAGAAACAGAGGCACAAAGAATCGGG
Source organism: Cervus elaphus (assembly GCF_910594005.1). Lineage (NCBI taxonomy): Eukaryota > Metazoa > Chordata > Mammalia > Artiodactyla > Cervidae > Cervus > Cervus elaphus. Next base: position 21,473,660 of record NC_057844.1, read on the forward strand.
CCTCTAGCCCTGTATCCACAGAGCAGGGGATTCTAACCCAGGCAGTCTGGCTCCAGCGTCCTTGATGATTACAAAGGTTACAGAGAACTAGGGAGAACACTGAAGACCCGATGTTTAAAAAGGCAGAACAGGGAACATGCAGTTGATGAATTAAGAAACAATATGTGGGCAGGGTGCAGAGGTGAACTGTGAGCATTAAGATCTTTACTGATAAGGAGGCTTCCTCTTGCAGTTTGCTCCAACATTTCACAATGTCTTTCAATTTACTTCAAAATGCTTAACTCCCTGCTGCAGCTCGTGGAGCTGCCAAGAGGCCCAAGGCCACGGTTAGTTGCTATCAACCCCAGGGGTGAACGGCCCTCTAAGAAGGAGATGGTACCGCTGAGAAGACCGGGGCCAGGCTGCTTGGGTTCAAGTCCAAGGTCTCCATCTTGGGCAAGTGGGCAGATGGTGGCTTTGTTGCTCACAAGTATGTGACCTTGGACAAGCTTGGTGCCCCATTTTTAAAACTGGGAATAACAACAGAACTGGTAGGAGGAGTCGAGGAGGGTTTGCTAAAGCATTGAAGACAGAGCCTAGCACAAAGTTTGTGTTTATTAAGGGGATAAAGAGCTGGAGGAACACCGTCCCTTGACAGGCGGCCAGCCAGCTCCCCTCTTCGGTAAGGCAAGAGACTTAAAAGTCCGTGCCCTGGAGGTCATCATGTAAACAAAGGCTCCGCCAGGGATGAGGCCCGAGAGCACTTGGGGCAATGGAAGTGGGGGCTGGGGGTGGCACTGTGAAGCATCTTGGGGGCACAGCACCCAGTCTCACTTTTGAGTCTCACCCCCGCCCCCGCCCCAGGGGTCTGCCTGAGCAGGGCAGGCCTTCTGCTTCTGGGAAACAATCCCAGCCAGAACTAGCCAGAACTAACTGGAACCAGCCCGTAGCACCCACAAGCTATACATTAAAAAAAAAAAAAAAAAAAAAAATTAAAGCCTGGTCTCCAACGGCAGCTCTTTACAAACACACAGTTCCACAGTTAAGAGTACGAACAAGCAAGCCACAACCCACATCTGAGGATGCCTCACGCGGGCGACAGCGTCTCAGCGGCCCCCTGCTCTCTGCTCGCAGGGGACGGGCCGGTGGGCTCCACGTGGGAGCGCGGCGGCGGCGCGGAGTCTGCGCAGCTGGTGCTGGTGAGCACCGTGTCCTTCCAGAGCGCCTGGCGGCATCAGTTCTCCTTCTCGGACACTCAGCTCCTGCCTTTCACCTGCGCCCAGGGCCTGGCCCTCGAGGTTCCCATGATGTACCAAATGGCCGAGGTCAACTACGGTGAGCGGGAGGAGCCCGGGAAGGGAGGACTGGGCTCTGCTCTAAAATGATGCGGCTGAGTGGGGTGCCAGGCGCGTCGTGGAGTAAGGGAAGACCAGGGAGGCGGGACTCAGGACAGTGAGGGAGCAGATGGGGAAGAGAACCCCGATTTCATGCCTGGCCTTTCCCTCTGCATGGAGCAAAGCGGGGAGTCATATTACTGTTTGGGCAAACCCCTTCCCCTGGCAATCACCCCCTCAAGATGAACACCTGCCTCAGTGTTTGGTGCTGAGAAATGCCGGGTGGTGGAGAGTCCAGTCTAGAAGATTCCCTGGAGCATGTCCACCCGGAAGTGCTCATCACTTTGCCTGCCCATCCTGCTGGAAGTCACTCATCCCCCTCGTGGTGGGGTGCACCTGCAGCCCCCCTTCCCAGCAGACTGTTGTGTGTGCTGTGGATGCTCCAGGGTGAGGGGCCCAGCAAGACCAGGGAGGAAGGGCCTTGCCGCCTTGCCTGCCTCACATCTCCTCTCCTGGTCACCCCTCCAAACCCTGGTTTGCATGCTCAGCCCCCTCCAGCTTGTGGGACTAATTATGTTCCTATTCCAGAAGAAGTCAGTGAGACTTAAAACAGTGTTTTAGGAGCTTTGGTGTTGGGAACACTTGCTATCATCCTGCTTTGATTCCATACAGGACCCTTGTGAGTTCCCAGTGCATTTATTCATTAGCTTATTCAACCAATAATTATTCACTGAGGTCAAGTAAGATGGGAATGAAAGAATGTCTGTTGAATAAGTAAACATACATTTACAAAGGATTGTATTGAAAGTGAAAGTGAAAGTTGCTAAGTCCTGTCCAGCTCTTTGTGACCCCATGGACTGTACAGTCCATCGAATTCTCCAGACCAGAATACTGGAGTGGGTAGCCTTTCCCATTTCCAGAGGATCTTTCCAACCCACAGATCGAACCCAGGTCTCCCGCATTACAGGTGGATTCTTTACCAAATGAGCCATTGAGCTGACCAAAAAGTTTGTTCAGATTTTTCCATAAGCTATTATGGAAAAACTCAAACAAACTTTTTGGACAACCCAATAATTCTTGCTCCTAACACTTTCCTGTCGCTGCTGTGACCCATGCTGGTTGATCTGTCTGCTGGGTGATGCTGGCAGGCGGATTCTGAGATGTTCCTGTTCTCCCCAGCACACAGTGCAGGGTGGCTGGCACACAGTGGAGGCTGAGCAAGTATTTACTGAGCAGATACAAAAAGGAGTATGAACCATGTCCCTGTCTTTCCCTACTGACTGTAAGATTTTGCTGCAGTGGCCACTCGGCTCTGCTGTCTGTCCACCCTAAGGCCCAGGCCTCCCTGTCCTCCCAGGGAAGGGATCGAGCCTGGAGTTCTGCCCGGGACTGGGGCAGCCACAGGCTGCCAGGTCAACCCAGCTCACCTAGATTGCTCCCAATTGTTTGCCCGTCTTGGTCCATCACTGGGTCTAGCCACTACATCTGCATTCACCAGAAACCCTCTCTGGGTCTCCTGATCTCTGGCCACTGTGTCTGCTGCCACCTGCCACCTGTCCCATCACACACTTCTGAAATTAGGCTGTGCCCAGTGGCCTGGACTTGTCCTTGGCCAGTCATGGCCATCACCCACAAGCTCCCAGCTGTCCATCCTGAAGCCCACTTGTTTATGTCACAGGGTACAAATTATCAGTTCAAATCCATCCTGAACTCCTGTTTCCTTAGGTCTTTGCAATGCTTTGTGCTTCCCAGGTGGCTCAGTAGTAAAGAATTCACCTGCCAGTGCAGGAGACACAGGAGACACGGGTTCAATCCCTGGGTCAGGAAGATGCCCTAGAGGAGGAAATGGCAACCCACTCCAGTATTCTTGCCTGGAAAATCCCATGGACAGAGGACCCTGGTGAGCTGCAGTCCATGGGGTTACAAAGAATTAGATGTGACTTAGCAGCTGAGCATGCTCCACGCATGCATGTGCAGTGCTTTAGACATTGGGAAATTTCATGTGACATCTAGGCTTAGAGCTCTGGTTGCATGAGTGTGTGCTAAATCACTTCAGTCAGACTCTTTGCAACCCCATGGACTGTAGCCCACCAGGCTCCTCCATCCATGGGATTCTTCAGGCAAGAGTACTGGAGTGGGTTGCCATTTCCTTCTCCAGGGGATCTTCCCAACCCAGGGATTAAACCCAGGTGTTCTGCATTACAGGCAGATGCTTCAATGCAGGAGACACGGGTTCAATTCCTAGGTCAGGGACAATCCCCTGGAGGAAGGCATGGCAACCGACTCCAGTATTCTTGCCTGGAGAATCCCATGGACAGCGGAGCCTGGAGGGCTACAGTCCATGTGGTCCCAAAGAGTCAGACATGACTGAGCAACTTCACTGGTTCACTGGTTACCACTAGCGCCACCTGGGAAGATTTTGGTTGAAAGATAGGAAAATCTGACACCAAGAGCCTGGGTCCTGATATGGTAACAACAGGCCAGGATTATAGTGGCTGTCCCTTTAAGAAGGGGTTTGGCTCTCTCCTGTGCCAGCACCCCCACCCTGCCCAGCTACTGCAGGCCCGGGGACTCAAGCCGCATGAGAATGTCTTAGAGACGTTCTAGGTCTTAGGATCAGCCAAGGTGGCCCACAAGCTCCCAATGGTCTTGGTCCTCAAACAGCTCCCTGAAGGTGAGGTGGATACCTGATTGTTAATGAAATTCATTGTTTCCAGTTCTGGGAGCTGGCCCCTCCCAGTGTCCGGCACTGTCTGTTTCCTTGGGCTCCCGGGACAGAACTGATTCCCCCATCCACTGAATCCCCCAGGCCAGTTTCAGGACCCTGCGGGCCATCAGGTGGGGCTGCTGGAGCTGCCATACCTGGGAACTGCGGCCAGCCTACTCCTGGTCCTGCCTCGGGACAGAGACACACCGCTGAGCCACATTGAGCCCCACCTCACAGCCAGTCTCCTCCACGCCTGGACCGCCAGCCTGAAGAGAGCCCGGATGGAGGTGCTCCTGCCCAGGTGAGCAGCTGCATCGTCCTGGCGGCGGGCTCCTCAGACTGCTCCAGTTGGCCAGACCTGGATTACAGAACCCGGGCGGCTGACTCTAGGGTCTGTGCAGTTACCTTGGAGAGTGCCCCCTAAATCTTATCACATTCTAAGAGTATACAGCCATCATTTTTCAAAACCAAACAGGCAAGATCGCTTATGCAGTTGAGCATATATAGATATAATTCCCATCAGAAGGCAAATTGAGGCATAAAAGTTGAAGGCTTTACATCCTTGCACTGAAGGTTTCATTCTTTCTAAAGAAAGGCGAGCCTTTCTTTAAGAAAACCCAATAGGTACAAATACAAAACCCCAAGAGGTCAAAAAGTTAAATGATGGTGCTGGATTTTGCTTCTCCAAAGCAAAACCAATTTGCAAAACTCATTACTTTACAAAGGGTTCCTCAAGGAGCATCTCTAAATGATAAGCTTCATTTGAAATCAGAGTAAATACATAATTAATTTGGAGACCAGCAGTTAAACAAAAAAATTATCCGAGGGTTCATTTGCAGCATGTGGATTCTTCATGCTCCTCCCACTGGCCACCTCGGCCTCCTCCACTGACCAGGCTCTCTGCATTGCTGAGCCAGAGGCCTTGGCAGGGCTCCCTCGAGGAGTTAAAAATAAGTCCAGGCCCTGGAACAAAAAACAGAGAAAGAGAGAGAGAGAGAGACCAGTGAGTGAAGGGCCAAGGTCTAAAGTGGGATCAGCCTAGCGAGGGCAGAAGGTGAATTAAACTCAGAGATAACGCCTGTCTCTCCAAACCAAATATTTGGACCCCAAATCAAAGCCCAAAGACTGGCTATTTCAGCAGATCTTTCTAGCATGGAGCAGAAGCAAGCCTGATGTTTCTTTTATGTTTACGAGAAGCTCAGCAAAAGAAGAAGAGCTTTCAAGGCTAACAATAGAGAGAAAATGCAGCTGGGAGTAGGACTTTGCTACAGTCTCTTTGAGTGTAGGAGACAGATGGCTGGCCTCATCCTGGAGCAGCTGATATAAGGAAGAGGCCCCAGGGAGATGCCCAGCGCCACTGAGAACTATTCACTGGTGCTGATACTGCCTTTAGAACTTGCCATCCCTTGAGAAAAGATCCCAAAAAAACTTTGGAGGATGGGGAAGGGACAAGAAGGCAGAGGTCATAGTAACCCAAGTATTCATTCACACTTGACCTTATCTGGATTAAAAAAAATTTTTTTTTTAATCTCTCTAAGACTATTCAGCCTGCTATCTGAGAAGAATAGAAGTTTTTAGGGAAATAAAACTTCCCTTACCCTTTAGGGGTGTTTCACAGGCAAAACTAACCAAGTTTATTGAAAAGACTGTTCTGACTTCCATTGAATTTTCTTGACACTCTTGTCAAAATCAGTTGGCCATAAATATAGGTTTATTTCTAGACTTCCAGTTTTATTCTATAGGTACAAATGTCTGTACTTTTGCCAGTACTGCACACTCTTGACTGCTTACTGTAGTTTTTTAATGCATTTAGAAATCAGCAAGTATGAGTCCTTCAACTTTGGTTTTCTTTTTTAAGATTGTTTTGGCTATTCTGGGTTCCACATCTTTCTGTGTGAGTTTTAGGATCAGCTTATCAGTTTCTGCCAAATAAATAGCCAGGTTCTTGATATGGACTTTGCTGACTCTGTAGATTAACTTGGGGAATATTGCTTTATAACAATATTAAGTATTCCAGTCCATGAACACAAGATGTCTTTGATTTTCTTCAGGTTTTCTTTAAGTTTTTATCAATGGTGTTTGTAGTTTTCAGTGTACAGGTTTTGTTAAATTTACTTCTAAGTATTTTATTCCTTTCAATGCTGTTGTAAATGGGATTTCATTTTCAGATTGTTCATTGCTAGTGTAAAGAAACAGTTAATTTTTGTATCTTGATCTTGTATCCTGCCACCTTGATGAACGCATGTATTGGCTCTAATAGTTTTTTCTCTGTGTGTATGAGTGTGTGTGTGTGTATTCCTTAGGATTTTCTATATATAAGACCAGGTCATCTGTGAATAGAAAGAGATTTAGTTCCTTCTTTTGATTCTGGACACATTTGCTTTCTTTTTCTTGTGTAATTGCCCTGTACACCCTTCAGTAAAGTGTTAAATAGAAGGGTGATCATCTTTATCTTGTTCCTGATCTAGGGGGAAAGCATTCAATCTTTCATCATTAAGGATGATGCTAGCTATAGGGGGTTGTAAATGCCCATTTTGAGGCTGAAGAAATCTCCTTCTATCGCAAGATTGTTAAGTGGTTTTTGTTTTTATAAAAGAATGTCAGAGTGCTTGGACAGGTACTTTTTCTGCATCTCTTGAAATGATCACGCCACCCTTGTCCTTTATTTCATTAATATGGTTTTTTACATGGGTTGATTTTCATATGTCAAACCCACCTTGCATTCCTGGGAGAAATCCCACTTGGTTATAGAGGTATTTATGTGTTGCTGGATTCAATTTTTTAATATTTTGTTGAAGATTTTTACATCTGTATTCATAAGGGACACTGGTCTGTCATTTTCTTGTGATATCCTTGTCTAGTTTTGGTAAAGGGTGTTTTTTCTAACTCAAGATATCTTTATAGCATCTCTCCTGGCCTGGCCTTCATAGCCACACAAGAAACAAATCACTGTCCTCTTTCATAGTCATACCTCGTTTTTACTATTGTCTTTAGTTACTAAAAATGGTATTACCTAGCTTTATCTCCTACCATGACCACAATACGTGGCTTCAAACATACCTTAGCTCTTTCTCAATATCAATGAGAAACAATAAAACCACAGTGGTAACAATAAAGCGCTGCATGAGCTGTACTGGGCATTGTTCTGAGCACTTCACCAGGATTATTTCACTTACTATTCACAAAACTAAGAATTGAGCGCTAGTATTGGGCCCATTTCCTAAGTAAAGAAACCGAGGCAAAGAGAGGCAAAGTTGCTTGCCCAGGTTCCCTCTGCTAGTAAGAGGCTGAGCCAGCATTCAAGCCTAGGCACTAGTTCCCAAGCTCATGTTCTTAACCACTATGTTTCAGTGCTGAGAGTTCTCAGAAAACTGCAGTTTAAGGATTTAAGAAAATTTCAGAGAAGGCAGTCTAAAAAATTTTTTTGAGGAACTTCTCTGGTGGTCCAGGGATTAAGACTCTACACTTCCAGTGCAAGGGGTGTGGGTTCAACCCCTGGTCAGGGAACTAAGATTCCACATGCTGAGAGATGTAACCCCTCCAAAAAAATTTTTTTTTTAATTTTTGTGAAATATCAGCATACTTAGAGAAAAGTGGTATCTTTTTTGGAAACTATGGCCAAGATTCAGAACACACATTTACGGGAAAATCTGATACCTTTGTTTAAAATATTGGGCACATTGTCTTGTATGGCAGTGAAGAACTTGGATATTTAACAGTCTGGGACAGTATTTTTATTCTCCTATAAGAGTTCTGCATGATTTATAGAAAAGACCATCTAAATTCCAAATTGGAGGTTTTTTGTTCTCAAAGGAAAATTACATCATTCGTCCTTTTAAAGCCTCCTTCAACGGTAAAGTTTTAAATGCCTTGCCCTGGAAGAAACATGATAAAGTTGGTGGGCTGGTTTTTCCTGCTCTCGGGACTTAACTGGGAAAACTGAAGACCCACGCTGCACACAGCAAACGTGAAAATATGTTGTATTAAACAGAAAAATGTTCAACGAGACACTGTTAGTTGGCAGTTAGTCAGCAACTGCTTTTCTGCACCTACTGTGTGTGAGAGGCCACCCAGGGGGCAGGTGGCAGGTGGCAGAGTCTAGACACCAAGAGCACAGGCTCTGCGCTCCATCAGCCTTGTCCAGACGCGCTCCATCGCAGACTCAGGACGTCCTCTTGGGCACGCTCCTTAAACACTTTAAGCCTCAGTGTTCTATCTGTAAAATGAGAATAATAACGCGGTTACATGATGAAGAGATGAGATCATCCACATAAAATACTCGTTGTAGTGCCTGGCACATGGTATGCATGCGTGCATGCTCAGTCGTGTCCAACTCTTTGTGACCCCATGGACTGTAGCCCACCAGGCTTCTCTGTCCATGGGATTCTCCAGGCAAGACTACTGGAGTGGGTTGCCATTTCCTACACATGGTAAGCACTCATTAAATATTAATTATTATGAAGAAATAATGAGCCTCTTCTCTCAAATAGTTTACAGTATCATAAATAACACTAATAGGAAACAGACCATTCTATACATCAAAAGAGTGGAACAAAGTGCTTAATGGGGCTTAAAGAACCGAAGGTCACAGAACAGCCGGGGAAGAAGAGGAGTGATCGCTGAACTGAGCTTAGAGGAGAGGATAGTACAATTCAAATTCAAGGCAGACCTGGAAAGAACAGCAGAAGCAAAGGTTCAGAGGTGGGAGAGGGGGCTGTGGGATCAGATTAGTCAAGGGGTCGGGGTGTGGGAAGGAGCAGTGACAGATGAAGTTGGAAATGAGTCTGGAGCTCCCTGACTTTGAAGGGAGGGGGTTGGGGTGTCATGTGATGAATATCAAAGTCCACTGAGTGAAAATCCTAAGTGAAAGTGTATATCTTTTGTTGTTTTAGGTTTAGGATCCAAAATCATTTCGACTTGAAAAACATTTTATATTCCTGGGGAGTCATCGATCTTTTTGATCCACTCAGAGCTAACTTGAAAGGAATTTCAGGTAACAACAGTTCTTTTTCCAAGCTTATTGGCATTGTGTGTGTGGCGGGGGAGGAGGTGATGTTTTTAATCAGTAAGCATGCACTGATGAAGGGGTTCACACCTATGAAGCCTTTAGAGGTAAACAGCCAGAGTTGATGTGGCTTAAAAGAATAAAGAAAGTGCTTTACTGTATATAAGAACATGCTGCTTCAGATGCTAGATTTGGGTTGGACTTTGTGGGGGCGGGGGTGTTTCTTGAGATGACCTCTAAGCACCACACCTTCAGAGTGAAGTCAGTGATGAGGGGTCACTATACAGCTCCCCTCCCTCTGCCCGTCATGATAGGAGATACCAGAGATTCTGGTACAGCAGAGCCCATCGTTCTGACCTCCCACCATCACTCTTCGTTTCTATCTCTCCCTTCCCTCCCTCCCTGGACCTCTCTGTCTTCTTCAAATGATCTTACCCTCATCCATCCAACTTCCTTTCTTCAAATTACTTCCACAAATTATCTATAACCTGGCCTTAAAATGTTCTCCCTCCCAGAGTCTGTATTAGATTTCATGGCTCATAGTAGACAAGCTACTACTAATCTACAGGCTCTGTATTCACCTGTGGTCTGACAGAACTGACATCTAATGTTAAAAGAGAGGGGAAGGCCAGAACCTAATGTTTCAGAATCCTCCCAGGAGACCACTGGTGAAGCTACTGCCACCTCCAAAGACTCCTCAAGTTCGTTGCTGCTCTGGATAGTAATGAATTATCTGTATGAAGATGACCCTGGGGCAGGCATTGCCTTGGTTTTGAGGCTTTCCTTGCCTGAGGAGCTTATGAAACCTCTGTTTGGAATGCTAGAACCTCATAGCTCAGACACGTTTTCTAAAGCCTTGCTCAGATTTTTTTCTTCAGCCATCGCAGGAAAAAAAAGGGAGTTTAGTCCACAACAGAGTCTCAGCTTGGGTATTAGATGTGACCAGTTAGACTCCACAACAGAGTTACTTATCAGAAAACACAGGAGGCAGGCTCTATTCTAGGTTATTTATAAACCACCAGCTCTGAACTCATTGCCTAAACATGCAAAGAGATAGTAAGCAAAGCAATAGTCAAGTTTGGGCCCAGTGTCCCCCAGCAATGCTTGGCACACAGTGGGGAGCCAGTAAATACTGTTGACTTGATGAATGACGCTACCAGAAATTTCCCCTGGTGACACAGACATAATCTGGCACTGCAAGGAAAAGAAGACTAGAGCTAAAGACTGAGAGGCAAGGAAAGAGCAAGGGATGAAGGATTTGTGTGCAGTCTATCTTTAATAACACAATCCCATCACAATCTTTTTTTGTGGCTCTGGAGCTCAGCTATGGCATTCCTGTTTTGACCAGCCTAATTCAAAATTTGGGAGCCATTCTGACCTTCTCTTCCACACTGCTACATTCCAGTAGTCACTGTGACTCACTGCTTGTTCCTTCATCATTCTCAGAAATACATCCTAAAAGGCAGTCAACCCTGTGTCCTCAAAAAGAATTGAGCTCAACCCACATGATGCAGTTCTCCTATCAGTAAAGACCTCTGAGGCTCAGAGCTCCTTTGACAAGATCTAACAAGCAGCTGAATATTAAAAAGAACCTTTTAAAATACCTAACCTCTTGTTTTACAATGCAATTAAAGTCTACTTATTTTTACTCAAATCAGCAGAAATATAGGCTTATGGAACTGGCTTGTTAAACAAGTATCAAGCAGTTACCACACGCCAAGTGGGAAGCTTGCATGCCTATTTCCTTCAGATAAAATATATCGACCTTACAATCTTCTCCCATAAAGTTTTATTCCTCTAACACACGGATCACCAAATGAGGGCCTACCACCTGTTTTTATAAATAAAGTTTTATTGAAACACAGCCACTCCCATTCATTTAAACTCACCCATGGCTGCTTTCCTGCTATAATGGCAGAACTGAGACTTTGCAACAGATGCCATATGCTCTGCAATGGCTAAAATATTTCATATCTGGCTTTTTACAGATAGAGTTAGCCGTCTAAAACATTGCTTTCCAGTGTCCTTCTTTAAATATGATCAATAGACTGACTAGTCACTTCTGTGCCTAAGTAGGCTGTTGACTTAATTCTGGAGACACAGCCACTAAATCTAACAATTGTTGTGTCATCACCTAAAATGGGATAGCTGCCACCCATCTCACATCTTATTTGCAGAGATGAAATTATCATATAGCAAAGCATCAGCAGAGAGCTTGACAGAGAGTAAGTGATCAGAAAACGCTGGTCTCCCATCGTACAATTAACAAGGGGCTGCAACAGTTTTGTACTACTGATGGACACTCAACAACCACTGGGAACATTTGTTTTTTTCTTTCTATTTGGTACCAAAGCCCAGAATCAAGTTCCCCTTCTCCATTTGAAAGGCACTCATTTCTTCTTTTATGGCCTCAAATCCTATTTTTGCTGCATGAAGAACTTGATGGAAATCATTTCAAGGCCCAGCTGGGCCTAGGCTGTTTTTCTCCCTAGAGAAAAATGCCTTAGCACTACATGTTATGAAGCTTTTAAGAATAATGCCAGTTTCACTTACACTAAAGTCACCAGCTAGAGATCCGCTTTCTGAGCAGTCCCACTTCCTGTAGGATGAGCAGGCTTTGATACCAACCCAAGCTTCCTAATCTAAGAAATAGTCCTTGTGCACAAACTTGAAACTTTGAAGAAACTGTCTTATTAACTTTTGTAACTGGTTTCCAACCTCAGCTCGGGAAGATGTACAAGCTCCCTGTTTCTATGATGTGAATGAACAAACCAGCCAGAGTTGTTTGGTTGTGAACTGAAGTTAACTTATGCCATACCAGTTACTGGGCAGAGCTGCAGTAGGTCATCAAGATGGCAACATACGTCATTCCGGACTTCAGTCTCTTTCCCAAGAAGACCAACTAGCAAGTCTCCATACATATGTCAACATTGTAGAAATGCCCTCACCTGGGGGGTGAGGCTGAAGCACCCCTCTGAAACACAGAGACTGAGAAGGACCACATTAGAAAGTAAGAAGAAAGGGCTTCCCTGGTGGCTCAGGGGCAAAGAATCCACCTGCCTGTGTAGGAGACATGCATTCAGCCCCTGGGCTAGGAAGATCCCACAGAGCGACTAAGCCCATGTGCACCACAGCTATTGAGCCTGTGCTCTGGTGCCCAAGAGCCACAGCTACTGAGTCCGCGCGCTGTGACTACCGAGGTCCACATGCCCCACAGCCCATGCTCCACAACGTGAGACGCCCGCACACCACAGCTAGAGAGTAGCCCCGGCTTGCTGTAACTAGAGAAAAGCCCGTGCAGCAATGAAGACCCAGTGTGGCCGAAAGTAAATAAAGTTATACTTTTTTAAAGAGGCATAAAAAGAAAGTAAGAGGAATGGCTCTTTTCTGACCACATCACCACCCACTCCAGGCTGACACAACTCTGCACTCAGAGTGCCCCCTGGTCGGTCCTTGGTTTCTCCAGTGAGAGAAGAGGCCCAAGGTGGACATCTGGCTCATCCAGCGCATTGAGTGCTTCAGGACACATCCTGGCAGACCCGCTCAGGTCTTGCCTCATGGATCAGAGAGATGGAGAAAGGGGGTAAAGCCTACAGCATTCAGCACCTACACCTTAAAAGAGCATACTGCAGTGGCACCTGAGCAAAACCCCCAACCAGGAGCAATGCCCATGGGCAGAGCCAAGCCAGTGGCCCCATCTGGCCAGAGGGCTCAGTTGGCACTTCTGGGATTTGGGTCTCTGGTGAAAGGGCCACCACACTCCCAACTCACCCAGGCAGAAAAGCAAGTTCACAGCCTACCCCAGCCACCAAGCATAGTCTCATGTCCCGCTCATGTAGGAAGCCTGGCCAGAGAACCCAGATTGCCAAGAAGCCGGTCCTACGGCCCTGCTTGGGCAAAGAGCTAAGTCAGACGCCCTGCCCAACTGTTGAGCACAGTCCCTGACACCACATAACCAGGAAGCCTGGTCAGGGACTGTGGATGACCCTGGAGCTCAACCCCATGGTACCACTAAGCCGAAGCCCAGCCTGTGGCCCCACCTGACACACAGCCCAGCCAATAGCACCACCCAGTCAAGAAACACATCCTGAGTCCCCATCTGACCAGGAATGGTTGCAGAGTGCAGCCCACAACTGCCCAATCATGGTATCCAGTCAGTAGTACCATCCTGCCAGGGAACACAGCCTGCAACCTCACTCAACCAGAGGTGATTACAGAACTAACAGCTCAACCCGACCATGAAACATAGCCAGAAGCTCCACCTGAAGAGGAAGCCCACCCAGTGGCTCCACTTGAATACACAGTCCAGCCAGCAGTCCCACCCAACCAAAGAGCCCAGCCAGCAGCAACCCCTGCAGCCTCAGAGCATATGCAATAGACTTTTTCAAATGGAGACCCTGATAGAAGGCCTCACCCATCCATAGCTGCTAGGAGCTGACTGGTGAAGGTCTTTTTCCTGCCACAGCAAATCTGTAAAGTCTGGGAGAGCGGACTGCTTACTTTAAATACATACATGTTAATGCAAGGAATGAAGGAGCATGAAGGATTAAAAAAACATGATACAAGCCAAAGAAACAAGTAAAACCCCAGTAACTAACTCCAGTATGCTTTGCCTGGAGAATCCCATGGACAGAGAAGCCTGGCAGGCTATAGTCCATGGGGTCGCAAAGAGTCAGACATGAATGAGCAATTAACACTCACTCACTCAACTACATAGATAAATGGAGATCTATGAACTGTCTAACAAAGAATTCTGAGTAATCCTCTTAAAGAAGTTCGGTAAACTACAAGAATGCACAGACAGACAAAATTGGGAAGACAGTACACAAATAAGTAAGTCCAAGAAAGAAACAAACTATCAAAAAACCAAAACAAAACAGAAATCCTAAAGCTTAATAATACAATGACTGCCCTGAAGATTAAGAGAGCTTCAACAGCAGAATTGATCAAGCAAAGGAAAAAACAGAAAACCTCAGTGAATTACATTTGAAATTATCTAGTAAGAGGAGCAAAAAGAATAAAGAGTGAAGAAAACCTACGGTAGTTGGCTTTCTTCAAAGCCAGCAATATATACACTAAGGGAAGGAACAACATATACACTATGGGAATCCCAGAAAGAGAAGAGAGAGGGACAGAAAGTCTGTTTAAAGAAATATTGGCTGAAAACTTCCCAAAATTGTACAAAAATGGGCATCCAGATTTATGAGGGCCATGACCCCAAATAGGTTGACCTTGAGAAGGGCTACCCTGAAAGACATTATAGTCTAAAGACAAAGAATTTGGAAAGCAGCAAGAGAGGAGGACTTTGATGGTGGCTCAGATGGTAAAAAATTCGCCTGTAATGCAGGAGATCCAGGTTCAGTCTCTGGGTTAGGAAGATCCCCTGGAGAAGGAAGTGGCAACCCATTCGAGTATTCTTGCCTGGAGAATACCCACGGACAGAGGAGCCTGGTGGGCTGCAGTCCATGGGGCTGCAAAGAGTTGGACATGACTGAGCAACTAAGCATGCACACAAGACAGAAGAAACCAAATATTTAGAAGAAACCAAGAAACACAAGACAAGGAACCACTGTAAGACAACCAGTGATTTCTCAACAGAAACTCTGAAAATGGCTGTTATCAAAGCGCTAAGAAATAGCAAGTTTGGAATTCCCTGGTGGTTCAGTGGTTAGGACGCTACACTCTCACTGCTGAGGGCGCAGGTTAGATCCCTGGTTAGGGAACTAAGATCCTGGAAGCCGTGCGTGCGGCACAGCCAAAAAGAAAAACAAGGAAAGAAATAGCAAGTGTTGGTAAGGATGTGGATAAAAGGGATCCCTTGTACACTGTTGGTAGGAATGTAAATTGATATAGCCACTATGGAAAACAGTATCATGTTTCCTCAAAAAAGTAAAACAGAACTCCCATATAATCCAGCAATTCCATATCTGGGTATGTATCCAAAGAAAATGAGATCATTGTGTCACAGAGATATCTGCACCCTCATGTTCATGGTAGCATTGTTTATAACAGTCATGGAGAAAAGTTAAGTGTCAACATATACAATGGAATATTATTTGGCCATAAAAAGAAGAAAATCCTGCCATTTGCAACATTATAGAAAAACCCTGAGTGCAATATGATAAGTGAATTAAGTCAGAGAAAGACAGATACTATATGATCTCACATATACTATATATAATCTAAAATCTAAGTATAATCTAAAAAAAAGCTAAACTCACAGAATTCAGAGTACACAATGGTGGTGGCCAGGGTGGGGAGAATGGCTGAAGGTGGTCAAAGGGTACAGATATAAAGTATATCTTATTTGCAATATACACATACATAAAACCATCATATTATACACCTGAAATTTACATTGTACATGTCAATTACACCTCAACAAAGCTGGCTGGGAGAGTGGCAAGAAAGCAAGATGTGGAGTGGGCTAGAGGGGAAGGATGGAGAGGAACTGACCACATACTTGCAGAGGCCATTTCAGGTTCTTTCCAGCACTCTGTATATTCTGGGCTGGGTGCTATGTGACATACACTCTCCATCTACAACTAAGTGACAAGAAGAGGAGAAAGAGGAGAAAGATAAACTAGAAACAGATTCTGGCAATAACTTTTTCAAAGCATTAATACTGCCAATATTAAGTAATAATATCTGGGGAGACAAAAGACACAGCCAACGATAATGTTTGTCCGACTTTTTGAGAAGCTGAGGATGGAATGTCAGATTATTGGCTTACATTTTGCAAATCTTACATTTATACAGTGTCACATTATGAAAACCCTCAAACCTTCTTAGAGTATGGCCAACCACATACAAAGGACCATGGGCTCCACTAACAAAGGGGAAGGGGGCGCCTTGTCATTCGGATGACACTTGCGAAGGACTCCTGCACTATGCCCCTGAGGCCACAGACACCAACCATTTCCTTACGAGTGAAAATCAGATTAAAGGACATTAACATTAGCTGTTTTTACGGGGGAAATGAAACAAATGTACAGTGTGTGGAGTGAGCCCCCAGTATTCATTCATTCGTCCAACATTTACTACACACCTATGTGTACCAAGCACTATTATGCTAGTTGAGTGAGGTAACAAATATTTAGAATGAATAATACAGCTTCTGTTTTCTAGGAGCTCACAATCTAAAAAGGAAGGTTCAGATGGAAACACAGAAGATGTTATGGAAGAAGAGTTTATTCATTTGCTTTGGATAATTGAAATGTAATATGAGTGGGTTTATTGAGGGGAAGGCAGCTAGCGTCCCAAAGTAGGTTCTGTAGAATGCTAATCTGGTAAATTTGGGGACAGGAGATCATGTGAGTCGTTCCATGGTTAAACACTACATATGACAATGCTCCTGTAGAGCCATGAACACCATGAACATTAACAGATGAGCAACTCTAAGAAGTCTACTGTTAAAAGCACAAGCCTGTTCAATTTGCATTTCCCATGTTATTACTCATGGAACCCTTTATATAGAATAGCACCTATAAACAACCTTGGGAACAAATTTTGGGGAAACAGGTTGAATGGCCCTCAATGGCATTAGATAGTTGCCAACACTGCAAGAGAGAATAAGCCCAAAGCCAGGAGGATCCTCTAGGCTGAGTTCATTAGTTGCATAACATATCCAGAGCCACTTAACAGAAGTAAGCAAATTAGGATCTGCAATACAAGATCAAGCAAGAAGAAAAACATAACCCACAGATGACTCCTGAATCCTTGTTTTGATGACAAATGCTGGTCTTCTGAAATGTTAACTCTTACCAGAGATTAAATGTATAGGAGACGAGGATGCCGAGGCATGCCAGGCTATGGGTCTAAGCCTGTGTCTGTGCAAACATGTAAATGTCACTTGTGCCACTCCTCTAATAGGATGGAGAAAAAAGCTCCTCAGTTGCAGTTTCAAGAAACTGAAATAGCCACGTCCATCTACTGAAAAACTCACTCATACCAACCAGTTGGCACCATTTCTCACAGTCTGCCAGGGCACCTGGACTCTAACACAAACGTATTCAACTATATTCTAGCCGATAGAGAACCTCTGCTCATTTCATTAAATATTTGGATGCCACGCTAGATAGTAGTGAAGACACAGATTAGTAAAACCTTCTCATGACCATTAACCATTCCTTATACACACAGTTCTAATCTGGGTCCCACATTTCAGTTTGCTCAGTGAGTTAGCCAGACAGGCTAGTTATTGACCATAGATTTTCTAAAAAATGCTACTGAAAAGGACCAACTGCTAAAACCAATCAGATTCTGCACTGGTGTTAGGATGAGTGATGCCAAGTGAATGTTTGCATTGATTTTTCTCTCCCTCTGGCCCTTGTCTGGTCCCCTTCACTGGCACTGAAAAAGACCTGTTCCTTACAGCAAACACATAGCCAACTCACAATTCCCTAATTTACAAGACAGATGAAATGCCCCATATCCTGTACTCTGCTGGTCGTCCTCTCTCACAACATTCATTCACCATCCCCTCATATTGTATATGAGAAATCAAAAACAATTTAGTCTAAGATAAAACAGAGAAGCCCCCTCAGAATACAGCATGTCCATCACGATGTTTAAGACTCCTGACACATGCTTCCTTTCCAGGGCATGCTAGAATTGACTAGAATACACTTTTGCAAGGTGGTGGCATCCGTGTGGAAGGGTGGGGTGGGAATGGGCACAGTATCTGCTGTCAGAACACCTGCATCTGCCCAACAGGACCTCTGGTCAAGCGTGTGGCCTCAGAGGATTTCTAGTTTCTTCGCATTCTCAAGATTCTTACTTTCATTCTTTGTATCATCAAGTACCAAGCGAACTGTTTCAACATGATGGATGGCTAAATTATAAAAAACCTGTCCATTCCTCTAACGTTACCACTCAAATTCCTGTTTGCTAAGCTTATAATGCCTTTGAAATTGTTGGCATACAACTATTATAGTTCTCACCTCGTTTTCTTTGCAGATTGTAGCCCATGAGGCAAGGTAATTGCATAACTGATATGCTCAGTATACAGAATGCAGTCACATGGCATGAGATATTTTTAATACATTGCCTTTTAAAGCCCATAGTACAAACCTCTGTCTGTCATTTAAAAGTGGCTCTTAAAATGCAGCCCAAGAAGGCATTCAAAGGAAGTCATCTCAGAAGCTCGCTGAATATGCAGATTCCTGGGCTCTGGAGCTTGCATTTTAACACATATTCTGGCAATTCTTATACACCAAAATTTTAGAAATACTAAAGATTTCAACAGTAACTAGAAATTAGGTTGAAAATTAACTTGAAAAAATGGGGATACAGCCCTGGATATTGAGTGGGATTATTTATTAGATGGGGCTCAGACAGTAATGTATCTGCCTGCAATGTAGGAGACCCAGGTTCAGTCCCTGGGTTGGGGAGATCCCCTGGAGAGGGGAATGGCAACCCACTCCAGTATTCTTGCCTGGAGAATTCTATGGACAGAGAATTCTGGCAGGCTACAGTCCATGGGACCGCAGTTGAGTTGGACATGACTGAGCAACTAGCACTTTATTAGACACTTAACCAAATTTGAGGCTTTGAAAGTTGCATAAAATATTGCACCTTAAAATTTCCCAAATCTCTATTTCCACAGTAAGCAGCATGCAAGACTATAACTAAGCCTGTTCTTTAAAAATGTACTCACATAAAAGTGCACTCACAAAATGCAAATAATCCCCTTTCTGTTTCCTCTGCTTAGGCCAAGATGGCTTTTATGTTTCTGAAGCGATCCACAAAGCCAAGATCGAGGTTTCAGAGGAAGGAACTAAGGCATCTGCAGCCACAGGTATGTGCCTAAGAGGACTGGGTATCAGCAACACTCAGGAATGCTGGGGCCTATATCTCCCCCTTTGTTAGACTCATCCAGTTCAGCCTTCACACTTCTAAGCCTTCCCACTAAAACCCCATGTCCAGGTGTGATAAGAGCATTTAAAAAAAAAAGTTAACAGAATCAAGTTCTTGAAAATGATGAGAGAAAAAGAGCCATTTTGAAAAGGATCTGCACCATGACCCCATAAATAAGGAATAGTCATTCTGAA
Source organism: Cervus elaphus (assembly GCF_910594005.1). NCBI lineage: Eukaryota > Metazoa > Chordata > Mammalia > Artiodactyla > Cervidae > Cervus > Cervus elaphus. The sequence goes on from NC_057844.1 coordinate 21,492,737, forward strand.
AATTACCTTCAGGAAGGAATTTATTCCATGAAATATTCTGAGAATAGGACACAGTGTTGGCCAAGTGCTATCTTTTCTCTTTAATTTTCCCATTTGCACCCCATCATAACACTAAAACAATGCTGTATCATTAGGATGCTTTTATTTCTTCAAAAATCAAGTGACTTTGTATCCAATTATAATAGTGACTTTCCTCAAATGAAGAGAAAATACAATGGGATTCTACTGTTGATCTTTTCTGCAGCTCTGTTGTTACTGAAAAGGTCTCGGATTCCTATTTTTAAAGCAGATCGGCCGTTCATCTTTTTCCTGAGAGAACCGAACACAGGTATTACTATTTTTTGATAGGATTCATGTAAATATTTATCAGCACCTCGCCAGCAACAAGGGCTCATTTGCCCACCCCAGCCTAAAACAAGCACTCCTTTTAGCTGGTTTCTGTAGTGCTCCCAAAGCGCCCCAGTTGCTATGTCATATATCCTGAGAAAGGGGAATATTTCATAACTACTGCGGAGACTAATATCCTCTGTGGCTTTTCTGCCTTCTGTTACTCTCAGCTTATTTATGACTGATGTAGGTCTTTAAAAATTTAAGTTTCTACTTCTGGGGAGGACTTAAAAAAAATCATGAAAGTAAAATAAATGATATATCTTTTTTCCCCATTGTTGCTGACCTTTCTTGGCCTTGTAGGATGAAAGAGTTCATTCAGGCCACGAGTGTCCAAGTCATCCCCTGGTACTCTCAGCACCCCCAGTATCCTAGGGAATGCACCTGCGTTTCTAGCTTTTCTGTTGATCTTTCTCAAGCTTGTTGAAATTACACAGAAATCAAATATTTGCCCTAGGCCTTGGCCTACCATACAACCTCATCTTAATCCAAAGATGGTATGGTACAGGCAGAGCCTTTAGCACCTCAGATGGACAAGCAGAAGTCCTTGAAGTCTCGACAACAGTGAATAAAGTAATCAAATGATTCCTCTTAATGTTGCCCCACCCTCTCTGGCAATTACTTATCAGCCTGGGGAAAAAAGAGAGATTCTCAGTAAAGAGTTGTTGGCAAGTCTAAACAATGTGTTAAAAATAAATAGGGTGGACCAGGACTAACAAAATCAAGCAAAAGTGGATCTACTTTAACTAAACATCAGGCATTATTTTTATTTATGGAGAGAAAAAAAGTCAAGTTAGAATAATGAAAATTATGCATAGGTTTTACACAAATCGTTAAGGAAATACTGTCAACATCATTTTATCTGAGAATCATTTGCATACTGCTGTAATTTGTGCTAGAAAGCAAAGACACTTGTGACAAAAAGGATGAAGATAATCATTCACTAGGGAATTATCTATTAAGGGATTATTGGGGGAGAGAAAGTCCATCAACAGAATATATCCTCGCAGTATTTAGGGGAGAGAAAAGTCCATCGACAGAATACACCCTCATAGTATTTCACCATGATCATCCCAACCTCAGACTGATTAGGTGAAAATGTCACTTATCACTTGGAATAGGTAACAGAGAGTCCTCTCTTAGAAAGGATACAGGTCAAAAACAGTTAAGATGAAGAACGACAGGTTCTACTCCCTCAAGAAACAAGAGATTGGACTAAACCTGAACAGAAGGGTCATTGTCAAAAGCTCACAGCCAATAAAGGTTGACAACAGTTAAGAGAGAACAGTTTCTCTTCTGGAATTCAACTGCATAAAATGATGTAAAATCTTTGAACTAACTAGTAAAGGACACATCCCTGTTTCTGTGATAAAAGAGTTTTCAGAACTGCCTTAGTAAACAGAATGAAAATATAGTCCAACGCCAGTTCCATGATCCGCAACAGTCCCTATGAGTTTCTCTGCCTCTCCCCCTGGGAGGTACCCGCTCGCATCACACAAGGCAGAGTGGCTGCTCTCCTAGTGACGGGGTGATTCAAAGGACAGAAATGAGCCTCAGCCTTCAGTGCACCAAACTGACGAAGCTTACTGACAAGGGCAAAACATGACTCAGTCGGTTGACAAATGGGACACATGTAAGAACATTACCGAAAATAATCTTAACCTCAAGATTAAACTGTTGGAGAACATCACTTGTCCAGCCAGCCATCCAGTGATCTAAAGGACCTAAAAGACATGATATTCCCCTCAATGTACTCCCCCTTCCCCTTCGCTGTAGTAGTTCAGTAATTTAACTAACATCCCCAGTTTCTTAATCTGTAAAAACAAAAAAATAAAAAAGCCCTGCAAGAAATGGAATATTAAGCTTCAATTTTGATGGGTTTCAAAGCTTGTGACTAGATTTTGGGGTAAGAGTGTAGCGTGTGGTGGCAGAGAAATTAAGGACAAGACGAGACAGAACAAATGCTTCTTCCCAACTCCCTCTAGGGTTCATACCCTGAAATATACTAAAGATCAAGGGTCTAAAGGATCACCTCATGATCAACCTGTGAAATGCAAGTAAGAACATTCTGATAAGGAAAAGTGGCCAAATATTGGAACAGACTGAGTTGCTTTACTAAATATTCTTGTTAAATATTAACTTTTATCTGAATGACTTGTAATCTCTTCTGTTAATCTCAGAATCTAAACATATATAATTTAAAAGCAGACAATATATTCTGGATTTTGTGTATCTCATGTTGAATTTAGCCATGTTACTGCAGCTAGCTATTAATACCTTAACAATTCCATTTACTAAGTGATATCCTGCTTAGAGGTATTTTTTAAGAGGTTAAAAAAATGTTTAAAGAACTGCATATGAAAATACTATGTAACTACATTATGTTTTTTTCTTGACAGCATTTGTCTTCAGTATTGGGAGAGTTTTGAACCCCCTACACTGAATTAACAGAGCTCAAGCATGTTCTCCACTTTTATCTATGCTTTTCTTCAAAAATTACAATTTCCTATACCCCTGAAATTTTAAAAATGTTCTGCTAAAGTGTACAAAGATAAGGGTATGTGTTTTTCAAATATTATGAACCTAAAAATACTTCCATTTTACCATAACTTTATAAGTTTATTTTGCCCTCTCTTAACCTAAATGTATTTTAGCCTTCTTTTCTACTCATTATCCCCAAAGCACTACAAGGCACAGCAGTGACCTATGAATGGTGAGCGAGTCAGGCCACAGGCTCACAGTCCTCAATAAGGACACGTGAGGCCACGGTGGACTGAGGGTGGACAGTGAATAGCGTTGACTTTTCTTTATCCTGGACAACTCAGGAAGAATGCAGAATGGACAAAGTCATTTAAAATGTGTTTCCTTTCCATTTACCTTCTAAAGGAAATGGACAGTTTAAGTGTAACAGCAGAGCAGAACAAAGAGATCCCCTGGAGCCCCCAGGCTGTTGTGGGACTTCTGCAAGCATGGCATCAAGCTGCTAAATGCTACACATTTCAGAGTATGTGGTGTCCCCCCAAAGTTACAACTCCCTGACAGCTTCACCTTAGTGCCAGCCACAGTCCTGGTGAGAAAGGAAAAGAGAGGGGTTGAAGGAAAGGAAGTAAGGAAACCAATTGAGTTCAAAGGTGTCTGCTTTTGAAACAGCTTTAAAGAGTCTGCCTATCTACAGATACGTTTCCATTGTCTAGGCAGAAACGGAGTGTGTCGGAGTGGCCAACAAAATCTAAGAACAGAGTAAAAAGACAATGCAGATTATGTAACATGTCATTACAGTTAGGTTTAACAAATGTGAACTTCAAGTGGTGTATTTTTCCAATGCTAAAAAGCAATGCCTTTAAAATTCCATTATCTTAAGATGGTTTTAAATGATTACTTTAAATGTGATTATTTCCTAAACCACACAGGAGTAAAATAGAGCATTTATTGATGGAATAACAAAAGTGCTTTTCTTAAATATTCTTCAAAATACATTTGTACAACTTACAATAATATATCCAAAATAACTGTATATACAAAACATTGCCTAGTTTTAATGTATGTGCTTTTTTTCCCCAAAAATTACAAAGTAACTTCTTTTTTATTTTTTTGGCAAAGTTCAACCTTAACAGAGGTGACAATTTTGAAGGTTGGTTTAAGAAAATAGAACCTGAGGGAAATTGACACGCAAGAGTCAATGACAAGCAAGAGATTTGGAGGAATATTTTTAGTTTGTTAAATAAAAATGTTTTTTTAGAGTGATACTTTTCACATTACAAAAATAAACCAAAATGAAGAAAAGGTCACTGTAAAATGATGGAAAAAGGATCTGTAGACTTGCTCTTAGTATTTCAAAAAGCCAACAATGCATGTCAAAAAATGAATGCAAGATCACAACAGTCTTGTATTTACTTTGTATTTGGAGAAGGTAGTGAAATAAGTGGCCACATTCTCTTTTCTTTTAATTGCTATTAATATGGTTGATCTGATTGGCTCTTCGATGAATTTCATCCAAGAAGTTCTCCAGTTGTTCTATTAGCATTCTTTTTTTAAACCTGTATGAAGAAATAAGTATAATAGCACTCTCAATTTCTTTTTAACAAAGTTACATATCAGTATAATTTTTTTTAAAGAGAAAAACTGCCTTGAGAAGATTTTTCAAAGTGAAATGAAAATGAAAAATCAACAACTTTATGATATATAAAATCTCTTAGCAAATTATTTTATCAGGACAGTATTATAGTGTGTTTCTAAAACAAACAATCCAGGCCTAGGTACAATGGATAAGAGGTTATCTCTTCCACAATAAAAAAGAAAACTGGGGGGGGGGGGGGAACCTAATAAATACAAGGCTTATTTATAAACATTCCAGGAATCTGGGTTCCCAAAGCAATGACTCCAGTAGGTTCTTATGCTCTATGAAAGTTCACTGTTGAAAGGAATATTAATAAAATACAAATATAATCCCCATAAAATGGAAGAAATGAAATTTGGGCAGTCACATTTAAACTGTGATGTTCTACTATTACAATTTGAAAACCAGCAACAAGCTAAGGACAATCAGACATCAGCACTATAGGATACAGCAAACAGTTAAAAGTTCAAGTGAAATTTTAAACTTTTTCAGTAACAAATGTAGTAGACTAAAATTGCTTTTGTACAGAAGTGTGTACAGGAGTATGCAGATGCTTTTTAGGCTCTCCAAAAACATGGCCCAGTCGACGCCTACTTCCTCTCTACTTGTAAACTAATAACAACTAACCACCATAATATTATACAACTCTCTAAAAGGTAACAGAAATAGAATTCAGGCACCAGGAATACAGCTAAATCTATGATGAAGTTTGAGTTGACAGAATGTTATATAAAGAGCAGAACAGGTTAAATATTCAAAATCAGTAATATGAAAAGTTATGGCCTTATCTTGAAACTTCAAAGTGGCCCATGTTCTAGCCACTCATAGAGGGGGGAAAAAAAAAAGGATTAAGGCTTTACTTAAAAAAATAAAAACCTTTACACGAAGCATGGAAGAAACTGGTGGGGTGCATAATTAAAGGGTCGGTATCTTGGAAGGTCAGATGAGATAAACCTTAAGTTTTCTTATAATACTAGAATTCTAAAAAGTCTTAAAGGAGAAATTTAAAAAACGCTTTTTTACTCACTAAACTCATACAACTATGCTTTCCAGTTAATTGCACTTTGTGGTCACCGTTTATAATCTTGATCCACATTCCTTGTACTAAAGTACATAATCTTGGGCTACTGAAGCAATCAGAATAAGGCTCATTTGTCCAGCTCTCGTCCCTTAATTACATGTTTTCCCACGTACAAGTGAACTCCTGCATTCAAATACTGCCTTTCACAGTTACTTTTAATCACTAATATTAACTGTAGTTCAAATATACAGAGAAAAATGAAAGACTGTAAAATACAAAGACATCAAGAAGCCACAGAGGAGGATAAATGAGAATTATGCCAGTACCTGTCATGTGTAGAGAAAGGGTTCATGATTTCTAAACAATTTGTGTGTGGCTATTTTTTAAGTTACCTTAACTTTAAATAAACCAAAAACAAGAGAGAATTACTTATTTACACATTGGTCTGTCATATACATGCATAACAACACAAGTATAAAGTAGATACTGTTAAAATACCAACTATAGAAACTGGGGACTCATTTCATCATACGATAATGTATAACAGATTACTTACCTTGATGCTTCTTTAATGACATTTTGTAAAAATATTAGTCTTGTTTGTAAACTGCCTTGCACATGCTTCAGTAAAGTGAAGATTCTTTCATATTCTTAAAATAAGAGAAGCAAAAAGAAAAGTGGTGTTACTTTGCACACTTATTCAATAGTTTTCTATTAGTTTACTACACATCAAGATATACTAAAACAAAACCAAAAATAGTTTACCTAAAAATTTCACCGTTCATTAGAGATTTTATAATACATGTATTTCATCAGACATCAACAAAGATAAAATAACTTGTCAGACACTGCCTTTTCTTGCTAAAAGTTCTCATTAGGGAACTCATGTATGTGTCAAACATACAGCTTAGGAGAACGAGTAAACAGCTTTTTGGTAGTGCCACTGAAAAATAAGAAGTGGCCTTTACGAAAATCCAACCTTATAACAAACTCTAAATTACAGCTAACATAGGGGGTGAATAAAATAGAGGAAAAAAATAAACAAGCGTGCCGTCTCAACTTCAAGTTTTCATAAAACTTACAGTTCTCTATTTCAAGTTTTCACATAAAAACTTAATAGTCCTCTGTCAAGGACTATAAGCTCCTAAAATGACCAGTACTGAGTCTTACCCACTTCTGGACCACCCATGGGCACCATCATAGCAGGTGATCTGTCCAATCTTCTGAATGAATGAATATCAATAAGAATATTTAAACTTTATCTCACAAAGTTCTTCTCTACTCATATAACAGGCAGCTTCATAATTTTAGTTTTTTGGCCTAAACGCCTCCCTGTCACTATTATAGTTTAAAAATCTTAAAAGTTAAGATGGTGGGTAGGTACTGTGGCCAAGAACTTTACAGATATGAAGTCATTTTTGGGGGTTTTTTCTGTTGCCTTAAAATTCCAGTTGCTGGTTGGCAGAATGTTCAAGACTGTCAGTTCCTGTCACAGAGGAACCATGCGTAACTTTTTTTTTTTTTTCCATGCGTAACTTTTATCTGTGTGTTTCCCTCCTCCACTCTTACCCCTCCTTACTTACCACACCTGACACAGTACTTTGGATATAGCAGATACTCGGTAAGTGTTGACTGAATAAAGAATGGGATCTTATATAGCTGATATGTTGTTCTCAAGACTGATCTAAAATCGGATCTATGCTTTAGTTAATTTGACTTTTTTCTTAGAGCACATACAAAAATCGAATCTGATGTCTGTCTCTAATTATACATACTTCTTCCTGGCTTTCGGATCTCTTTCATTATTTGTGCTTTTAGTTCAGTGTTGACCTCTTCATGGCTTCTGCAATGCATCAATTTCTTTCCTTTGTTGAGTGAAGATGCTGGTGTATTCTCTTCAGGACATTGTTCTTTATCTCTGGGCTCCTCGTGATTTTCTAAAAATCCACCAACAGTGAGATCATTAGTTCCTAAGTGGTCGTGACCGAGAGCCTCTGTATGATTGGTTGGTCGTTCCAGTAAGTTGGCTGGAGAAGATCCTGAAAATTCAGCTTCCATAGCATTTGGTGTAATATCTGATGAAAGTTGGTCTGCAACATGATTTTCAACCACATCATCCATTGTCGAATCATTAGTGGCTTCAGAAACTAAAAATAAGGAAAAAAGAAAGATGAGAGCCAATTTCAAAGCACACAGTAAAGAAAATGTCAAAGAAACAAGACTGTAGCAAATCACAACTGATCTCCTTGACTCTTAGAAATTAACAATGTGATGTGGTTCTTAAGCTTTGCCATATATATGGTGTATTTCAATGTGAAACATTCACAGTATTTACAAAATCTGTACAATTTTTGCCTGGGGCGGGGGAATTAAAGTTTAAAAAAACTTTTAGTTTTCTGCTTTTTTCTAACCTCTGCCTTATACAGTTACTATTTAGAGGCAAAAGTGAACACAGGAAGTTTAAGCTAATCAGTATTCTGCAGCAACATGGCCCCAAACCTCCAGAGCGCCTTTCCTTATAACCATCCACATGGTCTTCACTACTTGAGCAATGAAGAGTAGCTGGTGCCCACTTCAGCTCACTAGACAAGACTTAAAAGGCTTGCAAGCTTGCCACTTAATATCAGATTACTGTATTTGCTCCCCAGAGAAAGCAGCTGAATTCTCAGTTTCCTGATTGCTCACCAAACCACCAGGACCCAGCTGAATTCATCACCTTACTATTCAAAATTTAAACTCCCCCCCCACAAAAATTCTCTGGACTTCTGACTCCCTTCCTCCATCCTAAATCTTACTACATGATTTGCAAACTTCAATGATATTCTCGATAGCAACTCCTGTTTGAATTGAAATCCAACTCTTCTGCAAAGAAAGCCCTCTCTCTCAAACTCTCTCCATGGACTTAAAATAAGGAGGTGGAGTCACAAGTCCCTTTTTTTTCTAATGCCACTTCAAGAGCATTTTTCCACGCACTCTTGTTCTTTGTCCTGTAATTTACCACAATCTGGATTTTGCTAATTATATCCCTGTAGATACAGAGGCTTGATCATATTGATGTTCATTCAGTATTTTGGGTGGCATATACTTCAAATGTAGTACTGTGTAATCCCATCAGGAGGGATCATATTTGGTTTCTCTCCAGTTAAGATGCTCTTAGCCATGAATGAGCACCACCTCTAATTAATTACTCCATTAAACATTCCCTTCACCAATTCTCATTCTTCTCCAATAATATTCCACACGACTTAGTGACTGAACAACAAAAATGACTCCACATAGTAATGTCAGCCTGGTCTTTATGAAATGCTAATCCGATCAGATCACACTACCTCTTTCAGTGGATTTTCACTGTCCTTAGAATAAAGTCTAGAATCTTTTACAATGGCTTCCAAGACTCTCTATGATCTAGACTCTGCATGTCTATCTTTTGGCTCTCACCTTACCTCATTCCCAGCAGCCCTTGCTATACTAGAATGCTTCAGTTCCCTTAACGCCCTGCTCCTCACAGTATGCCTCTGTGTGTACTCTTCCTGTAAGAGGACTATTACTGTAACATACGCAAATGCACAGCTTCAGTTTACTAATTTCCATTCATCCTTCAAGTGTTGGCTTAAACAGAACCTTCTCAGTAAAGTGCCTTGACCCCACAGACTAAGTTAAATCCTCTTGCCAAATACTTCCACAAGTATACTTGACTTCCCTTTTTGTAATATTCATCACACTTCTAAGGAAATATGTGATGACTTTCTTTCCTCCTCATTATAAATGAAGGCAGAGATCACTATTGTCTGTTTACAGCTACATCTCAATGCCTAGCCCTGTCTAAATTAAGCATATCATTTAATAATTAGTTGCTGAATTAAACAAATTGAAAGCCATCTTTCTATGGGTATTAATAATGCCCCTTTAAAAACTGTCATTTCTAAATGCTAAAGATTTGCAAATGATATTTCAAATCATGATAGCTATTAAACATAATGAATGAATATATGAAATGTTCATTAAAAAGACATAAAAAATGATTACATGCTAATTTGGAATAAACAAATATCTTCTCTAGACACTCTTGGAACTTTATCCACTTTTTCTATATCAGAAAACTCTCTCCCATGAAGAACCAAACTAAAAGCAGCAAATAATGTTTAAAAAAACCTTACTTTTATGAAGAGGAAGGGGTTTAATGAGATCTGGCTGTGCTTGCGTCATAGGTACCGGTGGTCCTTTCCCTCCAATGTGATTGTTCACAACTGGGTTCTGCTGTCGGCCTCTCAGCAGCGGAGACATGCAGCGTCGTCTTTTAGGGATGCCTTGCATATTTGGTTCTCCAGGTCGTTTATGTTTATTTTGAGGTCCAGCCACAAATTCATCTGCCTCATCTATCATCATACCCTGTAACAAAGAAGAATTTCCCTGACTTTACATAATGTTTTCAGTTGTATGACAAACTCCAATTCCCATTAAACTACATTTTAACGATGTTGACATAGTATTCTACCAAGAAAATGGTTTCAGCTTACTTTAGTTAAATTAAGAACTGTTAAATCTACTGTGCCTCCCACAAAAAAAAATTATGTAATGGAACACTTCAAATTTACCTTTTTATCCAGCTTAAAGGGGTTGCCAAATGTATGCAACCTCCGAGGCTGATCAGGATCAAGTTCTCTTAATGGAGAAGGTACTTGCTTGAGGTATTCCTGGTAATTCCCCATTTGTGCTATAGGAACACTGTGCACTTGATCTTTTCAAACAGAACAAAGCAATAATAAAAGTTAACTTCGCTAAAACTACATTTCATTTAGTTAACAAATAATGTGTTCTTATGTATGAATGCTACCTGGTCTATTCTAGGCAACTTTTCCTTACCATATATTCTAAATTAGTTTGTTTATTGTGACATAAAATCTTGAGTGTTTTAATAAAATTTTAAATAATCAATTTTATCTTCTAAACAAAGCAAAAATATTGCAGTTAGTTTCAGTATTCTAAACAGTATGTGTAACCCTTCTACGAAAATGTCTCTCTCTTCTATTCTACTCCAAAGCAGAATTTAGTTAAAGCATAATTTACAGAAAAGAGGTATCACATAGATGATCCTTTTCATATAAAACTATAGTTGAAATGTTTACATCAGAGTTAGCAAAGGGTTAAGTTCTCATCTGACATAATTTGTAGGTGCCAAAGGTATAGTTAAGGAAATACTAGAATATGACATATATTGGCCATTCCGAGTTAAACGATCACATACTAGTAGATCACAAGAAAATGATTTTGTGTGTGCCTGTGTATGTGAATGTATGAAGAAAGCCATAAGGAAACTAAGCTATTACCAAAGGTTGTTTCCTCTGGAGAACAGAATTTGGGGCAACAGTGATGGTAGGAAGAAGTGTAGAGAATTAGAGATGACTCAACTTTCTACTTCATTTAATGAGAATGTAATATTACAGTCTCAACTCTTTAAAAGTTACAATAACACTCTGTATTTTCAATATAAAGAAAAGTTTACTGAAGAAATACCAATACTAAAACCATGATCTAACCTTCATCCTGTCCTTTAAGAAATCTGCGGGTGCTCTTCAAAAGATTAGATCTCATTCTTGTTAAGTGATCCAAAAGATTCCGTCTTGGTATGTCATATGCATTTCTAAATGTCTGTGGCTTCAAATCCTGTTTTAAAAAGATTCAAAGACAAAATGTATTTTGAAACAGAATTAAAAGAGACTAAAATCTCTAGCCTGCAGCACAACTTTGAAAATAAGATATACAAGTCAACTAATTAGCTTAAAAAAATAGAATAAAGAGATATGATACCATCGTAATGTACTGTTTTAATAACCAAAAGATAAAAACTCAGTAGTGAAGCTCAACCGAATTATCTCAAATTCACATCTGTCCAAGATTTTATTACGTATTCTGGCTAAGAGAAGTAAATAAAAGCTTTGATGTGTAATTTACACACCATACAACAACCCATTTTACATAAACAATTTGAGTGTTAATAAATGTACAGTTGTGAAACCATCACTAGTATCAGTTTTAGAACATCCCCATCACTCCACAAGGTTCCATGTGCCCACTTGCAGTCACTCTCAATTCCTATCCCCGCAACCACCAATCTGCTTTCTGTCTACGTCCCATTTCATAAATGGAATCTTGCAATATGTACTGTTTTCTATCTGGCTTCTTTCCACAAGCATGTTTTGAGATTCACCCATGTTGTTCCTGTACTGGTAGTCTTTTCCTTTTTACATGGATATACTGTATCTTTATCCATTCACCAGTTGATGAACACTTGGACTGTTTTCAGTTTGGGGCAATTACTAACACTGCTATGAATATTTGCATACAAACCCTTTATACACACATATTTTCATTTATCTCAGTAGATACCTACAAGTAGAACTGCTGGTATATAGCAACATTTACCTTTCCTAAGAAACTGCAAATTAACTGTTGATAATTTTCATCAACAATGTGTAAGAGCTCCAGCTGTTCTATAACCTCACCAATACTTCATATTTTTCAGTCTTAAACTTTAGCCATTCTAGTGGGCATAAAGTGGGATCTCACTGTGGTTTTAATTTGCATTTCCCCACTTGACTAATAATGTTGAACATCTTTTCATCTGCTTTTTCAGGTTTGTATATCCTACCTGGTAAGGTGTCTATTCAAATATTTTGTGCATTTTTTTATTGGATGCTTATCTTTTTATTATTGAGTCTTAGGATTTCTTTATGTATTTTGATACAAGTGCTTTATTCAACATATGCTTTTCTCCCAGGTTGTAGCTTGTCTGGGAGAGACTTCAAAGTTTCTTCTGAAGACAAAAATTATAATTTTACTAAAGTTCAGTTTATGAAGTTGTTATATGTATGTGTTTTGTGTTGTATTTTAGAAATCTTCATTGACCCAAGATCCAACATCTTACAGATTTTTTTCCTGTAAAAGTTTGTAGTTTCAGTTCTTACATTTATGACTATGATCATGTTAACTAATATAAGGATCAAGTTCATTATTTTGCAGATAGATAGCCAACTGTTCCTACCCTATGTGTTGAAAAGACTGTCTTCTGACCCACTGAATTATTCTGGCATCTTCATTAAAAATTAACTCTATATGAAGGTGTACTTCTGTTCCACTGACCAAAATATTTCTCCTCATGCCAGCAACACATATGTTGATCACTGCAGCTTTACAGTCACTTTTAAAATTAGTGCAAGCTTTATTCTTTCCCAAAACTGTTTCAGCTACTCTAGGACCTTTATACCTCCATATAAATTTTAGAACCAGTCTGTCAGTTTCAACAAACAGGCAACTGGGATGAGGATCTTTTTAATAATGAGTATTCACAAAGCACTGTGTACCCAAGGTCAGTAGTATAAGTGCCAAACTACAGTGAACTCTACTATTAGCTATGTAACTTCAGGCAATCTCTAAGCCTGTTTTCCATCTATAAGATGAACATGATGGTTTGCTCTTCATCAGTCCATCTGCTCATCCACTCACCATGAAGTGTTTTAAAATTCAATGATTCAATAATATGAATAGCATAATTGATTATTCTGCAGAGGTATAGAAATTTGGACAAACTGGGTATTAGTTAAGAGAAAAACTTGAAATATTCGACAATATAGACTATTACTAGAGCAGTACAAAATTCACATAACTATTACCTTATTGAGCAAAGCAACTTGGAACCCAGTGTATTCTTTCATATTAAGGTCCAGCAGTCTGTGAGGAACATCCTCTGAAATTCCCTGGAGCAGCTGTTGAAAATCTTTCCTATAAGCCATTGATAAACCATGTGATCTGCTTCGGACTTTAATTCCAGTTTCCTGTACTACTTTTTTGCCTACAGAACCGATGACTCGATCAGATTCTATTTTGGCCTAAAGCAAAAATAAATAAAAGCTGTCTTGACATGATCTGAACTGGTAAAGGCTAAAAATAGTTTCAGTCTTTTATAAATTAAGTATTTATCACATTTTAAAAGAACATAAGAAATTAAAAACTACTTAAGTTATGTAGTCTATGTCAGTTGCTTGGTAAACTGAACACAGCTTAAACAATAACGTCTTATGATTTTAAATCATCGCAATTCTTACCTTTTGGAGAAAAATCACACAAACACAACTTTGATTTATTAACACCCACTACACTGAAACCATGATATGTTAGTTAATACACCCTAAATAAAAATTCCCAATTCAGAGGTGATATAAAATTAGAAAACAATCTTATCAATATCTACTTAAAGCCATTATTACTAGCACATAACTAAATGCTCACAGATAAAGCAAACAGCAATATTTTGACTCTTCTAACCTACATTTCAATTAGCAGTTGAAGTAGAGATGGCAAAAGTACTGGAAAAATTATGCTTTATACAATTTTAATAACTTGGCAGTCAAAGGGTATACTGCTGGACTAATCTGGTATCTACTAACGTGACTTATGACCAAAATGACAAAATTCACTATTTTTATACATATTTCAAAAGAAACCCTCATTTTTAAAGAAAATGCTATAGGTTTTATAACATAAAGCAAAAGAAATTGATTTAACTAAGAAAAACAAATTTCTAACAAATTTCCCAAAAGAAAACATAAGGAATGTTCACATACAAGGCAGCTAGGATCACATTAATACAGCAATTTTCACAAACTAGAAATTATTATTTGAAATTATCATTTCAAAACATAGCATACCATGCACTTGAGAATTATGTTAATATATATGTGGTTTTAAAACGTAACCTATTAATATAATTCTACTAGAACCATCAAGAACTAGTATCTGGCCTATTGACCACCTTAGCCAATACCATTCAAAATACTTAATGGCTCTATTTCTTAACATTACCTGCTGACTCAGTTTTTTGAGGTATGAAATGACACTGTAACTAAGTCCATATTCCATACTGTCTGCTATTAGGTTAGGTGCTCCCATCATTCTAACAGCTTTCTTCAAAGGCTGCAGGAAAAAAAGAAAATATCACACTCAATCCTAAGCTTGTCATAAATTTATAGCCATGAAAAGTGAAAGTGAAAGTCGCTCAGTCATGTCTGACTCTTTGTGGCCCCATGGACTATACATACAGTCCATGGACTCTCCAGGCCAGAATACTGGAGTGGGTAGCCATTCACTTCTCCAGGCGATCTTCCCAACCCAGGGATCAAACCCAGGTCTCCTGCATTGCAGGCCGATTCTTTACCAGTAGAGCCATGTATGTATTGTCAATTTTGAAAAATTCACCCCTGCGAAACCTCTCCTTTTCTTCAATAAGGGTCACATAATCATATCTGTACTTCATTAAAATGTTTGTCAGTGGTATAAAAGGCAGTTTGAAATACTAAACAAGGATTAGAGGCTATAATAACAACCCCCAGAGTAAGAAAGGGTGGAGTCTTGGACTTCTTAGTATCATCTGGAAGAGGGCAGGAGACACACTGCAGATGTAGATTTGATAGAACTTGGGTGGTAAGTGAAAAGAGGAGTCAAGGATAATAGAAGATTCTTACCTTGAATAAGGATAGACTAACTAAGAATAAGAAATACTTTGTGCAATGAAAAATGTCACTGCACAACAGTCTAGCATATGTGAATGGGAGAGAGTCAAAAAAAAGATGACAGCCACCCACTGACATATTACAAAGTGTATAAAAGCACTGGTGTCAAACTGGAATCAAATCCCAGACCTGATATTTAATATCCATGTGGCGTTGGCTAAATCCCCTCAGATGCTATGAAACATGAGCCAAACATACGCAGTAGTTCATATTCCAGTGTTTCCTCCTTTCCCCTCTCTTACACAGCTGGTACTATCTGCTAGACACACACAGTTTTTCTCTTACAACTATAATATATGATTTCAAAGCTTAAGAAATTAATGTTATTAGAGACCATTTAGAAAGATTACAGTCGAATACTACGATATTCCTGCAGTAAAAGCAGAAGTAATGTTTTAATAAAATGTTCTAGAAGTTATTTTTCACAAAGTCAATAAAGTAATTACTTGCCTGGAGAATCCCATGGACAGAGAAGCCTGGGAGGCTACCATCCATGGGGTTGCAAAGAGTCAGACATGACTTAGCGACTAAACAATAATGTATTTAATAATATATGTATTACTGGTCCTATTGTGATACACTAGGTTTCAGGGAATGTTTCTTGAGATTCAGAGAACAATGCAAACAAACCTTTTTTTGTACCTATAAGGAGAAATAATTATAAAACTGCAATTTAAAAAGGTTAATTGTAAAAGTTTAAATTCTAAAGCCAGCTGCCTGGGATTGAATTCCTGACCCTGTTCTTATTAGCTGTGTAGCCTTAGATGAATTGTTTAATTTTTTAGTGCCTTAGTTTCCACATTTGCGAAATAGAAACAGTTATTTCTGCCTCGTACAGTTTATATAAATTAAATGAGGTTAACACATGTAAAGTGCTGAGGATAGTATCAGGCAGGCCTGGATAAGCATTATATATATTCTCACCATCATCATTATTCTGCAAATCACTGAAACATTTCTTTCTCATTATATTTATATGGGTCATTTATAAATTTTTCATGATATTTATTCTGTAACAGCAATAAATAAAACCTTTAATACCTACAGTAAACTATAAGCATAATACAAAATCTTATAATAAGTTCTATTTTTAACAATAATATTCTTACCCCAAGATAGTAGGGAGGCATCGTCTTCAAATAACTCTCAAATGACTGTCTCCACTTCAGTGTTGGTTTTGCCTTATGGACCTTAAACAGATCATCTATAAATGAATGCACGATGAGAACAAACTGTCATCAGTGTTTTCACACATGAAAACCAAGTCAAGTAAGTTTCATTTTTAAAGTTTGCTTTCTTATTTACAAGAGAGAGAGGAAACATCCATTCTATTTTTAACAAAATTAAAGGTGATAAATGTTTGGTTATGACATTTTTGAGTAGTAATACCACTTTAAAAATGAAAGGGTGCCAATTAAGGTTTCAAATTAAATGTAATAATAAAGGTAGAATGAGAAAATACACAAAGAAAATCGAGATATGAAACAGACAGGAATACAGAAAGTATACATGAACACATACCTACTAATATTTTGTCTATTAACCTTTAAGTCTGGTGCAATTCCATGAAGGAAAAGATGGCTTCTCCAATAGCACCCCTCAAAAAATTACAGCCAAAGGGTCTCCAATCAACTTTAGGCTTATCATTATTATTTAGAATATTATTTTAGAACAAATTCATTCACTAAAAAGTTTGCCAAAAGAAAATTCTTAAAAAGAAAATAGTCAGCTCTAAGAAATATGCTTCTACAAAATATCTTAATTATTTACCACATACAAAATCTGCATTACTAATTCTAACTATGTAAGATATCTAATTTGCAAAAAACTTAGAATAATTTAATTTAGAAACAAAATGTAGTATCTTCAATAGTTTGTAGAATCAAAGGTGTTTGACACTGATTTCATATATCAGAAACATGCAGAGGTTGCTATAAACCCTTAACAGCTTCAATATTTTAGAATATTAATAAAAATCTTCATTAATTTCCAGAAGACAAGAAAACTCAGAAAGGGAGGGATGTTCGCAAAGATTGCTTTTAGGAAAATTCACACGTACGCTAGGCCACAGAGAACATGACAAGAAGGACTCACCTAAAAGGGGAAGGAGGACTGGGTAATTGTAAGGCATCACGAATAAGTTGACACAGTTGAGTGCTGTACTGGCTTTCAAGTAACCAAAGGGATGGCCAAGTTCACTGTATTTTGCACTATTGCTCACATATACCTGTTAAAAAGGAGTAGTTAAAAGTTCACATTTAATAACCTTTGCAGAATGTTATATAAACCATGGATCCAATTTGACTTTTTTTAAAACATTAAAAAAAAAAAAACATCAAATTAAATTTTTAGAGGTTCTAATACTGAGTGAAGAGCTGACTCATTTGAAAAGACCCTGATGCTGGGAAAGATTGAGGGCAGGAGGAGAAGGGGATGACAGAGGATGAGATGGCTGGATGGCATCACTGACTCAATGGACATGGGTTTGGGTGGACTCTGGGAGTTGGTGATGGACAGGGAAGCCTGGCGTGCTGCGGTTCACAGGGTCGCAAAGAGTTGGACACGACTGAGCGACTGAACTGAACTGAACTAATACTGAGTGAAATTAAGTCAGACTGAGAAAGACAAATACCATGATATTGCTTACATGTGAAATCTAAACAAAAAGGCTACTAATGAACTTATCTACAAAACAGAAAGAGTTATAGATGTGAAAAATAAATTTATGGTTACTGGGGGCTAAGGAGGCAGGGAGGGATAAACTGGGAGATTGCAACTAACATATACATACTACTGTATATAAAATAGATGGAACTTACTGAAAAAAAAAAAAAAAAGATGGAACTAATAAGGACCTACAGTATACTATATAGCACAGGGAACATTACTCTGTAACGGTCTACCTATATGGAAAAACAATCTGAAAAGAGAGGCTATATATATATGTGTGTAACAGATAAA
The DNA here is from genome assembly GCF_910594005.1 of Cervus elaphus. Lineage (NCBI taxonomy): Eukaryota > Metazoa > Chordata > Mammalia > Artiodactyla > Cervidae > Cervus > Cervus elaphus. The sequence goes on from NC_057844.1 coordinate 21,510,789, forward strand.
CTTTTGCTGTACACCTGAAACTAATGCAACAATGTAAATCAATTATACCTCAATAAAAATTAAATAAATAAATTTTTAAAATCACTACAGTCTTTCAGCTTACCTGCCAACATGTCTGAGGAGATTTTCTTTCCAGGATAAACTGAGTCAGCGGTGAAGGTTCCAACTCGTATTTGTCAAAAGGCAATTTGTCAATAACCATCGGTTCACAGTCTGTACAAGAAAACTTCACTACAGGATGAGATGTACGAGGTGGCTAGAAGGCAAAGTCTTATTGTTACTCTTTCACAAAGTACCAGAAACAAACTTTTCGTATCCCTCACTGTCAAAGTTTACTCAGTTTCTCAGTTTCACTAGTGAGAGTTTAATTTACTATCAAAAGCACCACTAAGCTGAAAGATAATACTTAAAAATGTAATGCTTAAACTATCAATATTTACAAGAAAAAACATAAATAAAACACTACAAAATCTGTACAGGTTTAAAATTTTTTAAGTCTTAAAATCAAATTCATCAGAAAACTTAAATGCAGTATTTTAGAATTAAGTAAGTGCTCATTAATTTTTACATCTGACAAGCAGTTACTGTAATTAGAAACCTTCCTAAGGCCACAGTTGTGGCAGTTTAACTACCTGATTTCCAAACTGATGATGCACACTGATCAGTACAAGGTTTTATATATATACTTGTAAATTATTAATTTATAGGTTTATAATATATACCAAAATACTATTAAAAAATAGAAAAAAGAAAACAAATAGAAGTTCTACTGGTTTCCTTCCATATTCCAGTAAACTACTGGTTACCCCTATGGTAAATATGCCCCACTCTGGAGACCCTGGTTCTAGAGCTGCAAAAACTGCAATACTTTTAAAGAAGAAAAAAAAAAAAAAAGCATGTTACTCTATTCCCCCTCTTAACAGTCTCCTTCCTAAAAATCTCACCAAAAGAAGACTGGTGAAGAAAATACGAGCTATGAGGAAATACTGTGAAATTTCATAAATATAAAGGACTCCTTTTAGCTTCAGTTACTATCTATCAATACATACACTGGTGGCTCCCAAACGACTGTCTTGGGATCATCTCTCACTTCTCTTCATGTATCCAACCACCTACTGGACATAACCTGAATTTTCTATAGGTCCCTCAAACACAGTATTACCCAATTCATTATTTCACCCCCAAACCACATAACCCGTTCTAAAAACCTGGATGTTACCCTTAATTATCTCCCCCTTACCCTCCATACTTAACTGTCACAAAGACCTAGATTCAGTGATACCACAAATTCTAAGTCACTTAGCAAACACATAAATATGGTGCAGATGCTCACTACTTTAGATACTACCCTCTGTCAATGTTAAATCCTCATCTCTCTGAAAATTTATCTTCTATTTCTTACCACTCTAATTCATGCCTTCATTTCGTAGACTAGATTAGTACAACTGTATATTTTTAATTAGTATCCCTAATTAGTCAGCCCCCTCCAATCAATCCCATGGCCATGAAATATAATCAGATAATTTTCCTGCCTCAAATTGTTGAGTAAAAGTAGCATCCAATCACCTAAAAATAGGGCCAGACTCTTTTGGTTTTTTTTTAAACAAAGAGCGTTGACCGTTTGGTCCCTATCTGCCTTTTAGCCACCACCCCATACACACCCCATGCTGCAGCCTTAGAACAACTTGCAGTGGCCCAAGCAGATCACTGTCTTTCATGCCCCTGCGTTTCAGGTTATCCCTGGTGCTTTACTGTGTTCTCCCTTGCATAACGCAAACAAAGTTCTGAAGTCTGAACTGCCAAGTACCAACCTCTAAGAGGCCTCTTTCCTGACACACTCTTACCACGTACCCCAAACCCACACCAGGCAGCTAGGTACCACCTCATCTGGCCTCTGCTCCGCCACTCTGACAGGCGGCACACTGGACTCTATGACGTTTATACGGCTGACCTTCCTACGGAAAGTTCCAGACGGGAAGCACCATGTTTTAACTCATCTTCTACTCCTGTGCCTGTCACGTAACTGATGTAACAGCTTATTGAATCAGTCTATGAAATTTATGGGGTTTTTTTGGATGAAAATATTAAGATCCATTTAATATCCAAAATAATCCTATGAGATAGGAGTTATTATCTTTATTTAACAGATGGTAAATCGAGGCTTAAAGAAGATAATTAACCAAAGACACATGGCTAATAACTGGTAGAGCCATAATTCAAATTCAGAACCAGTCTCTAACAAATCACATTTAATTTCGGTATCAGTACCTCTTTTTTTTTTTTTCAGTACCTCTTATATGAAATCCTATTGTTTATAGAAATTTCATTTCCCCTCTAATATCCTTCAGTTACTAAAATTTGCCAGTTCTTTCCAGTATCTCTTTTTTAACATTCTCTCTTCCATCATCTTAATTCAAACTCTTACTAGCTCTGTATTGGGCTTCCCTGGTGGCTCAGATGGTAAAGAATCTGCTTGCAATGCCAAAGACATGGGTTCAATCCCTGAGTTGGGAAGATCCCCTGGAGAAGGAAATAGCAACCCACTCCAGTATTTTTGCCTGGAGAATTCCATGGACAGAGGAGCCTGGTGGGCTACAGTCCACGGGGTCACAAAGAGTCGGACATGACTGAGTGACTAAGCACAACAGCTCTGTGTTAAGTGAACTATAGCAATAGTCCTCTAGGTGAACAGCTTACCTGCCAATTCATCTCCTGATTCTGCTGCATATAATAATCACCAGATTAATTTTCCCAAAGGAACATTCTGTTAAAAATGTCTTCAGTTCTATGAACCCCACTGAGAAAAGCTCAAATTCTTTAACCTTGCATGTAAAGTCATGAGCAATCTAGTTTCTTTAATAACATTCTCAATGTCCTACAGACATATTATGAACCAACTATCCTCAGATACTTTCCATTCCTCTAAACTCACCTTGTTCTTTCCTACTTCCATACTTTCAACATTGTTTCCTGTTCCAACTAAAATCCTACCCACGTTCCAAAATCCTCTATGGCTTGTAATAATTTGCAATAGACCACTAGAGTAATATTAATAGATAATGCTTGTGATACTGGTTTTGGATTTCTTCCTATGCGGACTCAACATGTACCATATGTACTACTGTAGGTATTAAATATAATTGAATAAACAATAGAATATTTCATACAAAAATGTTCTTTAAGAATTCTGAAAGGCTCCAGAAGAGAAATTAAAATGACCAAAGAAATCGAGAGCTTCTCTAAGGCCAGACTAAAAACCTATGATGGTTCAATCAAAAAAAAAAAAGGAAGACGATCTCTCACTGAAATGTATAAAACCTTTATTTCATGTACTACTTCATTAAATCCTTAATGAACAAAGGCAATATCATAGCTCTTATATAGAATAAAAGCAAAAAATTATCCTGAAGAGTTGATACAGATTTAAAGTATAAAAGATTTCAAGGAGTTTAACTTAATTCATAAATGATAGCCACATCAAACGTTATTAAAGACTACTTAACGATCTTTGACATAACAATTCTTATCTTCCAAGGATAACATCAAAAGAACCACTGTCAAGCTCTCCCACAAAATATTCCAGTGTCCTCCGAGTTACTACAAAAAAAACGAATCTGGAAAATGTGTATTAACAAGACTGAATAGATATTTGTCTAAATTTACCCTATTATTATAAAAACCATATAGTGAATACTGATAATTCACCATGATCACTCAACAAGCCACTGTTACTAAAAATAATTCCTATAAATAAGACCAGAAAATCTTTTCTATCTTAAACCTCCAGACTGAGAACACTGAATAGAACTGAAACTATGCAAATCAACATGAATTTCTAAGACTAAGTCCTAAAAGGCTGCATGGAAACCATCAAAATTATTTTGTAACCCTTCATTTAAATTCTGTATTATGTCCCTGAGAACAAATCCTTATGTTATTTATATATTTAGAATATATATCTCTGATTCTGTAACAAGATGCCAATAATAAAAACATAAGCATAACTTTAGATTCTAAAGGAAACCGATGCCTTTTTTCTATTATTTTATAATGAACAACACAATATACTAAAGCAAGTAACAGCTTATCATAGCACTTGAACATCTGTCTAATTCCTATACAACAGCCACACCTTTAACTGACAGTAGTACTTAAAGCTAGTATGAAAAGCAGTTACTATTATGAAGTCACAGTCTCTGGTACTTACTAGTGTTGGAGAATTTTGATCTGGCCAAAAAGATTCTGGAACAGGCCAATGACCTATAGGAACCCCAGTTTTAGGATTTGGTCTGACATAAATGAGTTTGTGACAACTATGCCAAGGCTGAGATCCAAAAGGTCTTGATATATCTGGCTGCCCATCTATAGCAAAGAAATTTTAAAAAGTAAATATCATTAAAAGAAAAAAATATAAGAAGTTAAACTATGTCTAATATTACTTAGTAAAAATATCTTAATATTTGTTCAGTTCTGGATTTTCCTGTTTTTCTTAAATGGTAGAATACTATCATGACTAAGGCTTTAACATTTAGATTTGATCAGAATTCACGAGAGGGTAACATCAGCAAATTTCAACTCTGAGTTCCACATTTGAAAGGAGATCCCACAGCATCCTTTGCTTGCCCAATGAGAATACATAAAACATACCTCATGGTAAATACTCGTTTAACGAATGACATGTTTTCCCCCACCAGATGATAAGGGCAAATAATCAATTTTTTCATCATCATGCTCAGCTTAGTAAATACTAGGTAACTATGGCTAAGTAAGTATTTTTTAAAAATCATTTTACCTAAAGCCTAAAAACTAGAACAAAAGTTTAATATATAAATCCAGATTTGAGGCACCTACCTTTAATCTAAAACAATCCTAGAAAATGGTTAACTCTCTTCAACAGTAAAGTAAACATTTACTGAGTGCCTAATCTAAGCAAAGTCCTAAAATAATTTAAAAATAAATATATTCCATGTCTAACAATTCTTTAAGGTTTGTTTTTTTAAATCAGACACAGCAATACAATTTATATAATCTTTCCATCTTCGGCTCTCATCTCTATGACCTTTCTCTTCTCCCAGTTACCCACTCCACTGCCTTACCTCTGCCAAAGTGTCATTAACGACTTTCTAATTCTGGTTTTAAGCTATGTCGTACAAGGCAGAGGGTCCAGATGTAAGCCGTCCATTGGTTCTGGCAAAACTTCTTATACCCTCTGGCTAATATAAATAGTTCATGATCACAGAATATTAGAATAAAGCCAGGCAGGACTCAGCTAGAGTTAAAAGAATCAAGTTGAATAGCAAAGGCTGGTTTCTCATTTTTGGAACCACACCAACCATTTGGTTCTGATCAGTCTGATCTTTAGTAAAAACTATAGCTAAAGAATTAAATAAACACCTAGGGCTGAACACTCTTGTGAATCAAGGGACATGGGAGAGGCACATACACTGGAGAGAGTCAATGTTACAATACTAAAAAAGGAAATCCACTATTCTGTTAATGTTTAAAAAGGGTTTTAGCTCTTACAAATTATCAGCCTATGAACAACCAACATAAAAAGGCAATACGACCAAACCACTATCACACAACCTTGACTTTCCTATTTAATTGTGCCACTTTACCAATAGCTCTTTTGTCATCTTAATAATCTGGCCTTGTCAATGTTAAAGCCAAATCATAGTTATTTTTCGGTTCTAGCTGAATACTTGATAAAGCAAGTTCAAAATGTCTGTAAGAAAATGACAATAATACCTTCTACAGGGGAAGGATCTGGTCCTGCTTTCTCAAAGTTTATTACTACCCCACTTTGTACTTTCTGCACCAAGGATTCTAGACATTGATTAAGCATTCTTGGAGAACATACAGAGTATGAGCGGCCTGAAACAAAAAAAATAAAGTGAACTAGTTAGTTGCAAAAATTCCTACTTTAAGCAAAAAAGAACCATAGTGGGGTTTTTGACAATACTGATTCACAAAAATTCAATGATAAAGTTTGGACTTTTCATTATCTAATGGAAGAATAACAAAACAAAAAAAGTTATTTCCAATCAACAATTCCATTTTATGAGAATATGTAAGTTTTTTCTTCTAATTAAAGGTACACAGAAAATAAAAATATTAATGGTCTGAACAAACCACAATGAAAAAAATCATTACATATATACAATGTCTATCATATGAAATGAAATTTTTTAAAAAGTATATATTTAAATATAAAGAACTATTTTCCAACTGAGTTCCAATATAATTTATCTTTACTACACATATTGTGGTAAAGTATCTGGTAACTAACCCCCCAAAATCTTACTCCTGCTGAAAAAAAATATATCACTAAAAATTAATGCTAAGGACATAGAAGATTTCAATAATTATTTAAGTGATCTCTGCTGGCAGATACTGCATATATTAAATATTTGCATTTTAATATAATACACAGTAGCATGTGCTTTTCTGAATTTCATTTGGCTAACATACTTAGAAATTACCTATCTTAAATGAATTTTCCTCTTGAATATTTTACTATAAAACTTTTAGTTCAGAAGCATTAAAATGATAGTGATTAAGAAAAAACACCAGTGGAAAGACTTAACAGGGATTTTCAATAAATATAGCCAGATCTGTGCTGTCCCATACTGCAGCCACTGGCTGTATATGGCTATTGAGAACCTGAAACAGAGCTAGTCCAAATTGAGATGTACAGTAACTATAAAAAACATACACTTCATTTTGTAGACATAATATGATAATATGAAATATCTCAGTAATTTTAAAACATCAATTTCACATTGAAATATTTTATATATGTTAATTTAAATAAATGATTCTATACAAATTAATTTTACCTGTTTTTAGGGGTTTTGTTGTTTTTCTTGCTTTTTTTTTTTTGGTCACACTACATGGCTTGAGGTCTCTTAAGTTTCCCCAACCAGGGATTGAACCCAGGCAGTGAAAATGCAGAGTCCTAAGAACTGGATCACCAGGGAGTTCCCTACCTGTTTCTTTTCAATGTGACTACTATAAAATTTATCATTATATATGTAACTTACATATTTATATGTTCTGATCTGGACCAGTGCTTAAAACCATGACAACTAAAAATCTTTAATCAAACATTCTACAGTGTTATTTGTAATAAGCTTAACATGGAAAAATCCTATTCCTTAACAAATTCAACCAATTACTACCAAACATATTATTATACTTGATATATCAAATTACTCATATCAATTTAAACTTAACACGTGATTTGCTAAAGGCTACTCAGAAAAGAGGATATTAACATTAGGCAATAGTGTGATTCAACTCCTCAGAGTCAGCTCTACTTAGGAAAACAAGTATCATGTAACAAATGGTTTACCTGGATGCAACAATGAAAGCCGTAATTATAAAAATACCCACCAATTACCGAGTGTCTGTGCACCTGGCACTATCCTAATCACTCTGTTATATTAATTTCTCTAATCCTAGCAACAATCATATGGGTTACTTTCTCCATTTTACAAATGAGAAAACTAAGGCACAGAGGGATTAATTTATCTGTATTAGTTAAGTTAGTACAGTAGAGAAGCCAAGATTCAAACACTTACAAGGCATCAGAAACATTCATCTGGATTTACCACCTTCTTCCCTGAAAACCATGATGTTAATTTGAAATCAATATTTAAAATAAGAAAGTTTATATGGAACTGAAAGAATTGGCCAATTAAAAATTCTTCGAGTCAATTTAAACACACACATAAAAAGGCTGATCTTCTTAATAAATAAGGTATTTAGGAGTATCTCAGTATCTAAACACATTTTGACGATGTCAATAAAAACAAAAGTTCCTAAATATAAAATTGTGGCAATCCTCTACACTTCTCTAACCTGTGTCATCAACTAACTGATTAGGAAAATATACGTAAGTAAGTTATGATCTTAGTATGACATAAAATTACTAACAAAGATATTTCATGAAAATTAGAGAAAAAGTAAATAAACTTGAATCACTTAGAAAAATAATAAAAATTCATTAACTCTTTTCAAAGTTAAAGCAAATTTAGACATCTTTACAAAGTGAGCCCACAACCTATGTCATGTTTCTCTTATTCTTTATGTCAAAACTTACCTCTTGGAATGCTTGATAGTTTGTACTAAAGGATAAAGTGTCTAAGATCACTCATATTTGTGAGAAAAACACACACTTTCAAGCCAAGAAGCTGGTTCACTTATGTTTATGTAGGGTCCATAAAAAAAGAAAAAAATCTAAACACAGCGATAAAGTGAAAAAAAAAAAAAAGAAAACAAAACTTTCTTCCTAGATTAGCATTAGGATTTTAGCTAATAAAATGGATTAAGACACAAAAGTAGTAATTCTAAGTTGGGCAACAGTCCTATTTACAGAAGTTAAGAAAGTTAAATTTATTTAATCTAGAAAAGTCTTACAATTTTTATATAATGCTCTTTTTATCCTCAGTACTTCCACCAACATGTCTATTAGGTATTTTTAAAATTTGATATCATCCTTGTGCCTTCCCCCAATCTGCTGCTCCTCCTGCGTATCCATCTCAGTACATTGCATAGCCATTCACCTCCAATTGTTCAAACCAACTGAATTACCCAGAAATCATCCTTGATTCCTTCTTCCTTCATTAACCTCAGTCTTTCCTTTCCATCAGACCACCTCTCACCATCTCCGAACATAAACACTTGAGATCAAAGTACTATCATCTTTCCTGGTCTCCCTGCTTTCATTCCCACCACTTTACAGTATATTCTCATCTAGCAGTTGAAGTGGTCTTTCAGAGACAGAAATCAGATGTCATCTCCTATAAAAAGCCCTCCAATGACTTCTCATCACACTGGGAAAATAAATAATATTTACTACAGTCTAAAAGGCTATTCACTATTTGGCCTTTGCCCACCTCTTGAAACTAACCTGTTATTCTCTACTTTTCCCTACATAAGCTTCTAGCCATATCAGCCTTCCTGTTGCTCCCCAAAATACAGGGCGGGATCCTTCTCTTACTATTTCTTTTACAGAGATCTTCGTATGGTTTACTCCATTATTCAGAGTTCTGTTCAAATGCCAACTGGTCTTACTGCAGTGATTATTTCATAATTTATACAAATATCAAATCATTGTGTTGTGCCCCTGGAATTAAAATGTTGTATCAATTATACCTCAATTTTACAAAGGAGAGAGGGTTGATGAAGATGCTACAACAATCATTTTAGAGGGATTAATATTTTTAAGACACAACTAGGACTGATTTAATTCCCATTCAAACAAGTGACTTTACATCAAGGTTAGAGATATGCAAATATAATTTATAAAAGAATAATTGTTGCTTTCTTTAATTCTTTAGACAAAGAGTATAATAATTTCCAAGGACATACAGTATTTTAAACTGATTCAAACTGGGGTATGCATATCCTTTAGGTTTATGGTTAAAATAAGTCACCTCCTCAGAAGACTTTCCAGGAATACTCATTCTCTGCCTCACTACCCTCTGCACCCTCCTCACCCTGTTTCTTTATTTGATAGTAAGCAGAACTCTCTGAAATATGATTTATTCATTTTACATCATTTTATCTGTCATACAGCCCAAAAATGTAAGCCTTCTGTCTATTGCTCCTGCTGTATTCCCATGATCAAAAACAGCTAATTGGCATCGAGTGAGTATTCATTAATTACCTGATAATAAAAGAAAAATGCTTACAATGACAATTATATAATTTTTAAGGTATACATTAAAAATAGAATAAAATATTAATCAATCACTTTGGCAACACATGCAAATTTCATTCCAATTTTTCCTTAATGAACATAAATTACTCTATAAAGGAAAAAATAAAATGCACACACACTACTCTTATCATTGTTTAAAAACGCACAGAATTGTTAACAATGATTGCATATTTGGACAGTACACCACCAGTGGATATTAGCTTTTTGGTTATTTTTACTTTTTTGGTGGTTTTATCCTCAAAACACTTTTTAGTCAGCATTCATTGAAAATAAAGGAGAGAGCATACTATAAGAAAACGAGTGGCATTTGAGCAGTTTCCCATTACTGCTAGCAGGAGCATGAAGAGAAGCAAAGTTAGAAGAGGTTCACGATATATATTTGTGGAAAGCTCCCTAATTCTTTGACCAACAACTAAGGTTTCTGGGTCACTGAAAGATATCCTCAATGGTGATTTCTGAATCTTTTAACTTATCTACTTCACATACCTATCTATGTAGGGTATTCTTTTTCATCTGTTAAATCTGCAGGCTTCCAAAATCCACAAAATACTAGAAGAAAGGCACCTAAAATATTAATTAGACCTTATTTTCCTTTGACTTACATAGCTGGCTATGATGGAATCTCAACAGAGCATTGACAGTGCATGTAGACTATGCCACAACCCAGGACACCAATGAAAATAGTGGTACGCCAGACCTAGACATTTTACCATTAATCAATTCCTTAAGAGAGAACTACAATGCACCATGAAAGCAAGACTACCATGCTTGTCATACATACTATGAAGTCCTAAAGCATGGACAGTGCTTGGTACACAGTAGGCACTCGATGCTCATCGATATGAATTTAACCCACCTGTTAACCAACTCCACCATAGAGAAGTTCTGAGTCTATTACATCTTCTGTTTCAAGAGTTTCACGAATGTTCACTTAGCACAGCCGGTTAAGAGTTCACTACCTGTTTTCCTCTAACCTATCTCACTTCCTCTTTGCCTCTGGGTAAAACTGTACTTAACCAGGCATTAATCATTACATGGATAATGAGGTGATTCTTAAAACGTTTTGTCAGAGAAAATAATTCTATGGCATTTGTAAATCATTGGCAATCTTTGTAGATAATAAGTTTAACAACTTCAAATATTTGTATTTGCTATGGTTAGAAAAAAATTATCATGCATTATCAGACCCAACAGTATTTGCATCTTATTCAACAGATCAAAGACCTTCATCAATGTAGTTTTAAAACCATGTTATGTCTAGTAACTTCTAATAGTAATTTGTTAAACAAAACAAACACGGAGTTTTTGAAATGCACATTTAAAAACATTCAGATAAAACCTGCTTAAGTCACTGAATTATTGCCAGTAAAAAACTTACCGCCTGTCACTTCACACATTGGTGTGATTGCAGAGTCATCTAAAGGCACACCTGTCAACTGTTCTGATTCTACGGACATCGTCCCCGGCAACCGCAACACTAATGCAAAGAGTCTCTGATCCCAACGAAAAGGTTCCTTGGTCAATTCACTTCCAGGCAAAGGAGAATTAAGAGGTAAATGGAGCTGAAAGGGGAAAAAAAAAAAAAAAGATTTCCACACACTATGTCTCCCAAAAAGGCTACATTTATTACACTTACTGTAACTACATCATGAGTCTCCTATCATTCAAATAAGCTCAAAAACAAAAGCTTTTACATATATATGTGTGTGTGTGTGTGTGTGTATATACATATGAAATAGCATGTAAGATATTATTACTTCAATTTTCTTAAGCTTTACTTTGAAGACCTTAATTGAAAAAAATAAATCTATTTCTGTAATGCTTTTCAGATTTCAGTATAACTCACCACTAGGTGCTGGGACTGCTTCCAAATTAATTGTTTCATTTAATCATTAAAACAAGCCTATGATAAATATCTTAGGATTCCTATTTTCTAGATGTAAATTAAAAAACAGGTCTCAGAGAGAATAAATGATTTGGCCTCCTGAATCCAAATCAGTGTTTTTTCTATCACACCACACCTCAAATGTTTCCACAGTTAAATGATTTAAATAGGCTTCATTTCATATGAAACATAGATCTTCCCAAAGCATCTGCTAAAACTAAATTGTGTCACTCCAGTTATACTGTAAATGTACCAAAGGTAATGTAATCCATCTAAGTAATGGTAGAGGGTTTGGGGTTTCTTGCATGTGTTCTCTCCCCACCCCTCTAAGACCTGCTCAATCACAATCTAAGATTCTTAAGAAATCTAAAAAGCTTCAACGTGATTCTAATGTGTACCTCTGTACTAACAGAGTCACAAGGTACCAGGAGATCCAGACCTTAGTCTCATGCATAAGTAAGTGGGGACAACCAGACAGTATGTGCCTCATGATGGAAGGACACAACATTGAAAGGAAAGAATAAAGGAAGGAAAAGTTGGATCTGAATTTAACCAAGCCTTCAGTTCCAACCACCAGTTTACTGGTAGTCCCTCAGGGACTACTGAGGATACAGGATCGACTTATCCAGCACCACAGAGAGCAGTCAGTCAAATTCAGAATGTGGGGCACTCTACAGGACACATGACCTGGTTTCTTCAATGAAACCTGCCATTGGGCAGGAAAGAGCAAAGAATGGGGGTGGAGAGGGTTGCCAGAACCATTAGAGAATAAGAGACAAAACAAGAGCAAAGATTTTTGAGACAACTGGGAAAATTCAAAATATATATTACTGGGATTATTAATAACATTTAAGTGTGATAATGATACAGTGCTAAGGAAAACAAAAATCCTTATCACTTATAAAAAAAATTTTTTTTAAATGATATGAAATCCCAGATCAGTGTACGCAGGGACTGATTTATTCAAATACTGGAGTTTTCTTTAAATACAGAATACATTTTAAAATATCACTTCCAAATTAATTGCCAGAGTTTATACTGTTTTTGTCAAAAGCAAGATGACTGTATCGCTTATAGCCTTTCTAATTCTGACCTCAAAGATTTCTGAACTTGATAAATTAGGGGCTGAAGTCAGTCTACACTGACTTAAGAACTCAAGTCTCTTCACTGACTTATATTAAACCATTAAAAATAAAAAATCAGATTCAGTTCTAAGAGAAGAGTTCCTAGTGAAGCTCTACTAAAATGGCACCTCTCTCCACAAGACTCATGCCAAGAGAACCTCCTGCAAGATTCCTCTATCAAGTCAGCCAAGACTTCAAGCCCATGGCCAAGAGTTATGAGCTTTGCATCTGGCACTGATCCTACTCTTAAGACAGAAGTTAGAGACGCTCAAAGAAATCTGGGCCAGGATGTTCCCTGAGGAAGGTTTTCTAACCTTAAAGGTTCTGTGACACTTGCAAAACAGCTTGGGAACTCCAAGCCCTTGCTGCCATCAGCTGCCACACCCTGCCAGAAGATAAATATCAAAGCACCAGTGGCGCTGGAGGAAGAAGGTTTCAACTGTTAGTGCAGGAGCTCTGGAAAGTAACAGTATCTGGCCCTGGCTCAAGAATCCAGTGGCTAACAGCACTGTAGAGACCTCATGTATAATGGTGGATAGGACAGTAGACCCCTACCATGTACATACACTCCCACCCCTCATCAGATAATAATGAGCATTATCTGTTTATTGGCTACATAATGCTAGATCAAGAATGTATTTCAAGTAAAACAAAAAACCAAGAAGGGTCATGAGTATATTTTACACATAGCTGTATTAATTTTATAAACGTGTCAAATTTTTATTCATTTTTCTATTTCTTATTACTTCTGCCTTCTCATATCACTACCACCCTCATCACCAAAGAGGAGGGAAAAAAATTCCCCGTAACTGAAATGTACTAGTAAAATAGTAAGGAGTGATGGCAAGCAAACAGGTACAGGAAAAAGATAAAATGCTTTAGCTTAAAAAGTGAATACTCAAGAGGGCTGAATTACTTCAAACCCAAAGTCTACAGTTCAAATTCTAGCAATGTCTCATAATCACAAAGGGAGGTCTTTCTGAATATATGGAAAATCAAGGCAAAGAGCACATAAATCAAGTAGAAAAATATAAAATCAACCATTAGAAAAATGTGCAATAAATATGAATAAATAATTCCCAAAGTTAAAAAAGGGCTAAAAAGAAAGAAAAAAAAACCCAAAATACCCGAGGAAACCCATATGGCCTATAAATATATAAAAGAAACTCAAATACACTGATCATCAGGTAGGTAACACAACTTAAAGGCGAGATGCAAAATGAGACACCAAGATGGCATTTATATGCACTACTAAACAATTACTAAAAGAGTAGTTTTACATATATATAACATACACATAGAGTAAAAGTAAGAAAACATGAAATGGAAGGCTACACACCAAATTCATGGTAATTTCTGCTTCTCAGATGGGGAACAGGGAGGGAAATAACAACTGAGTCGGGGAAGAAAAGAAACAGCACTCAGTTATCTGCAACGTTCTGTTTTATTCACAAAATTTTTAAAAATCCTCAAAAAAAAAAAAATCTAAACTAGCCAAATATGGCAAGAAACGTTTATATCATAGTCTTATCCAGAGTATTAGAATAAATTAATATGTAAACCCAGTAAATTATCCATTCAAGTAGTTATCTATACCTCTCTTATAGCAGTATTATTTTACAACAAAATCAAACACAAGAAAACTTCATATACACCTCTATTACATACAGATATAATCACTAGCCCCAAAGCGCAGTCATTCATAAGGACTCTACACAGAGTTCTACTTAACTGGCTATTAAAATATACTATAAGACAGAATATTTCTTGAAAATTATATTTGTTCTCCGGTTTTTATGCCCCTACCAAATATTCGGCATGTGGGATCGGGGAACTTAAAGATACATAAAAAACATGGTTCCTCTACTCCAAGATTTCTGAGGACAGGGATCATGCTCCTAAATAAATCAGTTTTATAAATGTGTTTAAGGAGAAGCTGACAAAAAGAAGACAGAAAGTCATAGTACTGGCTACCAAAATATTTATTAGGATTTTTATTTCTGAACACTGGACAGAAAAACAGTTTTATAAAAGCTGTTTTCTCAGACTTAATTGCAGGAAACTTTAGTAAGAGAGTAATCAAATTCAAATACCTGATAATGCAAAAAAATTAATTAACAACAATTATACTATAGTAACTATTATATGGCAGACATTGTTCTAAACACACACACACACACTCAATCATCCATTTCTGAATCAATCTAGTGATTTTGAACCACTAAATCATAAATCTTATAAACATTTTAGAATGATTTTCTTTTATAAACCACAGTCCCCCATGACTCTTTGATGGAAAGAGGCACTTTTTTCCCCTTTTGCTATTCACTTCCAGTACTCGTACACAGGTAATAAGAACAACAAAAGTAAATAATAATAACAACTGCTTGCATAATGAGCACTCACTATGTATGTGTCAAGCATCATTCTAGGAGCTTTTCGTATTTATAACCTGTTTATAACAAACCAGTGGGGTAGGTACTATTACTATGCCCAGTTTATAGACAAGCTACAATGTAAGATTGTGTGTCAGAAGATACCTGTTTGGAAAACACAGGATTAAATAAACCCTGCTATATAATCAAGTTCAGAGCATCAAAGAAGGACTGCAGATTTTAAAAACTGGATAAATCATGTGAAATTCAATAATATAATAGCTTACCCATAACCATGACATCACTGGTCTTTACTAGGGTCTTCATAAAATTGTACTTTGCAAAGTTTCAGTCTAATGGACTAATAAGCAAAGAAAACTATTTATACTAACCAAGTTTTATTTTTTTTTTCAAGTTTTATTTTTACTTGAATACAATTGAGGTTTTCTGTATTACTATTTTAACTGATTAATTTTACTGATCTCACCATTCCAGGTTTCTTACATTACCTTAGTAGCCGACAGAAAAGGAAATGTAACTTCAATTTAAACTAAGGAAGACTGTCCTACATTTCCTCCTTTCCTTTGGAGAACTATCTCTTACTGTCCTTTCACCTTTTAGTCTTTCCTGAATTTCTTAAAAATATATATACCATTTATTTCTCCATAGGTATAAAAAACAAAAGGGCAGATTAGGATGGTGAGAGAGTCTATCACTGAGCATACTCAAAACTTTAGGTACTTAAAAATGTGCAACTTTCTCTTAACTTGTTTTGTATCTGTTTATGGTTCAGTCGGTAATTATTTATAATTTTGCTAAGGCTGGACTATGGAACAACTTAAATTTTATTTAGTTATTCACTGACTGCCTACCACAAGCAGGGCATTATTTTAGGATTTAATAAGGACAATACCAAGCCAAATAAATAAGATTTAGAGAAAGTTTTAGCTAGCTCACTTGATGATAGCCAATTAAAAAATTTAAAAACTTCAATATCAGGATTCTCATATGCTAATACTTATTTTTTAAACTTGCAGAATGTAAAAAACAAATAAATTGAAGGCAGCAAACAGTAAAAGAAGATAAATTTCTTTTAAAAACATTTTAAATTCAGGACCCAAAGAGATTTTTTCCTGGTACACAACCTGACTGACTCCTGGATGATGATCACACCTGAGCCCATCGTGAGAGTCAGGTGACTGATGTCATCTGTACTAACTCTTAGCAAGTTTCCCCTTGCTTTTGGATGTTCTGCCAGCTGGTTCTACTACTGAAGTAATTCAAACTATAAACCCTTTAATAATAATCATACTTCCCATCTTAAGTTTTAGTGACCCATTTCCCTGGCTGCCTACCCCTGTCCAGTTTAAGAGAAGGCAGGCAGAGGGGTCTGGTTCTGTGCGTCCCCCCAGCATGTGCCCACTGCAGACACATGGCGCCCCTCCCACCCCCACTGCCCGAGGCCCGCACTCGGGCCGAGCGGGCCGAGCGCCGCCGAGCACAACCACAGGGCCCCGCCAGCGAGAGCCGTGCCCCTGCCCTCACACGCAGGGCCCACTGCTGGCCTGTGGTGGGTCTCAGAACCAGCTAGGCCCGTCTCCCAGAGCTAAAGTACTGTTCTGCCCCACTGTATGAAACCAGCTGATCTCTATGTCCCCTGTATGTACCCACACACACATGGAGACATGAGCTGC
The DNA here is from genome assembly GCF_910594005.1 of Cervus elaphus. NCBI lineage: Eukaryota > Metazoa > Chordata > Mammalia > Artiodactyla > Cervidae > Cervus > Cervus elaphus. The sequence goes on from NC_057844.1 coordinate 21,527,594, forward strand.
AGCACTGACCTGACACCTAGAGCAAGGAGAACCACGCTGTGCAGGGAAGCCATCACAACTCCTCCATCAAGCTCCGCGTACAGTACTCGTAATGAGGATTTACACATGACGTACTTCTACTGAGGCCACACAATACAACCTCATAAATCCTAGTCTTAGAATTTAGAGATACAAACAGTGTGGCCAAATATTTTTCTCTCATAAACATTTTTTACCTCACACACCAAACAATTACCCATCTTTATAGTTTAATGCACTGGCCTAATACCAATGAACTTGGCACAGTAACAAAGAAGTAATTAGGTCATTACTAACAAAAAATTTTTAATTGTTACCATGCAGGGCATTTCCTTAAAAATTAAGAATGGGGATCACAAATCAAACTGTAACTCAGAAATTATTTAATGAAAGGCAACACAGCAGACACTGTAATTTCCTACCTTCAAAAACAATAAATAATAGTAGTATGTTATGATATGTACAACAGTAAAAGCATGCATGAGGTACAGAGGAATAACTGATTATAGATAATTGACTATTTGGGGGATGAACCAACAAAGGCGCTCCAAGGAAACAGCATTTGAGTTATTTTGAAGAATAAAAATTTTACTGAAACTCTAGAACCTTTTGCAGATTACAGGGCATATGCAGAGTGAAGGTTAAAATAAAAGACGTAAAAGGCAAGAAATAACAAATACTTGGATAAAAAACTAAACTAAAATTCAGAACTGCTGGAGAGCAACATTCAAAGAAAAACTGAAGACTGTAAGGATGGGTAAGATTTTCCTATATTAAAAATAGATAACTAATAAAGACCTGCTGCATAGCTCAGGGAATTTGTTTCAAAGCTCTGTGACGAACTACATGGGAGAACAATCTAAAAAGGGAGTGAATACATGTATATGTAAAACTGATTCACCTTGCTGCATAGGAAAAACACATTATAAATCAATACTCCAAATAAAATTGGGAAAAATAAGAATAGTAGGATTTTAATAATGGGAGGAGAGAGGAAAAATATTCAGAGGAAATGAGCATATGAGGAGAGAAACAGGAAGCATTCAGGAAATTAGTAGCCTATTTCAGGTCAAGTTTAGAGAAAATACTGGAGAAGGAAAAAGCAACCCACTCCAGTATTCTTGCCTAGAGAACTCCATGGACAGAGGACAGAGAGGACAGTCGGACACAACTGAGTGACTAACACACACTTTAGAGAAAATACAGGGGCACAATAAGGAATTTTTCTTCATCTGCTAATCATTTCCTAGTCTTTCCGTTCTACTAAAACAACTCCCACACTAAGTCATCGGTGATCATGTTCTGGCCATGGTGGTAGATGAGAGTATTCCAGGTCTACATCTTAACAGGCCTCAAAGCTTCCCTGTCAAGGCACTGAGATCCAGCTACTGGGAAAAGCAGCATGAATTAGACCCTTGCACGATGACATACCTTATGGAGAGACAGACATGACAGAAACAAGAAGCTAGTGCCCCGGCCACGGTGAGCACCAAAGCTCCAGACATGTAAACAAGGCCGCCAGCCCCAGCTAAGCCCCCAGCTCAATAAAGCCAACTCAAAATATTTTGAGAAACAAACTGTTACTGTTTCAAGTCACTAAGATTTAGCATGATTTGTTATGCTTCCCAGCAGCATTCAAAACTATTTACCACTCTTTAGAAAGACACTCTCCATTGGCTTTCACCGTGAAATATTCTCATGGTTTTCTCTGCTGCTTCTGTTGCTCCTGCTGCTCCTCTGTCTTCCACCCCACGACTCCCCTCCACCTCTAATACCTAGCCATTCCACACTGCAGTCTCTCAAGGCTCAGCATTAAGCTTTGGTCAGTTTATAGTCTAAACACACAATCCACTTACTCACAGCTTCAAATACTACCTACACTCAGTATTTTAAAATTGTACATGTCCAGCCTAGATCTTTCTTTTGAGTACCAAATATTCTTCTATCTACTTGCCATTCCCTTCCAAATGGCTCAAAGGTACTTCAAACCCAGTTTGCTCAAAACTGAACTCATGATTTTCCTCCAACCAAAATGGAACTACTCTCTCAAGATCTCTTAGCTCAGTGAAAGGCACCACAATCTATCCAGTTTTGCAAGAATCTCCCTCTTCCGTATACCCCCAAAAGCACTATACATCAGCAAATTTGGTTGATTTAACTCTCTAAATATTTCTTGCAACTGTTGCTTCTTTCTGCTTTATTATCACTAACCTCCATGATCAAGTTGCTGTCAGAACTAATGTAACAATGCCTAACTTGGTCTCCCAACTGTCCGTTTGTCTTCCACTCCTCCACCCCCTTCTCTCCAGATAAAACCCTTGGAAGACATTCTATTACAGTCATACTAATAACATTACTTGGCATGGTCTCAAAACTCCTTGTGTGGTCAAGCCCAACCTTCTTTCCCATTTTGTACAATGATCCTTCTTCTTTTATGCTGCAAATGGCATTAGCCTTCTTCTAGTCCCTCAGGCTCAAAACACTCCCCTTGGGAAAGAGCCTTTGTACAGTGCCTCTACCTGGTATGAGCCTTCCCACTTTATGTGTAGTAAATGCCCCTCACCTCTTCAAATCTCAGCTTTCAGTGACCTTCTTGACTAGATCTAGTATGCCCTTATTATAAGTTCTCACAGTACATACTCCTCCCTTTTGTAGGATACATGATCACTGCACTTTTACTGTTACCACATGATACTTTTATTAAATGTTTGTCTTCTCAACTAAACCCAAGGGGGCAGAGCTCCTGCTTGTTTTACCACTTGATCCTTAGAGCCTAGCAGTGTCCAGTTCACAGAAGAAACTCAATAAATATGGCTGCATGAATAAAATGGATAGATGGATAGATAAATAAGGTAACTGGCTTAACTGTGACGGGTACTGAGAAATCTAGTGGACAATAAAAAGAAATATTTTGAACAAGTGGAATAATACACCTAAATTGTGTGCTTTAGAGTAATTATAGCCAGAGAAAGACAGACTGAAGGAAACCAAGACAAGTTAAGGAGTTGAATAATAGTTTAAGAATAACACCAAGGCAAAAGGAATAAGAAAGAAAGCAAGAAACAAATTAATGAAAACAAAAAGCAAGGGACCAAGACCAAAGACAATTAGAGGAAAAAATACAGATTATGATATGACCCCCAAGGCTCTGACAATTCTCCACCTCCACTAATACAGTAATGATTTAACATGTTCAAATGAGAACAAATTACTATAACATACAAAACATGACTTTTCAAAATATGAGAAACTAAAGTTCCAAAAGGACATACACACTCTGAAAAAGAGCACTTTTCTTAAAAGATGCACAATAATGTTACCAACTCTACCATATAACCACATATAACTGTTAAATAGTATCCTAAGTCCTTCGGAATCTAACATTTAAAATGAAATAAATTATAAAGTATTAGATCAGAAGGCTAACTTAAAGTACATTGGTAAAGAAACTTAAAACACAAAGATACAGTAAAAGCCTGGCAAGTCAGTTTGAGAATCATTATTTCCTAGGTAACTGAGAGCATTTAATGCTTCAAGCATAAACACTTATCAACCAAACTTTCTTCAGTATGCTATATACATCCCTATCATCTGGAAATACACTGTGCCCCCTAAGAATAACAATAACCTTTTCTTCATAAATCAAAGATGGAGTGAGAGATAAAAAGTTAAAGATCTCTTTTGTTCACACCAAATATCGCCCCAAATCACACAGCAAGTTAACAGGCTGACAATCTGTCATTTACTGAAGGGTATGCCAGGGTTTTAATTTGACACACTGCTTAAATCATCACATTCAATCCTCCAACATACTTGTCACCTATAACTTATAGAGTCTAAGGTATATCAGCAGTTTAATGTATCTCCTTGCTTCCCCAAACTTTAACATGAAACAAATGAAACTTCTTCCATCAGCAGCACATAATTGCCCCTCAAGCTGCATAAACCCCCTTCTTCTTCTTCCATACCACAGAAGTTCGTACCATCTTGAGTATCACAGAGTTTGCATCTAAGTCTTCTCCATACTGGATCTGAAGGTTCTTGTGAATCCCTTCTGGCCATCAGAAGTTAAGCAGAACACCAGAGTTTATAGTTTATAGCCTGTGCTTATGATCTTGACCTCTTTATGGCACCTTTAGTTTGAAGAGTGTCATTTCAAGTCTACATCAAAGACTACTAGAATTTCATTTGCAGTTCCTATTTGATTAACCTTAGAATATATTCTCTTCATTTCAAAGATAAATTACTAGATGACAAAAACGCTTCTCCTTTTTAAAAAGCTGCTTTAAACAGGTGTTGGATTCATCAGTAATAGTTATTCATAATTGGTAAGAGTCATAATACCATCTCATAGTTTTGAAAGTTTTACCTCTCTTCTCAGAAATTTCACAATTTGAACTGCCTATATATTGCACTGCCTGTTTTACCATAGGTACATATGTGTGTATCATATTTTTTGTTTCAATGCTAATTCACTGTAAAGAAATAATTTCCTTAAAGTTTTTTTTACAGAACAATTAGGGACACAAATTTATGTTCTTGGAACTTCTATGAGAGGGACTCCCTGGTCCAGTGGCTAAGACTCCACATTCCCAATGCAAGGGTCCAGGGTTTGATCCCTGGGCAGGGAATACGATCCCACATGCTGCAACTAAAAGATCCTTGATGCTGGAATGAAGATCAAAAATCCCATGTGCTGCAACTAAGACCCAGCGCAACCAAATAAATAAATATTAAAAAAAAAAAACAACTATGAGACTTCTGGATAAAACATAATAACCAGATGTCAGGGGAAGCAAGTTTGGATTGTGATTCAAACAAAACAACTGTCAACATTTGTGAGACAAGTAGCGAAACCGGGATATAAATTGGATATTGTATTATTCATTGAACCCCTTAAATTTTTTGCTAAGATCTAAAGAGAAATTAAATTTAAACTAATTCAATTAAAAGTAAGTACACTGTAAATTAAACTTAATAAAATCTATTAAAATAACTTTTTGCTGAGCCACAGAACACTGCAGGTAAGAGTGTGTGTGTGTGTTTATACGCACATGCGCTTACATGTTAAAGATGCATAAAGAAGTACTTAGGGTAAAATGAAATGTTTGGAATTTGCTTTAAAATAATCCCCCTAAAAAATGCATATTGTAAAAAAAAAAAAAATGCATATTGTGTATTTAACTGTATAAATGTGTATGGGGCAGGGGCAGAGCAGATGAAACAAGACCAGCAAAATGTGGCTAATGACTGAAGCTAGGGAAGGGTTCCTGAGGTTAATCTCTACTTCTGTGTATGTTTAAAAGTTCAAAAATAATTTTTTTTTAATTTGGACATATGTGAATAACACAACAATTAAAAATGCAAGCAATTAAAAGCCTCTGTGGAAAGGGAATGAGAAGTCTTGCTTTTACTACTAGCTCTTGTATAAATGTCATCATTAGTCAAATATTCATGTTACTTAAACCGAAACATTTTAACTCTTTTAAATAGAATATAAAAATGTACCCCGACATGAAATGCTAAGAAGGCAAACAGTTCAGCCCAAGTGAGAGCAGAATGATCCACACATGGGTGTCAATATGCGCAGATACAAGTCTGTAGAGTCCAGCTGAAAGCTAACAAACATCTCCTGATTTCAAAATGCAGAGAAGGTAGGGAAAGGGTGGATAACATTTCTTAAAACAAAACAAATACAGAATTATCCTTTAGGGGTAGGAGGAGGGTAAGGAAACCTTGACACAAAAAGATTGAAAAACTTGTCTAAGTAACTGCAGGTTCTGGAAAAAAGCAAGATTTACACCCACATTCTCCCACTTTGCTACATCCTTGTTACATATCTGGATTTTTACCTGACGTTTATACTGTGTTTAATAGTGTTACACTACTAAAAATGTGTTTTCCTCTTTGACTTGAAGTAATTTCAGATTGCTGCTTTCTTAGTTCCTATGTCTGTTTATATATATTTATAAACAAGGCTAGTAGTGTTAGTCACTAGTCATATCCAACTCTTTGCAATCCCACGGACGGCAGCCTGCCAAGGTTCTCTTCTCTGTCCATGGGATTTTCCAGGCGAGAATACTGGAGTGGGTTGCCGTTCCCTTCTCCAGAGGATCTTCCCGACCCAGGATCAAACCCTGGTCTCCCGCATTGCAGGCAGATTCTTTACCGTATGAGCTACAGAGAAATCCTTATAAACAAGGTTGACTTAACATTAAAAACTAATCAATGTAATTCACTATATTAACAAAACTAAAAAAGAAAAATCATATAACCTCAACATGTGCATAAAAACTGACAAAACTGCATACTCATAATTAAAAAAAAAAAAAAACAGCAAACTGGGAACAAAGGAGAACTTCCACAATCTGATACAAGGAATAAAAAAAAAACTACAGTTAAAATCACACTTACATGGTGAAAGGTTTCACTCCCACCCCATTCCCCAAGACTGGGAACAGGCAAATATGTCTACTCTCACCACTTCTACCCGTACATTTAGTCAAGAAAAAGAAACAAAAAATGGACAAATACTGGGAAGAAGTAAAACAGTCTATGTTCACAGTTCACATTAAAAAAAAAAAAAAAATCAAGAAATGTGGATAAAACTACTAGATAATAAGTGATTTTAGGAAGGTCACAGAATTCACAGTCAAAATATAAAAGTAAAATATATTTCTATGTAATAGCAACAAATAATCAAAATTTTAAGGTAAAACTAGGAATTTACAAAAGTATCAAAATATATGTGCAAAACTTACAAAAGGAAAACCCACAAACATTCCTGAGAAAAATCAAGACTTAAAAAATCTGAGCAAGGGACTTCCCAGTGGCTGACTGCACACTCACAATGCAGTGGGCCTAGGTTCCATCTCTGGTGAGGGAATTAGATCTCACATTTTACAACTAAAGATCTTGAGTGACACAACTAAGAACCAGCACAGCCAAATAAAATTTTTTTTATAATAATAAAAAAAATTTTAATCTGAGATACATACTTTGCTCATTTATCAGAATAATCAATAATGCAAAATGTGCATTTTCCCCAAATTAACTTAGATATTCAATGTAATTACAATCAAAATTGCAGTAGTGTTTCCTGTAAAACTTAACAAGCTGATTCTAAATTTACATGGAAATTCAAAGACCTAGAACAGACAAAACAAGTCTAAAAAAGAAAAAGCTGGAGACAAACTGACTTCAAGGTTTACAAAGCTACAGCAGTAGACAGAGTTGTACTGGCAAAAGACAGAAACAGAGATCAACAAAACAGAATAGAAAATCCAAAAACAGACACTAAAATAAGTGTCCAGTTGACAAAGATGCCACAGCAATTCAATGCATAAAGGATAATCTTTTCAAAAAGTGACACTGATACAATTAGTTAACAGGGTCAAAAAAGTGAACCTCAACACTTTCTTCCTATCATACAATAAAATTTCTAAATGAATCACGACCCTAAAAGTAAAAGCTCATACTATAAAACTCCTTAAAGAAAAGACAGCAGAAAGTTAGTAACATTGAGTTTGGCAAAGATTTCTGAAATAGTTCACAGAAAGCACAAACCATAAAATAAAAAAACAAAAATATTTGCTCTTTAAACAGACAAGACTGGGAGAAAATATTTGAGACATGTATCCAATAAAAGACTTGTATCCAGAATATGTGAAAAATTCTTATAGCTCAATAACAAGACAAACAATCCAGTTTTTTAAAAATGGCAAGAGAATCAGAACACTCACTCCACTAAAGATATACAGGTGACATATAAGACATGAAAAGATGTGCAACATCATCAGTCATTAAGGAATGCAAACTAACCAAAATGAGATACCACTACAAACCCACTATACTGCCTAAAATTTAAGACTGAAAAAAATCAAGTTTATAACGATGTTGAGCATCTAGAACTCTCATACACTTCCTGGTAGGAATGCAAAAACAGTATAGCCACTTTAGCTGTTTGGCAGTTTCTTATGAAGGTAGATATACACTTTGTAATATTACCTACCAATTGCACTCCTAAGTATATACCCAAGAGAAATGAAAATATACGCCCACAAAACGATTCTCATGCCAATGTACACAATGACTTTATTATAATAGTACGGGTGGGGGGGGGGATGAAAAAACCCAACTATTCTACCTTGGTGAGTGGCTAAACAAATTATAATACTGCAATACAGTGAAACACTACTCAATAAGAAGGAGTGAACAGTGGTAGATGCAACAACGTGAATGAGGACTTCTCTGGTAGTCCAGTGGTTAAGACTCCATGCTTCCACTGCAGTGGGCGTGGGTTCGATCCCTGGCTGGGGACCAAATGCCAAGCTATGTGGCAAAAACAAACAAACAAGTAAACAACAACAAAAAATGATGTGGATGAGCCTCAAAAGCATTATGCTAACTGAAAGCCAGACACAGACTACATACTAAATGATTCCACTTATATGAAATTCTAGAAAAGGCAAAACTACATACACACACACACAGTGACACAAAGCATATCAGTGTTTTCCAGGGGACAGTGATAGAAATTAACTGCAAAGGCATTAAGACAACTTTTTCAGAATGATAGCTATAGTATTTTATAGCATTAAAATGAAGTGAAGTCGCTCAGTCGTGTCTGACTCTTTGCGACCCCATGGACTGTAGCCTACCAGGCTCCTCAGTCCATGGGATTTTTCAGGCAAGAGTACTGGAGTAGGTTGCCATCTCCTTCTCCAGGGATTTATAGCATTACAGTGCTATTAATAAGTGTTTATATTTGTCAAAACTCATCAAGTTTTATACTTGAAATTGCTGTATTTTATTACATATAGATTGAAGTTAGACACAAAGGGGACAATAACAACAAAAGAAATATAAGCGAATACAAATTTTGAGTACCATATATTTAGTGGCAAAAAAGGCAAAGAAAGAAAAGTCCCTGGAATACATATGCCATTTAATTTGAAGTCTGGTGCCTTTCACTATTACCACACTGCCTCCTCTCTAAGAACACCTCTCTAAATATCCAGGGCAGAATATTCATTCTCAATTTTTCCCATGGGACACAGAAGATGTGCATGCAAGCACACACGTACACATGCACACGTGTACATACACACTCTCTCTCTTCCCCTCCATGGGAGCAGCAGACTCAATTCTTAGGAGGCTAATTTAACTATATACACCTTGCTCTCTCCCACATAAGGCAACATAACAAAATGAAAGCAACCCAGTGGCTTCATTATAAGGGATAGCTGGAGTACTTTAAACTCTTTAACAGTAAATTACTTGGCACACATTCCACAACATGCTGAGATCCAGATGGGAGTCACCAACAATTTCATTCATTAATTCACTCTGAATAAAAATCTACAAAGAACTAATGCTGTCAGATAATGGCTAAATAAATGGCAAAAATCTGCAGAGTATTAACGCATTATATATCATTGAACTTAAAGAAATTAGGTCAATAGCTATAGCTGTGCTAGGGACAAGGCAGCATTAATGAAATAACTACAGAATGATAATATAGGTAAATAATCAAATGTTAAATTTTGCGGTAGTTATAAATGCTGGAAAAGTTCATTTAGGGTATGAATACCAACTGAGAGACTACTCTGTGCAGTGACTACTCGTAAATAAAAGGAAGATAGGCGAGTCCTTGCCCTTGTGGGGCATGGAGGCAGGCTGACACTAATCAAATAAGCACACAGATTACTATGTAATTACACATTACACTAAATGCTATAAGGGAAAAAAGCTTTTTACTTTCTCTTTTTAAACATCAAAACAGAATCCTATGCTCCAGTCTTAACTAATGCAGATCACTCTCCCCAGGCGAGTCTCTTGCCCTGATATTTTTCTAAAAATCTCTACATCCCATTAACACCAGATCTTTCCTGATTGCACCAGTGTTACCTTCATGGGCAAGCCTTCTCTAACCCCTACAAAAATTAGAAGTCTCTCCTTTTTGTAGGTTGACAGAGAATAGTAAAGCTAGAATTTCTTGAGCACTCATTTTCTCATTTCATCATTACAATAACCATGAAATAGTTATTATCCCCATTTTAAAGATGAGGAAACTGAAGCTTAAAAAAGAGTTAAGATTACATTTCTAATTAGCTGCAGAGCGAGGACTCAAACCTGGATCTTTATAACACAAACATATTCTTTAATAGTATTCTTTAGATTAAACCTACTTAAATTGGAAAGATTGGTATGAATGGATGACATATTTTCTTTCAGGGAAAAAAAAAGTATCTATCTCCTAACTCTGTCTTCTGCAAAGGCATGAGGACAATCACCAACTCAACAGTAAATATCATCTCTGAAAGTGAAGTGAAAGTGAAAGCCACTCAGTTGTATCCAACTCTTTGCGACCCCAGGGACTATAGTCCATGGAATTCTCCAGGCCAGAATACTCGAGTGGGTAGCCTTTCCCTTCTCCAGGGGATCTTCCCAACCCAGGGATCGAACCCAGGTCTCCCACATTGCAGGCAGACTATTGATCAGCTGAGTCACAAGGGAAGCCCAATATCACCTCTAACACCCCCCTTTTATGGAGTCAGAGGTTAGTTTTCTTTTTGGTATTTAGTAAGGAGGAGAAGGAGAAACTGAAAGACAACTGGAATGCCTGTATTTCTAAAAAGTTAGGTGAGGGTGGAGGAAGGAAATTAAGACATCTTTTATAAGAGATCCTGAAGCTGTACACAGTAAATGAATGTATAAGTAAAGGTGGTTGTGGCTCAGTGGTAATGAATTCACCTGCCAATGCAGGTGACACTTAGGCTTGGGTTCCATCCCTGGGTCGGGGAGACCCCCTGGAGAAGGAAGTGGCAGCCCACTCCAGTATTCCTGCCTGGAAAATCCCATGGACTGAGGAGCCTGGTGGGCTACAGTCCACGGGGTCGCAATGAGCTGGACATGACTTAGCAACTAAACAAAACAACACCCAGGTTATGGTTTCTTATATCATTTCCAAGTACACAGAATCTGGTATGATTCCAGGTCTGGGGCAAAATGTACAAGATGAACTTAGAACAAGCTGTCGAACTACAAGATAAGGATATTCCCAAAGTTTTTAAAGCATAATTAATTCTTTACCACCCCTTTTATTTCAGAAACTAAAAACTGGCCCTCAAAAGCCTAATCTTTCTTCCTTCTTACCAAAACCTCTCAAGTTCTGCTGGACACATGGCCGCCCAAGTAAAGATCCCATTTTCTACTCTGCCAGCTTCTAGTTGATGGACTCTGACAGGAACTGCCATATACAAGGCTTAGGTCATCTCCGTACTAGGAAGCTGCCTGCCCTCCATATCCTTCACTCCTTCCCACAAGCTGAAAGTCTGCTTAAGTATTGAACTAGGATGTGTGTTAAAACCAGTATCAACCATTCAGATAAAAGCAACAAAGGAGATGGAACCCAGGGCCTAAACAATAGGCTGGAGCAGAACCACAGTACCTCCAGGCCACTAACCAGAGAAAAAGAAACTTCCTATTTTAAGCCACTAATACTTCTGTCCCAATTAGAGCAGCTAAAGCAATATCCTAAAAAAATCAGTATCTTTCCAGAAGCTTTTCTGAATCCTTGAAAGTTGAAGTGGATGTTTGTCAATTCTTTTGCTTTGTGGCAGAAAATATGCATTCAAAGAGACACTGCATTAAAGGCAGGGAAACACCCATTCTAATCAAACCAATGCTAAATGTCTCTTTGTGATGTAATAAACAGGAAGCTGGCTCCTCCAGGATCAAGTACGATTCTAGTCCCATTACTCAGATCTGCTTGGACGATGTAGATGAGGAAAAAAGCCTCAAATAAAATGAGTACTTCTTAAATCTACTTCCTCAAATATAATACAGCCTTAGCACTTACCCATAACGAACAACAACAAAAATCCATATAACTAGTTATCAGGCCCTTAGAGATTCATTTACATTTCCTCCTTCCCAATATGTGTAGAAGATTTAGTCCTTCACCATTCTTTCCCTTAGATTTTACCCTTCTACAATCATAATCCTCAGTTATTTTTCTGTTTATATGCAAGGACAGCTTAAAATCCAAGGATACCCAAGATGAAATTATCTGATGGAGAAAAGGTATGTGAAAGAAATCTGCCTATCCTAGAACCTGCTTCTTAGGATTAGAGAGAACAACACACTGTTACAGCACCTTTATATGTGTGCCTAGTATGAGAGTGTTATTAAAAAGGATGTACTAAATGTCACTGAATTTTTCACTTGAGAATGATTATGTTATACGTATTTCAGTCCAACAAAAAAAGATATAAAACTTAGCAAAAAGCCAAGCCCTTTACCAACTTCGTTAAAATGAATAAAGACAAAGATGAAAGTGGGAGAGAAAAAAATAAACGATGATGATGAGAAAAAAATAAATGATGATGATGACTGTACAAATCTGACATCCAAAAAGAAAGAACAGAGACAAAGGAAGGAAAAAATCATTAAAGAAATAAGAACATTTCTGAAACTTAAAAGATAAGAGTTTCTAAATTAAAGGGGCCTGCCAGGAGCTAAACACAAAGTCTAGTAGCAGTAAGATAAGTAACCAAGTGAAATGATGAACATAAACTGGGAGAACAGCGACAAGAAAGCCCTAAAAGTGCAGAGAAGAAAGCACAACTAAAGGCCTGAAAGCGTTACAGGAGGGAGCATTTGACCCGTGCCTCAACAAATACTGAGTAGGTTTTGGACAAAGAAAGGTGGAAAGAAACAGGAAACATTTCAAAATTATGGAACAGGCTCTGACAAATAAAGAGTGTCATGTACTCAAGGAACAATGGGGTCAATTCAGTGTTGAAGCACTTACAGGTAGTAAAAACCAAATAAATCAAGGAAAAAGTTAGAATAAATTTATCAAGGACTTTCATGCCCAATTAGGGAATACAAATATTCCAAGGTAGGAAATAAGGGGAAAAGGAAGAACACCTAAGTGGCACCAAAACTCAATCAGAAAAATAAAGGCAAGTGAAAGTCGCTTAGTTGTGTCCAACTCTGGGAGACCCCATGGACTATCCAGTTCATGAAATTCTCTAGGCCAGAATACTGCAGTGAGTAGCCATTCCTTCTCCAAGGGATCTTTCCAACTCAGGGACTGAACCCAGGTCTCCCACACTGCAGGCAGATTCTTTACCAGCTGAGCCACAAGGTAAGTCCAAGAATACTGGAGTGGGTAGCCTATCCCTTCTCCAGGGGATCTTCCTGACACAGGAATTGAACTGGGGTCTGCTGCATTGCAGGCAGATTCTTAACCAACTAAGCTATGAGGGAAGCTCCTTATTTTAAAGTGAAAGTCGCTCAGTTGTATACAGTCCATAGAATTCTCCAGGCCAGAATACCAGAGTTGGTAGCCTTTCCCTTCTCCAAGGGATCTTCCCAACCCAAGGATCAAATCCAGGTCTTCTGCATTGCAGGCGAATTCTTCACCAACTGAGCCACAAGGGAAGCAGGTGGGGGTGGGCAAATGGGTAAAGGTGATCAAAAAGTACAAACTTCCAGTTATAAAATAGATGAGTCACGGGGATGTTATACAGCATAGTGACTACAGTTAACAATACTGTATTGTATACTTGAAAGTTGTTAAGAGAATAGATCTTAAAAGTTCCTATCACCAAAAAAATTTTGTTCTATGTATAGTGGTCAGTGTTCACTTAAGTTATTTTAGTGATTGTTTCACAAGACATAAATATAGAATCACTGTGTTATATACCCGAAGCTAATACAATGTTATGTCAATTCTCAGTTTTTCAAAAAATACATGTGAGTGTATATATATTTCAGAACATATTCATCACGCAAAAAAGAAACCGCATACCCACTAGCATCTCCTCTTATCCCTAAATCCTAGCAACCATTATTTCTGTTTGTATGGTACTGATTATTCAGCCATTTCATTTAAATGGAATCTTTTATGTCTGACTCCTTTCACTTAGCATATTTTCAAGGTTCATCCACATTGTAGTGTATGTTAGAATTTCATTCCTTCTTACGGCTACATAATATCCATTGTATGGATATACCACACTTCTTTATCCATTCAACAGTTGATGAACGTTGTACTGTTTCTACTTTTTGGCTATTATAAATAACACTGATGAGACATTTTATGTGGAAATCTTCTCACTTCTCTTGGGTACACACCAAGCAGCAGTGCTCTGGGATCACAGGGTACTGTGGCAAACTTCTTAAGGAACAGTCAAACTACCTTCCACAGCAGCTATATCACTTTATATTCCTACTAGCAATGGGGGTTCCAGTTTCTCTACATTTTCATCAACATTTCCTTCATCCATTTTTTAAAGTTTTAGCCACTGCAGTAGGTATAAAGTAGTATCTCATTATGGTTTTGGTTTGCATTTCCTTAACGGCTAATAATGATGGTGAACATCTTTTCACATGCTATTGGCCATTTGTGTGTCTTCTTTGGAAAAATGTTTCAAATCTGTGGCCCATTTTTTTAAATTGGGTATCTTTTTATTTCTGTGTCTTAAGACTTCCTTTTATATTCTGGATACTAGGCCCTTATCAGATATATGATTTGCAAATATTTCCTTCTATTCTGTTACTGTCTTTTCCTCACAGTATCCTTTGAAGCACAAATGCTTTTAATTTTGATGAAGTCAAATTTATCTAATTTTTTTTTGGTTGTGTTTCTGGTGTTATGTCTAAGAAACCACTGTCTAATTAATCCAAGGTCATGAAAATTTATGCCTAGGTTTTTTTTTTCAAGGGTTTTAGCTCTCACATTTAGGCTGCCCACTCGTTTTGACTTCATTTTTGTAATATGGTGTCAGGTTTAAGAGTCCAACTTCACTCTCTTGCATGCGGATATTCAGCTGTCCACTACCACTGCTTGAAAAGACTACTCTTGGCCCATTAAAATGTCTTATCTCCCTTTTCGAAAATCAACTGACCGAAAATGTATGGGTTTGTTTGTTGATCTATATGCCTATCCTTAAATACTACTGCACTGTTGTTGGTGGTTTTGTTCTTTCAATCCCACACTACAGTATGAAGAGTAATGGACTTCAAGTAAAAATAAGACCCAACAGTCAAGTCCCACCTCTGCCTCTTACTTGGGGATCGGCTATAATAAGACTCATTTTCTTCACTCTTACAGAACTAGTAAGATGTGAAATTATCTTGTAAACAATAAAAGGTAATATAACTAATTTTGTACATGTTTTCTTAATTACTACAATCAATCTCATAAATTTTGGCAGCCAAGAATAAAAGCACTTAATAAGAACCTTTCACTGTTTATTTCTTAAGAAACAGTACCTAGCACATATTGCGTGAGTGAGTGAAGTCGCTCAGTTGTGTCCGACTCTTTGCGACCCCATGGACTATAGCCCACCAAGCTCCTCTGTCCATGGGATTCTCCAGGCAAGAATACTGGAGTGGGTTGCCATTTCCTTCTCCAGGGAATCTTCCCGACCCCTCAATAAATATTTATTGAGTGAAATTAACTATTTTCCAATTGCTCTGTATTCTTTCTATTTATTTCCTATGTTAAGACTGAAGAAAAAACTTAAAATTTTAAATCATCAGGTTCTTTCTTTAGCAATTATTTCCTTGGGGGAAAAAAGGAAGTAAATTTCCCTTAGGCTACTTCTAGCTTTTGAGAATTATCCAATACTGCATTTAAGATGGTTCTCCTCATATGACATTTAATAAGGAAAGGAAAAATTTAAATATAAAAGTCAAAGTGTATTAGATAAGATTTAGTAACAACCTGATTTATTTAGTTGGTAGTTTCTACAGTTACACTCTACAGTTGCAGTGTATACTCTTAAAGAGGAAAAAACACCGTTTTATTTTTTTGTTCCAGCAGTATAAGATCAATAATTTGTTCAGAGGAAAGAGCAATTACTTGGGAATCAACAATATGTTTTACTCCAACAATTTCAAAAGTGAGGTCTAATTTTTTAGTATTATTGCTATAATTACCTACCATAAAATGCAACCAGTTTTAAAAGTGTCCAATCCAAACTATATCCAATCTCTTGAGATAAATCATAATGAAGAAGAGTATTTTAAAAATAATGTATATACACATAAAACTGAGTCACTTTGCTATACAGCAAAGATTGGCACAACACTGTAAATCAACTATACTTCAAGTTAAAGAAAGGAAAAGTGGCATCCAATCCAATTATTTTTAGTAAATTTACAAAGTGGTGTAAATTTTTAGATCATTTTTAGACCATCCAGTTTTAGACCATTTCCAACACCATGAAAAGATCCCTCATTTCCATCTGTAGTCAACCCCCAGTCCATTCCCAGGCAACCACTAACCTATTTTATGGACATTCCATAAAAAACAGAATCATACCACATGTGGTCTTTCACACCTAGGATAATGTTTTGGAGGTTCATCCACCCTGTAGCATGTCAACAGTTCATTTATTTTCATTGCTAAATAGTATTCCAAGTTTATTTTTGTGCCTGATTATAAAACAACCCACAAACAATGTGTTCTCTTTTACAAGGAGGTTTAAAAAAAAGGCTATCCAAAATAGTTACTCCTCGTATACTCCACACCACTGCCACTGTCTTTCTAAAATCCAAATCTGACCATTTCTTCCTCACACACTATGGGCCATGCTGACCTGTCCAGTCTCATTCCCTGCTGCTTCTTTCTTGAACACTCTGCCAACAATCAGTTACTAAGGTATACGTGGTTCTCCAAGGCTCTCTTCTATCACCTTTTATTTTCTTGTACTCATCTACTTTACAAACTTTCATTAAGTTTTCAAAGTCCAACTTAACACATAATTTCCCAGTTCCAGCCTCACTTTCTCAGCAATAATCAAACTATTTCTAATCACAATAATCAAATTGTGCTATAATCAAATTTCTTCTGACACCATGCCTTCAACTGTTTACCTTTCTCTCTTACCAAACTCATCCCAGCACCTAACCTCGTGTCTGAACATCACTGGTATTCAGTAAGTATCTGTTCAACTAAACAATATGTTCTGATTGCTACTATACTTCTGCTCACTGCAATAATGAAGACCCACTGTACTCTAAAACTGAAGGTCAAAGGACCCAGCAGACATAATGTAACACAACTGCAAGGTCTAGGGCAGCGGTCTACAAAACAGGGTATACTCCAGGGGTCAGCAGACCATGGTCCTCCAGCCAAACCCAGCCCACAGCTTGTTTCAGGAATAAAAATTTAATTGAAAACAGCCACATTCATTCATTTAACGTATTGTCTGTGGCTGCTTTTACCCTACAACAGCAGAGTTGAGCAGTTCCAACAGAGACCATATGGGCTGAAAAGTCTAAAATATTTACTATCTGGCCTTAAAAACAATTTGTCAACCAGAATTACATCACGATGCATGGTGAAGGGAAAGAAAATATCACAACTGCCTTTATGTAAGTTTTTTCATCTCATCTTTCAAAACTTCTATTTTTGTTTATGCTTTCTAATATTAATACATCGGTGATATATAATTACTAAATATAAAAATGCACATACATTAGAGATGGTGCATGTCCATAGTATTATTAACTATTTCAGATGACTCAATTAAAAAAAATGTTTTTAAACAAAAAACCTAATAAGTCTCACTAGGACAGACAAGTTTTAGAGTTTACTTGAAAATTTAGCAATCACAATTATTATATGAACAATTGGGTTCTGTATGTGCTTCAAAGCACAGGGAAAGAGGCCAGGCATGAAATATTTTTCAAACCCAAATGCTCAAAACATCTCTAAGGAACCTTCTATGAGGTTAAAAATGTAATTCAAACGTTGCAGATAGTACTGATTCTTCAAGTTGAATGCAATAAAATATGTGTTACATATATCTGAACTGCTTCAAAAGTGCCTATGGTTTTTAAAAAATCAGTGTAACAGACAAATCAAATTCCAATTTGCCCTTCTAAGTCCTGAAGCCAAATTGCCTGATATATAATTGAAAGATGATAAACATATAAGCTAATAGAATACTTCACTACATTCTTTTTTAAATCCACGGGTACTTAACATAAAGTGCTTTTGTAAAAAGTGTTCCTCAGCTGTGATTGTAGGCTGTTTCCATTTAAGACAACAGATACTAACCTAAGATTCTGAAGGACCCAGGAAATACCACATTCCTCCTTTTATAGGTCCTTAAGGTTAGGAAGGTGGTTTCTTATAACTCAAAAGTTGAGGTCTGATTGCCATGCTCAACAAATTTATAAACTGAATTTACCAACTGAACCTGAATTTGTCAGGTTAGGGTTGTCATTCTGTGTTGAATCACGTTCTCCGACAAATAGTCACAGCCCCCAGAGAGAACTACACTCTACTCTGCTCACCTTTAAGGCTCTTTCTGAGGCCTTCCGAGATGACTAGCATCAGACTTTTGAGGAAGGCTAGCCATTAGACAAGGCTTTTCCCCACGATCTGACTGCTTGAAGTGACATCCAGGACCAGGTCGATCCTGTATCCAGGAATCACGACCCTCCCTGAGGCACCAGTCATCGTGAGACAGTCAGTGCACTTTGGCACTTCTTGAAAACCACTGGACTGCTCCTTTAGCTGAAAGGAAAAAAAACATCAAAACCACAACAAACAAAACAAAGGGGGAAAAATCAGTAATTCAACCTGAAAAGACAGAACGTGGGGAAAAATATACCAAAACAGCCTTGTCTAGGACAAAATGTAGCCTTCCCTTGAAGTAGATCAGTTTCAGTATCGTTCCAATCACTGCACAACATTTATTCCTAATATACAAGCCTAAAAAACTGTAAATCTGTTCTATTACACCTGAAAACAAAGCTTCAAAGTGGAAGTTATGAATAATAACTATTTATGGAACACACCTAAATAATGAAATGAAGGTATTTACAAAAAAACTAACAGCCTCAGGCTTAGGCAAATGTGTCCCAACAGGAGTCCAAGTTTTCAGCTTTTTCACACTCTTAAATTGTAATCTGATTTAGAGAGGCATGAAATACACCTAACAGGCAGACCTGAATTGAGTTTAATTGGCAGAAAACTGTCAGTGCCATCAAAGCCAATCTACTAGTACTCTTAAATTACATACTGTTGAACAGAAAAGGAATTAAGTTTCCATCCTCTTTATAAATGACTTGACACTACTACAAGGAATACCCCTCACACACATACAATGCTCTTGTCCTAGCATTAAGAATATCAATCTTCACACTTGTTTAAAATAAGCACTTAAAAGATGCTTACATTATGGCTTTAAACAAAACAACTCAAAGATCTGATAAATAATAAAATGACTTAATGTTTATTTAATCTGCTTCAAAACAAAAATTCTATCAGAATCCAAAGATAAAATTCTGCTTATTTCTGGTTTTAAATACAAATTACTTTTCCTAAGACATAACATTGAAAGGCAAGAAAAAGTCTTTATGTTTACTGTGTTAGAAGTTGCTCATAACTCCTTTAATACATCTGTACCCTAAAAATAATGATACTTTATCAAACAATTATTTTATATTCTTTTCTACTACTTATCCCATATACCCATTTCAGTTACCACTACCAAATCCACACAGATTCCCATGTTGGAAACCTCAAAATATTACTAAACTATTATATTTTGTTTTCACTTGTCTGAAAATATGGTTAAAGCTTGACCTGTGTCCCCCACAAAAATATGCATATACATCTAAATAATACCTGGATAAAGATTTCAGGTAATACACAGAACCCTCTGAAATCCAAGCAAGGACCCTTGGTTCAAAACCCTGTCAAATACTTTGCTTTGTTCTAGGTCCTGCCTAGCATACCTGACTCAGATTTCTGCCTTCCTACGCAGACACTGGCTTCGTTTCAGCACATCCCATGTTTTTCCTGGGTTATTGTGTGTATTGATAGTTTGCTAATTCTTCCCAGTTTACCATCTTTCAACTCTATCTTCTTTCACATTCCAGCAAAGTACACTTACTAAAATGCACATCTGCTCATGTGACTTACCTGCTTAATATCTTCAGTACCTCCTCAGCATATGTTAAGAAAATCACCTCCTTAAGGTGGTTATCTGGCCTCTACCTGCATTTCAAGCACACACTCCTCCTCCCTACACTGACCACACTCCCATTATATAATTTACCGCCTCCCAATACACTGTTTTCATACTTTTATATACACTGTTCCCTCTTCCTGCAGTGTCATGGCTCAATTCCTTACTCATTTCTCAAAACTTAGCTTCTTTCTTTATTTCTGTCATGAGACTTATCTCAGAGTACTAAAAATGCTTATTTACTTTCCTATCTTCAAAGATAATGTTGTCTAGGGGCAAAAGTCTTGCTTAATTCCATCTTTGTGTCCTCAGTACCCAGACTAAATATAAATGTATGGTATGCCACTATTCTTGTACACAAACCAAAGTCACTATGCAGCGCAAGAAAAATCATTGCTTAATTAATCTAAAATATACTTTAAGCATTCAAAATTGGAACAATTCATTATAGAAGGGTATTTTAGCAGCAACTCTCTAGTAAGTAAAAATTAAGTCTAACTATCACTAGTTCTATATACATATCACTTTTTAAAATAATGCTAGTTACAAACATCCAAATCAGGAATTAAGGAATAACAAAGATAACAGAAAACTATATAGTCCTTCAGATAAAAGCTCCTAAGCCAAATAACCAATAGTATGAAATATGAACTAATACTCCCCTCGTTTCCACTGTCCTCCCCATCTCAGTCTCAGGGTCTGGGCGTCCTCTTCAATAGAGCACACCATATGCAGCAACTATAAAGACTGACTACAGTCAGTACAGAGGTTACTTCACAGCTATCCAATAATGATTCTAAGTTATACCAAACACAATAAAGAATGTATTCACAGAAGACCTATTTCATACCCTTCAGACACCCAATTCCCAAGTTTAACAATTCTAAAGGTCAAGAGTCAATTTTTAAACAAAACACTGCTAGTCAAAGTTGCTCAGTCGTGTCCAACTCTTTGCGACCCCCATGAACTATACAGTCCATGGAATTCTCCAGGCCAGAATACTGGAGTGGGTAGCCCCTCCCTTCTCCAGGGGACCTTCCCAACCCAGGGATCAAACCCAGGTCTACCGCATAGCAGGTGGGTCTTTATCAGCTGAGTCACAAGGGAAGTCACATGTATTTCGAGACATGTACATGAAAAACAGTTTTATCTTGCTTTGTTAAAGCGGTTTATTTTCAGTTTTTTTTTTTTTATAGTTTAAAAATGTATGTATTTGTAGTTTCAGTTATGTTTTGAAACCATGGTTTCCAAACCAGACTGCATCAGAACCAACTTGGCCACACTGAAAGAAGTGCCGATTCCCAGGTCACCGCCCAGACCAATGGAACCAAAAGTTCCAGAACTAGAGCTGAAGCATGCACGTTTTATAAAACACTCAGGTGGCTTTGATGCAGCCAGTTGAGAACTACTTTTCTAAGTAACAGTCATTTATATATGGAAGAGTCAGAATCAGAAGAACAGAAACATCTGCAAATGAAATTTTCCTTACATGTGTGGGATCGCTTTTGCTTATTGGTTCTGACAGGCTAATAAATGCAGGCTGAAGTTGTCTCACACGCTGAATAAAAACTATTTTGATATAGCTTAATGCAGAATTCTAGATAACACATTAGTAACTGCAGCCATACAACTTCACTAAAGAGTGATCAGCCAGCATTTCTTTTTAATTATTCTATCATAGTGTTTGTCTAGAGGCAATCCTTAAAGAGTTTTTTTTTTTTGCTGATTTCAAACTCAAATCCTTAAGAGTCTGACTTTGAAAAAAGATATATTTTAAGAGTATTGCAAATATGAATTACTGAAAATTCATTACAGTATTAAAATATATCACCAACCCTTTTAATTGTGCATTTTTATAATTACATATTTTAAAATATTAATAATTATTGATATATATATACATTATATATATACATTTCTATAGCATACCAGAAGTAAGGGGTTGAGAGAACAGGGCCAAAAATATGGGTACATAAGAAAATGTGAATGATCTACTTCTAACAAATTCTTATTAAATGTTCCGGAAAGTTGAATTAATAGAGACTAACATACATGGTCATGTTATACATATGTTCAGAACATCTGAATCAGTAAGACAGAAGCTAATCTTGATAATGAAAACTCAGAAACGCATTTATACACAGATCTGTTTAATACATTCTACCAAATTACAATAACATCCTTCAAGATTCCTTAGAAGTCTTTTTGAAAAAGAAAAAATAAAAACAAAAGTCTCCCAAATTCTAAGTGTACTGGGAAACAACAATTTAAAATATGTGTCTAAAAATCTTTGCATGATTAAAATAGTTTCAACAGCTTCTGGCACATATTTTGGTAACTTTAGTGAAACAAAATACTTTATGGGGGGATGGAGATGCAGTTTCTGATTTCAGATAGTAGAAACATTTTAAAATTCTGGATTGTCTTTTAAACATTACACAACATGAATAGTTAAATGCAAACTGTAATTATAGATCCTAACTATAGATTATCCTTGTAAAAGGTAAATTCATTCTATATTGCCCAGAATGATCCAAAAAAATCACTAATACCAGTCCACATCTCAAAGACTGATGGGACTTCTGCATCAGCTTTTGAGAACTGAAAAACTGAAAGGTAAGATCACAAAGGACAGCCACTTTAATACACAGTTGAGCTTACTCAGACATTTCTCTTTCTACAAACAAGTACTCTTTCAAGAAGTTATCAAAGTAGCAGTCCTAGTTTGTCTTAAAAAGCTGGAAAACTCGTAAGGAGGCAAAACTTTTCATGTCAAAAGCCAACAGGTTTTTTTGACTGCAAATATCTTCTCTAAAACATTAGCCTCTAGGGCAATCACAACATTGATAAAGACATGCAAAGAGTCTTCAGCAAATCTCAATATCTGAAAGGTAACACTACTATTAGCACTTTCAAGGAAGAGAAAAATAACTGCTACATGATCCTGGAATGTC
Source organism: Cervus elaphus (assembly GCF_910594005.1). NCBI lineage: Eukaryota > Metazoa > Chordata > Mammalia > Artiodactyla > Cervidae > Cervus > Cervus elaphus. Next base: position 21,550,572 of record NC_057844.1, read on the forward strand.
ATTCATCACCAAGAAGGGACTGGCAAGATTTCTTCTGGCTACTTTATTGAGCAATATAGTTAGCCACGTGTTCCTGGAATCATAGCACAGAAGTTTTCCATTGCAAAAGAGTATTAAAGAAGATCTTCTCAAGCAATAAAAACCAGAAAATTTTTTTCAGTAACTCTAATTATAATTTGGTGAATCTACCAAAACATCTGATACATTAGTAACATGACATGATGAATGATACTAGAAGTATTTGACCACAAGTATGCTTATCAACACCAAAGATGACTATGGCAATAAGAAATACACAGATTTCTCATGTATCAGAATTCAAGGTCCCATCTAACTCCTACCTCATAAATGAAAACACTGCAAAAAAAAATTTTTTTTTATCAAACAGCTATATTTAAAAAGAAAAAAAGTCAAAAGATAACACACATATTCTTCTACCATAGGCCATCATCAAAATTTCCAGAGTTATCCAAAAACACTACACTAGAAACACACTCATGAACAACTCAGACAATGGCCTGGATTTTCATTAAATAAGGCCAAAAAAAATAATTAAAATCATAAATTAAGGTAAAATGACGTTACACAGCTCAGGAGTTTCGTCCATAATACATGCTGTTTCTCTTCTAACTCCTAACACACTGCTAAATGATGACCTGTCATAGGGGAAATAGTATCCCTGTTATTATTTTGATAAACAAGTTGTAAGTAATTAGATCATTCTGGCCTGTACAAATTTAGCCAGGTCAGGAGGCAATATGGCACCAAGTTTTTCCATAAACTATTTTCTAGGCTCAAAACAACTTTGTACCAAGTTTCTCTATAACTTTCACAGACATAATCTATGAGCCACATCCTATATGAAATCACAAGATCCTTGAATTTAATCAAAATTTAAATGACTATAAAAATTTACATCACACAGGATTTGATACATGCACAGGATAGGTAATATTAACCCTCCTCTCCTCCTTTAGTGCTTCCATACACCTAGTATGTATCTCTATTCTATCACTCATAAAACCATTTAACAGACAATCCTCCCCCATAAGACTGTGAACTTAAGAACCAGAAACCCACCCTATTCATCTTTGTTATCTTCACTACCTAGAAATGCCCTGGTCATAATGGTCATTCAAGGGACACTTACAGAACAGGAACATAATACCCATGTCACAAACGCACAGAGAGGGGAAGCAAACAACAGTAAATCAGGTAAGTAGAATGCAAATTTCAAGAACATACAGTAATAGATTTAAACAGAAAGATTAGCGGATAGCATCAGGGAAAAAGCACTGGGTCTGGAGGGGCTAGGATGTCTTTGGAATTTAGATCAATTCTAATCCAGAGTTTGTCAATAATAAATGTTATAACCTTGAGCAAATTACTTTGCCTCCCCAGATGTCAATTTCCTCATTTGTAAAATAAAAAGTAATATGCCATAGGGATGATTTCAAAGCAACAGGAACACTTATCACTGGAAAATAGCACTAGCAGAACAGACCATATACACTATGTGAGATAACAGAACTTTGAGCAAAGGGCACTGTATGGGTGGGATGCACAACTCTATAAATAGTTAACAGGTCACATCAACAGCAGTCACAGCTACTCAAGAATTATACACACATATCTAATGTGGAAATTATCAACACTCACTCATTCAATAAATCTTTAAAAAGAATCAAGTTTTGCCAAAGGTAAAGGTTAACAGAACTGAAGAAAAAGAGGCAAAAGCAATATTCTGCTTGTTATTTCCTAGTAAAAATTACAATACAGATCATATAACACACACACACTCACAAAAAAACAAGCAAATCGAAAAGCATCTTTATGCCTTTTATAAATTGATAATTGTCCTCAAAATGAATCACATTATTTAATTATTAAGACTAGAAGAGACAAGTATTTCACCTCTCAGCGAAAAATAAACCTTCCACAATAAACACATACAGGATACATTTTCTGGCCCTCAAAGTGAGTCTTGTTGGAATATGAAGAACTCAATATGGAGGTGACCAAAGAAACTCCTAAACTTGAAACCCAAAATAACTCACAGACCAATGTTCCAACAGCATATCCAAAATAAATCTTTGCCTCATAACGAGTCATCTATCTCAGATAAAAAGTTGTGATCAATTTTGATTGTGACTATCAGACTCAATATAGCAGTATCTATAATCAATACTTTTTTAATGTAAGCCTTGTTCTCAGTACTATGCTAAATATTGTAGAAGATACAACAGCACTAAAAGGTAATATCCTGGTCCCACAGGAAAATCTTCCCAACCTTACTAGGAATGAGTTTTAGGTTACTATAAACACATAGTTCTACTTTTCCAGTATCTCTCCCAAGGACCTAGGACAAAAGGTGAGCAATTCCAATATCCATATATATTTTTCAAGATATTTTGTAAAGCTAAAACAAATTATCACCAACAAAGCAGATCCAGATATACAGGAACAAAATATACTGAACCCCAAAGGGAATTTCTACAAAGGTGGTTAAGATAGAGTACCCTGAATAGATAACCTCACATGGAGAAATACTTCATATAAATGTAAAACATAAATAAAAAAGAAAAATACCTTTGCAGCCATCATAACTACAAAACAAAATCATAGTGCTTCTGACCTCATTACTCATACCTCAATCTTTCTCTCAAATTTTTCAAAAGGAAGGCAAAGTGGGAAAAAATTTGAAATTTTCAAATTTGAAGTTAAACAACCTATTCACTCTTAATGTATACAATCAATGTCTATCTGTTTCTGAAAAATGGCAGAATATAATTGGCTACACAGATCAACTAAGTTTAAGAAAGCCCCAAAATCCATTAATGTCAGCTATGGAGCATCCCATAGCTATGTCTATAAATTATTTAATTACAAATTTTAATCCACCTAATTTTTCAACTGTTTTTCTGTGAATTATATCCTAAATTCCCCTTCAACATCAACTGTTCAAACAAAATAAATCTGGCTCTCTTCCCCCCAAGTCAAGATCAGGAAATAACGATTCTTTACTAGTTCCAAAGCTTCATGGTAGAATTCTACAGTGTTATGAAGAGCACACCAAGTACTTTCATTCACATTATTTCATTTCAGTCTTTCAACAACTCTATGAGGTAAGGCAAGAATTTATTTACGGACGAGTACAGAGATTTAGGGGTGCTAGGTACAAACTTCATTGCTAGAAAGTAGTTGAACAAAGACTAGATAACCACGGGTCTGGACTGTATATCCAATTTGCATTTCACAATGTCACACAAATCAAAGTATTTCTAAAAATTACTGAAAAACTACACTTTTCCTACTTAAACCCTTTGTAAATACAGTGAGAATTAAAATTAAGATCTAAATCAACTGTAAGCAGTAAAGAGAATAGCCTAAATCACCTCCTTTCTATATCAATTTTAATAAACAAACATAATATTCAATAGTGGTTCAAATATTACAGTAAAAACATCTTGAAGTCAAGATGAATCCCTTGCACTGAACCTATCACACAACACACACCCAACTCTGCACAATGCATGCTAGCAGAGAATACGTGAGGCTAGCTCTAACTTATTTATATAGTATTTGACTAAGAATTAAAATGTCCAAAAACCTTCACTTTTCCTAGACTTAACCACCTCTTGGCTTTGCTGTACTCTAGTCTAGGAGTCTCCATAGTGGAGTACACACGACAATCCACTGAAATAAGAAGCAATTATTAAAATGCTGCATCCATTTTTGAGCCTCAAAATAAGAACTCATTTTACTAAATATGCTGTAACTGACACTGTGACCCTCACATAAACTCAAAAATACACATACAATTGAGATGGGTGGTAGATCCAAAATTTTTCACAGAAGGGATTCCTATTCAAGAAAAATTAGAGGCCAGTGCTACCAACAACAGAGAAGGTAAATGAGTTCTATAAGCCAGATGAGTCTAGACTGCATCAAATAGAGAACCTATTTAAGGTTTCACTATCCTACAATGCATATACAAATGAAGATTTTTTTCAAATGCTTTTGCATAATCCATGCTGATATAAACATAACTTACCTCATCCTGGACTCCACTGGTAGTAGTCAACTTGCTCCCATCAGTAATTGTAATAATTATTGCTGGCTCCAAAAAAAAGGGGTTTCTTCCCTAAAGTCAAAAAAACATATTGATCATATTAAGATCTAAAAATGAGCTTAATTTTTCTGAGTAAAAAGTCAATTTTCAGAACAATATATAAATCTTCTTTTCTTGTTTTTAAATTTTATTTACAACTATACCTTTTGTACACTTTCAAAAAAGGTTTAGAAGGAAACATAAACTAAACAGGTTAACCTTCAAGGGCTGGAATTAGAGGAAAAAATGGATTTTTCACTTCTTTCTACATTTTTGTATTGTATTAATTTTTACAGTGAGCATCTATACTTAAGTAACTAAAAGTATTTAACTTCTTAAAAGGGACCCTACAGTTCAATTCTAATGATTTGACATATTTAGATATTACAAATTAAAATAATTTTTAACTTCCTCAACATTTACCAAGTAATCTATGCCTATAATCAAAGTATCTAGCCAAGTGATCCAGTACAGAGATGGAAGGGCTCCATGAGCTGGCTCCAAAGAAACACTAGGCCTGCCCTGAGCTTAGCAAAACAGTCCAACATGAAAAGTCAAAATTAAGAAGGATGGCAATTTAAAGAAATTGCTTGGCCAGAGAAGTAAAAAAAAACAGCAGCAGCATAGGCAATGAAACAATGGTACAGAGCTCTTAAATGCTCTACAGTTAAGGTCAATCAACTTCACTAACTTCCATTCAAATCTCTGGCCAAGTCACTAATGCTATGATTAATTCTAAGTGACAGATTTTGTTAGGGACTCAGATAAACATAAGCTTATCTTTTACACATAAATGACTCTCATTTGCAATACTGAAGCACATTTTGTATAACTCTTTAAGACAAAACCATGACCAAACATAGAAGTTACAGAGGGTAAACACTATGTTTGAAATCAAAAGTATCAAATTCTCTGCTACTAACAGTGTTCAAGAAAGGTCAGAAAGAAGTTTTGTTGGACATGATATAAAACAGCATGTGACACATGCACATTTTAACATGCATATGAATCACTAGGAGATCTTAACAAAATGCAGGCTCTGGTTCAGTAGATCTGGGACAAAGACTAAGATTTCACATTTCCAACAAGATAGCAGGCTAGGAGATAGAGGACATTAAAGTCCACTGACCACACACAGAATAGCAAGGATGTAGCATGTAATATTTTATAGTTCTGTAACATTTCCCTTACATTTATATAACTCAATTATTAGCAGATTACAGCACATACTCATTTGTTGACTGGGTTTACAAACACTCTCCACATACAGTCATTGTGATTATAACCTAATCATAAAGAGGGAGCAGGGGGTATTTGGTATATTAAATTTCTTGATCAAGTCAAGAAGTGTAAATGTATGTAAGTGACATAAACATTTTTCAAACTAGTGTCCAAGAAACAATGGTTCCAAGTAGAGAAAACGTCCTCTGGTCAGATCAAATTAAAATATGTTGGAATAACCTCTAAAGGCTTTCAAATGCAGTTCCATTCACATGTTCCTAGAACCTTGCAGAAGGATGTGATTTTCCTCCCTTCTTCCTCTATAACAGTCATGGGAGATGGAACACATTTTGGAAAACATTACTATGCTGCCTCTCACACCATTCACCCCCAACATACACAATAAATTCTCATAACACCAACTCCTTCTTCGATCTAGAAACAGGCAATGTTCATTCCCAATCTCTGAGCTTTGACTGGTTCCCTCATCAAGAATGCTTTTCCTTTATCCTGCCCACAACCCATCTAATTCCTCATCATTTTTTAAGGCCCAGTTTAAGCCTTCCTCTCCTGCCTTAAAACTTTCCCTGATTACTCTGGCCTTGACTAATTCACCCCCTCTTTCCCTCTCCAAATTTTAATAGCAGTAGTTTTCAAACTTAAATAAAAATATAAACATAACATTTTCCCAAATAAAACTAGACCTGGAGTGCTTTCATGGAGTACATTTTGAATATACTTCCCTACAGCATGCATCTGTTCCTTACGTTCACTTTAAATATAAATATATTACATCTCACACAATAATGTGAATATACTTAACACCACTGAACTTAACACGAGTTTACAGAGCCAATCAGAATTACTCAAACTTCAACAAGCTTCAAAAAATATAGATGTCACCTTTACTGCAATATAAATGAATGCGTCCCAAACTTATTAGGCAGTAAGAGGATTCCACCTCCTTCCTCCTTATGTCCATCCAGTCATCCACCTTCTATTCGTTCATGTTTGCTACTCATTGAGTGACTACTCTATGTCAAGAACTGTTGATGCATGATACCTAATCTCTATTCTCATACATAATAAAAGTATGTACCAATGGACATACAATAACTCTCCTCGTCTCTACAAATATATTTGGCTACAAATATAATTTGGCAAAAGGAGATAAAATCAAGACATCCTCGTCTGTATCTCATTTTCATCCTTAAGCTAAAACTACTTTGACTGACTTGCTTCCTTTAAGAAACAGATCAGCAAATCTATTAATACTGCTAGGGCATGGGCTAAATACTTGCACAGGTATCTCTGCTTCACCTTTATATTTTAACCTAAATCAAAGTCAGATTTTCTGTTCAGAAGTTTGAAAACCATCCACTCTTATTTCTGTGTAAGCACACTCATAATTATCCTCCAAAAGCCAAAGGATTTGACGTATTTACAATTAAACAACTATGTACAGTTATTAAAAACTTCACGGATGATGTTGTCTACCCAAAGACTCAAACACATACTTAAGTACCATAATGTCTAAAAATCAAGTTCAAATGTATTAAAACTTAGCAAAAAGTCTTTAAGTTATAAAAATTTAAGCCAAATTTAAACATTAAAATCAAAGTTACTTTTTCTTGACAACAAAGCTCTTAATTGATACTTTACTGGAGACTTGTACACATAATACTCTTCAGATTCTATGCCTAAAATTACTGTAATAACCAGGCACTTGATAATAGCAATAAGCACTTATATTTATCTCATCTGATCCTAAAAACTTGGTGAAATAAAAATGTTTAATCACGGAGATAGATTAAATGATATGACCCTAAGTCACACATCTGGTTTTGGAAAAAGCCAGAAAGTGATTCCAACTCTAAATTACGTGGTCTTTCTGAAGCATCTGAATGTCCTAATAGCAGCAGCTAAATTCTCTTGAATACAATTCTACACCAACCTGGATTGTGCCATTTTCATGCAACAAAGAATGGTATTATAATTGCAGTTGTTGCCGTTTAGTCACCAAGTCCTATCTGATTCTTTTGCAACCCCATAGACCTCACCAGGCTCCTCTGTCCATGGGCTTTCCCAGGCAAGAACACGGGAGCAGACCGTCATTTCCCTCTCCAGGAGATCTTTCCAACCCACGGACGGAACCTGCATCTCCTGCAATAACAGGCGAGTTCTTTTCCAGGGAAGCTCCCAGTATTATAGTATTAGAATTAGTCACCAGGGAATCCCCCAGTATTACAGAATTACTATCAATTTGGTTTCATTTAATATACTCTACCTGCAGTAAAATTAACTATGTACGGCAGGACTATTCCATTATTTGGTTTCCTGTTGCTCTGTGATGTCTTCTTTCCTGCAGTTCTGTGATGCCTTATCAATTTTTCTATATATAAATCAATATACCACTCCCCCAAGAAAAACACAGTAAAACAAAATGTTGTACATATTACTTTTGAAAACTCTATAACTTCAATCAACTTTCAGACACGATATATACAAATGAAAAAATAAAATAATATTAAAAGCTTTTAATGACTTTTAAATTTTGGAAAATACAAGTAAAGATCAAAGGCAGAAAAAAGTAAAGAAAAATCTGGCCATCCTCATTCAGCTCTTTACTCATTTAACTCTGCTGTGCCTAAGACCCCTTCCTGTCTCAGGTGAGACAGTTTAGTCAAGAATCACACTAAGAAAAGGAACAGTATTAGTTATGATAAAAATCAGAATAATGACTTAATGAATGTAATTTACACACAAAGAGAGGTTTATTTCCCCAGGGAAAATTATCCCAACTTCCATATAAAAAGTATTGTATTAACATTTATCTAAGCACAAATTTCTAAATAACCTGCAGAAAATGACCAGACCATGTTGTGCCAATAAAGATAGTTTTAGGCTGTTCCTCCTCTGCCTTTTCTAGTTTGGCAAAAGCACGTAAACAATTGGAATCTTTCTCTGATATTATCTTTTAGCCAGCAAACTAAAACACATTTTTGGTTGTCTGCCAGTATCACAAGATTATTTTTTTCATGTTTTACAAAAATCTGCAAAGTTTAATCGGAGAAGGCAACGGCAACCAACTCCAGTACTCTTGCCTGGAAAATCCCATGGACGGAGGAGCCTGGTAGGCTGCGGTCCATGGGGTCGCTACAAGTCGGACACAACTGAGCGTCTTCACTTTCACTTTTCACTTTCACACATTGGAGAAGGAAATGGCAACCCACTCCAGTGTTCTTGCCTGGAGAATCCCAGGGACGGGGGAGCCTGGTGGGCTGCTATCTGTGGGGTCGCACAGAGTTGGACACGACTGAAGCGACTTAGCAGCAGCAGCAGCAAAGTTTAATAATTATCAAAACTTGAGTCACTATTTTACATTTTTATTCTTAATAAGGATATCTATGAAGTCACTCAATTTGGAGACAGTTCATATTAGAATTTACCTCAAAATTCACCTCAGTCATAAAGCTAGTCTTTATCTTAAGAGTTGAAAAGAAAAAAAAAAAATTAAAGGTCTGCTACAACCAAGGCAGCCAGTAGAGGGACTAAAAGTTTACTTATGCCATTAGCAGAATTAAACTCAGATGTTTTCCTCTCAGAACCCTGGTTCTTGGCATAAAGAATCTAGACATGTAACTAAAAAAAAAAAAAAAATACGGTGCAAAGTATAACTCTACCTCTAGAGATATTTACTGATGGAAATCTTGTCATTCAGAAAATTTAAATTTAATATCAGCCAAAAGTCTCAGGTAAGAGTTCTGCTAAAGATAAATACAAAAACTTTCACTTCACATATATCTCTCAATAATTTAACATTATTGTGATGTTAAAGTAAGGCGTAAAAGCTTAATATGAAAATTTTAAAAAATAAAATTAAAGTAGATTTATCCAACTAAAACCTATTGCAATTTTGCAGAAAATTGCTTTGGAAATATTAAAACAAGTTATTAGCATTCAGCAAAGAGTTTTTAAAATGTAAAAATAAGCCTAATTTTCCTTCAAATAAAAACTAATCTGGTTCTCAGATTCAAAATTTTTAGTTTTACCCAAGAAATTTAAAATGGGGGGGAGGGGGTGGTGGGGACCGCAGCGGGGCACAGGAGTTTTACTGTACCCTTAAGCTTCTCTTAGATATTATGTTTTGAATTGACAGTGAAAGGAAGGCAGCTCTAATATTCAGCAGACCTTTTAGTGGCTACGTCTGCTGCAGGACCAGAGGGCTCAAGTTTTCCCTCCATGCCACCATGCTCCACGATATCGGTGCTTTAAACAAATCCCAGAAGGACAGCAAGTGCTTGTCTATGTTACACTTTTCCCAGGACAGGGAAAGTGGGCACCAGAGATCTACTCTCTGACTCTATCCTGTGACAGTATCTTCAGCTTACCAACATCTATCACCAGTGAGCTATTTTGTTATATATCAAGACAGCTATGGCCAATATCAACAAAAAAGATGTTCAGATGTATAACATTATATGTCTAGGCTAAAAGTATATTACCTAGCAGAAAATAAAAAACTTTCAGAAATAACCTGTGCTTTCTTCCTATTTAAAACTTCCTTTTCAAGCAAATTACAGTGACAACAAGTAAAAATGTAAAGTAATGGAAAGGGCAGCTTTTAGAAATAACTACTACATCACTAAAGGTTCTCATGCATATACTGGACAAGTACCTAGCAGGACAGCGGCTAAAACTTTTGTAAGTTCAGTTCAAGACTAGAAGCTTTAAGTTCCCTTTATTTACATCTCTGTGGAATCTGCATAAATAAATCTTTCATAAAAATATGAAATGAAGCCTGCATTCATTATCTACCCTATTTTCCTCTAATACCACAGATAATAAAGAAGTAACAATATATGGTCTCCTAAAATGATAAACCAACCACTTCATGTTCATTTAGAAACTTTCTAACACTTCCCTTTATACTGTCAAAAATCAAATTCTATAAAAAATATAGAAACAATATTAAAAATATTCTACTTTAAACATATTTCTAAAAGAAAGGCATCTAATGCAATTCACATCCAAAGTCTTATTAATCATAATACTAATAAACACTTTTACAACTATACAGAATTGAGAAAAGGTTTTAATACATACTGTGCAAAACAAGTCAACCAGAATCAATAACATTCTTTAGTTCAATATTGCTCAAACTTCAGACATTTGAAAATCACAACCAGAATTTTTTCAATATCTATTTACAATACTTACATACTTAATATTTTTAACTATCATTTTTTTAGCTTCAAACTCTAGCAATAAGACCTATGAAATCATAGTTTTGATGTGCAAATTATATTTTCTATTCAATACTCACTGTCAGTAATACTGTTTAGCTTTTGTTTATTAAAGGATGAGAAGGTTCATTATATTACAGGGATGAATACACAACTGCTTAATTACACATTCCAAAGAAAATATAATAATTATTTAAGCCACTAACAGCCCAACAGGCTTACATTAAAATCAATACTCCAAGGCCAGAAATACAAGTTTTATGTTTGTTTTTGAATTCAGCAAGATTATTACTTTTACAGTCAAGATCCCAAGTGGTGTGGCATAAATAAGTCTTTGATGTAAAAATTCAGATATTCATCTTAAGAAATTAGTGCAAATTAGTGCTTTTAAATTAATACTTTTGATTACGTAGAAGAGATTTCGGAAGGATACACACTATAAACTGATTTACCATGGCAACCTCTGAAGAACTGAGTTGAGCAACTATATAACTTTCTCTAATGCTTAAACTTTTTAACTATGCACATTTATTACATATTCAAAATAAGTACTCTCCAAAATTAAAATATGCTTAATATTCAAAAATAAAACTTAAAAAAATCTGCTAATGCATAAAAATCTAGTACTTAGAATACACTAAAGCATAAACTTTAAAAACATGTTAAAATTCCCCATTAAAAGAAGTACACTTTTCACTGAAAAAATAATTAAAAAAAAAAAAGAAGTACACTTTTAGTTTCAAGTAACTCCATTATACAACTGTATACTAAAACAGTTCCTCTATCTAATTCCGTATTTTTAAAAAATAGAATTAGAAAGAGATGGAATAATAAGACTTTAGCAAAAGTAGGAGGGAATCTTACATATTAATTTTAGCATAATGACTGAGGGGCAATACCCTAGGATTTGATTGAAATAATAAACTAAATACAGGTGACCCTTGAATGCAAGGTTTAGGGGCGCTAACCCCTGCAGAGTCAAAAATCTACATATAACTTTATAGTCAGCCCTTTATATCTGTAATTTCACAAGCTCAGATTCAACCAACCCCCAATGGTTGTAGTATGTAAGACATTCCACATGATAAGTGAACCTGCACAGTTCAAACTTGTGTCATTTAAGGGTCAACCATACTAGTAATGTAAAAAATATTCATTATCAGAACTGAAAAATTACAAGCTTGACTTTGTGGAAAGAAGTGTTAGAAACTCAATAAATGGTAAGACTAAGTCTAGTGTATCAAAGGAAAGTAATATAAATTCAATATATCTGAAATATTAAAGGGATCGCATAGCATTAATTTAGTTTCAGCAAAATATGTAATAATAACAGGTTAGGGAATTCCCTGGTGGTCCAGTGGGTAGGGCTCCACACCCTCACTACTGATGGCCTAGTTTGATCCCTGGTTGGGGAACCAAGATCCCACAAGCCGATGTGGTGGTGCAGCCAAAATACAAATAAAATTTAAAATTAAAAAAATGTCAGAAACATAACAGAAAAAGTAAAAAAATAAACAGCAAGATGAAATGAAAACACATTTTCAAAGATGGGGAAAGTTATACAGCAATAATGCTGGAAATCTGACCTCCAAAAAAAATACACATCTGCCTATTCTATCAAAAATAATCATCTCCTTGGGTGTTGATTACCACCAAACCTACAGATATCACATTTGCAAAAGTCTGGTTAAACCATATCTTTAACCATTATCATTACTTCCTTCTAAATATCCACATTATGAATATACTGTCAAAAGTATCAAATATAACAGCTGTCCTACAAAGAAGATGGACTTCAACCTCAGCATTCTACTATACAAGTATCTTCAAGACCACAACTGAAAATGAAGAACCGCCTAATAAACAGTACATATCAGTAAAGTTAGCCATTAAAGTATCAAACTTAATGAAGGAAAATAATTCATGATAAGCACTTGGAAAAACTAATACTCTGTTGTTTTTCGTTTGCTATGGCTTAAGGTCAACCTCAAAATAATTTAACTGGATAAACCAAAATGCGAGATTAGTTTTAAGAGGCCCTACTCTGTTAAAAAAAAGAAAGTATGGAATTTTTGTTTTCTGGGAAAGAATTTGTGGTAACCCAATTTCAGTAAGATATTTTTAGGAGGAAATATTTAAATTTCTCTGAATTCATCATTTAGGTATATGAACTTGAGTAAGAGTTTCTAGAAATGCACCCTGGCTAGATTCGGATCCAAACATTTATAGATGCTTGTACTAAACACCTTCCCAAGTGTTTATAGATTTAAATTTTCAAAATAGATGACATACTTGGGAAACAAAAAAAACAACCACATAATATATGGATCTATTGTTAAAAACAAATTTTTACAAGACTTCCTAACTATACATACGAATCCACCAAGGTTTTACATTGGAAATTAACCTCATGAAAAAGCAGATGTCACATATGGACGGGTGGGTGCCTACAGAGACTGCTACCTGTTTTTGCTTGATACTATAGCACACTGAAATCGAAGCTCTAAAAACATAATATAACTTTTCTATACAAGGATTTACATTCAATATAATCTTGTTTGGGATTAGACATTATCCATTGTGGATTAACAAAATTTAGATGTAAAGATCCTTTTCTCTTTCTACTACCTGACTTAGGCCCAATGTCCTGGATGCAATTACTTGGGTTTTCCTTCTAACTTACTATTTTGAAAAATGAGATTGACAAAAATGTAAAATAAAAATCCAAAATTTTACATTAATGTCTTCCACAGTACATAAATGATCAGAAACCATCAAGACTCAGGCATTACATCAGGAGTCACAAAAACATCACTTTGCTCATTCCTTATAATCCAAAAGTACTATAATCTGTCATTATCTTATGGACCCAGACTTTTTAACAATCACCACTGTGGTTCAGTCTAACCTTCCACAAAGTTTACTTAACCATCTTCAATTTCTACGATTAAAAATAATTGCCTTTAATCCTCTCAGAAGAGTTGTTTGGATGCTTCTCGTGTTTATAAACTCCAGAATAACCAGAAGACTTTCTTGATGTTTCCTGATTCCTAACTAGCTTCACCAGCTTTAAGACACAGGGAGAGTTTTCCTTCAACACTGATGCCAGCACAAAACCTGTCAATGACTATTCAAATTACATTACCTAATAGCTAAGGCTACATTACTTTTTCTCACATATTCAGAACTGTTTTCCTTTCTAGAACAAAGTTTTTTAGAAGATATAATCCCTCCAAGGACCTTCACATGTTCCCCAGCTTATCTGAGCAAAACTAATAAATGGAAAATATTAAAATGTCATTTCCTTTTAAGAAAAGATTTTAAAAAGTATGTAGGACCTAGAATAAGTTTTGATAAATCACCACTAGGCTGGGAAAGGCTACCCACTCCAGTATTCTGTCCTAGAGAACTGACAGTCCATGGGGTCGCAAAAAGTCAGACACGACTGAGCAACTTTCACTCACTCAAGCTAATGTAAATTTGTCCTCCGATTACAACTAATTCTATTATAAGATTTTTAAGTTAAAATACTTTTTAGGTTGATACAGAGCCTGTTTGAGTTTCCTGACATATACAGCAACCAGAGGGGTGGGATGGGGAGAGATGGGAGGGAGGTTCAAAAGGGAGGGGATATATGTATACCTATGGTTGATTCATGTTGAGGTTTGACAGAAAACAAAATTCTGTAAAGCAATTATCCTTCAATTAAAAAAAATTAAAAAATACTTTTTAGGTGCAATTCTCTCTCAATACATCAAATTTCAAACCACACAAGGCCCTAACAGAAACATCACCACATAAAATAATCCTTCCCAGGCTCATCCCGAATAAACCTACATTACAAACAATAAAAGAGATCATTTTCCATTCGACTTTTCTTCTGCACAAGAACATCCTTCATCTCATCCTAACCACTACTCACCTGAATTTTAAAATACACTACTAACAAAGCCCTAAAAATGGTCTAAGATCGAAAATTCCTCAGAGAAGCTTAAACCTTTCTTGCTTTGAAAATCAAAAACATTTGTTTGAAGTAGTTATCCAAACATTTCTGAACAAGAATTAGAGGTCTGGGGGGGAAGACTTTCATAACACTCAGGGAAAAGTATTTTGGAGAAATCTAGAAAGCTTCAATTCAATGCCAAAACCCCACTATGTCCCCAGAGGCAAGGAATTTCACTTGAGCTGCAACTGCTGGACAGCTAATTTGAGCTTCTTGTGCTGTATGCATGTTGGGTTATAAAAAAACATTTACTGTTTTTTCTCAAAGGCTGCAGATTAGCAAAGTTTTTTCTAAGCAGGCACTTTGCTAGATGATTAACAAATGTTCTTCTCAATCCTTAAAAACGTTTTCAATTGGTATTATCACCATTTTGCGCATGACAAAAGTGAGGCAAAGTTAAGGGACTTGTCAGTCAATACACCACCAGCTGATAGCAGCAGGGCCTGGCACGGCCAGTTCTAATAAAGCAGTTCATTCTTTCCCTATCACATTTCTTGTTCTTAAAAATCTGGATGAAATACTCCATGTACCTACAATCCCTGTTTTTTTTTTTAATTCAAATAAAAGGAAAATTTACAGAAATGGTAATAGGTGTTATTATACTAACAAACTACAGTGTTTATCAATCTTCACCACAATCCTACAAGATTCCTCCATTCTATTTTCCTAATGGGGAAACTGAGGTTCAGAGATTACATGACTTGGGTGAAGAGCCAAACAGATTTTTCTGAATGTTAAAAACAATGCCTAGAGATTTTCAAAAGTATATTATATCAAAGGAAACTAACTGGTAGTTAACAAATTACAAACTGTCCTGGTAAAAACTTATAATTACAATAGTAATACTGGCCAGCACATGACACTGGAGAAACCAACTAACTGACTGACAAGGTTAACAGTCCTGTATTAACTATACCAGAAACTCAGTAAACTAGGAGTACAAAATCAAAAAGTGCCATCAAATATACATATACACATACACCCATACACAAAATCCTGTCAACTATCCCCCACATTCACATTATTTTCCAGGGAGTGCTGAGGGACAAGGGACTCTGAAGGAAATCCAACTGAATATAACAAACAGTATTTTAACAGGGTGTTACAAGAAAAGCTTAATGCAACACAATGACAAAATGAAATGCCTGCTTTTCAAAGGACCTGAAAGAAGGGAGAGTCCTCTAGAGAGCTCCAGATATAACCCGCACCACCCAAAGGGATTCCCATCTATAGGTTATACCTTTAAACAAAATTTGCTCTTAAATAAAATATAAATTACTAATAAAATCTGCATGACTGTTTCATAACCAATTGCTCTCTTTTTCATAATGTGAAATATTTCATAATGTGACAAAATTAAGCATTTAACTTTACTGGGTCTTCTACACTTATAAAATAAGGATGATGAAGTCTAACATCACTTTCAATTCTAAAACCCTGAAAAGCAATAACTATAGTAATATTTACAGGAAGTCTAATGAAAAGTTCTGTTGATAGATGCAAAAAGTTCAATTTGTTTTTCTAACAGTGTATATAAAAATTCACGAAGCTTCACACATACTATATATATTTAAGGTGTATCTCAACAAAAAAGGATGGAGGAAAGAAGAGGGATCAGGGAATAAAGACAAAATCCAAAAAACCCAGTATTCTATGGTCTGTGACCATGCTTAAATTAAGCAAATTAATAATAAGGCTAAACAAAAATGAAGTTTGTATAAAGAAATTACTTCTTTAAAATGAAAGAAAACAGGGAATTCCATGCCAGTCCAGAGGTTAAAACCTGATACTTTAACAGCTGTGGGCTAGGGTTCAATTACTGGTCAGGGAACTAAGATCCTGCAAGCCACACGGCTAAAAAAAGAAAATTAAAAAATAAAATGAAAAAAAAAAAAAAACAGTGCTGATAATATGTTAGTGTTGATCAACCAAAGGAAAAAACCCACCAAAACAATTTATAAAAATATAAATTTGAGTGGAGTATGATGACTAAAAATAACTTTAAATATTTAAGAAAATTAACTTATAAAATATTATAGTCTCCTTGCAGAAATCTGTAACACGAACATGGCTAAACAATACTTTTAGTTAATTCAGACCATAAATGACCTTAAATCAATTGAAAATAACTGAGTGATAGTCTTTCATTCAAATATTTGTTCCTGGTCTTTTAGTTTTCAAACATAATTTAATGTACATAATTTTTCATACACAGCTTAATACTACATTATTGACATTCTTTTGCATAAAGGGAAAATATTCTCTTTGAAGAAATGGATCATATTACTTTCACCTTTTGTACTTTTATTTTCAATAATTTCTAATTAAGAATGCAATGTCTTTAGGATGTTCTTTTTTATTTTCTTTTAAAATCATCACACCAAGGTGGTTTTTTTATCTTTTAGAAAATAGATTTAGCGTGTAAAATTATGAAGACAAATTACAGCGAGTGTTTTCAAAGAAAATAAAACCTGGGTCTTGAAATCTGTCGTAAATTACCACCTTCAAAATTATTGCTCAACAGGAAACAAATCATAGCCATATTATACTACTTTGAGCTCAGTGAAACCTTATTAAAATATCCCTTGATTTACCCAATAGATGTGCTCCTCAAAAGTTCCTTGCAAATCAAATGTGTGTAAGTATCATCTTAAACGCACTAGGGGGAGCTCCCTATTTGAAAGAATAATCCTAAAATATGTGCTTTTGTCTTCTGAGGGTTCCTTTTCTAATTTACATTCCTATAAAAGAATGACTTTCTGACTTATCTACTGAACTATATTCATCCAGTTTTCATTTAACACTTAAAAAATCCTATCCTTTATCCCATGCTTATCAACTATCATTAAGACAACTTTGATCAAGTTATATTTACTTTCCACACTGCTTCCCCTAGGAAGCAATACAAAGCTCACTCTCCCAAAAAACAAATATATTTAATACGTTACAGATTTCAAAGCATATAATATCAGCTTTAAATATCACTAGATTTTTATCACTGTACTTTCCAATTCAACAGGGAAAAATAATAGAAAATAGAGGTAAATAATTTATTCAGGGGAGAAAAGTATGTCTTCTATCTACTGAGCACTTTGTAACTTTTGCAGTACATTTTACCACATCATCCCCTTTCAGCCCCTCACTGGCTCTCTAAGGGTGAAAACGGCTTCATGACTGGCAGTCTGGGAAACGAGCAGCAGAGGCACAGGGTAGCAGTGACTGTCCAGTGTGACAGAGTGACTCAATGTCAGGGTCAGATTTTAAATTCCCTTTTCACATTCCTAGCCACTGCTCTTCCTTTACACAATTAAAGATGGAGAAAAAAACACTTAAGCCAGTTTGATTAGAGAGGGCCCTATCCATCAGTAATTATTGAAAATAATCTCAGGGACTTTTCAAGACCCTTCAAAAGGGAGGACAGTCTCTTCAATAAATGGTGTTGGAAATACTGGATGTCCACATGCAAAAGAATGAAGCTGGACCCTTACTCCCTATATTCCGTATACAAAAACTAATTCCAAATGGATTAAAAACACAAATGTTAAGATGTAAAAGTAAACCTCCTGAAAGATAATACAGGGGAAAAGCATGTATACATAGGATTTGGCAATGATTTCTTGGAAATGACACCAAAAGCAAAGGCAGCAAAACATAAATAGGAATACATCAAAAATAAACATCAACAGGACAATCAACAGAGTAAAAAGGCAACTCATGGGAGGGGAGAAAATATCTGCAAATTGCACATCTGATAAGAGGGTAATATCCAGAATATTTAAAGAACTCCCACAAAACAGGAAAAAGCAACAATTAAAAAATAAGCAAAGGACTTGAACAGACATTTCTCCAAAACCAATATACAAATGTCCACCCAGCATATAAAGAGATGTACAATATAAATAATATTAAATAATTAGGTAAATGCAAATAAACCAATGAGATAAGATCTCAAATCCATTAAAAGGGCTAATATTAGAAAAAAGGAAAATAGTGTTATCAAGGATGTGGAGAAACTGAAATCCTTGTGCACTACTGGTGGGAACAGTAAACAGTGCAACCTTCATGTAGAACAATATGGCTTTTTCTTAAATTTTTAAAAAAAGAGAATTATCAAACAATCTAGCAATTCTACTTCAGGGTGTAAAGAACTGAAAGCAGGATCTCAAGAGAACTTGCACACCATGTTCACAGCAGCATTACTCACAATGGTCAAAAGGTGGAAGCAGCCAAAGTGTTCATCACTAATGGACAGGCAAAATGTGGCATACACAGAAAAAAACTTTTTAAATGTGGTATATACATACAATGGAATATTATTTAGTAATAAAAAAAATGATACCCTGATACATGCTACAATGTGGAATACTCTATGATTCCATTTACAGGAGGTATCTCTAGAGCAGTCAAATTTAAAGAAACAGAAAGTAAATGGTGCTATTCTTTCATTGCCAGTGGCTGGGGTTAGGGGGAAATAAGGAGTTATTGTTTTGAAACGAGTTTCAGTTTTGAAAGATGGAAATGTTCTGGAGACTGGCTGCACAATAACCTGAACACTACTGAACTGTTCATTTAAAAATAATTAGGATGGTATATGTGCTATTACATGTTTAAATTTAAAAAGTAGGAAAAAAAAAAGGTTCAGGGACTTCAGCACAGGATGTTCAAAGGTAATAATCCACCTTCTTTTGAAAAGATTATCTATAGGTCAATACCAAACTACTGTTTATACATTTCTTGGTAGCCTAAAGGAAACCAAAAACCCAAATGGGAATCAAGTTTTCATTACTTCACCTACCAGCGTTAAAAGAGAAGCCTTTATTACATACTACCCGAGAACTAAATGCATATGCTTTGGTGAAGAGAAAAAAGCAGTATTACTAGAAATCTTCCTGAATTATCTGCTTCGTTCACAAATAGCTCTTTATGCTGAAGAATAAAATTCACTGCCATTATTCTCCAAGATTCACTCAATTTGATCTTGTCTAAAAGCCACCATTTTTCAATGAGGTAAACACTTGGAATAGAAATCCCTCAAAAAATTAAACATATTATATCTCCTTTTATGTTATTACTCAAGATTGTCTTCACCAAAGATATAGAGTAGAAGGTACCATTCTAAGCCCTACAACAATTGAATCAGTACTAGTGTATTGAGTAGCAGGAGTGTGGAATTCAGTCCAGTGACAAAAATGATGAACTGGAGGTCAGAGTAATATTTAGCAGCTAAACCTAACTGGAACCTAACTTTTAACAATGTTGAAAATATTGACAGAACAACTTGCTAAAGTATGAAAAATCAACCAATCTACATATGAAATTTTAATCAGATAGACATGTCCAACAGATATTAAGGCAGGATCAAATTTTTAGTGGCTCTTAAAAACTCAGCATTATTTGAAACCCCGGTGAACACATGTAAAAAAAAATTTATCCGATTTAGCTGCAATGATAAGCAATTGACTAAGTTACTAAAATTTGTAAGACTGACTACACATCATGAGTGTAGAAATATCAGCAAATGATACTAATTGTCAAGATTATTTATAAGGACTTCAACATGCAAGGAATTTATTAGTGAGATATCCAACGTGCTTGAGAAAACATTCACGAAGAACCATTTTTTTCTCAGCCACTTTAACCTTGCTGATGCCCTGCAAGTTCTTAGGATACTAGCTAATAGCTCAAACATGTTTTAAGTATGTTAATGAAACTTATGCAATAAATAGATATTAAAAACTCTTGGAATTGATTCTGGAAACCCGTATGTGCACGTATGTGAGTGGGAGGAACGTGTGGAGGTATCTGCATAAATATGCAGATATATATAAACTCCATTTAAGTGTTTTAGGAAAACTTCTTCAGAAGCTTATATAAAGGTTTTTAGACGCTTTGTAAACTCAATATGCCCTTTCATCTAGCTCACCTTTTCTCATTTCCTTCAACTACTGAGATTATACAGAAGTATTTAGTACTATGGGCTCCACAGATCCTAGAACAGAGCATGAGAGGGGAAGTACTAATGTAGAAACACTGAGGTTACAGAAAATAGTTATTCCACAAAAAATAGGCAGACAATCTCACAAAGAAAACATATGAACTATTCACTAATAAATGAAACATTCAAAATTCTTGATCATTTGTCTTTTTTAACAAGAAAATATGTATTTAAATCAGCAAGAAAAAAAACCTCATGATGAAAAATGGCTTCTGAAAAGACATTTTCTTCTAATTAAAAGACTACTCAATCGTCATTTTCATTTGGAAAATTATGGCTTCCAAAGTTACTTTAATGCTAGTATCATTTTTATGTGCCAACTCAGGATATTACTCCTTGCCTCTTCACTCATTCATCAAAATAACTAAAAGGCATAATCTCTACACCTTGTTGAATCAATAAATCCTGACATTCAAAAACATCCTCATCTCCAGGCTCTTCTCTTGGTGCGAGTGGTTAAGAGCACAGCGGGACCACATTCAACCTCAAACTTTCGTGAACTTTAGAGACAAGAACTTAAGTGTTCCCTGGTGGAAGACGGCAATTGTGAAAAAGAAAATAGAGGTTTAAGTTACAAATGTCCTCAGTCTCTCCATGACAGTTTTTTCTAAGGAAACATCTAAGAAATATTTTTAATAGGAGGTAGGAAGTAAATATGTCTAAAAGTCTTTCCCACTTACAAAATGTGATGCAGAAAAACAGAAAATTAATACTTCCGCTATATGCTGACAATCTAACAACCAAATAAATATACCTAATAATAAGGAAATAAGGATAACTGAGTAAGGGCAAGTTTCTTATCTGACTTTGAACTCAAAGTTTAGATCAAGACCTTAAGCACTAAGACTGCATAGTACTATAGATAACAAAGGAATCTGAAAGGGAAATAAAACCATTATTTTAAAGAAAGAAACTGAAAAGTTCATGGCAAATCTGCCTAAATTACTAATAGCTCAAACATAAAGCAGCATAGAAAGAGAAAACATAAAGATTATTGTAAAGAAAATACACATTTACTAATTAAACAATGGAAGTACAATTCCATAAAAACAGAAACAAACTGACTCCAAGTTGAAATGTATACTTTAAAAACAATAGGACTACATTCAACCATTTCCAAAAATGTTCAGGCAGTGAATAGTTATCCCTAAGAACTGAAGTATAAACATTTCTAAAACAAGAAAACAATTCTGCTCCTGTATAGAAAAGAAACCAAAGGCTGTAGTTGTGGGAAGAATTTCCCTGAAACTTGTGAAACTAATGAAAAGTGTGGCTCATGGAATTTGTGAAAAGAATAAAATGTATACCAAAACGTGTCACTGTGGTTAATGGTGCTCTGCACAACATAGAAACTGTCATCCTTTACTTCCTGGGCCAGTTACCTCAAAAGTGTCATAATGGACCACCTTGCATTATCCCATACTGACTCATCATGTGATTTAAATACCTTGTCTCATCTTCAGACAGCTAAGAGCAAGAGCATTAGAGGAACTGGGGGAATTCAGGGAGAAAGAATGGGTTCTTTCAAATTTTCCAACAGCCTCTTTTCCAAGGGTTGGGAGTTTAAAAAATTCTGGACCTGCCATTTAATTCAAGAATGGTTTCAGAATTCTTCCTGCAGTGGCTTACTGGACACACATCACAAGCTGAGAAATCTTAATGTACTCAGCCAGTACACTGAAATTCTTTTTACCTTTCAGAGTTGTTATACAACACGGTTAAACTAAGCCCTTTTACAACAAATAGAATAATTTCCTCTAACATTTTAAGATCACTTTAATTAACTAGTGTCCGTCAGTCATTGCAAGGGTTGCAGTTGCCAGTGGGTAGGCCATCAGAGAAACAGTGTGGTGAAACAGCATGTTTTCCTTTTATTTCCTGAGTGAACTTTAAGGGATTAAAACTAAATTTATGTCAACTTTACAGCATTCAGATTCAAATTCTGAACCCAAATACATTTTAAGAAACAAAAAAAACCTTGAGGGCTATAAAACCATATACAGTGTGGTCAGAATTCCACTTTTGTATTATGTGCATACTGTATTTTAATCTGCAATGTTTCATATTTGTATTTCACGGTATATAGCTTTTGGACTGGGCTGCTTGTCCACAGAAAGAAAAATCAACTGTGTTTCCACCTTAATATTCAACCTACCTGCCCATAGTTGTCTATGCCAGTTACTAATCTATTTAAATTTAATAAATCAAAAGCTGTCCTTAGGGATTGGCCAAGAGTCGTAAGTCCTTCAGCTTGAAGGTTTTTCAGTTCATTCATAAACGTTGCATGGTTTTCTTTCCATCCGGCCTGAAAAGAAAAATGTGAGAATTTCTTTTTTTCATCTTTTAAAGCCAGGTACACAGGGACGGCTGTTAACAATCTGCCGTTCACCAAGCGGCTGCTCGACTTTACTGTACGGTTTGGGGTAGTGTCAATGCCGTCTCTCTGCTAAGGAAACTCTCTTCCAGAGGTGGCCGAGAATAAACCTGCTGGCTCTACAGCTTTCCGTAGCTACCAGCCTTAATACTTCATAACTTCCCGGGGAGATGCACTCCCCAACCTCATGCCCAAAAATCCGGGGATGCAGAGGTAGTGGTGGAAAGCAGAAGTGAGCAGCACTTCCGAAGTTCACCCGGAGCTGTCCCACCGGCCCCGCGGCCCTATCGGGGAGAATCCGGAGACCCGGCCCCGCTACACCCCACCCCACCCCACCCCCCACCGTAAGCCCCCCGCCCGCCGGCCCGCCCGGGCCTCGGGCCGATTCCCCTTTAATGCAAACCCGGGCTCTGCGCGGCCGGGCCCGGCTGTCACTCGGGCTAACTTGAATAAATATCCCCCACAGTTCATTGCTGCCGCTCACGCCGCGGAGGGGAAATGTCGGCCATGTTGATCGCCGCGCCGCC
The DNA here is from genome assembly GCF_910594005.1 of Cervus elaphus. Classification (NCBI taxonomy): domain Eukaryota; kingdom Metazoa; phylum Chordata; class Mammalia; order Artiodactyla; family Cervidae; genus Cervus; species Cervus elaphus. The sequence continues at coordinate 21,574,049 of NC_057844.1, forward strand.
GCCGCCGCCGGGCCAGGCTGGGGAGGGGACGGCGGTGGCCCGGCGACTCCGCGCCGCGCCGGGACGCTCCGGAGCGGGGGGAGGGGGTGGGAGCCCGCAGGGGAAAAGACCTCAGCGCCTGGAGCACAGCGGGTGGGGGAGGGGAGCATAAGGAAGGGTGAATGGGGGGGGCGGGGAGGGCGAGAGGAAGGGACGGGGACGGGGAGGGGGAGGGCGAGGGCTGTTACCTTGATAGCATAGGGCGGCTCTTCGAAAGTGACCAGCATATACCTGTCTCCTCGGCTGGCAGGGTCCCGGGCACGGAGCTGCGGGAGAACGGGTGGAAAACGGGAGCAGAACAGGGCGGGCGAGAGGGAAGCACACAGGCGAGGTTAGCAGGCGGAGAAGGGGCGCCCAGCGGCCCCGCCGCCCCCCCCACCACAGTTACCGCACACGCCGCGGCCGCCCCCCCCCGACACACTCAAACACACACACACACACACACACATACACACCGGCCCCACAAACACATACACACCGCCCGGGGCCGGAGCCCGGGCCCTTGCCGAGCCCGGCTCGCAGCGCCCGGCCGCCCGCGCGGTGGGGGAGGGGGTCCCCGAGCCCGGCAGCTCCCGCAGTCAGGTCCCCGACACCTCCGCCTCGCCGCCCCCGGCCGCCCTCCCCCCAACCCCTGCCGCCCTCGGGCCGCCGGGCTGAGGTCGCCCCCCGGGCTCGGTCGGTCGGTACCTTCATGAAGGTCTCTACCGCGCCTTTGGCCGTGTCCAGGTAGGTGGTGCCCAGATGGCTGCGCTGGTTCATAGAGGCAGACGTGTCTATCAGGAACAGTAAGATGGGCATAGTGCTGGCCGGGGACACCGGGGCCCGAGGTGGTGGAGAAAGAGATGGAAGAGGTGGAGGCGCCGGTGGCGGCGGCGGCAACCGCCGCTAACGCGGGGCGGGGGAGCGCGGCCCCCGGGAGGAAAACACCGTCTGGGTCTTTCCTCCGGCTGCGGGGAGTTTCTCCCCCGATAGTTGAGAGGAAACTCCCCGGACCCAGTCCTCCCCGTCGTACCCCCGCCTCCTCCGCCTCCTCCTGCCTGCCTGCCCGCTAGGGCGGGCGCCCGGCCGTCTGTCTGTCGGTCCGTTCCCCCCCCGCCTCGGGGGTCCCGTCCCCGCTCCCGGCCCCTGTGTGTGTCCCAGCGGGAGACGGGCCTGGCTCCCTACCCCACCCCCGGCGCAGGGAGTGGGGACCTGGGAGCTGGCGAAGAGGGGAGTGGGCTGAGGGGAGATTGGCCCTGGGGCTGTTGGGAGAAGTTTCAGGGACTCCCTCCGCACCCCGGCGGTGTCACCACTTTCTCAGCCCCTCTCGCTACTGAAGCGCTTTTCTCTCTCACACTCCGGTTTTAACTCGGGCAGGGGCCGCAGAGGCTCCGCCCTCTGACACGTCCTCGGGCCACGTGACGCACCGCCCCGCTAGTCTATTGGCTGGCCCCTGGCCTCTTATTAGCATATTCAAACAGCTCAGGGGCGGGGGAAGCTTGGAGGCCGGCTCCGGGAACAGTTAGGGAGCACGCGCAGAGGCGGGGCGTCGGGTGCGCGCGAGGGGCGAGCAGGCGGGCCGGCCGACGCGGAGGCGGGCTCCGGGAAGGGGCGGGGACTGGCCACGGAAGGTCCGTGGGGCGGGGGCCGCGTCGGCGCGCCCAGGGCCGGCGCGGCTGTGAGTCTGCGCGTCAGGCACGGCGGCCTTTCCTTGGCTGTCGGAGGTGGTAGGGGTCGGGGGAAGGGAAATGGAGGTTGGCCTCAGCTCCTCTTCCGAGGTTTCAGTAGCGAACCCCTTCCCTGTGGGCCAGTGAGGAGGGATGAGTAGCGTGATCAAAAGCCCGGGTAGGAGTCAGCGGCAGGCCCGCGGTCGCCCCCCAGAGGAGGGCTCCGCACCGGCGGTCGTCGGAGGAGGTTCCTTGGCCCTAAGAGGGCCGGCCCCGGCGCGGGCGGGCCCGGGGCGGGGGATGGGAAGTGAGAGGTTGTTTATGACCAGGGACTAATCTCCTCCGCGAGTCACACCGCTCCCGCTGGGGAGTGGGGACCAGGGGCAACCCTAGCCCGCAGCCGCGCTTGGCCCTGGGCAGCGACCGAGGGCGAGGGCTGGACCTGGCCAGTACCCATCTCGTTGCAGGAAACCACTGAAAAGCATACAAACCCTTACCCCCACCCCCACCCCCCCAATTCAGCCCTAAAAGGACAGTGGGGAAAGATTCAAATATCGATAAACTGTTTACTGCCCTTTTTATACTGGGAGGGAAATAACCCTTCTTACCCAAAGAAGTAACCTCTGTCAAGCCATATTTACTTAGAACCATCGAATGTTAATTTTCAGAGCTAAAAGGGACCCTGGCAAATCATAATCCATTACTCTTTATTTAAACAAACTGACCTGGCTGCCCAGGTGACACATAAGATTGGTTCTCCATAACCCTTCCAGTGCTCTTTCACATACACTGTATCAGGCTCGATCCAAATACTGCATGAGGGAAGACAGTATCGGTTAAAAACCAGCCCCTGTCATCAAGCCGGATGACATAATGAATCTTAAATGTTCGAGGAAAAGTTTCCTCAAATATACTAATCGACAGTTTGACTTAGGGACATACAACCCATATAAGACAAGACTCCCCTACTAGCCTTACATTTCTGTGGTTTATTCTGAAATTCTTAATTATTTGCCTACTGGTCATTGAAAGAAATTGTTCCTATTACTGTTAACATAAAACATGTTTTGTGGCATTTTTTTTAAATTTTGAATTTTTTAACTTGGACTTTTACTAACATTTAAGATAGTCTCTTAACTTTTGTTATAGTAGGGCTAGTTCAGCAATAAGCTGTTCTGTGAGTAGGTTCCATAGAAGAGTAAAGTATTTTTAAGAGATTTAGACTACAAAATAAGGTGGAGTAGAGAGATTACTAAGTGGAGTTAAAAATGATTATTGTCCCTGCCTTCAAAGAACTTAAGGTTTTTCTAGAAAAATATTGCCCATATATTATTAGCTACTACAGAACAAAAAGTGATTAGATACTAAATAATTCAGAAAAGAGAAAATGTTATTTCCCTGGGGAAATAACATTTTCTAGGGTCAGTAAGTTTAAGTGGTCCCTTAAAGCAGTGTTTCTCAAAATGGAATCCTAGACCTGGACATAAGAATTAAGAGTTCCTTGATACTTTAAAATTTTTGTTTTTATTTTAATGACAATATTCAAATTGTTTTATAAGTTACAAAGACAAAAATTTTTTTTCAAAGTGATAATTTGCAACTGAAAGAACTCTTCATAGAATTTGTCCCCAGTTTTCTCTGTCAATGCTTTTCAAACTGTGGTCTATGGACTCCTGCCTGTCAGAAAATGTATTCTCTAGAATCATAAGAATTTCTTTTACATTTCTCAGATTTGAGAAACACTGCTTACACTGCTTTAAAAGATTGATAGGATTTGAATATGTGGGTAAAAGAAAAGAAGCTTCTGGTGAAAATCCGTTCTAGACATTAAAAATGTAGTAAAGAAAAGAAGTTAGCACAGCACTGGCAGTGGCTTCTTGGGGAGCAATCAAGTTCAGCTTAGGCTGGAGCACCAGATACAGGAAGAACAGTATAAGATCCAGAAAGGTGGGTCAGGTCCAGAGGGTCTTTATGCCAGGCTAGGAATTTTTTTTTCCACATAAATTGGAGTTTTTAGTTAGTACAAAGTAGTTTGAAAGGAATCAAACTACAGTGAAGTAGATGAGCATGCGTTAACACTGACCTTAGCTATTACTGTAACTTGAAATCATTTCCAATGGAGCCAGCATGGTCTTTCTTCCCCAACTCCATGGAGTTGGTAGATGGTTGCACTGGGGTCATAAGTGGAGGTATAAGATAGACCTGGGATTAAACACAAAGATCAGGAGAGCCAAGTCCAAGGAGCCAACCTGTGGCATATAGCCAGAAACTACCCTTAGAGTGGCACCTGAGATCAAAGACCAGGATTCCGGTTGAGATGCCCAGAAGTATTGGGCGGCAAAGCCCCGAGGCAAAACAGGAAAGAAATCAGGACATACATAGACAGCAAATCAAAAGGCCATCTGAAACCAGGAAGCATTGACGAGTAGTCCCTAGACAAAACTGTGAAGTAGGCCAAGTTTATTCTTAGTGACTCTGGTTGACAATTAAACTGTCAGTTGATGATGTCTTAAACCTGTGGTTCTGGGCCAGAAGATGTGCATCAGCTTTATCAATAGAGCTTAATAATGAAGGTACCAAACCCCCAAGCCCAGAGGACAGTGATACAGGAAAACTGCGATGAGCCTTCAACACCTCATTTTTTAAAAAGCTGTTCAGATGAATCTTAAATATTGCTGATTATGAACTATATGCCTAAAGTATAAGAATAATGCATGTGTCTAGCCTCTAGTAGTAATCAGTAACTAAAAATTCACATAACCTTGGAGTTATTACATTACCTAAAACTCCTAAAATAAATCTGCAAACTAAAGGGGAAAAAAAAAAACTATAAATGTGGCACCAATATAGACAACAGAAAATTTCATCATATGTTTATTTAAATTGTTTGAATTCAACTATGTTTGACAAAAATGTAAAATGAGAAAACAAAATAATGCCAGAGACTCCCACTGTTCCACTCTGTGAGCTTAGGCCTTGCAGGAAGCACAAGATGGGAAACATGAATCTCTTCTTCACCCAATCTCTGCGATTCTACAATGTGATTCCAGAAAGATTCTGGTTATATGTAGGCTTATATCCCTAAAACAACCCATCAAATGCAAGCCAACTATTTCATCAGAGTCACTGAAGAAACAGTGAGCTCTTGCAATGCTAGAGAGGAAACTAGTTGGAGTAGTATGTGCTAAACCCTGTCCTGGGGCAAGCTGGAGGATTAGGAAAAAATTTTCTGGGAGGACATTGGTTGGAAGAAGTATGTGGGAGAAAACATGCTCTTTGCTGCTGTTTTTAAAGGAATGCTGCCCAAATACTATGGCTCCTGATTTAAAAGGGAATGAATAAATTATACAAAACTCTCAAAAGATTAGTGACTCTGGCTTAAACAATAGCCTAAATTGTTGAAATGGAGCTATTCTAACAGAATTAAGAACTGACGAATTATATTCATTTGTAGGAGCCAACCAGAGCCTTTTAAATTATTTTAAAACTAATTAAGCAGGGTAACACAGTTTAAAAATAATGATGTGCCAGTGACATGGCTTATGGTATCTGGATGTGCCATCTGAGCAGAATAATCAGATGAACTTAGTGTTCCTCATATGTAACCTAACAAAGTTTCTTTTGACTCTTACCATTTATTTCCTCAGCTGTCTGCTTTACTCTTTGAGACCACAGCAGTCGGTGATGTTGAGTTTGAGAACATCAGACAAACGGTGAAGTAATAAGCAAAAAACATCAGATGTGAAATTATGCAGCAGAAAGTATTTGAATAATACATATATAAGGAAATTTAATTTTGGTCATCCTAATTTATGATGTTATATAATACCAATTATATAATTATATAATATCAATCCTCAGGGGGGTGGAAAATGCTACTAGAGACTACTGTTAACAAGAGGGACGTCCCGGGTGGTCCACTGGCCAGGAATCCGCACTCCCAATGGAGGGGGCCCAGGTTCAGTCCCTGGTCAGGGAACTAGATCCCACATGCCACAACTAAGACCTGGCACAGCAAAATGAGTAATAAATTAATTTTTTAAAAACGGAAATTAGACTTTTCCAACGAGCAGTATTTCACAGTAATAGTTGAAGTCTTAGGCAACTCAAGATGAGTATTGAAAATGAACATATCCAGAATGAGAATTAGAATCACAGTGGAACAGTTTCTCTATCAAAGGAACCTAAAACATGGCAGTAATTATGGAAACACAGATAGATAATGCAAATATACTCATAAGTCAGCAGACCCCAGATAGGATACAGCAAGACCTGTCTTAGAAGATTGTTTTAGAAATGCAAGATAACACACCATATTTTATCAATTCTGAGACACCATGGGTTCTAAGACATGCCATTATTTTTGGACTACTGAGAGAAAAAAATGCTGGTAATTAAATTACAACATGGGAATTCCCTGGCAGTCCAGTGGTTAGGACTCAGTGCTTCCACTGCCAGGATGCCAGGTTCCATCCTGGTTGGGGAACTAAGATCCCACATGTCTTGTGGTGCAACCAAAAAAAAAGTTTTTAATAATAAACTGTGATATATTGCTGTCTTATCAGTATGAATTTTTCCACACTGTATTGAATTCTACCAACCAGAAGTATTAGTGATACAACATGCTTTAAAAGCATACTCCACTGTTGTCTTCAGTAATTCTTCCATTCTACAAGTTCTGATGCTGGTGCTTTCTTGATCCAACTAGAAGGTGTTCGTGAAAGGTTTTCAGAACACAAATAGGATTTATATCCTATCTTTAAATGCTTAGTTGTCTAAAATGTCTAAGGTTTGCAACTGCCACCAAGAATAATCACATAGTTTTCGGATGTGCAGGCTATGACAGCTACATCACAACTGTCTTCTGGTGACAGCACTGTAAGATGCAATTATTGAAAGTTGAATTCCAACTTTCAAGATGTTACAAGAGAAAGCAATGTACATTTTTAAATCAGTGAGGGACTTCCCTGATGGTCCGGTGTCTAAGACTTGGAGCTCCCCAAGCAGGGGGCCCAGGTTCAATCCCTGGTCAGGGAACTAGATCCCGCATGCCCCAATTAAGAGTTTGAATGCTTCCAGCTAAAGATCCTGCATGCTGCAACTAAGATCTGGCTAAGCCAAATAAATATTTTAAAAAATAAAATTGATGAAATACTACTTAGTGCTTATAGCTCTTAAAATAAGTATCATGAGAATATACAAAGAGCTCTGTGGTACTGAGAATAGAGCAGCTAATCTCACAAAGTATTGACATTTGAGCAGACAGAAATCCATGGGGCTGGAACACGTGTGGAAGAGTGGCAGGAGTTGAGCCTGGACCACCTCATAGAGGGTTTCATGTGTACAAGTTAGAAATTCTGAATTTTATCTTTGAGTGATAGAAAGAGTTTTGAGGTTAGGCAATAATATAATCAGAATCTCGTTTTAGGAAAATAACTTCAGTCACAACTGGAAAGATGCAGTGGAATGGGAATACAGTATGCAAGGAGACCAATGAGGCAATTTCTGACTTAATTCAGGGAACAAATAGGAATCACTGTGGATGTGACAACAGGGACAGTGAAGTAAGGAGTGTGAATTAAAGACGTGGAGGTGATAGACTCCATGAATTGACAGGACTTGGTGAACTGAGTAGATGCAGGCAGAATCATGATACTGTGAGATTTATTCCACCTCTCGTCATGTAAAGTGAATGTCAAATGAATGGTAAATATAAATTCTAACAAGAACCAACGGTGTTTATTCAGTCATTCGTTCAACCAATATTGAGTATGTCCAGGAGCCAGAAATTTAGCAGTGGCTAAAACAGGAAGGAAAATGCCTGCCCTTATGAAGTTTACATTCTAGTGGGAGAGGGAGGCAGTAAACAAGATAAGTATATAGTACCTTCACTCTAATTGCAAAGGAGAAAAAATACAGCAGGAAGCCTAACAGTGTAACAGAGGGGTAGGGCTGCAGCGTTAGATATGGAGGACAGGGAAGACATGTTGAGAAATGACATTTGAGTAGAGACCTGAAAGAAGCGAGAGGCAGAGCTGCGCAGACATCTAGGCCAAGACAGATTTTAATGATTTACCTTACTGAAAACATTTATGGTTTGAAATGCTGATACATTTTAAGGTCTCATCTGTTGGTAAGTATGCTTTGCTGATACTTAATAAGTATTCTGATAACAAATAATATTAATAATAACTATTCTTGGCTGATACTTAATACATATTCTTACTAATAGTAGTATTGCTCTAATTAATTATAATAAAAATTCTTTGCTCATATAGGTCCTCCTTGACAGGCAGAATATCAATTATTCATTAAATATTATTGAATATTATTGAGAGATTTATCTTAAAGTTGACAGGTTCTGTTTCAGATTCTAGGGATTCTGTGTTAAATGAGATAGACCTACTCCCAACCCACACAAGAGTTGCCAGATAAAATACAGGACCCAAGGTTAAATTGGAATTTCAGATAACACATCATTTTCTAGTATAATTATGGACCTGATATTATGTGGAGTATACTTATGCTAAAAAAAAAAGTATGTGTTCTCATCTGAAATTCATATTTAAGTAGGCATCCTGTATTTTTATTTGCTAAATCTGACCTCACTGAACCTACAATCTGACCTTCTGGAAGCAGAGATGAGTAAATAAAATTAGTATACAGTGCATATCCTGTATAACCTGGGAAGCCATAAAATGGAAGACACTGGGACTCTAAAGGTATGGAGGAAACCTGCCTGCCAACCAAAAACATTTATCCCTGAGAGCAAGAAATAAACTTCTCTGTACTTGAGCCATGTGTTTTGGATCCATTTGTCCCATGGTCACTTTGTAACAACTGCCTACCCTAATTACCTTAGTGGCCATTCCTGAAATTGACTATCGTGGTCAGATTGACTCCAGAATCAGAAGTTGTCATGTAATGTACCAACAATTAATAAAAAATGTAAGCAAACTTTTACATTTTGTAAATGTAAATAAACAGAGATAAAAATGCTTGTACTGTAGTCCTCATTCTCTCAGGTGCTGGTTTTAAAAACTGGGGTGCCCCATGTGGGGTACGAACCCTTCACTCCTCAGGAATAAGCTCACTCATTCCTCTTTTTTCCTTTTCACTGCAACATTCCCTCCTGATTAGAGGTCGCTGTGCCAGGGGCGGGGTTTACAGTGAGATTGTATCTCAGCCTTTTCTACCTGCTTCAATGTGGTTTCGCTCTGGTTTGCCTCATGTGAAGGGTTTGCTTTGCCAGTTTTTAGGTTTTTTCAGAGGAAATTATTCTAAAAACAGCTGTAGATAGGTTGTGTCCATAGGAGGCAGTGAAATCAAGATCTTCCTATGTCACCATCTTGAACCAGCAAATAAAAATACAGGATGCCCACAGTTATCATCCTAACATGGTTCTAAATCTGAGTATTTTCAAGGCAGTCATGAGAGACATAAGAAAATTACATGATTTGATGGTTTCCCTAAGCAACTAACACTGTACATTATTTTCAGCTATTAAAATATTATACAATTTTTTTTCTTTCAAACAGTTATAGAATGTAAAGACAGGTATGGTAGGCCCTGAAAGTTACGAAAAATACGACATGATTTCTGATTTCAGAAAGTGTAGGGCCTAGCAGAAATAAAGACACATAATACTAAGCAGAATATAATCAGTGCCAAAAGTGCAAATAGTATCTTTAATTGAAGTGAGAAATTCATTGAGACTAGAGAAGAGGAAGCATTTTTTTCAAAGCTTTACAGTTTTCTATCTTTAATTTTTTTGCTGTTGTTGAAAGGAATTGGTCGAAAATTTACAAAATGCAAAAATAACAGAGAAAACCAAAAGTCACTTTTAATCTCACTACACAGATACAGCCACTGATAACGTTTTAGTGTATATCCCCTCCTTTATATTTTAAATAAAATTAGGATCCTTTACATATATTTTTCTAGCCTGCTTTTTCTCCACCTAATGTGGGCATTTTCCACTAAAGTTTTAAAGTATGACTTTCAATAAATGCACAATATTCCATCTCATGGATGTATCATGATTTATTTTCTTATTACTAGATATTTTATTTCCAGATGTTTTAGTTTTACAGATAATTATGCACTGAACAGCCCTAATCTTTGTAATAATTCAACAGCTATTATCTGAACACTAGTTGCTGCTCTGGATGTTGGAGATACGTTAGTGAAAAAACAGTGCCAAATTCCTTCCTGCCATGGGGAAAAGGAGGAGAGACAATAAATATGTAAACTCTGTGCTTTGTGAGATGCTGATAAGTACTCTGGAGAAAGATCAAGCAGGGAAGAGGAGTAAGTAGTGGGGCTAGGTGCTTGCCTTTTAAACCTGTGCAAGAGAAATAACTAAAACATGGAGTAGAATTTGATAAATGCCAAAACAGATACAAAATGCAAAGAAGGACATTACCTAATTGGACAGGATAGGAAAGAGAAACCCCCCAAATCAGCAGAGAACAAGGTAGACACCCAAAGCCAAAGCAAAGAGAATTTCTTTTTACAAAAGTTAATGACATATTAAAGTGAAGACTGAACAAAAGCTGTTAGATTTGAGGAAGCCACTGTTGACTTTTATAAGGAATATAAAGACAGAAGAAATAAGATGAATTAGATCACCAGGGATTTTAGTGAATGACTGAAGGCAGAGAATATAAACTTCTCTTTTTGAACTAAAAAAAGAGGATGGGATGTTAAGCTTAAAGGACAGAAGAGAACCTTTATTTTAAAGTGAAGGAAAAACCTGAACATGTTTTTAGGTAGAGAAAAAGCAGGGGTAAACCGAAAGTATGAGAGAGGTCTGAGGGTGGGGTAGGTCTTAGCAACAGGAAAGGACAGGCCCGGGAGCAAAGGTGGGAAGAACAGGACGCGGAAAAAGGTGCACTGGCATCTCTGAGACCAGAAATGATGACAAGACTGTGAACCATGCCCAGCCCAGTGCTCAGTGTGATGTTAGCTGACCACAGGCTGCCCAGATATTTGGTCAAATATTCCCAGTGTATGTGAGGGTGTTTTTGGATGAGAATATTTGAATGGGTAGCCTGAGTTCAGTAGATTGCCCTCTCCCAAGTGGGTGGACCTCATCCAAGCAAAGACCTGAATGGAACCAAAAGGGACACTCTCCCCTGAGGAGGAAGGACCTCGAGCCAGGCTGCCTTGAGGTGGACTTCAGTCTTTCAGTCTTCAGGCTCAAACTGAAACACGCTCTTTTTGGGTCTCAAGCCCGCCAGTTTTTGGACTGGAACTGCACTATCAGCTCTCCTAGGTCTCCACTTTGCTGACTGTGGATGTTGGGACTTCTCAGGCTCCATGATCCTCTGAGCCAATTCTTTAAAATCAGTCAATCTCAATCTCTGTCTCTCTCTCTCTCTGTATGTGTATATATATATGTATATGTATATTTTGTGTTCTGTGTCCATTGGTTATTCCTCTGCAGAACCCTAATGTGCCAGTTCAGCCTTCAACTCTGGGCAATAGTGAAGGACAAGGAAGTCTGGCGTGCTGCAGTTCGTGGGGTCACAAAAGTAGTTCAGGACTTAGCAACTCAACGACAGTGTGCCAGTATGTGGCAAATGTTTCATCTGTGTTGAATGATAAAATCAATTATAGAGAAATTCAAAGGTGGAAAGAATAAATGCTGAGGGAGCCATGGGAAATGGATGGTTGCCCAAGCCAACCAGTGATACTGACGGCCAAGTAAGCACTCCAGGGAAATCCCTTCATTGGCTGCTGCCACCGCTTAGTCACTTCAGTCGTGTCCAACTCTGTGCGACCCCATGGACTGCAGCCTGCCAGGCACCTCTGTCCATGGGATTCTCCAGGCAAGAATCCTGGAGAGGGTTGCCATGCTCTCCTCCAGGAGATCTTTCGACCCAGGGATCGAACCCAGGTCTCCTGCATTGCAGTCAGATTCTTTACCAATGAGCTACCAGGGAAGCCCCTTCATTGGATAATATGGACAAGCAAGCAGATGTTCGGAGCTCTTCATGGGCAAGGATCTAGCGGGCAGGTGGACAGCCTCTAGGACATTCAACAAGCATTCCTGTAAGTAGTCAGAGCTCTGACTACATTTCAGGAATATGAAATCAAGGGAATGGGAAGAAAACAAGCATTTCATCACCTACTTGTGCAGGCCCTCTGCTAGCACTTCCCATGCCTGCAAGATGAGTGTTCTTTCTTTTTCAGAGAAGGAAGCAAAGACCAAGTAATATTAATTAAGATAATCCAAGGTCACAATACAATAGACTCAGAACCTGGATCTGATTCTGGAGGCGTTATCCAGGGCAAGCCTGACAGTTGTCATTGACCGGTCTATGGGACTTGGGGCTTAGGGACCAGCTTCCAATCCCTGTGCAGACTGTAGGAACTGGGATTGTTGTTTACCTAAGTCACATCCGACTCTTTGCGACCCCATAGACTGTAGCCCGCCAGACTCCTCTGTCCATGGGATTTCCCAGGCAAGAATACTGGCTGCAGCTGCTGCTAAGTCACTTCAGTCCTGTCCGACTCTGTGCGACCCCATAGATGGCAGCCCACCAGGCTCCTCTGTCCCTGGGATTCTCCAGGCAAGAATACTGGAGTAGGTTGCTATTTCCTTCTCCAGGGCATCTTCCCAACCCAGAGATGCAACCCACATCTCCTACATTGCAAGTGTTTTCTTTACCACTAAGCCACCTGTGAAGCCCAGGAACTGAGATACCTGGATCAAAAACAAGTCAGAGACTTGGACACAGAGGAAAACATAAGGGAGCCAATCAACAAAATATAGTGTAAGGAAGGAATCTGCTCATCAGAACTTAACTGGAAGGATAATGGGGTGAGAGCTTCTAAGATATCTGTAACACTTTAATGTTCAATTCACCAGTCTCCAAAGACTGGTGCTCTAAAACAGTGAGCAAAATAGCTTTACATCTTTTTAAGCAATATCTGTCACAGATGATGGGTACATAGGAGCTCTCATGACATCTATTTAATTTGCCAGATTAACTGATGCTCCTCATTCCTTCATTAAAACATGCCCATGGCACAGAATACATGTATATATATACACATAAATGCCTGTGTGCTCAGTTGTGTCCAGCTCTTTGCTACCCCATGGACTATAACCCACCAGGCCCTCTGTCCATGGGATTTTTCAGGCAAGAATACTGGAGTGAGTTGCCATTTCCTACTCCAAGGGATCTTCCTGATCCAAAGATCGAACCCACATCTCTTATGTCTCCTGCATTGGCAGGCAGGTTCTTTACCCCTGAGCCACTTGGGAGTCCCTCCACAGCACAGTATATGCCCCAAACTTGTAAAATTTCCTCTACTATCCTTGTGAACTTCACCCACTACAAGTTCCATGCCTGTGTAGTCAGATGCCTTTCTGCCCAAGCCTCTTTATACCCACTGAACTTGTTATTGTAATTATGTTAATTATTATATAAACCCATGCAATTTGAAAAAATGTCACTAAATAAAACTGCTGCCAAATTAGGTGTAAGCAAGACAACTATAAAAACCTGGAAAAAGTAAAAATCCACAATTATTTTGCATTTCAAAAGATTGACAAATGAAATACAGTCAACTCTTGCACAAAAGAGGGGTTAGCGTTCCCACCACACAGTGGAAAATTTGAGTATAATTTATAATTGGTCCTCTGTTTATGCAGCTCCTGGGTATCCACTGTCCACATCAAATCCACGAATTCAATCAACCAAGGATCAAATAATACAGTAGTACTTACTGTTGAAAACACTAGCATATAAGTGGACCTGCACAGTTCAAACCCCATGTGAGGGTCAACTGTACATTTGCAGTTCAAGCTATTTTAACGTTAAGGTATGCAGCAACATTTAAGAAATCTCTTTGCTTTAATTTACTTTTTCAATCCACCAATCACCAGTGTTGGCTAAGAGGGCTTTTACTAAGCTCTGCACTGTACTTGTATAGCACGTTTGTTTGCTTTTTTCTAAAAAAGCACAATCTGTCTAGAAAAGCAAAATTCAAGGTTGAGTCCAGGTTCTCTAAGTGATTCTAGTCAGAACTTTTCTGTTAAATCTCAATAGAGAGCATAATACTACTACATGTCTGTTTGGACTATTCCTCCAAGTCTCAGGTATAATGTGATTCCTATGCATTAAATTCAATATTGCAAACAAATATATGGCTCACTAGTATTCATAAGATTGCAAGGAATTATGCATTTGGGGGCCATGTTGTTGTTTCACTATAGGCCAACATGTAGAGCATTCTAATAGTTTTCAGTGCAAGGAATCCTAGAGATAATCTAGTGTGATTCTTTTGTAACAAAGATAAGTAAGCTGATGTCCAGGGTTAGAGATACCTGCCCAAGTAAAAATATATTGTAATAAAAGTAAGGGAAACGTTTCAATAACCCCAAACAATTGGACCTTCCCATAAACACATAGCATTTAAAACCCAGGATTCTCAAAGCACTTTTAAATCAAGTCATTAACAATTCTGATACCTATGTATCAAATTATTGTCCTATTTTCTATCAGCTGGGTTGCCTCCTCTCAACCACTGACTGAAAGGTCAACATTTTCTTTGCAGGTGAATCAGTTGAGAGTTGCATTCATCCGTGAATAAGAAACCTGAAAAACAAGGGTTATTTTTATCACCTGTGTCAGTGGTAGGCTGTCCAGGCAGGTCTCATTTGTCCACTCTTAAGTTTTATAATGTCATTAAGAACATGAGGCTTTCTCGGGTTTTTGTTCAGCCAACCTTAATGTGTGCTTGTCAACTGGTAATGAGCTATTTCACCTCATGCATTGTAGGTTTGCTTTGGTAGAAGTGATGGAAAGAAGAAAAGAAAGCATGTCAGCTGAACTGGCTTTCCCTTAGAAAAGAGATTTTCTGGAACCATCCTAATAATTTCCTCTTAGATCTGATGGCCAACTATGTTACACGGCCACTGTCACCTGCACTGTGACTGTACCAAGAGATGGGAGGGCACCCCATAACCTTTGTAGGACTGTTGCCAGGATTAGGAAGTGTGTGTGGTGTCTATATCATGTTCTTGGTTCACAGTTGCTGCTGCTGCTAAGGTGCTTCAGTTGTGTCTGATTCTGTGCGACCCCATAGACGGCAGCCCACCAGCCTCCTCTGTCCCTGGGATTCTCCAGGCAAGAACACTGGAGTGGGTTGCCATTTCCTTCTCCAATGCATGAAAGGGAAAGTGAAAGTGAAGTTGCTCAGTCCCATAGATGTCAGGCGAGTTTATGCTCCTCGGTTCTGTCTCATCACGACAAAGATTTGGAGTGACAGACATTAAAGCCCTCGGCACGTCACAGCTCTTGGGTCTTGGACAGACTGTGATATAGCTCTTAGACAAATCAGTGTTACAGCTCTACTTTATTTAGAAAATAGCAGGAGAATCCATCCTCCAGGCGTGAGGGCGTGCCAACCCAAAGACTCAAACCAGCACGTGTCCGACTCTTAGCGACCCCAGGGACTACAGCCTACCAGGCTCCTCCGCCCATGGGATTTGCCAGGCAAGAGAACTGGAGTAGGGTGCCATTGCTGTCTCCTCTTGGTTCACAGTAGATACTGAAAAACCGGCAGCTCTTATTTTGTTAGAAAAAAATGAAATGAGTGGTGACATTGCCAAATTTCTTCCACAGTAATTATGAAGAAATGTAGAAATGTTTTCATACATGTAAAGAATCCAATGTGGTAATAACATAATTTTTAGTAGTAAAACTCATTTATACTGAATTTCCATTTGGCACTAAAATATTGGTATGGCAACTTTTAAAAACTCATTTGATTAACCAGATTATCATTCTGGACACCTGTCAATAGTTTGTGAATATGCACTGTAGTCTCAAAAGTTTTAAATACAAATGACCTTTTTCTCTCTTATGTTTCATGAGTTGGGAAGTATTTGTTTATTGTACTTTATTGCTAAAAATGTATTTTGGGACTTCCTTGGCAGTCTAGTGGTTAAGACTCCGAGCTCCCAATGCAGAGGGCATCGGTTTGATCCCTGGTCAGTTAACTAAGATCCAGCATGCCGTCTGGTATGGCCAAAAGAAAAAAAGGTATTTTATCATAAGTAAAGCATGTTCAAATTGGTGATATGTGAGAGAATAACATCTGTTGGGCCATTAAAATTTTACCACAATTATTTATTTGTATTATTCATACATTGCTAAATAGAGATCATCACTTTAAAAAGATGTCTCTGTAGAGATCATCAGGTTTCTGGTTTCAGTTGCAAGAATTTCTAGTTTGCCATAGGCATTGCCAGTAGAATGGCAATACCAGAAGTTTTATATAAGGTACTTGATTTTTGTGGAGCAAAAAGAAAAAAGAGAAATACGTACTTCATATGAAAATTAACCGTTTTCACATACAAAAACTAAAAATATTAGCAGAATTTCATAGATATAAAAACATCTAGGGCTAACATCTGCCTCATACATATGGTTTCCATGTACCAGTCAATCCCATGATAAAAGCTGAAGTACAATCCAATATTGCATTATATTGAACTTCGATGATATACATTGCTTTGAAATAGTAGGCAAAAAACAAACTTCACATAAAACCTTTGTATAAACATTTTCTCTAAAATGAGTTAAATATGGGGACTACCTTGGTAGTCCAGTGGTTAAGATTCAGTTCTTCCACTGCAGTGGGCATGGTGAGGTCAAAAACAAAACAAGAATTAAATATGAAAGGGGTGTGTGTGTGTGAGATAAAAAGAAGGGAATGTAGCCATTTAAAAGTCTATCTAGGAATCATTATGCTTCATGTTTTACAAATACTTTTATCTCCCCATCTGTACAACAACCCTGAGTAGTTATTTCCCCAGTAAGGGGATCACCTGGAGGTATCCGAGCGTCCTGAACAGGGACTGAGAGCTGGGCTTCAAACACTGAGCAACCTCTGCAGCCTACATTGACTCCTCTAGTCCGTGCCCTAAACACGAGACTGTCTCATGAATGTGACTTCGCCTCTCAGTTTTTCATAGCAATTTTGTGACTTTTGGGCTTCCCTCACATTTCAGTTGGTAAAGAATCTGCCTGCAATGCAGGAGACCGGGGTTTGATCCCTGGGTCAGGAAGATCTGCTGGAGAAGGGATAGGCTGCCCACTCCAGTATTCTTGGGCTTCCCTTGTGGCTCCGCTGGTAAAGAATCCTGCCTGCAGTGTGGGAAACCTGGGTTCAATCCCTGGGTTGGGAGATCCCCTGAAGAAGAGAAAGGCTTCCCACTCCAGTACTCTGGCCTGGAGGATTCACAGAGTCAGGCATGACTGAGCCACTTTCACTTTCACTTTGTAACCTTTGATATTAATACATGTATTGTGGTTTTAATTTTCCGATCTGTGAAATGTAATTTTGGTTCTAGTTTGCTTTTCAAAATACAACCCAAGACAATACAAGCAATGTAATATGAAGAAATGAGTAATTAGATGGTGAATTTAACCAATTTGTAACATTTGAGCCCATGCTTGCCCTGGCTTGCAAGATTTTTTTCCTCTATAATTACCAAAATACTTGATTCAGTTATCCAGTTAATTTTATATATGTATGTATATCTCCAATTGCATTTTTTAAATTGCCATATTCCACTAGGAAGCATGTACATGCTTTTTCCTTTTGAAATTTTTCTTGCTATTTTTCCCTTTGCCTTTTACCCCATCATCTATAGTTAAGCCTGTTTTCTAGGAAGTCTTTGTCCTTCTTTAAATTATTTCTTTAATCTAAATTCCACCTCTTCCCAACTTCAATTCAGCATATATCCTGCACTTACCTGTAGTACCTGTGTCAACAGTATTATTTCATTGGCAACACTGTTACCACTTGAAGTCAGTCTCAGTTGTGAAAGAGAATTTATCTAAATAAACAGCATAACAACAGCAATGTTGAAAAGATATTTTCAATGTCTTTTGTAAAGAACTGAAATAAAACGCAAGTCTCCCTTTAAGCCACTGGATCTTTTTGCAGACATTAAAAAATTTAAGTTAAAGTGCACTTCATTTTTCTCACTAATGCATCCAAGAAGATCCTTTTATACTTTAAGGAGTATCATTGTCACTTGCATGAACAATTCTGAAAACTATTAGCTACTCAGACCCAATAGTTTTTTCCTTCCCACAGATTGGGCTGAGCAAACTGCCCTGGCAGGAAGCCACCAGAAATTCCAGTCGCAGAAGACTGTAATCTTCCCTCACAAAAAGGGGCCTGGAAAGTGCTAGCAATGCCCTATTCCTCTTAACCATCTCTAACCATCTCTAACCCTTACTCAAGAAAAGGGCAAAGGTTAAGTAAAAATGTTTGGCATAGTCGATTTCTTAAAAATAATAAAAATACATACACTATGGATAAACTTTTTAAAGTATGTTCTGCCTTATTTTCTGAGGTATAAAAATATTTTAAGGCAATTTCAATGAATCAGATTTCAAGAAACTACTTGAACATCTTTTGTGAGTTGCTTTCATTTTGTCTGAATTATGATATGTATTTCAACACTTTGCTCTACCAGAGTATGTAGGTTTGTCTGTCACTTCACAGCTGTCAAAGGGAAATTCTTATTTTAAATCTCTATATCATCATTGAATAGTTCTAATAATAAAAGGCCTAAATTTTAGGTCCTCAGGGATATCAAGGTATCTCATCTACTGTGTTGTTCAAGTTCTGGCAGCATATTGTAAAACAGATACATAATAGGCAGTAGAGGGTAAGAACAAAACCTAACATTGTTACCTGGTGTTGATAGCACCGGAGATGTTGAATAAGATTATACAATATATTTTGTTTAAGACAAGTAGGCTATTTTAATAAGTGAACCAAACTGAGGTGGGGGTGGGGAATTCCAGATATATCTGTTTCAGAATACATCTTATCATTGACCCCTTTTCCTCCTTAAGTAAGTGTATTCTTCCTCCTACATATCTCAGAGCATTGTCGTAACATTCTTGTGAAAGCAGTCATTTAAAAATGGAGTTCACGCAGACTTAAGATAAGGAACTTATGGTGGGGGGTGGGGGTGGTTGGGAGTTAGAGGGAAGGGATAGTTAGGGAGTTAGGGATGGACATGCACACACTGCTATATTTAAAAATGGATAACGAACAAAGACCTACTGTGTGTAGCACAAGGAACTCTGCTCAATGTTATGTGGCAGCCTGGATGGGAGGAGGGGAGTTTGGGGGAGAATGGATACATGTATGTGTATAACTGAGTCCATTCACTGTCCACCTGAAACTATCTCAACACTTTTAATTGGCTATACCCCCAATACAAAATAAAAAGGTTAAAAATAAATAAATAAAAATTACGCAATACTATACTAGCTTTCCCATTTAAAAAAAAAGAAAAACAGAGTTCAGAGTTCACATTGCAACCTTGTTAAGGTGTTCAAGTTGTGTGATGACCTTGGAGATAGCTCCAATTGAACAAAGTCTAGTGAAGTGGATCTAGCATAGCAAATACAAAACCCCTAAGCTTCTTTTTATTCTACTAAATATCTGTACTTGTTATGGTTTCCCTGAGGAAGGGTTTGGTGCTGGTAAAAGGGCAACGAGCCTGATGGTCTGAATTTGACAGCCAAAAATAAACATGGAAAATATCCTGACTTTCAGATGCATGACTCTGAGATTTGGTCCAGGCTGAAGTCATTTACCTTTGCACTGTAAAAAAAAAAAAAAAAATTGTTAGATGGGTAAACAGCAGAGTTTATCTTACTTAATAATGACTATCAAACAATCCAAGATATTTTAAGCTCAAAATTGTTTATTCACAAATAATGAAGAGGAGCATTACAAACACACCTACAAAATTATCTCACATTCATCATCTGATCCTTTTCTTTACCTATCAGTTGTGCTGCTGTGTGTTTTTAAAGTTATAAATTTCTAAAAATGCATGAAACTTTTAGACAAGCTGTGAGATAGATAGATGATCGATGGAGAGAGTATGTATATATATATTTTTATAAACATTTTTCCCCTGGTCATTCTCAACTGGAGATGTTGAACTGGGAAGCATTTGGAGATGGACAAGGGTACTTCTGCTTTCTCAGTGATGGAGGATGTGTCAGACAGTGAGCTACTGCCGTTCGGGGCCAGAAGCTAGGGACATGAAACACCCTGCAGGAATGGAGCGTTCACTGTGAGGAAGTACAGACAGGAGTGTAGGCACTCTGTGTGGGCTGTGGAGCCACACAGCTTGAGTTCGAACCCAGTTTCTGCCTATAGAATCTTGACCATGTTAACTAAGTGGTCTCAGGCTCAGCTGCCTCATCTGTAAGATGAACATGGTGGCAATATCTGCCTCACAGAATTCTGTTGTAAGGATTAAGCAAGTTAAAATATATAAAGTGCTTGACATACGGTAAGCTCTCGTTGCTGGCTACGGCTACTACAAGTTCACTCAGGTCCTTCACTTTATGTTAATTAGAACTGGTAAGAGAATGTACAAATACAGTTTTTGAAACCTGCACCTCCTAAATTTACAAATTCTCAGTATGGAATCCATGATGTAGTAGGAGATATTTCCTGATGATGACAGTCATAACGGAAGCACACTTTCAATCACTAAATGTGTTCAGATGAAGCAGTAGGAGAAGGTTAAGAGTAGGAGTAGGAAGCATTCTCAGGTCAAAGAAAATTTGTGTGGGCTGTAAAACAGTGTAAGCAGACACTTTACAGGGTGAAGAGATGCAGGGGAGTCCTGATCAAATTATCACTGTGAGTTTGCACAATGGTGATCAGAGCTAATGAGAGGCAACCAAGAAGAGGTTATTACTGACCTAGGACCATGAGGAAAAATCAAATCCAGATCACAGTCAACTTGGAGGGTATCTGTGGAACACATTACACTCCCCTCCCGTGGGGTCTGCAAGCCTAGAGCCTATCAATGCAGACTGAGAACATCCTGAATAGTTAAATGCTTCTTTCAGTAAAAGAGGAGACTTCTCACTCTGCAGCTAAATCTTGGATCTGTTGTTTGCACACAAGGGCCTTTCCTGTGTAATACTCATTTGCACCAATATTCAGTCTTTCGAGCATGTAAAGGAAAAGCCATTGAAAGCTAGTTTTACCTCTATTATTTATAATTCTAAAAGTGAGCATTAATCTTAGTGTTTTATACATACATACATACAAAAAAAAAAAAAAAACTGAATCCAAACAAGAATGAGGTTAGTGCCTGTGGGAAGAACAGAATAGTGCATCACAGGTGGATGTAACACATTTTTCGTAAGCACAAATTAAGCAGCCTGAAACAAAAAGATAAAAGTAAACCAACCACCCTTCTAATTTCCTAAATTGAAGTTCTGTCAACTGTCAGATGTTTAAAGTGATGATTCAAATGATCAAATGCTTTAATCAAAAATAGAATTGAGTATTAGCACCATTAATAGAAAACTTCCCAAAATAGCGATAGTAGTACTATGTTGATTCATTCTCTTTCAGAGACTGAGTCACAAAGTATAAAATCTAGTAATTTGGAACTGATGACAAACTATCCCATTTTCGCTGTATCATTCTTCATTCCTCTTCCCACCCTGTAAGTCTTCACACTGCTGAAGGTCCAATAGTTCTCCTTTATGTTCTCTAGCTGCACACTTGCATCACACACACACACACACACACACACACTTTTTGGAGGCTCCTTAAAGTCATCTTACTGGCATTACTGTGAATGTTTCTCAAACCTCTGTCTGATCATCCTTTCATTGCACTCTAGTCATACTGTTTCTGAAAGCTATGAGATATCACCACTGAAACACAAAAGTTCAACTGTAGAGACTTCCCTGGTGGTCCAGTGGCTAAGACTCTGAGCTCCCAATGCAGGGGGCCTGGGTTCGCTCCCTGGTCTGGAAACTAGATCCCACTTGCCGTAACTAAGAGTTCATACGCTCTAAAAGATCCCATGTGCCACAATGAAGACCTGGCACAGCCAAATAAATGTTAAAAATTCTACCACAAAATTCACATATTTTCCCCTTACATCGCACACCTAAACCATCAACACATCAGGTTCATTTTCCAACTACATCCAAACTCTGACCCTCTCTCTTGGCCTCCCTTCCAGCCTACACCAACCTCAAGCCTCCCTCCGCTTCCCAGTGGCCTCACCACTGCCATCCATGCTTCCACCCTTGCTGCCCTTCACTCTCCTGAACATAGGAGGCAAGTGGCGCTTTTAAAACAGAAGTCACATCCCAACACAACTCTGCACAAAACCCTCCAGTGACATAATTTCCCTGCAAGAAAGTATGCAATCCCACTTCTGTCCCTGGGTTACCTGAGGAAAGCTACTTAACATCTCTGAGACTCTATTACCTGCTGGTAAAATGAGGACAATGATTTTCTTATTGGTGTATAGGGAATATACATGTTCATTGTGACAGACATAGTAGAGTGTGAAAACTGTACTTAATTCTACTGATCTCTAGGGAAGCCTGTGTGGCAATGAAATGAGCCATAGGATGTTTTGTCAAACTCAGGAATGAAGATGGATGTACAGGGTCAGGTGGTAACTGAGAACCTCAGAGCATAACCATTCCGTGACTCTTAAGAATGAGCCCTCGAGGAATTAAGTGTAAGGTAAACTCACAACCAGAAGATTAGTCCAGGACAAAGACTGCTGACAGGACCCAATACTCTAGATCCAGGTCATCTACTTGGATGGTCAGATGCAAGTGATCACCAGTATTTTAAGAAGAGAGAATGCTCAGGTCTGGGAGTTCCAACTTCTTCCCTTCAATTTTAGTTGAATACATGGACACTCAGAATTGATCCCATCCCCTAGTTTTCCTTGCCTTTGAGTGTTCCCTGGTCTTGGGATGGGAGCAGGAGGAATGCATGTAATTTTGAGGGTTGTAACTAAAAAAGTCAAACGCTGGGCTGGATGAAGCACAAAGTGTAATCAAGATTGCTGGGAGAAATATCAATAACCTCAGATGATGCAGATGACACCACCCTTATGGCAGAAAGTGAAGAGGAACTAAAAAGCCTCTTGATGAAAGTGAAAGAGGAGAGTGAAAAAGTTGACTTAAAGCTCAACATTCAGAAAACTAAGATCATGGCATCTGGTCCCATCACTTCATGGCAAATAGATGGGGAAACAGTGGAAACAGTGTCAGACTTTTTTTTCTGGGCTCCAAAATCACTGCAGATGGTGACGGCAGCCATGAAATTAAAAGACGCTTACTCCTTGGAAGGAAAGTTATGACCAACCTAGACAGCATATTAAAAAGCAGAGACATTACTTTGCCAACAAAGGTCCATCTAGTCAAGGCTATGGTTTTTCCAGTAGTCGTGTATGGATGTGAGAGTTGGACTGTGAAGAAAGCTGAGCACCGAAGAATTGATGCTTTTGAACTGTGGTATTGGAGAAGATGCTTGAGAGTCCCTTGGACTGCAAGGAGATCCAACCAGTCCATCCTAAAGGAGATCAGTCCTGGGTGTTCATTGGAAGGACTGATGCTGAAGCTGAAAATCCAACACTTTGGCCACCTCATGCAAAGAGTTGACTCATTGGAGAAGACCCTGATGCTGGGAGGGGATTGGGGGCAGGAGGAGAAGGGGACGACAGAGGATGAGATGGCTGGATGGCATCACTGACTCAATGGACATGAGAGTTGGTGATGGACAGGGAGGCCTGGCGTGAAAAGGCCAGGGGGTCGCAAAGAGTCAGGCATGACTGAGAGACTGGATTGAACTGAACTGAACTGAACTAAAAAAGCATGTCTTCCAACCCTTTTTCTTAATTTTGCTGCTAAATATGATTAGCCATCTTGGGTCCTGATAAGGACCACACTCTAAGATAGTAGAGAAAATAAGATCACCAAAGCTCATGTCTGACTCTTTTAAAGCTGCCATATTGGTCTTGAACGGTCTAAATTTATATTATAATATTGTTTTGTGTTAGAACAGCCAAATGAATATATAGCAGATGACAAGATTGCCTGTTAATTATCTAGCAGCAAGATTTTTTCAGAAATAGCTTAGGTACAAAGGACAAGTTGTAACCTATGGACCCAATCTATGCTGTCTCTGGGAGGTGCCAGCCCTGGCTCCAAACTGTGACCTCAACACTACTCCTGCACCTTATGGCCAACAATGGCTGAACACTGCCCCAGCCAGAGCTACTGTGACTGAGTTTTCTTCTAAGGTTTGACACCCAGGGCTATCAGGGCTGACTCTGGACTCGTAGATTCTTTCCTAGACAAGCTTGATTGGGTGGTGGTATGTGGTCACAGTCTTTAGCTTTGTTCCAGAGGTTCTCTCCTGACTTCTGATAGAAATTAAGACCTGGAGTCTTAGAATTCAGAGACTACTATCGTGAATAAGGAACAACCTATCTGGTCCTATAAGGCATTGGAATGACCACTGATTTAATGCTGTAAGGTCCTTGGGAGTCCCTTCGACAGCAAGGAGATCAAACCAGTCACTCCTAATGTGAATATTCATTAGAAGGACTGATGCTGAGGCTGAAACTCCAATACTTTGGCCACCTGATAGAAAGAGCCGACTTGTTGGAAAAGACCCTGATGCTGGGAAAGATTGAGGGCAAGAGGAGTAGGGGGCAGCAGAAGATGAAATGGTTGAATAACATCACTGACTCAGTGGACATGAATGTGAACAAACTCCGGGAAATAGTTAAGGACAGAGGAGACTGGCGTGCTGTAATCCATGGGGTCACAAAGAGTCAGACACAACTTAGCGACAGAACAAAAACAACAACAAAAGTCTTTCTCCAGTAAGTATGGACTTTAGCCTGAGGTCAGCATTCAAGAAATTCCATATGCTAAAATGGAGAACAGCTTTGTTATTAGATATTTTGAAATTAATTTTGGGTACCATGTGCAACGTGTAGATTTTCTCTATACTGCCATAATTCCAAAACTGACATATTCTATTTCTGTCTCTCATTTTAGGGGATATTTTTTTTACAGTGCTAAAATATACATAAAATTTTAACCAATTTAAGTGTATAAATCAGTGGAAGTTAAGTACAACCTCGCTGCTGTGCAACTATCACCACTCTCCATCTCCAGAACTTTTTTACCATCCGAATCTCAAATACTGTAAGTATTAAACACTAGTTCCCCATCATTCTCACTTCCCAGCCCTTGCTAATTACTACTCTACTTTCTGTCTCTACGAATTTGACTACTTTAGGCACCTCAAACAAATATATAGGGTATGAATTATACAACATTTGTCCTTTTCCATCTGGCTTAGTTCATGGTTCATCCATATTGTAGCAAGTGTCAGAATTTCATTCCTTTTTAAGGCTAACTAAAATTCAACTGCATGCATAGACCACATTTTCTTAGTCCACTCACCCATCGATGGATACTCAGGTTACTTCCATCTTTTGGCTACACAGAACCTTTTGCTGCTATGAAGATGGGCATACAAATATCTTTTCAAGGCCCTAATTTCAATTCTTTTGGATATGTACTTAGAAGTGGAATTGCTGGATTATGTAGTTATTCTATGTTTAGTTTTTTGAGGAACCACCATACTATTTTCCACAGTAGCTGCACCATTTTATATTCCCATAAGCGATGCACAAAGACTCCAATTTCTCCACACCCATGCCAACATTTGTAATTTTCTGGGTTGCTGTTGTTGTTTTTATGACAGCCATCCTAAAGGGTATGAAGTGGTTTCAGTTTCACATTTTTAACGTTCTCAATTAGAATTTCAGAAACCCCTACCAGTCAGTACTGGTTTGAATCTTCTACCCTGACTGTATTCTTTGACAAAGTGGTTAATTAGGGAGTTCACTGTGGGATGGACTTTCAAGGTCACATTCGTCTATTGGTTTTTACATCTTAGTCCCCAAAGCTGCTTCCCCAGTTTTCAGCCAAATATACTTCTCTTATTTCATCAGTTTTACTAGTCTGAGTAAGATTTCACTTTATAAGAATTCCTCAACTTAAAAGAAAATTTTGAAAATGTGGTCCATACTCTCTAAGGTTCAGAGAAATTAAGTGACTTTTCTGAGGTCTCTTAGCTCAGTAGTGGCAGAGTCAGAATTTGAACAGAATGAGACACCCAGTGAGACAGAAGGTATGCCTAGTAGCAGTCATATTATGCATGCATTCTGTCAATCATTCATTCATCTCTTCAACATATGCTGCATATACAATTTAACTGCAATATTCATTTATAAAATAGACTAGATCAGTTGATTTTTGTTGTTGCTGTTGTTTAGTCACTAAGTCCATGTTTGGCTCTTTGTGACCCCATGGACTGTAGCCCACCAGGCTCCTCTGTCATGGGATTTTCCAGGCAAGAATACTGGAGTGGGTTGCCATTTCCTTCTCTAGGGGATATTCCTGACCCAGGGATTGAACCCACATCTCCTGCATCAACAGGCAGATTCTTTACCACTGAGCCACCTGAGAAGCCCAGTTGGTCTTTATCTCCCACCAAGTTACCAAGGAGAATGGTAAGGATTCAGAGGGATGAAACATGCTCTGATAAATACCATCATCTTAGCAGACAAGAAACCAACAATAATAATGAAACTTCACCCCTTCCTGCCAAGGGAATTACACATAAGAAATATACAGTTATAATGGAAAAGTACCGGGATAATTATTTCTAGAGGGAGAAAAGTATCATACGTCAAAATTCAGGGACTTCCCTGGTGGTCTAGTGGCTAAGAATTCACCTTCCAATGTAGGAGACATGAGTTTGACCTCTGGTTGAGGAACTAAGATCCCACCTGCTTCAGAGAAACTAAGCGAACCCACTGCAACTACTCAGGCCGTGAGGTCCAGATGGCAGCTCGAGGAAAGTCCGTGTGCCTCAACAAAAACCAAGTGCCGCAACTAAGACCCAACGTGGCCAAAGAAGTATTTTTAAAAAATAAATCA
Organism: Cervus elaphus; assembly: GCF_910594005.1. Lineage (NCBI taxonomy): Eukaryota > Metazoa > Chordata > Mammalia > Artiodactyla > Cervidae > Cervus > Cervus elaphus. The sequence continues at coordinate 21,600,603 of NC_057844.1, forward strand.
ATATTTAAAAATAGTAATGAAGAGTTTTTCTGTGAGATGCACTACATTAATACTGCCAGTACAGGAAACAGTTGAAGGAGGTATAGGCCATGCATGTAAGAAGCTTACAGTATAATAAAAGCCTAAGACAGTCTACATATAGCCATGAGCAAAGTGACAAATACTTGAAAGACCAGGGTAAAATCAAAGTACTGAAAGTTATTTTTTTTTTTAAGAGACTTAAAGGAGAGAAAGACCCTATTTGGTTAGGGAAATCCAGGAAGTCTTTGTAAGGGACTTTGTAAAAGAGAGTCTAAAGGAAGAGGACTATAGCCTATTCTCTGAAAGGTACACAGATGTTGAACAAGCAGATCTTGGGGAATCAACAGAGGGAAGGCCAATTTAAGTAAAAGAAAGTACATGCAAAGACACGAATGGGGAGGATTATGACCTGTATCCCAGAACAGGCTGTTGAGAATAGGCTGTATATGGGCTAGTTGCAGGATAAAAGCCTGAACAGATGAGTTAGGAACACATGGTGGAAACAGCCTAGAATGGAAACCTGCAAAGTGTTATGTTCTACTAAACAGAAAGTGAAGAGGAGTCATCAAAGGCTTCTTAGAGCACTGGTTGTGAGAGGTAGGTTATGTGGACAGCAGATTCTCTGGGCCTCAGGTTGTCACATATGCTTCATGCCCTGCTACAAGCACTGCTTTAGGAAGATTTATCTTACAGACTGTTTCCTCCTCTCAAATGTCAAGAAGAACAGAGGCAAAGATGATGGCCATATTAGTGTGGCAACTTGGTGCAACAAACTCAACTATCTGTACATTAGATTGGGTACAGAGTGGACAGGAGTTAGGGTAACAGTTAAGAATTTATTACAGTAGTCCAGGTAAAATGCTTTTAAAGACCCCCTAACTACAACCTGGTCATGAGACTGTACATGCAGTAGAAAAGCACACTTGAAGGAGAAGGTAGATGACTTTGCAACCAACCAATGGGGAAGGGGAAAGGTGAAAAAGGGAAGGCACAGAGAAGCATGACTGAGCCTGCAAGATTGAGTCACTGGGGAAAGGATGGTGTTTCCAAGTGAAGTAGTATGAGTTGGGAGGAAGAGGAGCCAATTTGCGGCTGAGGTTGTGGAAGATTATGCTGGATTTAGGATCTGTGGATTTCAGAGTGCCAGTGGCCATCTGGGTCAAGTTGTCCAGCAGGCAGTTGGATTAGGTGGAGGTCAGGCTACATTCCTGGAGATTGTGCAAAGTAGTGAGCATTATTTGACCTATGGGGCAAGAGGTCTGCAGGATGCCCTTTGAGGATGAAGCCTTGAGAGATGGCCAGGTTTATTCTTAAACCTGGGGAAAAAGAGTCATGGAGAGGTAGAAGTCAGAGGGGTAAGAAGGAGGTTGGTCTTGCTTTGGGAATCCAGGTGTGTCAGATAACTTATACTGGTTCCTCCAGACTCCCTCTCCTGCTTCCTACATTCTGCTCTCAGGCCCAAGTGTGCCCCATATGGCTCCGTGTCTTTGGCTTTAAGATGTGTTGAGTCAAAGGGGAGTCTGGCAGGAGACACAGAGGAGGGAGGAGAGGGAGAGGTTGCCTTGCACTGGCTGTGATCTACTCACCGCTGTTCTCAAAGTATTAGTACCTGCTATGCATGATTCTCCTTCCAGGCTCTGTAACTTTCGCTCACCTTGTCCCTTGGGGCCAGGAGTGATAACTATTTGGCTGCTGCCATTTCTGAATGCATCCCATACCTTATGGCTCCCTTAGCTCTGCCTTCAGTTCTGTACTTAGCTTTTTATAACATTTGTAACACTTAATAAGTTATCCTAATTTGAGTGTTCTACTTGTTTGCTGTTGGGACCCCAAATGATATACCTACTATACCCTAATGTTAACAGTAAGTGTTAACTAGGAGTATGACTGGGAACACTGACATTGTCCTAACTCCTACCAATAGCGCCTTTTCTTTATAGGAATCAACAGCAAAATTTAATTGCCACCATAATTCTACCTAGTTCTTCAACTCCTACTCAGAAATTGACATGCACTGAATAAAGGGGACCTTTGCTAATCAAACTAAGCTGTTGTTCGTTGTTTTTAGCCACTAAGTCATGTCTGACTTTTTGTGACCCCATGGACTGTAGCTTGCCTGGCTCCTCTATGGGATTTTCCAGGCAAGAATAGTGAAGTGGGTTGCCATTTCCTTCTCCAGGGGATCTTCCTGACCCAGGCATCAAACCTGAGTCCCTGCATCTTCTGCATTGGCAGCTTTATGGCTGAGCCACACCTAGGCCTAAGACCACGAGTACATTTTTGACAAAGATGCTGACTGATGCATGAAGACAGTAAACACATAGATAAGAGGGAAGCATCCTTGATTCTTGATACTCTCAAGATGGGCACAACTATCAGTCAAATGCTGTAGGAGTAAAAAAGAATCCCTGCTCTTTGGCTGTCTGAAACACTTAGTGCTCTCCAGGAGGTCAATGGCCAGCCATTGTTGACAGCCTAGCTTCTCACAAGCTTCTCCACTTTCCGAGCTGAATCTTACACTGATTTCTCCAGCTTAAAGAAGACTTTTGAGGACAAGAATATCCAATTCCAGATATCTACCTGAATCAACCCTAGGGGCCCATGGAAACAGATGAATTCAGGATTTAGTGGTCTTTTTAAGCCACTAAATATTGGAAATATTTTAGTTATGAGAATTATAGAAGGGGGACTTCCCTTGTGGTCCAGCGGCTAAGACTCCACGTTCCCAACGCAGGGGTCCAAGTTTGATCCCTGGTCAGGAAACTAAACCACAACAAAGATAGAAGATCCCATATGTTGCAACTAACACCTGGTGCAACCAAATAAGTTTTGTTTTTTTTTAAGAGGAACTATAGAGGGAAATTTCAGTAATTCTGGGGTACAGGGAGCCTGGTCTCATTTCTGAAACTTCATCTGTCCTTGTAGTATAAAAAAATATCTGAGAATGGGGTTTCGTGGCCTTGGCAGGGATAAGTTTTAGATTTCAAGAGAGAAGGAAGGAGTCTTTGAGCTAGGAAACATGTTTAAGTGGTGAATAAGCACAGGCACTGAGGTTTTTAAGAGCAGCTGGGTTTGGCAAATATGAGGCTGTTCCTTCTCTCCCTTTTTGTTTTCTTCTCTCCTTTGCACAGTGAGGCAGGCTTCTGGGGTCTGAGTATTTCTCTGGTCACTGGTCAGACCCGCAGGAGAGCTTCTCTGGACACCTTGAGAATGAGCTGTTCTGAGAAGCTTCCAAGCCTTTCAGCATGGCAGGACCAGGGGTGGCAGATTTCTGATGAGAGATGGTCCTGCTTTCAGGGCTCTGCATCAGAAGTCATACGGCTGGCAGATGCTGCTAAAAAAGCCAGCACATTCCATTCAAGGCGGTGCTTCTAGCATACTGCAGCTGAAGAAGGGACATACTCTGGGTTACAGCCAAGGCTGAGTGTTGGAGAGTGACTTCAGAGGTAAAACTTGACCTCTCTCCCCTTAAAGAGGAAACTACCAGGAAGGGATTCTAAATCATGAAACAAGACACTAAGGTTGCTTTTACTATCCCCAAGCTCATGGCTCACAAAACTATTGTTAATCCTGGTCTCACCATGTAGCTTTAGGAATGAACACACTATCCTATGATGGGTATGTTTTAAGTTATGTCTTCTATGCATGTAGTATCTTCAACAGAAATGCACATCAAGATTTGCTATAAATAATCCTGATGGGGATAATCAAAAGTTGTGGCCACGTGACTTCCTAGTTTTCCTTCACTTTGATTTATATCTGCTGTGTTCTTTGAGATAACAGAGACTCCTATTTATTACTGCTAATTCCTTGACACAGAATCCCCCTGAAGGATATGTATCATTTCCCTTTTCTCCCAAACATACATTCATGTTAAAAGTCTTTCCTGTAAGTGGGGAAATTTATAGCAAACAAAAAATTGCTGCATCAGTTCAAGTTTTCAGAGAAATCCTGAAGGGACTGAAGCAAGTACATTTAGCTAAGCTGCGCAACAACAACACGAGGCTAATTCTGGGGAAGAAGGAGGGAAAGCGTACTAGGAAAATGTAGATGGCAATAATTGGACAGTCTCAAAGTGACAGCTCTGCGACATGAATGCAGAGTCAAATTCATTTTATTTATTGTTTTTATTTTATTTATCTTTGACTGCCTTGGGTCTTCGTTGCTGCACGCAGGCTTTCTCTAGTCGCGATGAGTGGGGACTACTCTTCGTTGTGGCGTGAGGGCTTCTCATTGCCGTGGCTTCTCTTGTCGCAGAGCATGGGCTCAGCAGTTGTGGCACACAGGCTTAGGTGACCTGTGCTATGTGGGGTCTTCCCAGACGAGGGATCGAATTCATGCTCCCTGCATTGGCAGGTGGATTCTTAACCACTGGACCACCAGGGAAGCCCTAAATTAGTTTTAAATAATAACATGTCTCATCTGCTTTGTGTTATTAGGTCTGAGACAGTGCTCTGAGCAACTACCATGCACTATCTGATTTCGTCCTCACATCAACATTCTGAGGTATGGAAATTGTGGTTATTTACATTTGCTAGATGGTGAAACTGTGGCCCAGTCACACAGTTTGCAAACAGTAGATCAAGTATTCAAATTTGGGTCTGACGCCAACATTTCTCCAACAAATGTATTTCATTTCATTTCTCCAACAAATAGAAATTGGGCACCCACTCTAAGTCAGGCATTGGTAATGGGCAGACAGTGGTATCTGTCTGCGGGACATTTATAATCCAGTAATGGTGATGAACGTTAATCACATATTTGGGTTAGAATTGTCATACACACCATGAACAAATGGTAGAAGATATTCTCTTATATATTGCAAACCCCAAGATCATGCCTGTGTCAGATTCCCAGGAAATACTGCTTGAATTGTGGACTAACCCTAGTCTTGGCAGAGGACCAGGAAAGCTTTTCTAAGGTCTTGAACCTTGAGACTTGAAGGATGATTTGGGCTGATTGGGAGGTAGGAGAAGCTTGCCAGAAAGGAGTGTTTTAAGCTGCCCACCTAAAGTACTCAATTCCAGGAAGAACCTTAGCAGTTAGAAGAGATACAAAGTAGTCCAAAATTGAAGCATGGAAGGTGGGCGAGTGTAAGTGAGGGTCAGTGCAGTTTAGTCGCTCTGTCGTGTCTAACTCTTTGCAACCCCATGGACTGCAGCACGCCAGGCTTCCCTGTCCATTACCAACTCCTAGAGCTTGCTCAAACTCATGTCCATTCAGTCAGTGATGCCATCCAACCATTTCATCCTCTGTCGTCCCCTTCCCCTCACGCCTTCAATCTTTCCTAGCATCAGGGTCTTTTCCAATGAGTCAGTTCTTCGCATCAGGTGGCCAAAGTATTGGAGTTTCAGCTTCAGCATCAGTCCCTCCAATGAATATTCAGGACTGATTTCCTTTAGGATGGACTGGTTGGATCTCCTTGCAGTCCAAGGGACTCTCAAGAGTCTTCTCCAACACCACAGTTCAAAAGCATCAATTCTTCAGTGCTCAGCTTTCTTTATAGTCCAACTCTACAGTCCAACTCCAACTTTATAGTCCAAGGTTCAAGTGAGGGTAGCCAAAGATAAACTATAAAAGTAAGAAAGGTAAGCTATCCAGGGTCATGTGAGCCACATAAAGATTTGGACTTCCCTGGTGGTGCAGTACATAAGAATCTGCCTACCAATGCAGGGGACACGGGTTCAATCCCTGGTTCAGGAAGACGTCACATGCCTCAGAGCAACTATGCCCATGCACCACAACCTCTGGGCTCGAGTGCTCCAACTACTGAAGCCCACATGCCTAGAGCCTGTGCTCCACAACAAGAGAAGCCACCGCAGTGGGAAGCCTGTGCACCAGAATGAATAGACCCTGCTCGCCACAATTAGAGAAAGTCCGAGCAAGGCAACAAAGAGCCAGTGCAGCCAAACATAAATAATTTTTTGAAAAACAGGTTTTAATCTTGATTCTAAGAGCAACAGGTTTCCAGGGAAGGATTTTAATAAGGAGACTATCACCCATGGGTTTCCACTGATCATTCTTGCTGGAGTGCAGTCAGTGGGAAGGTCATTTAGAGATCTGTCACCATGGTCCAGACTTGGACTAGGATGATGGCAGCAGAGAAGGGGAGAAGTGAGTAGATACTTAGGAGGTAAATCCCTAGAAATGAAGGATAAGAGTGGGGAATTGTGTCTGTCAGGGTGCCTAAATTAGTTATCTATTGTGGCAAGACAAATTACCTCAAACAATAAGTATTTAGTATCTCACAGAGTGTCTTGAAAGGTCAGAGACCTGGGAGCAGCTTACCTGGGTGGCTCTGGCTCAGTCTTTCATGAGGCCAATGTGGAGTTGTTGCATGTGTCACAACATTCTTACGTTTTCATTGGGGCTAGAGGATCTGCTTTCAATCTCACTCACGTGATTGACTGCAGGCCTCAGTTCCTTACGACATGGGGAATGTCTGATGTGAAGGTTGATTCACCCCAAAGTGAATGATCAGAAAAAGAGAGAGTGTGCAAAGTGACCAAGAAGAAAGCTGCAGTGTTGTTCATGACCAGTCTCAGAAGAGACATGCCATCACTTCTGCCACCTTCTACAGTTAACACAGACCAAGTCTGACAAAGTGTGGGAGGGAACTACCCAAGGACATGAGGGGACTACACAGGAGGCACAGCCTGTTAGGGGCCACCTTGGAGGCTGATAACCACTGTGCTCGTTGTGAAAAAGACGGCACTTTCAAATGAGGGTAATTTGAGAAGTTGTGTGTATGTAGGAATAGTTGTTTTGTCTTCTTACACAGGGACAATTTACAAAGATGTGTGCAAGGAAAAGAAAGACCACAAAGGAATAAAGACCACACTGGAAGCAGAAACTGTTATCACCCCCTACACCCAAGGGCCAAGAGGAGGGAGAGGTTGCTGGAACTTCGAAGGTGAGAGAATCATGGACAGCAGGCCCACCTTGAGAGAAGCTGAGTTATTCTGCCAGGCGACATGGCCAGCCATGTGCCTGGACATGCGGGGAGCTGACTGCTACCACCTTTCTCTAGCTATGCATTCAATGACATCACGTGGGTAGCCACATAGGTTTTAGTTGGTAATATAGCAGAGATACCGGTGAATAATATGAACCAGAACTTTTTTTTTCTTTCAGAGACCCAGTTGTTAAACATTTACAAGCACACTGCTGGACACAGCCAGCCTGAGGCAACCTCTCAATGTGGGAGCTAAGAAAACTCACTCACTCTCAAGTTAGGAATAGGACCAACTCAACCAGGAAGCCAAACACAGGGGCCTCTTGACTCAATTAATTGCTCTTGACTTCCTCTAGTCAAACCATCCCCTGGGGGAGACAGCAAGTGAAGGAGGGTGGAGCATGGATCCAGCACAGCAAGGCTGCGTATCAAGTATGATTCTCCAGCTCCTTCCGCGAACAACCACATAGATGGCGATTCAATTCACTGGGCACTGAAAAAAGACAAAGTATCACTTGTCACAATCTCTTTTAATTATAATTTTGTACCCATCCATATCTCTCCTGCTTCCCCACATCAGTGGGGGTAACTTTGGCAAACAGCCGAAAACTGGATTCTCTAGTAGAGTCAGAGAATGAGTTCATTTTTTTGTTTAACTTTTTTAAAACAATAGAGACTGACTCTAATTGAGAGAATTTATTAGAAAGGTCTGAGAGAGCTCAGAGACTTGAAAAAGGACTTGAAGAACGAGGCTCATGAAGGCAGAAACAGGGCAACTCTGAATCACCCACATGGTAGGAAGTAATCAATGATCTCAGAGCACCTCTGATGAAGAAAATCCCTCTCCAATTTTTTTTTCTTTCATAACAGTCCTTGAGTTATTCTGTTCAAGATGCACTGTTGGAGGGCTTCCCTGGTAGTCCAGTGGTTAAGAATCTGCCTTGCATTGCAAGGGACACCAGTTCCATCCCTGGTCTGGGGCGATCCCACATGCCAGAGAGCAACTAAGCCCATGCACCACAACTACTGAGCTTGCGCTCTAGAGCCCAGGAGCCGCAACTACTGAGCCCACGTACCTAGAGCCTGTGCTCCACAACAAGAGAAGCAAATGCAATGAGAAGCCTGCACACTGCAATGAAGAGTAAAGCCCTTGTGCAACAACAAAGACCCACCACAGCCAAAAAATAAAATAAATATATCTTTAAAAAAAAAAAAAAAGATGCACTGTCTTAGAGTGAAATCCGATTGGCCAGCTTCGGTCACTAACTACTCTTGGCAAGGAGAAGCCAAGGGTTCCTTAACAGGCTCACTGGGACTCACAATAAGGAGCCAGGAATCCCCAAAAAGGGATTCATAATTAAGAACAGGAGGGCAAATGGATGCTGGGAAGCCAAGCAGCAGCAAAGGTCCACTACAGCCTGGGACATGACTTTGCTCCAGGATCCCTCCTCATTTGGCAGGTAGGGAAAGGAACAACTTTCAGATCATTAATGTGGAAGTAACGAGGAATTAACTGTTCTTTAAAAATCTCTAAGCATAATGTCAATAGTTCAGAAATGTCACACGATTTGACATTAAGAGAATTAATCTTGAAAAATCACAGGTATGTAAATAAATGTTGGAACTAAAACGAATAGCTGAAATGTGCTGATGTTTTAAAAGGAAGGTCTAATGCCAAATATCAAACCTGATGAAAAGATAAGTGTGTTCCAGTTGCATTCAGAGGAAGTGGAAAATGTAGAGTTAAAGCAAAAATAGGCTGTAAGTACTGGAAGTTTGTGGGAGGCTTTCTGATATACCTCAGCAGTAACTATGAGCTAAGAGAAAATGCGTCATGTTTAAGGCCATGGGTGCCCTGACCTGCACTGCTCTGCCCTGCTCTTTTCCACTCATCTAAGCCCTGCTGTCCTTTCAAGATCCCACACACATGTCTTCTCTCAGATCTTCCTGGACCAGCTCAATCCAGCCCAGTTCACAATTAAATAGCACTTCTTGTTCCACGCACTCGGCACTTCCTAAATGTCCCCATAGGTTGTTCCACATCTTCTGATGTGTGCATCCTGATCCTCATCAAGTCCAAGAATGCTGGAGGCAGGATCTCTGTCTTATGATGATAATAAGTTGGCTGTGGAGGTTTAAAGTAACTTTTTAAAACTTTGGTCTTTCTTCCCTTTTCTAGTTCCTCTTCTGCCTTCACCCTGAAAGTGAGGACCTTAGCAAGGATTTGCCTCTTCTCCCTCTTTTTTTTCTACCTCACAGTGTTCTTGAGAGAAGTAAGGAAAGCATACAAGTAACAGACCAGACTTAGACTCACATGTTTTAATTTTGTTTGCTGCTCTTTCCCCTGTCAGCCAAAATCTAAGTGCACAGGAAGATCCTTGAAATGGTTACTAACATTGATGGTATTTGTTTCGTGCTGCACATCCTTCCTCAATGATCTCATCCACTTGGGCAGTTTCAGCTGTGATCTTTAAGTGGGTGACTTGCCATCTGCCTTCAGCTGATTCATCTTCCAAGCCCCGGGCCCATATTTCCAATGGGAAGTTCTGTAAACATCTCAGACTCAACACATCCTGAATTGAACTCATCTTTCCATACAAACCTAATCCTTCTTTTTACTGAGGTACTTGATCACAAGTTATAACTGAGCTAGATGTGACTTCAGCTTGAAATACCAGAAATGTCCTAGCTCCAGCATCTCCCTTTCACTTTCTCCCATCCAATATCCTAGTAGAGAATACCTTGTGTTTCTAATGTTCTTTTTTCTCTGCAGCCCCATGTCTGACTTTCATTAAATCTCAACTGAAACCTTACAAGAGTGTCCTGGCTAGTCCCTCTATCTCTGCCCCCCACCTCAGCCCTGCTCTACACTGTCATTAGAGTTCTTTTCCTAAAACACTGATAAGATTTTATCAAACTCCAGCACCCTCCCCACATACATCAAAGTTTTTAGTCTCCTTCTTACTGCATGTAAGCAGTCAAAGCTGTCCACAGTTTTCAACCCCTGCCAAACTTTCTAGCCTCATCTCCTCTGCAAACTCCAAACCTAATGCCACCCCCTATTTCACATTCCCAAGATATGTCCTCCACTGTCACACAGTTAATTCAGTTAAAGTTGCTTCCATTGTCTTCAATAGTCTTGCCATCCAGGATCTTCTTAATCTTACATCTTCTAAACTGCTTTACTAATTTTAACAGTTAAAATCAATTGTTCTTTCAAGTAGTAAATATTCATTACTGAGAACTAAATGTGCGTTAGGGACTTTACATACAAGATCACAGGAATCCTCACCACAATTGAGTAAGTTGGGTATTACATGACCACAATCTCTTACCCAAAGTCATGAGGCAAATCGTGCTTACAAATTTAGGATATCTTGCTTTTTTAGAAAGACAATAGAGTGGACCGAGTCAGTTTCCCTATCTGTAAAGTGGAAAGGGTAAGAACTAGTGCGGTACTCACCTCGTGGCGTTGCTGTGAAACAGGCAATGTGTTCCATCGGAAAAGTGCCTAATGACATGGCCTTATTCAATGCATTTTGGGAATCTATTGACTTGTCATAATTCATAATACAGCAGCCTACGAACAATGCCTTGGTAGGAAGACAAATGCATCAACTTGTATAGTTACCTAATTTGTATCAGAAAAGTAACTTGGATGGTGATAAGAGCCTTTATTTTGCTGGCAGTTGTGTTTCTTTTTCTTTCTTTACTTTCACTTCCTTCTGCTACTTACCACACCCTTTACTCAATGTTTCCTACCAAAATCACAGGCCTTCTGCCACTGCAGTAAAAATGGGTTCTTCAGTTTCCTGGCCCTGGAGAAGGAAATGGCAGCCCACTCCAGTACTCTTGCCTGGAAAATCCCATGGACGGAGGAGCCTAGTAGATTACAGTCCATGGGGTCGCAAAGAGTTATTATTAATACATAATTTTCTCTGGCCAAAAAAAAAAGAAAAAAATTATACCAGATAATTATTCCCTTCCTCTCTGACAAAAACACTTCATGACAATTATGCTAATTTTAGGAAATCATGAAAACACTACTAACAAACTCATCTCCTTTACTCTTCCATGGGATGTAGACGAGATCAAGAACGTAGTACTGGCAGGGAACTTGGAGTTCAGGTGGTACATATGATCTGGGCTTACTTAATTATCTAGAGGCAAATCTCGTTTTATTGCACTTCTCAGATTTTGTGCTTTTTACAAATTGAAAGTTTGTGGCTACCCTGCGTTGAGCAAGTCTACAGGCACCATTTTTCAAAAGGCACTTGCTCACTTCATGTTTCTGTGTCACATCTGGTAATTTTCATAACATTTCAAACTTTCATTATATTTGTGTGGTGATCTGTGATCAATGACCTTTGATGTTACTATTGTAATTGTTTTGGGGCACCATGAACTGTGCCCATGTAAGCTGGCAAACAATTGATAAATGTGTATATTCTGATTGCTCCATTGATGGATTAGTCCCCCATCCCTTTTCTCAGGCCTCCCTATTGGAGACACAACGTTATTGTAATTAGGCCAATTAATAACCCTACAATGGCCTCTAAGTGTTCAAGTGAAAAAAGGAATTACACACCTTTCACTTTAAGTGAAAGTGAAATTGTCAGCAGGGTGACAATATACAGGCTGTTTGTACTCTTTTCCCAATTTTTAACCAATCCGTTGTTTCATGTCTGGTTCTAACTGTTGCTTCTTGACCCACATACAGGTTTCTCAGGAAGCAGGTAAGATGGTCTGGTATTCCTATCTCTAACTTTAACTTTCCATAGTTTGTTGTGATCCACAGTCAAAGGCTTTAGTGTAGTCAATGAAACATGTTTTTCTGAAATTCCCTTATTTTCTCTATGGTCCAATGAATGCTGGCAATTTGATCTCTGGTTCCTCTGCCTTTTCTCAATTCAGCTTGTACATCTGAAGTTCTCGGTTCACTTACTGCTGAAGCCCAGTTTGAAGGATTCTCTTGATATGCTGAGTAATACTGATCAATGTCCAAATGTTAACCAACCTTGCATTCCTGGAAACCACCCCATCCCAACCACTTGTTCATGATGTATTATCCCTTTTTTCTTATTGAATTTGATTTGCCAAAATTTTGTTAAGGATTTTTGCATCTATGCTCATGAGGAATATTGGCTGTAACAGTTTTCCTTTCTGTAACATCTATGCTTAGTTTTGGTGGCAAGTTAAGTATTGACCTCATAAAAGGAGTAGAAAATTATTCCTTCCCTCTATCTTTTCTGAAATAGTTTTTGAAAATTTGTATTATGTCTTCCTTAAATGCCTGATAAAACTCATCAGTGAAGCCATCTGATCCTGGATTCTTGTTTGTGGCAAGATTTTAAGTCACTAATTCAATTTCTTTAGTAGGTGTAAGATTATTTGGGTTTTCTACTTCTTGTTATGTCAGTTTGATAAATAGTGTCTTTCAAGAAAGCTATTTCCTCTAAGTTGGACAATTTACAGACACAAGTTGTTTATACTATCTCCTTTTATCCTTGAAGGTCTGTAGACTCTGTAGTTGTGCTCCCTCTTTTATTCCTGATGTTGCTGATTTGTATCTTCTCTCTCTCTCTCTCTCTTTTTTTGGCCATGCTATGCAACATGCAGGATCTTCCCCAGCCAGGGATAGACCCTGTGCAGCGGAAGATCCCAGTCTTAACCATTGGAGTGCCAGGGTTTCCTGTACCTTCTTTTTTTTTTTTTCCCATTGATCTTTTCAAAGAACCACCTTTTGCTTTCATTAATGTTCTCTGTTTTTGTCAGTTTCTGTTTCACTGATTTCTGCTCTTTCTTACTTCTTTCTTACTGCTTACTTTGAGTTTGTGCCAGGTCGCTTCAGTTGTGTCCAACTCTTATCGACCCCTTGGACAGTAGCCTGCCAGCCTCCTCAGTCCATGGGATTCTCCAGGCAAGAATACGGGAGTGGGTGCCCCTTCTCCAAGGGATCTTCCCAATCCAGGGATCAAACCCGCATCTCTTAGGTCTCCTGTATTGGTAGGAGGGTTCTTTACCACTAGCGCTACCTGGGAAGCCCCCTTAATTTACTCTCATTTTTCTAATTTCTTTTTCCTCCACCTTTACTGAGATAGTTGACATATTGTGTAAATTTAAGGTGCACACTATTTTAAAATTTTCTTAAGGTCAAAACTTAGATCACTGATTTTAGATCTCTTTTTTCCTAACAAACATTTAAAGCAATAAATTGCACTCTAAGTACAGCTTAGCAGACAAGTTTTGATATGTTGAGCTTACATTATCAAATAATTCAGGATATTTTCTTATTTCCCTTGTGATTTCTCTTTGAGTCAGGGGTTATTCAGACATATGCTGTTTACTTTCAAAATATTTGGTGCTTTTCTCTTTATCTTATTGTTATTATTGCTCATTTAATTCTATTATGGTTAGAGAATACATTCTGTAAGATTTCAGTCTTTTGGTATGTATTAAGATTTATTTTATGGCCCAGGATATGATCTATCTTGGTGAACATTCCTTACATACTTGAAAAGAATGTGTAGTTTGAAGTTGATGAGTGCATTATTCTATAAATGTCAGTTAGGTTATAGTGTTGATAATGTTTTTCAGATCTTCTACAGCCTTACTGATTTTTCTGGTTGTTTTTTTTTCTATCCATTACTATAGAAGTATTTAAAATTTTCCAACTATGTTTATGTATTTGTCTATTTCTCCCTTTAGTTCTATCAGTTTTTGCTTCATATATTTTAAAGTTCTATATATAAAATTATGTATCATAGCAATGCATAATATCATTATAAAATGTCTCTCTGCCTATTATAAAACTTTTCTGAAGTCTGCTTTTATTAATGTAGCCAGTCTAACTTTATTATGTTTGTATTTTTAGATGCTTTTACTCTACTTATATTTCTGTTTTTAAAGTGTGTCTCTCACATACAGCAAGTAATTGGGTGTTGCTTTTTAAATTCAGTCTTACGGTCTAACAATCTCTTCTTTGGCCAATTTAAAGTTAATGTAATTGTTAATCTGATTGTATTGTGGTTTACCATTTTGCTGTGTGTCTTATCTTTATTATTTCTTTCCTACCTTCTTTTATGTTAAACAACTATCTGTAGCATTTCATTTTAATTCTTGTATTGACTTTTAAGCTACATCTCTTGATATTACTTCTTTAGTGACTGTGCCAGGGATTACAATCTTTAATTTCTCCCAGTCTACTTAGAGTAAATGTTAATTTAACTCTAATGTTGAAATGTAGGAAACCTGTATATAAATATTGAGAAATGGAGTATTTCCTGCCGTATCAGAAAACAAGGATGTCACAGTCATCAGTGATCCCAGTCCTCCAATGTGAGCTTCTGAGCCCTAAGGCTCTCACGAAGAATACCTGAGATCCTACAGCCAGCAGGACTGCAGTCACTCCTTATGTGAGCTTCAAGGGAGCTCAGGATGTGAAAAACACAGGGTACTGGCCCCAGATAGCTGAGATGCATATGAAAGGAATGAGCCTAGACTCTTGAATCTTCCCATACATAGAAAAGGGCTAAATTCCTTAACTTGGGATATCTGGTTTTCTTTAACTTCCTTTAAGTCCTTTAACAAGGGCTTCCCTTGTGGCTCAGCTGGTAAAGAATCTGCCTGCAGTGTAGGAGACCTGGGTTCGATCCCTGGTTTGGGAAGATCCCCTAGCGAAGGAAAAGCCCACCCACTCCAGTATTCTGGCCTGCAGAATTCCATGGACTATACGTTGCAGTATTCTGGCCTGCAGAATTCCATGGACTATACGGTTGCAAAGAGTTGAACACAACTGAGCGACTTTCACTTGGGATATCTGGTTTTCTTTAACTAACAACAATCTTTTGACGTTCAGATTACCTGCCCTTTGTTGCAAAACTTCTATATAACCCAGTTCCTCCTCTCATCTCCTTGGAGTGGTTCTTTCAGGGTCACTTGAGATGTTGTCTCCTGGGCTTGAAGTCCTAAAAATCCCCACCAAATAAAACATAATTCTTAACTTTTAAGTTGTTTTTTTTTTTTTTTCCTCGCTCAGAACATTTCTACATAAAGACATCAGCTTATTAAGTTGTATTTTTTAAGTCAACAATATATATAAACATATATAAATCTATATGTATTATAAACCAAAGAATACTAGACCCCAAGTTTGTGCTCTACCATTCCTGATTCATGGTGAGATATTCCATTTTAAACCATATCTTAATAGTTATAATCTAACACAAGTAAGTCAAAACCAGTTTCTCACTGGATTAAGAAATTTTCTAAAAAAATTTTGTGTCTTTATGCCATTAAAAAAGCTAGTAATGGGAAAACCTGAGCAGCTCACTGAGATTTATTCCTTGACTCTGAAACAAACATATGGAACATTTAAGTTTCAAAGTTGAAAGAGAATTAAAAATCCTCTAGTCACACCCTCATTTTGTACACAAAGAGAAATTCAGACAACTAAGATCACATACATCCATTTATTTAATAGTTTACTTAAAATTTCACATTCATTCTAAAAACATTTATTAACTGCTTCTTTGTCATTGAAGATATAAAAGTGAGTAGACACTAAAAGTCATTGAATTGTATACTTAAAATAGGTGAGTATTATGGTAGGTAAATTATACCTCACATGAAACTGTTGGGTTTTTTAAAAATTTATTTATTCAGGCTGCCTTGGGTCTTAGTTGTGGCATGTAGACTTCTTAGGTGCCTAATTGCCCCACAGCATGTGGGATCTAGTTCTCTGATCAGGGATCAAACCCAGACCCCTCATTAGGAGCACAGGGGCTTAACCACTGGACCACCAGGTAAGTCCCTGAAACTGTTTTTCAGTTCAGTTAAGTTTAGTCGCTCAGTCGTGTCAGACTCTTTGCGACCCCAGGAATCGCAGCACGCCAGGCCTCCCTGTCCATCACCAACTCCCGGAGTACATCCAAACCCATGTCCATTGAGTCGGTGATGCCATCCAACCATCTTATCCTCTGTGGTCCCCTTCTCCTCCCACCCTCAATCTTTCCCAGCATCAGGGTCTTTTCAAATGAATAAGCTCTTCACATCAGGTGGCCAAAGTATTGGAGTTTCAGCTTCAACATCAGTCCTTCCAATGAACACCTAAGACTGATCTCCTTTAGGATGGACTGGTTGGAGCCCCTTGCAGTCCAAGGGACTCTCAAGAGTAAAATTCAGTCCATCAAGGAGTTCACAATATAAGATAGGCATAAACAATTACAAGAAAATGTGAACATGCTATAACAGACCCGCATGCTGAATCACGTAACACTGGAGCACCCTAGGGCTCAGGCTTGTACCTCCTGTATTTTCTTTCTACAACCACTCCCTTCATGATCTCATTCACTGTCATGGCTTTAAATATCAATTGTATGTTGATGACTCCAAAATTTTTATCTCCAGCAGATGTCTCTCCCAAACGCCAAACTCACTAATCCAGCTGACAACCTGACATCTCTCCTTTAAAGGCTGTGTGTATGTGCAAGGTCATGTCAGTCATGTCTGACTCTTTGCAATGCTATGGACTATAGCCTGTCAGGCTCCTCTGTCCATGGGATTTTCCAAGCAAGAATATTGGAGTGGGTTGCCATACCCTTTTAAAGGGGATTTTCCTGACCCAGGGATCGAACCCGCATCTCTCATGTCTCTTGCATTGGCTGGCAGGCTCTTTACTGCTAGAGTCACCTAGGAAGCCCCATTTAAAGGCTCAGTTCAGTTCAGTTCAGTCACTCAGTCGTGTCCGACTCTTTGTGACCCCACTTTGCTTTCTGCCATAAGGGTGGTGTCATCTGCATATCTGAGGTTATTGATATTTCTCCCAGCAATCTTGATTCCAGCTTGTGCTTCATCCAGTCCTGCATTTCTCATGATGTACTCTGCATATAAGTTCAATAAGCAGGGTGACAATATATAGCCTTGAGGTACTTCTTTCCCAATTTGGAAACAGCCTGTTGTTCCATGTCTAGTTCTAACTGTTGTCTCTTGACCTGCATACAGATTTCTCAGGAGGTAGGTCAGGTGGTCTGGTATCTATTTCTTTAAGAATTTTCTACAGTTTGTTGTGATCCACACAGTCAAAGGCTTTGGCATAGTCAATAAACCAGAAGTAGATGTTTTTCGGCAACTTGCTTTCTTTTTCAATGCTCCAATGGATGTTGGCAATTTGATCTCTGGTTCCTCTGCCTTTTCTAAATCCAGCTTGAACATCTGAAAGTTCATGGTTCACATACTGTTGAAGCCTGGCTTAGAGAATTATCATCTAAAACTCAACATGTTCAAAAACAAATTTCTAAACTTCACTTCCATATCTGCTCCGGACACAATCTTCATCATTGCAATTCATTAATAGCTTCATCTTTCCAGTTGAATGAAGTGAGTGAGTGAAAGTCACTCAGTCATGTTCGACTCTTTGCAACCCCATGGATTTATACAGTCCATGGAATTCTCCAGGCCAGAATACTAGAGTGCGTAGTCTTTCCCTTCTCCAGGGGATCTTCCCAAGCCAGGGATCATACCCAGGTCTCCCGCATTGCAGGCAGATTCTTTAACAGCTGAGCCACAAGGTAAGCCCAAGAATACTGGAGTGGGTAACCTTCTCCAGCGGAGAATTTTTTACTGAATACTTTGGCGTCATCTTTGACTTCTTTCTTTCTCTCATTTACTCCATCATGAAATCCTACTAGCTCTTCCCTCAGCATATATCCAGGATCCAACCACTTCTTACCATCTCCCCTGACACAATCTTGGTCCAAGCCACAATCTTCCCTTGTCCGGATTACTGCTTTGTCCTCCAACAGTCCATATTCCATGAATCAGAGGAACCTTTAAGATTGTAACTCGGATAAGTCAGTTTTCATATCAAATCCTCCAAGGACTTCCTATCACATTCCTAGTAAAAGCCAGAGTCCTCACAATGGCCTCCAGGACCCCATGAAGTCTTGGCCCCCATCTCCACTCTATTATATCTTTCTGATCTAGTCTCTACTACTGTTGTTTTTGCTCACTTTGTTCCAAGCACATGGGCTTCCTTGTTGTTCCTCAGATAGTATTGGCAAGCTCCAACCTCAGGGCCTTTGCACTAGCTGTTCCTTCTACCTGAGCTCTATTAGATATCCCCATTTCTCTCTCCTTCAAATCTCGGCTCACATGTCCTTTCCTCACTGAAGTCTTCCTGATTAATCAATTTCAATTTGTAATCAATTTGTAACCCCCAACCTAAAACTCATACCCTTGTGCAGAGACTTTCTATTGGTCTTCCCACTCTGTTTTCTCTATAGGCACTTACACTTTCAATATACTATGAAAAATACACTTATCTAATTCATAGTCTATCTCTATTAGGCTAAAAGCTCTATGAAGGAAGGCTGTTCCAAGCATCTAGAATAGGAATTCTAGAAAATATTTGAAAAACTGAATAAACATGCCTAGTACTCTTAGAAAAGGAAATGAGTATGGTTCCTTCTTCAACCTGGCCAGGTTTTTCTGTCTGGGTTTTGGGGGAGTGGGGGAGGGGAACTGTAGCTAAGATGGAGGAAAAGGTTGCTGGCTGTTAAGCAAGGGTTAACTGTGGAAGTCATAGTTGAACTTAGTTATGAAAGATGATCAGGAATTTTCCAGATCAAGAAGATGGTGAAGAGTATTCCAAATAGAAGGAACAGCATGTGCAAGAGCAGAACATTTTGCAAATTTATGGCATGGTCACAAAAGGCCAGAGAGCTGGGTATTTCCTCCATACACCAGGGAAGTATGGAGTAGGGAGAGTGAATTGGTGGGTCCAGAGAGGAGGCCTGGAGGGCTAGCCAGAACCAATCATGAAAAGTGGAGGCAGATTAAACCCTGGTCTCCCAACACCCTTTCCAATGCTGTATTCACTGCTTTATACAGTTTCACTTTTCAGTCTAAAAGTTATTTTTCTTTTAGATATTGTAGGCTGATACCTTTACCACCCACATTTTCCTTTATAAATAAATATGCATTCATGATCCGGGACTGTGAGATTTGTGGTAGGTGATTATCAAAAAATACGCACATTTTAAAAAGCAAAAAGCTGAAAGGACTCATGTTTTGAAATAGATTACAGATTTTTGATTACTTATATGCAAAATACTGAAATAATCAAAGCTTCCAAAGAAATGACAGTTGGTGTCTTAGAGATAAAACTCTATACGAAAAAAGTACCTGTAATATAACACAGAGGGCTGTGGAAACAGATGTTAAGTTTTGGGGAGGACTGAAAAATATCCTCCAAATTTTTTGGTAACTGGCAACTGTTAAATCAACACTGAGATTATATTGGCCATTATGTATCTGAATTGTTAAATTAGGAATGAAGAATAGGAAACTGTATGCAATAAACTGATCATGGACTATAATATCATGTTTTATTCTTAAACGTGGTATTTCTTATACTTTGGTTCTCCTTAACCTGATATGTAAACTGAAGATCTTGTACCTTTCAAACTTCATTAGAATTAAGTATTAAATATTAAAAATATGCAATGGCAGAACAATTATATGTATATTCAACAAATATTTGACAGCCTACTATGAGAA
This sequence comes from Cervus elaphus, assembly GCF_910594005.1. Lineage (NCBI taxonomy): Eukaryota > Metazoa > Chordata > Mammalia > Artiodactyla > Cervidae > Cervus > Cervus elaphus. Next base: position 21,620,137 of record NC_057844.1, read on the forward strand.
AAGAATACAATTTGGTTTTAGATTCCAAACACAAAATAAGACACAAAAGCAAGTAGCTATTTCTCTTTTCTTAAAATAACCATGAGGAATACATTGATCTATAGTGTAGAGAACAACCATTCAAATGAATCTGCAAATTTACAGTCTTGTTTGGCTTAAGACAAAACAGTTGTGAGAATCCACCAAAAGCCCTGCGGAAATCAGACCACTCCCATTGACTTGTATGCACAACTGACTAAAACTTTGTTGAAAACTGTATCTGCCTATATTTGCCTTCCAACAGAGATGTCATTTAGCTTCCTTATACTGTAGTGAACTCAGCCTCCATCTAGCCCTTGGGAGCCTGAACCACTGTAATAAGACCAATTTTCTATGCATTAACATATACGTCCATAGTATTTTTTAAGTGCATTTCTTATAATATGTAGCAAGAGCCAATAGATGTTCTGTCACTTTGACCTAGCAACTCTACTCCTGGGAACTTATCCAAAAAGAACTAATTCCACAGAAGTAAAAATCTAGATGCACAAAATCTTTTAGTACAAGGCTACCTATAACAGCCAAAATCCAGAAGCAACCTAAATTTCTGTAACCAGAAAATGATTTAGAAAAGTATAATACACCAACAACATGTCCTATTATGTAATCACTGAAAGCCACAACCATGAAAACTGCAGAAACTTCAAAAATATTTTTGATAAACCTGAAATCAAAAGGCAGTAATTTTTCACATAGTACTGTGACTATAAAAGTATAAAACCAGATGAGTGTGTGAAAGATTAGATTAGATAAAGTGGAAAAATGAAAACAACTGTTTTGGGATGGAGGAATAACAAGTTTGTTTTACTTATAAAAATGTTTCAAGTTTCATTTTGCATCAGCTTTTCAACTGAAGATTATGCCAGGCAGAATCAAGTCACACCATGTGGATATGTCCAAACAGATCACACATAAAAGCTGAATTTTTACAGAATTGACCCGTTTGTGTTTTCTGTGAGCTCCTTACTATAACTGTCTCTGTAGTATCATCATTTTTACCACTGTTTTCAACCTTGCAGAGCTGTTTCCAATAGACATATGTTGGGCCTCATCTCAAACCTACCAAGTCTGAAACTCCAGAAGTGAGGCCTGGGCATAAGCATTTTATTTTATTTATTATTTTTAAAAATTGAAATACAGTTGCCATGCAATACTATGTTAGTTTCAAATGTACTCCATAGGGATTTGATATTTGCATACATTACGAAATGAGCACCATGGTCAGTCAGATGAGGAACCATCTGTCCTCATATAAGTCATTACAATATTATTGACCATATTCCTTATGTTGAATATGACGTGCCCTTGGCTTTTTTATAACTGGAGGTTGCACCTCTTAATACCCTCCACCTATTTTGCCCATCTCCCACCCCTCTCCCCTCTGGAAACCATCCATTTGTCCTTTGCATCTGTGAGTGTTTTCATTTTGCTTTGTTTGTTGGCTAGCTTTGTTCTTTAGAGTATTTTAAATTTACCTCCAGGCAATTCGAGATTCAGCTAGGGTCAGAACCACTGATAACACTATGTAAGAGAACCAGTGACCTGAAAGCCAGCCTTTCCTGAAATTTAAAAGAAAACAAAAAACAAAAAAGCTTTTTAAACTACATTTTAAAGAAGAAACAAAAATTATAGTCAATGTTCAGGTGACATTTTCAATTTTCATTCCCTGGGATGTAGGAAAATGTAGCAAATGTGTTCACACAGCTACAACCGAAGGCATGCTTTCCTGAGGTCCTCAGAGCACACCAAACCAGAGAAGGAGGATCCTGGAGCCATCCCAGACCCGGCCCGCAAGGCAGGACCCCTGTGGCCATGGTGACCTTGTAACATGGCAGCAAGAGGCTCTTGGGAATTTCCCAGGAGGCAAATATTTCTTTCTTCATTAAATTTATATGGTGCTCAAGACACTCTACTCATCCCAGAGTTATTATTTTGATATCTAGCAATTTTCAGATACTCGGCTGCTCCCTGCAGGCACATGAAGCTCTGTTGCCTCCAGCATCCCCTATGGCAGTGTCAGTAGAGAAGGGAGAGCTTTCTCCAGGCACAGGATGAGCAGTGAAGTCACTCAGTCGTGTCCAACTCTTTGCGACCCCATGGGCTCCTCCCGGCCAGGCTCCTCCATCCATGGTATTTTCCAGGCGAGAGTACTGGAGTGGGTTGCCATTTCCTTCTCCAGGGGATCTTCCCGACCCAGGGATCGAACCCGGGTCTCCCGCATTGTAGTCAGACGCTTTTACCGTCTGAGCCACCAGGGAAGTCCAGGAGGAGCAGAGTCCACCACAAATAGTCCTCTCAGTTCTGTCCTAATGATAAGGCCTCTCCATCTACTTCTTCCCAAATGAGCACCTTACAATCCATTCTCCTGTTGGCTAGTGGTTCTTTCCATTCCTCTTTGGTTTAGAGTTGGGAGGAACTTGCCCCAATTCTTTTAAGTTGAGAAAACTAAGGCCCAAAGAGGATAATGATTTGCCCAAGATCACATAACTTTGATGAGGCAAAGCTGCTTCCCTGTCTTAAAGTCCACTCTTCTTTATTATTATTATTATTAGGAAACTTCTACAACCAACCCACAGGCTGCAGGACATGTGCCTGAAGTTGTTCTAGTAGTGGGGACAGTCAGCAGTGATGTATCCACACTCTCTTGCCCAGCCACCCTGTGACAGGTAACATATATCTGAGACATCTGCTGTGATGTATTGAAATTGTTCAGACGGGTTATCCTGGGGTGGAAGCTAGGAGAGGCTGAACTTCTGACACTAGCCCTGTTAACACACCTCCTAAGAGGAGGTGGTGTTTGGGTAGAAAAGGAGAAGCAAGAATTGTTTGTAAGGCTATGTACCTACCTTCGCTGGTGACTCAGTCAGTGAAGAGTCTACCTGCAATGCGGGAGACCCGGGTTCAATCCCTGGGTCGGGACAATTCTCTGGAGAAGGAAATGACAACCCACCCACTCCAGTATTCTTGCCTGGAGAATTCCTTGGACAGAGGAGCCTGGTAGGCTACAGTTCATGGGGTCACAAAGAGTCGGACACGACTGAATAACACTTTCACTTCACTTTCATATACCTTAGATTGCATGTCAACCACTCTCCATAAAATCCTGAGTGTGAGTTAAATAATAGGATACAGAGCTTTTTCAAAATTTTTATATTCATGCAGTTGCCAAAACATGACTGAGATAGAGTCTAAATTACCTGAAAGGATTTAGTATTTGGAATTCTGTATCCACTTTTGTTAGAGAAAAGATTACAGAATGTAACTGCACAGCAGCCAACTTAGCGCCATATTGCTGGATGTGTCACTGACAGGACAGACTGAACTGTGTCCTCCCTAAATTCACATGCTGAGGCCATGTGACTGGGTTAGAGATAGGGCTCTGAGGGGATGGTTAAGGTTAAGTGAGGTCACCATCTCTGATCCCACACCCACTCCAGGATTCTTGCCTGGGAAATCCCATGGATAGAGGAGCCTGGTGGGCTACAGTCCACGGGGTCGCAAAGAGTCGGACACGACTGAGTGACTTTCACAAGAGACACCAGGCTCTCTCTCTCTGCCGCATGAGGACACAGCAAGTAGGCAGCCATCTGCAAGCCAGGAAGGTGTTCTCACCAGAACCTCACTCTGCCTGGACTTGCAGCCTCCAGGACTATGGAAAATGAAAGTGTGTTGTATAAGCTACGCAGCCTATGATATTTTGTTATGGCAGCCTGAGCAGACTGCGACAGGAATCTCCAAACACCACCTGGACTCTCTGGGCTTGGTGTTCCAGACTCCCCAGCGTGGGCCCAGGAACACCAGGTGCTCCCTCTCCAGACCACCAAATGTCCAGCTTTGGTTGGGAAAGTCCAGAATCAGTAACAGTAATGTAAGTTCTGCCACCTTTGCCAGCTGTTCACAAGCAGGGTATTCTGGAACTAGGTGCTTTCATATACAAACAAGAAAGCACAACTACATACCAATGAATGCAATCGCTCGTTCAACAAACAGTCACTGACTATCAACTATGTGTTGGCCACACAGGCATGAGGGATATAGTGCTAAACAGAACAGACGAAACTTCCTGTTCTCAGACAGCTGATCCTCTCTTGAGGGAAGATAGATGATAAATGAAATAAGTAAAATATTAATATATGATGTGCTAGACAATGATAAGAAAAATTAAGCAGCAAGGAGGCTAAGGAATTCACGTGATTTGCAATAGAGATGTCAGGGGACGTCGTCTCACTAAGAAGGTGCCAGAGGAGTAAAGACCTGAAAGAGGTAAAGGAGCAAACCAAGCATATGTCAGCAAAAGAACATTCCAGAATGGTAGAAAGGACTGAGGCATGTTGGCGAACACCAAGATGGGCGGTGTGGCAGAGAGAAGAACTGGGGTGAGAGAGATCGTGTACAGATCACGCAGAGCTTGTCAACCAGTCCATTAACTTCACCCTCAACTCTGCGAAGAGCAGCAGTACAACCTTACATTCTATCAGAATCTCTCAGGCTGCTGGGCTGGCAAAGCTGCTGTGGAGTAAAAGCTTGGAACATATGCTCTATTGGCCTCCTAGGGCTGTTGTAACCAGTTACCACACATTGGTGGCTTAAAACAGAAGTAATATATTCTCTCACATTTCTGGAAGCTAAAGACCTGAAATCAAGGTGTCAGCACCACTGGTTTCTTCTGGAACCTCTGATGGAGAATCTGGCCCATGCCTCCCTCCCAACTTCTGGTGGTGCAGCAACCCCTGGTGTTCCTTGGCTTATAGCCACATCACCCCAATCTCTGTCTGCATCTTCGTATGACCTTGTCCCCCATGTGCATTTCAGTGTCTGAGTCCAAATCTCCCTCTCCTTTCTCTTATAAATACTCTAGCCATTGGATGTAGGGCCCAGCCTAATCCAGTATGACCTCATCTTAACTAATTCAATCTGCAAAGACCTTGTTTCCAAATGAGGTCACATTGACAGCTTCTGTATGGACATGAACTGGAGAAGATATTATACGACTCACTACACATACCTGACATTAAATACTTCATTTAGGCTTATAATCTGAGAAAAGCCAGCCTTAAAAAAAAAAATCAATGCTAAATTTAGATCCCTACTGTTTATAGGAAGGAAAACATCATGTGAAGCACTGGTAGATCCTTCCATAAGATGGAACTGGCTGAAAACAAATTATAAATAAAAATGCCAAACAAAGTCCAGGTCTGAGGAACTAATCTGTTGGTTTTCTTTTTTTTTCCCCTAAGTAATAGTAAACTTACATGAACATGCACATATGAAAAGGAAACCAAAAAAGGCTTCCACAAAATTACTTTCAGTAATCACATTTTTAGCCCTGGCTCTGGGAGTGAATGACCTTGACTCTAGCAATAGGGTCATCAGATTTGTACTCAGGTCTCAAAGATAAAGGTAGGGGTGTTGCTGCTGTTGTTGTTTAGTTGCTAAGTTGTGTCCGACTATTTGTGACCCTGTGGACCATACATAGCCTGCCAGGCTCCTCTGTCCATGGTACTCTCCAGGCAAGAGTACTGGAGTGGGTGGCTTCCCTTCTCCAGGTGATCTTCCTGACCCAGGGAACGAACCCGGGGCTCCTGCATTGCTGGCAGATTCTTTACTGACTCAGCCACCAGGAAGCCCAAAGGTAGTGTAGGGGCTGCCAGTCCTTTTCTGGTGACTTAAAAAAAAATTTTTTTTTAAGTTTTTATTTACTTATGTATTGATTTGGCTGCACCTGGTCTTAGTTACACTGTGCAAACTCTTAGTTTTGGCACATGGAATCTAGTTCCCTGACTAGGGATCAAACCCAGGTGCCCTGAGTTGGGAGCATGGAATCTTAGCCACTGGATCATCAAGAAAGTCCCTCCTAGTGACTTTTTAAAAAGGGACATGTTTGTGTCCCAGGAAACACAAATGTGGGATAAATTCAACCTCTGTAAATAAAAATAATGAAATTCTTAAGTACCACATCTCTTCCCCAGGCCCATCCATTTGCCACCCTGCTCCACAAGGCCTTCGGAACCCAGTTCACTGAGGTTCAGGAAAAAAATCCCAGGAGCGAAGGTCAGCAAGGGAAGCACGGTGCTTTGCTTCCTTTACCTGCCCGGTTTCCTGCAGCCAGCTGGGCTTCTCAGATGGCCTGGTCTCAGCACGGTTTTACACAGCTGAGTCCACCTCAGAATAAAGTCGTGGAACGTTTCTGGAGAAGCTATTCAGCACAGGAAGCTGCTTCGAAGCCACACGTTAGTGATGTCTGGTGATCACAGGAATTCTCTCTCTTGTGTTCTTCAGTCTTTTATACACACATACACTTCACACAGTCTTTAATGCATCGCCTCTTCTATACACCACCCCCAACTCTTCTGGTCTGGCTTTTCCTTTTTTCCATACCCTCTCCCCACACATGAGCACTCAGTAACAGCCCCCCACCCCTGCCAGTACCTAACCTTCCTGAGCACCTGCACCACCAGCCTTTCCACTCAGGTGGAATGCTGTCCACCGGATACAATCCCGCCCCTTCCCATCCTGTGTGGCCTGGAGCTGGAACCAGACCACAGCTCAAATCAGCTTGCCTCCAACACGGGCTCCACGCACAATTCTAGGCCTGCTTGGGGGAAAGGCACCCACCAAAGCCTCCACTTGTGAAGACAGACACCTCTGCTGCTTCTCCCCACAGACAACCCACTGCCCCCAGAGCCCATACTTTTGGTATTTCAATACTAACGCTAGAAGGAAGCACGGAAGTGTGAAAGCCCAAAGAGAGGTAACCACTTTCATTGAAAAGAAAAATTTTTTTTCGGCATACCTTTTCGTTAAGATTCAGCCTCTTTTGACGAAATATCAGTTAATTCCCACCTTTTTTCTAACTCTCCTGGGTCCTATAGCCATTTTCACGTTTTCCTGAGTGCTCCCTCTGGAGATAAGCTTGGCCTGCAAAACGCAGATCTGAGGAACTGAAGAAAAATGAGAGGTGCGGAGAGAAAGACCCTCTGCACAAGCCGAAGAGGGGCCAGTCCGCAAGATCGACACAAGGATCACAGAAGACGATGCACTCCCTAGAGCTCAGCTAACTGAGAAACGGGCGTCAAGCGGGGCCACGAGGACAGCGGCACTAACTTCCTATATTTCGGCCAGAGGAAAATGGTCATTCGCACTACAGGACTTATAAAATCCGGCTGAGCGTCCGCGGTGCAGAAAAGGTCTCCTGGGAACTCGCTTTCCAGGCGCTGCCCGCCCCCCGCCGTAGGAGAAGCGCATGCGCGAACATGTCACGTGGTGTGCACTTCAGCCGGATTAGCCCCAGAAGCGGAAGTGGTTCTAGAGTTCTGCGGGGTGCTAGAACTTTGAAGCAGAGAAGTCTGAATATGTTTTTCTTTAGTATACCTCAGACTAGGGGCCGGTTATTTGGAGCGCACTTAGAATTTAGGATGAGGTCACAGAGAAGCCGCCTTAGTTTGCAGTGAGTCCGTCTCAAGAAGAAATTTATTAAATGGTTAGGTCAGAACTGTGCTAAATCAAAAAGACTTGGGACAATTCGTTAGTGAAATACCATGTGTTGGCTTTAACTGGGTTCTGGTTGGCAAAAGACGTTTTGAGAAACATCATATGTTAACATTAACTGAAAATTAGATTTTCTTGGGGAATCATTATTAGTTTTGTTGGGTAACCAGGGAAGGGTCTAAGAAGGAAAAATACTTAAAATTTTCAGATACACATGTTGAAGTATTTAACCATCTAATGATGTTTGGAATTTGTTTTAGAATATTTAAACTTGCTAAATCAAAGATATGGGGTAGGGACTTCCCTGGTGGTCCAGTGGTTAAGAATTTGCCTTCCAATGCAGGAGACACTAGTTTGGTCCCTGACTGGGAAATTAGATCCCACATGCCAGAACTAAGACCTGCTGCAGACAAATAAATTTATAAATAAAAATAAATATTTTTATTTTTAGAAAAAAGATGTTATCTGGGGTTTGTTGTAAACCATTCCAGGAAAAATGTTGATAGGGGAATAGATTAAAACAAGATTGACAGTATTGATATTGCTAAAGCTGAGAAATAGGTACTATTCTCAAATATTTTCACATGTTTAAAATTTTCATAGTGAACATTTGAAATGTACAATTTTCAATAATGTGATTTAGGAAAAAAAACACTATAGAGAGAACACTATTTCAATACATTAAGTTGTTCATACAAATAATCAAAAATTTAAAATAGAAAAAAAGATTCAGTCTCTTTTGCCCTACCTTTGGTTTCATGCTTTTTCCTTCAAATGGTGGCATATTAAATACTTTGCTGTATGCCTTGCTTTTTAATATATCTTTATTGATACATTGAAGAAGGAAATGGCAACCGCTCCAGTATTCTTTCCTGGGAAATCCCATGGACAGAGGAGCCTGGTGGGCTACGTATGGTCCATGGGATCAAAAAGAGTCAGACACAACTTAGCTACTAAACAATTGACGCACATTTTACATATCATATAATTCACCCATTTCAAGTGTAGAATTCAATTTTCTTTTGTAAATTACCAAGTTGTGCAGCCATAACCTTAAGGCAGTTTTCAGTTTTTTCCATCACTTCAATAAGATCCCTCAGGCCCATTTACGATTACCCCTCTCCATTCTCACCTCCCTCAGGCCCAGACAACCTCCTTTGCGTCCTGATTAGCAACTGTGATAAAAATAATTCTTGGTATTGTCATCAGAGTCTGAACAGACTTGGCCAGTTTCCGTTCCATCAGAAGAACTAGGCATTTCACAGTGGACTATGCCATATGCCAAAACCAAGTCCACCTTATAAACTCCTGAGGTGAGGGAGACCCGTTTCCTCTGGTTGGAATATAGGACGTGAACAGTTTCAGGTATTGAAACAGTGTTCTCTCTGTAGTGTTTGGGGTTTTTTTTTTTTTAATATAAATCACACTGTTGAAAATCATACATTTCAAACTTTCAGTATAAAGATTTCAAGCATATAAAAATATTTGAGAATAGTACCTAAGCCCATAGTAAACGCTATGGTAAAACTTCAGGATGGGAGAGGAGAGAGTAGGCCACGGGAGCACGTTAAATTGTGCTTGAACCCATAGGCTCTTTTGCCCCCAAACCATATCATAGGGGCTGCGCCTTAAACCAGCTTTGCCAAGAAGAGTCTTTTTAAAAAGTTTTGAAAACTGAACTTCCCGGGTGGTCCAGTGGTTAAGAATCCACCTGCCAATGCAGGGGCTGTGGGTTTGATCCCTGGTCTGGGAAGATTCCATCCGCCACAACTAAGCCCCACGCACCACAACTACCAAGCCCGAGCAGAGAAGTCACTGCAGTGAAAAACCTGTGCACTGAGCTAGAGAGTAGCCCCTGCTCACTGAAGCTAGAGAGAGCCCACGCACAGCAGCGAAGGCCCAGTGCAGTCAAAAAATTTTAATTAAACAAACAAACAAACAAACTTGAAAACCAAATTCACAGGGAAAATGACTACATGCTGGAGTCTTCCATTTTCTCTAACTTTTTAAAAAGTAATTAAAAAAAAATCCTGGCTGATTGCAACCAAATAGGTTTTTCATAGTTAGAAAACGAAAGTTGCCATAAAACAACTGAATCACTATTCTCAGGTATACAGGAAAACACCTGTCACTGACCGCTTGGAATTTTTTTTAAAGAAAGGAAAAAGTCAAAGCAAACACAGGAATCAAAACTCACAGAAATCAAGTTCAAACTCCCATCAAGACTGTTTTGAAGAGCAGTGATCACAAAATGAAAAGAAAGGTGAACAAGTCGAGTTGTAAGGCAATTTGATTTACAAAACAAACAACTCTTGCTGCCTGTACTTTCCTTTATGCTCTGTAAGAGGAAGAACACAATAGATCCTCAACACAGTGAATATTTGCCTAAAGAAGGAGTAAATGAATGAGGGCCTATCGTTTTCTAAGCACTATGCAAGAAATTTGACGATCAAAAATGACAAAGATCTTGATCAAGAAATACAAGAACAGTGAAGAAGAAGATATATATGCAAATAATTTCTAGGTAGTGTGATAATCACTGAAAGTAATTTCAAGGTATAGAGATAGCTCAAGATGAGCAGTAGTGAATACAGTTGAGGAAGGAGGAAATGACTAGAGAAACTGCATGTGCTCACATTCTCCAGGAAAGCAATGACCAGGAGAATATTCTAGGTAGAGGAAATAGCTTCCCAAGTGGCTCAGCAGTGAAGAATCTGTCTGCAATGCAGGAGACGCAAGAGACTCGGGTTCGATCCCTGAGTTGAGAAGATCCCCTGGAGAAGGAAATGGCAACCCACTCCAGTATTCTTCTCAGGAAAAAATCCCATGGACAGAGGAGCCTGGCAGGCTACAGTCCATGGAGTCATCAAGAGTCAGACACAACAGAGCATCAAGTACTCTGTAGAGGAAATAGCATTTGCAAAGAGAGCGGGTAGTTCAGTCTAACTAGAGCATTAAATGTATCAAAATGGGTTTCCCCCCTGAGCCCTGGGGCAGAACTAAAGTGAAGGAAGTCCTGGGTGAGGTTAGAAGTGGGAAGCAAGAAACAGTTTGATGGTCAAGTCAAAGAGGTGGATGGGAAGTAAGAACTGAACACGATATAAAGGGTCTTCAACAGAGGAGAGACTAGATAGTGTGAGCAACAGGGTGCGGAATAATGGAACAAATTTATTGTCCTAGTTTATGTACAGGAACTCAGAACTAAGGATGTAGAAAGGTGGCAGGTATTGAATTCACAGCTTTGATGGAATGAGGTGGCAGGTGAAACTGTATGTGAAAATTGTGGTAGGGCAGTAGATGTACTAGTTAGAAGGAAAGGAATGCTCTTCAAATACTCTGTTCAATATTCTGTGGATAAGGGATAGTATATGGGTAAATGTGAACTTGGGGGGGACTTCCCTTGTGGTCCAGTGGCTAAGACTCCATGCTCCCAATGCAGGAGGCCCAGGTTCAATCCCTGGTCAGCGAACTAGATCCCACATGCTACAACTAAGACCCAGTACAGCCATATATATATGGCTTGGATGAATTTAAACAGCATCTCCTAAACCAACAGAGAAACAAATAAAGTGAAAGAGTAGATATCAGGATTGTTAAGATGGGCTGGAAAAAAAAGTGAAAGTGATAGGCACACAGTCATGTCCAACTCTTTGTGACCCCCATGGACTGTATCCCACCAGGCTCCTCTATCCATGGAATTCTTCAGGCAAGAATAACAGAGTGGGTTGCCATTTCCTTCTCCATAAGATGGGCTGGGTCAGAATAAATTACCATCCTGTCTGATATACTTACAGAGAGATCTTTGTGGATAAACTTGCCACCCCCACACAGAAGTCTACTTTGACCAAAAGAGCAAGAAGAGTAAGAAATACTGCTTCTTGGAACATACTGGAAAATCTTTTCTTTACTTAAAAGAGAGGGAGCCTCTTCTACCCCTAAATTTATGGCACATTGCTCTTGCTATGCAGAGGTCCTTTGGCTGACAGGATGTGGTACATATCCTCCTTTACAGGGCTCTTGAAAACTTTTTCTCAGTATTGGCCAGGATTTAATGGTACAAACAATAGTTGAGACTTGCCCAGACCAGAACACCACAAGATATGTGAATCATAGCTTCCCACTATCAAAATGCATGTGATATACTGCTCATTGACCCATAACCTAAGAGAATACCTTTCTTGCAAGTGGAGAATCCAGTGTGACTTTAATTAGAGTACAGAAATAAAGAGCTGGGTGTGGGAGCAGGAGCCTTAGGAGTGGGGGACAGAAAAAGGGAAATAAAATCTCTGACTCAGACAATAATGAACTTAGAAAGGGACAGTCTGAGGTATGAGATTCAAAGGGGTTTACAGAGAGCAAGACCCAGATTACAATGGAAGTGGAGACCAAGAAGCCCCCCAGCTGCGGTAGGTAGCAGAGGAAGGTTGCTAGAGACTCCTTTGGTCAAGTTCGAGCACAACTTGGGAGCTACTTGAGATGCTGTTGTTGAAGATTTTCACCATGTATTTGAGGCTTGGAAAGCAAACTTTAAAAAAAAAGTCATCCTAAGATATCATCTCACTAAAAAGATCTGGAGAATATCAGAAACCTTTTAATTTGTTACAGGGGGAAAAAAAGTACAAAGCAAATGATCTATTTCTATACAAAATTTTCCTAATTCCAGAGAAATAACTTCAATGTCAACAAATCTTGTGGTCTTTATAAAGTTCCAAATTATTAAACTCCAGCTTTCCTGATAGCTCAGACAGTAAAGAATCTCCTTCAATGCAGGACACCCAGGTTAGATCCCCTAGGTGGGGAAGATTCCCTGGAGAAGGGAATGGCAACCCACTCCAGTATTCTTGCCTGGAGAATGCTATGGACAGACCATGAGGTTGCAAAGAATTGGACGTGACTGAGCGACTTACACTTTCACTTTCATACATACTACACACAAACCTGGCCAAGACAGGCAATAAATTTGAATCAAGGTCTAGGTTTCCAAAATAGCAGAGCCAAGTAGACACTCTCCTTACAGAATTGTTTTTAAAAATATTTTAAATTTATTTTTAAAGGGTGTTTTGTTTTCTTTTTTTGGTGGTGGGGGGAACAGGGGAGGGAATATGAGCATGCTCCATCCATCTATGCTGCTAAGCTGTTAAGTCACTTCAGTTGTGTCCGACTCTGTGTGACCCCATAGACGGCAGCCCACCAGGCTCCCCCATCCCTGGGATGCTCCAGGCAAGAACCCTAGAGTGGGTTGCCACTTCCTTCTCCAAAGCATAAAAGAGAAAAGTGAAAGTGAAGTTGCTCAGTCGAGTCCAACTCTTAGCAACCTCATGGACTGCAGCACACTAGTCTCCTCCATCCACGGGATTTTCCAGGCAAGAGTACTAGAGTGGGTTGCCATTGCCTTCTCCGCCATCCTTATGATGCCATAAAAACTCGTAGACAAGATAATCACGTGGTTCCTTCGACTGTGAGATAAGAAACTGTGAACAGTTCTGTTTTTATGTGGACGTGCTCTTGATGAAGGAAAAACATTGAGGACTAGCATGATGACAACTTAATGGTTACATTAATGTCTCATTCAAGAAAAGGGAAGCAGGAAAATTCTGAATGTGACTTTATGATGATGGTATAAAGTTGGTGGCCTGGGGACATAGAGTACTTATTTGCTTTATCTCAGCGTTGCTAGAGCACACACTAACAATTGGTATTCCACTTCTGAAATTCCACTGGTTCTGGAATTCCAGCAAAGGTCCCTCCAGGTCATTGTGTTCTCGCTGATGGGAATTTGGGAAGATACTGCCTTTTCTTTGCATCATAAATTGTTTAGAGAACTATTCTTAAGAGCCAAACAAAAAAAATAATAAAACTCTATGGGAATTATCTTGAGCTCTGATTTAATGTTTCCAAGTTTGTTTTTTTTTTTCTGTATAGAACATGCTTAAAAATGAGAACTCAGTCAAAGCTTCAGCTGGTTGATCTTTTGGCAGGTTGAGAAGTCATGATTCAAACAGAAGAGACAGTCCCTTGCTTCACCCCACTCACCCTGAGCCTGTAATGGAGACAAGACGGCCTGCCCTCTGGAAAAGGGACACCACCACACTTTGGCACATCTGCTTGTTCAGAATGTTCCCCAAACGTTAACAGCTGCAGCTGGGCCTACCAAGGGGATTCTTCAGTGACACAAAAAGCCTTTCATTCCGGTTCTCAATGCTATTTGTGATGTTCAGATTCTTCCGTGGTTACTGTCATTCTTGAAGATTGCTTCTGGTTTGGAGCACTAGTTAAAACCTGGGGATCTCTTTTCCCTACATCAAAGTAGTATTGTGCCCACAGAGAGTGGTATATAAGTACACTAAACAGAGCTTTGGCACAGATAATCTCCCAAGTGGGAGGAAAACACCTGAACTATTCAATACAAACCCACATTTTTAGTAAGTGACATAGCATGTCTTATAGTTTCAAGTTATATCCTTCTAATTTCAAGTCTTCATCCTACTTTAAATGTGCAGATTTTCTTTAATCTTATTTCTTAATGAAAAAAGAAACTATTAGGGAGATAAAAAGTTTAGCATTTTTCAGGGTATGCTTTGGGGATATTGATTCATTCACTTTATACCCCTTGGTGACATAAATGAAAAAGGATATCAAGCTCACTTGGAAATTCACAGGGTTTTACCCTCTCAGGCTTCTGAGCAATTAATTAGAACAACAGGGAAGCCTTTCATGAAAGCTATATCTTCAGGCTCACTCTCATGTTCTTTTATCTGAACATAACATGTTGGTTTCTAATTTCTTTTCTTTTTCTTGCTCCTCCTCCATGTATGTAGGTTAACAGCCAATCAAAAAGCAAAGGTATTTTCTAATATTATGAAGTATTTAACATGATAAACTACTTTCCTCGTTTCAAAATACTGCTTTTATGCAGAAAAAAAATGTCATCATGTAAGTTGCCCTCTTCAAACTGCAGTTAACATGATAATTAATTTCTTTGATTGTTCGTTATCAATACATTTTACTGAGTTCCTGATGGGGTCAGAGCAGTATGATGTGCTGCTTTGCTCAATTGCTTGGTCATATTTGACTCTTTGTGACCCCTTGGACTGTAGCCCAACAGGATCCTCTGTCCACGGAATTCTCCAGGCAAGAATACTGGAGTGGGTTGCCATTTCCTACTCTAGAGGATCTTTCTTACCCAGGGATCAAACCCAAGTCTCTTTGGTCTCCTGCATCAGCAGGTGAATTCTTTACCTCTGCGCCATCTGGAAAGTACAAGCTCCTTTTTCTTTCTTTCTTTCTTTTTTTTTTTTAAATATTTATTTCTTAGGCTATGCTGGTTTTAGTTGCAGCAGGTGTGATCTTCAGTTGCTGCTTGGGAACTCTTAGTTGTGGCATGTGGGATCTAGTTCCCTGACCAAGGATTGAACCCAGGCCCGTAGCATTGGGAGCATGGAGTCCTAGCCACTGGACCACTAGGGAAGTCCCTCCATGCTTCTTTTGAGCCTGATATAAACCAGGGACCCATCAACAAGGGTCTTGTTGACCAGTGGAAAGTCAAGTGGATGTGTGTGAAAGCATCATTACCGAGGTAGTGTGAAGTTTTGTGGTGGAGGCGGGGGTGTGCTCTTCTTCAGAGGCTGAAGAAGTAAGGGTGCTATTCCCTGGATACTGGGAGTGACGATGACCCACAGCCTTCAGTGAAGTCCTTCTTCCAGGATTGCCCTCAGTCCAAGACTGCGTCCTCCCCCCCCAAGATCATGCTGTCTCCCTAAAAGCAGAATTCACCCAATGACTGGTTGTTTAGAGAGTAGGTGTTAGAGGTTTCAGGCCACGGCCTCGAGCCAGGATAACTCAGAAGGACCATCCCAGTTCCAGACAACCTGGAAGTTAAGTCACTCCTCCCTCTGCCCCACTCTGTTCTACTCCTCAGGGCACGTCCCTGTGTATTCCAAATATATTTCTTTACTTTTTTTAAAAAAGTTTACTTATTTATTTACTTTTATTGCACTGGATCTTTGTTGCTGCAAGCGGGCTTTTCTCTAGTTGCAGTGAGCAGGGGCTACTCTTCGTTAAAGTGAGCTAGCTTCTCATTGCCATGGCTTCTCTGGTTGCAGAGCATGGGCTGGAGGCACTCAGGCTTCGAGGAGTTTTGGCTTGTGGGCTCTAGAGCCCAGGCTCAGTGCTTGTGATTCACATGCTTAGTTGTTCTCAGGCATGTGTGATCTTTCCGGACCAGGAATCGAACCCATGTCCCCTGCAGTGGCAGGTAGATTCTTAACCACTGAACCACCAGGAAAGTTCCCCCAATAAATTCCTTGCATGCAAGTTTGTCTCAGAACCTGCTTGGTGGGGGGAACCCAGCCACAGCAGCATCGAGTGCTGATATAATGAAATTATGATGCCCAGGTTTTGGTCTTGCGCCTGCCACTGTGGGGGAGTAACCTCTCTCAGCCTCCTTTAAAAAGAAGAGTTAGACTAGATCTCCAAAGTGACATCTCTCTAAAGGTCTGAGATAACGGTCATAGTAAGCACTCAGTCTTGACAGTTCTTCTCAAAATTGTAACTAATGTCAACTGAAAAGAATGTGGAATCAAAAATCAATGACCAGGAATCAATTTCAATTACTAATTTGTTTGGCAATACAAAATAGAGTTTTCCCCAAGTTATCTCCTTGACGACAGAAAATACTCTTGTAAATCATCTCCAGTCTGGGTTTAACTCAGCAGCTTTCATTCCTTTCTTCTCTCTGCCCAGGTTTCCAGGAGCCCAGGTAAATCCACTCAGTCATCTCCTCTCTATCTGGAACCAGATCACTGATTGCAAAGAGGGTTTGTGGAAACCATCCACAGTCAGGTATTTCAGAATCAGACAAAAATTTTGTTAGTATTCCCAAGTGGAGAAATTTTAAAGCGAAAAGGGACTCCTTAAAAACAATTCAATAAATATAACAAGGGAAGGAATCACAACCAATTTATTAAATGAAATATATCCAACTAGTCACAATATGGGGCTTCCCCGGTGGCTCAGACAGTAAAGAATCTGCCTGTAATGCAGGAGACGCAGGTTCAATCCCTGGGTTGGAAAGACCCCCTGAAGAAGGAAAGGGCTACCCACTCCAGTATTCTTGCCTGGAGAATTCCATGGACAGAGGAGCCGGGCAGGCTGTAGTCCATGCGGTTGCAAGAGTCAGACACAACTGAGAGACTAACACACACACAGTCACAATATATGACTCCACTGCTTAAAAGTCCTAAGTCCTTCGTTTTTCACTTTATCCTCTTAGATTACTTCTTGGATGTAGGTATTGTTAAAGCCGTTGTAGTACTTGCGTTAACTCTATCCTCCTTGGTAGGTGTCTTACCAGAACATAAACTCACTGAGAGAGGCAGGGTGTCAGTTCCTGCCACTAGCACCAAGGTGTTCTTGACCTGAGGATAGTCTTTTACAAATTCACTTTGTTTCTTTACTTTCCCCCGTCTCCCCTTCCTTTCCTGTTTCATCCATCCTACTTTTTGGTCCCTCCCTCTGCTATGCTTCCCTGGTGACTCAGACGGTAAAGCATCTGTCTACAATGTGGGAGACCTGGGTTCGATTCCTGGGTCAGGAAGATCCCCTGAAGAAGGAAATGGCAACTCACTCCAGTACTCTTGCTTGGACAATCCCATGGATGGGAGGAGCCTGGAGGCTACAGTTCATGGGGTCACAAAGAGTCAGACATGGCTGAGTAACTTCACTTTCTTTCTTTCTTTTCTGCTATACCTCTTGTCCTGCATCTTTCCCTGTAAGGGTGTACTTCATGTACCACATTTGACTGCTGTTACTGGGATTGTTTCCGCTCTCGTCCTGCCTGTTGGCTCTATAGCTTGTCTATGTGGTACTGAACTCACTTCCAAGTGCCCATCTCAGCATGAGGCGACCATCTCCTAGTGGTGAGGGGGAGGGTGGGGGTAGTGAGCTATTATAGATGAGGTGTGGGGAGGTGTGATCAGGTATGGGGAGGTGTAGAGAGGTGTAGGGGGAGCATGGGGCAGTTTGGTTAGATATGGTAAGGTGTGGGGAGAGGTGGGAAGGAATGGTGAGGTTTGGGAAGGTGTGGTGAGATGTGGTGAGGTTTGGTCAGGTGTGGTAAGGTGTGGGGAGAGGTGGGAAGGTTTGGTAAGGTGTGGGGAGATTTGGTCAGGTATGGTGAGGTGTGGGAAGGTGTGGTGAGCTGTCAGGAGGTGTGGGGAGGTGTGGTAAGGTGTGGGGAGAGATGGGAAAGTTTGGGAAGTTATGGTAAGCTGTGGGAAGGTGGTGAGTCATTGATGCAGTCTAAGCATCTCATCCTTTGCTGCCCCCTTCTCCTTTTGCTTTCAATCGTCCCCAGCATCAGGATCTTTTCCAGTGAGTCAGCTCTTTACATCAGGTGGCCAAAGGATTGGATTGTGGTTCTATTTTTTCCTAAACTGACTCCATGCACAGTGGGAGAAACTATAACTTGCTCTGGAAAACCTATCTTTGGCCAAAAAAGGCCTAGCTTTCTGGCAATACTGTCTGGTTACCAGCTGACCCTGGGAAACAAACCCATTCTCTGTGCATGTAATTTGTCTCCCTCCCATAGAGAGGGCTTTACATTAGGGCTCACTCTTGGTATTGTACATTCTGTGCCTTTGGACAAATGTTGAATGACATGTATCCATCATTATAGTGTCAATGTAAGTTCATCAATTGTAAAAAACATACCACTCTGGTGGAGGTGTCTGTTGTTATTGTTCAGTCACTAAGTCATGTCTGACTGTTTATGACCCCATGTACTTTAGTATGTAAGACTCTTCTGTCCTCCACTATTTCCCAAAGTTTGCTCAAATTCGTGTCAATTGAGTCAGTGATGCAGTCTAAGCATCTCATTCTCTGCTGCCCCCTTCTCCTTTTGCTTACAGTCTTCCCCAACATCAGGATCTTTTCCAATGAGTCAGCTGTTTACATCAGGTGACCAAAGTATTGGATCTTCAGCTTCAACATCAGTCCTTCCATTGAATAGTCAGGGTTGATTTACTTTCGGATTGACTGGTTTGATCTCCTTTCTGTCCAAGCGACTCACAAGAGTCTTCTCCAGCACCACAGTTCAAAAACATCAGTTTTTTTGCCCTCAGCCTTCTTTATGGTCCAACTCTTACATCTGTACACGACTACTGTAAAACCACAGCTTTGACTATATGGACCTTTGTTGGCAAAGTAATGTCTCTGATTTTTAATACACTGTCTAAATTTGTCATAGCATTCCTTCCAAAGAGCAAGCATCTTTTAATTTCATGGCTGCAGTCACCATCTGCAGTGATTTTGGAGCCCAAGAAAATAAAATCTGTCACTACTTCCACAGTGGTATCCCATTCTTTCAATTCATATTTAATTTTAAGTTATTTTTGATTTTTAAATCATGGCTTCTCTCTATACATATTTTAATTTGTAAAACAATAATATTTTAGAAGAACCTTTCTCATGATTGAATTAAAGGTGATGTTTGATTGTTGAAAGCCTAACTCAACAGTTTACAGTAGATATTCATTAAGTGTTCACCCAGGCCTCATTCACCAAGAACTTTGGCATCTGTATCTTAGGCTCTGTCTTCATTCCAAGGCCTGCCATTGATCTAGGCAATTTTCCTGTCAATATAGTTGACCTGCTCAGCACCCTAGCCTCCAAGTGCAGCTAAGGTTATCAAGCTACTCAAATCTAGCTCCACTTCTATTGGCTATATGACCTTAGACAATAGTCTGCCTTGCCTAGAACCTTTAAAGCCTGTAATTCCACTGCCTGGATCAATCTGGTTGTTATTCCAGTCATAATTCCAGTCTTATCTTCTGCGCCCCTGTAACCATGCAATTAGCATATCCATTGCAAATCATCACAACCGTAAGTTTATGACCTCCAGCCACAGACAGATCCTCTGCAGTGCTGTGCAGTCACCCGATGTGTCTTTAAACAGCCATCTTCAACCTAAATTTCTAAATGGTGATCTTAAATCTTTACCACTCTCCTTGTGAACCTTCCACAGAAATCATCAGCAGATGGGAACTCACTCCATCGCTTGCCCTTCTATCCAACTCCAAACATATCTTCATTTATACCCATCCTGCCCTCCTTCCAACTCATCGAGAGAGTGTTCCACCACTCATGCATGGCTACTCTGGATACCAACCTTTCTTATCTCCTCTGAGGTTTTAGTCTCTTCATGTGTCCTTGCGACACTGTATCCCCTGCCTCTCTCCCTCCCTACTGCTTTCCTCCCTGAGCCTATGAATGTGCTTATTCACTCAGTCGTGTCAGACTCTTTGCGACACCATGGACTGTAGCCTGCCAGGCTCCTCTGTCCATGGGGATTCTCCAGGCAAGAATATTGGAGCAGGTTGCCATGCCCACCTCCAGGGGGTCTTCCCAACCCAGGGATCAAACCCAGGTCTCCTACATTGCAGGCGAATTCTTTTTTTTTTTTTCTAGATTTTCTTTTTTTTTTTTTTCTTCTTTTTCTTTTTTTCCATTTATTTTTATTAGTTGGAGGCTAATTACTTTACAATACTGTAGTGGCTTTTGTCATACATTGACATGAATCAGCCATGGATTTACATGTATTCCCCGTCCCGATCCCCCCTCCCACCTCCCTCTCCACCCGATCCCTCTGGGTCTTCCCAGTGCACCAGCCCCTAGCACTTGTCTCATGCATCCAACCTGGGTTGGTGATCTGTTTCACCCTTGATAATATACATGTTTCAATGCTCTTCTCTCAAAACATCTCACCCTCGCCTTCTCCCACAGAGTCCAAAAGTCTGTTCTGTACATCTGTGTCTCTTTTTCTGTTTTGCATATAGGGTTATCGTTACCATCTCTTTACCATCTGAGCCACCAGGGAAGCCCCAAGCCTATGAATAAGCTCACTCTTTTTATCTTTAAAGAGAAAAAAAGGCCTTCTATCTTCTATACAAACTCTCTTTCCACTCACAGACAACCTTCTGCAAATATCAGTCTATGAAATCATCACTGCCTCTTTACAATCCTCCCGTTCACTACTTTACCCACTTCAATCTCGCTTCCAGCCCCATCTGAATTGTGAACCTATCCCCACAGATGGCAGAGGTGACATCCCTATTGCCCGATTCAATATAACTTTCTAACATTTTGATGTACACACTGTCTCTGTGTCATTGAGCATTGACCACATTTCTTTCTAAAGTCCCCTCTTCTTCTTTGGCACCTGTGACATCACTTTCTCTGAATTTCCTGCTTGTGTGTGTGTGTTTAGTCACTCAGTCATGTCCAACTCTCTGAGACCCATGGACTATAGCCTGCCAGTCTCCTCTGTCCATGGGATTTCCCTGGCAAGAGTCCTGAGGTGGGTTGCCATTTCCTCCTCCAAGGGATTTTCCTGACCGAGGGATCGAACCCACATCTCCAGCATCTCTTTACCACTGAGCCACCTTAAGTGGCAGGAGTGTGTCCTTTGGGTAGTACTTACCTAAATTTATTTTACTTAATCTATTTGTAATCTACATATTTTATATTAAATTTATAATTGTAAAATATCAGGACAAGTCTGGTCGAGAACTATTGGAACTTCCAGTCTAGAATCTCTTTCTCAGAATCAGGCCAGCTCCCATGGCAGTCAAGAGTTTTGTACTTAATAGGTCTCTGTTGCCAGTTTGATAAAATACACCTGATATATCCATAAAATTGAATGCTTAAATCAAATAATTTAAAATATATTATTTCAATTATACAAAAAGTTTAAAGTTCTCCTTCTCTCTATTAAAAAAAAGTTTGTCCGTACTTTTTAAAAATAATTTTATTTATTTATCTGGCCGTGCTGGGTCTTCGTTGCTGCGAGGGCTTTCTCTGGTTGTAGTGCACAGGCAGCTTCTCTGGTTTCCGAGCGCAGGCTTTAGAGTGTTTGGGCTTCAGTAGCTGTACCACTCGGGCTCGGTCAGTAGTTAGGGTTCCTGGGTTCTAGAGCACAGGTTCAGTAGTTGTGGCACACAGGCTTATTTGTCCCTCGGCGTGTGGGATCTTACCAGACCAGGGATTGAACCCGTGTCTCCTGCATTGGCAGGCGGATTCTTTACCACTGAGCCTTCCCTAGTGGGAAGATAGGATCCAACTCTTCTCATCTCTCTGGTATCTGATGTGAAAGGCAATCGGCTTAATAATTGAAATACCAGGGAAATACCAAGTGAATGGGGACAGCAGCAGAGTTTGTATTATTTGTTTATGATTCTTTATCTCTAAATGAGAAATCTTTCTCATTTTCCCTACCGATCCTTGGGTCTGGAGGAGAAGAAAACAGGTAGTAGTGGAAGGACCCAAATCTGTGCTCATGCTAAATATATAGTTTTATTTCTTTTTTTAAAATTGAGATATAATTGACATACAACATTATCTTCCTTTCAGGTATAGAATATAATGATTCAATATCTTTATGTATTGCAAAATGACCACCACAATAAGTTTAGTTATCCGTCACCACACATAGTGACAAATTCTTTTTCTTGTGATGGGAACTTTTAAGATCTACGCTCTTACTAACTTCTGGGTATACAATACAATATTATTAACTATGGTCACCATGTCTATATTTTAATCAGTGTAACGTTATTTTTCAATTTATTATTTTTAACTGTACTGGGTCTTTGTTGCTGCTCAGGCTTCTCTCTAGTTGCAGAGAGTGGGTGTCCCTCTTTGCTGTGGTGGCTTGTCTGAGAACTGACTCTAGGGTGCAGGGGGTTCAGTAGTTGAGGCTTGGGGGCCCAGAGCACAGGGTCAGTAGTTGTGGTGCATGGCCTCAGTTGCCCTCAGCATGTGGGATCTTCCCAGACCAGAGACCGCACCCTGTGTCTCCTGTACTCGCAAATGGATTCTTTGCAAGCGAGCCACCAGGGAAGCCCCTTAATCAGTATAATTTTAAATGCGTTTTGATGTATAATATGACCATTATCCCCTCTTTACTTTTTTTTTTTTTTTTTAAATATTTATTTAGGTCTTAGTTGCAACATGCAGGATCTTTAGTTGCAGCTTGTGGAATCTAGTTCCCTGACCAGGGATTGAACCCGGTCCCCCTGCATTAAGAGGGCAGAGTCTTAGTCACTGGACCATCAGGGAAGTTCCTTTACCTTTTTTTAAAAGACCATATTAAAATAAAATAAAAGACAACATTACCTTTAATTTTAACTCTCCTCTTGCTTTTCAAAATGTCCGTTAGACTTGTATGTTTACGCCAAATAATTCTTAGGTCAATAAAGAGAAAAGAGGTGGAGGGAGAAAGGACATTCAGAATTTTTTTATTTTGTTTTCCAAAAAGAAGACTGAAAGGCATTTAAAAAGTCTTGAAATGCTAACTATAGAGGTTAAAACTCACTCCAAAAGCCAAAATCTCCCAGCTTTGAATTCCAGCTCCACTTCCCGCAAGCTGGATAAGCTTAGACAAGTTTCTTAATCTCTCTGTGCCCTCAGCAGTAACATTGGGATAATCTTATTATACCTACCTAAAGTCTTGTGAAGAATGAATGAGTAAATATATAAAGCTCTTGGCCTGGCAGGTAGTAAGTGCTTAGTAAAAGTTTTTCTTTTCTTTCCCTTTTTTAAAAACTTTTTTTGGCAGCCCGGTGCCACATGTGGGATCTTAGTTCCCTGACCAGGTATCAAACCTGCATGCCCTGCATTGGAAGGCAAATTCTTGAATACTGGACCACCAGGGAAGCTCAGAAAGTGCTTGGTAAATGTTAACTCTTCTTAACACCTGCTTAGAACATACACACCACGAAAACAAGAACTTCTCTTCTGACCACAATCTTATTGGCAGCAATAAATATTTGCAGTTCAGTTCATTTAAGTTCAACAAATATTTATGTGTACTTCTGACATGCCAGACAGACACCAGAGATGCAGTGATGAGTACGGATGAAGCTTAGAGAGGTGAAGACAGGAAGGTAGAGTTCTCTCTCCACTCTTTCTTTGCAAGTGCTCTTCCCTCTTCCTGGAATGTTCCCTGCCACTTCTTCACCTGCTTAATTCCTACCATTCATCACATTCTTAAAACTTTTAGCTCCGACACTATATCCCCACAGAAAAGCTTTCCTGACATCCCAGGATGGGCAAGGAAACATCCACAGCCCTTGTGCCAACATCTGTCCTGTTCTTAGCAGATGGTGATTATGTGTTTCCCACTGACTAGTCAGTGGGTGGATCTCAGCTCTGTGGCCTCAGCGTCCAGCCCAGGCTCTGCTATGTAATATGTGTGAAATGTATGGCAAAAAAACGAATGATGACGAAGAAACCTGGCAATCTTTCCAAGACGAGGGGACTTGTTTTGAACAGTCGTGCCATAGCCCTGGGATTTCCAGGTGGCTCGGTGGTAAAGAATCTGCCTGCCAATGGTTCAATCCCTGAGTCAGGAGGATCCTCTGGAGGAGGAAATGGCAACCCAATCCAGTATTCCTTCCTGGAAAATGTCATGGATAGAAGAGCATGGTGGGCTACAGTCCATGGTGTCTGTAAAGAGTCAAACACACCTGAGCACGCACACACGCTATAGGCTTAAGAAGCAAAGATGGGACTTCCCTGGTGGCCAAGGGAAGTGGCCAAGACTCCCCGCTCCCATTTCCAGGTTTAATTCTTGGTCAGGGAACTAGATCCCACATGCCACAACTAGGGGTTTGCATGCCACAACTCAAGATCCTACATGCCGCAACTGAGACCGAGCCAGTCAAATAAATAAATATTTTAGAAAGAAGAAGAAGCAAATATATGTACTGCACTGCAAATCATGACTTACAAAACGGTATAATAACAAAATAGACCCAGACTCACAGACATGGAAAACAAGCTTGTGGTTGCCAAAGAGTGGGAGGGACAAATTTGGGGTATGGGATTAACAGATGCAAATTGCTATGCATAAAATAGATGAGTAACAAGGACCTATTGTGTAGCATAGGAAACTGTGGCCGTTATCTTATAATAACTTATAATGGAATAATCTGTGATTATAAAAATAATGGAATCATTTTGCTGTCCACCTGGAACTAATGTAACACTGTAGATCAACTATACTTCAGTTAAAAAGTTAATAAAAATAAAAATGACATGATAAGCCAAACTTTGTAAAATCTCCTTTTGACCTAGGTACTAAGTTGTTCTGAAAGTTACATAATAGGAAATAACTAAGTTAAATGGTGAAAAATTAAAATTAAAAAGTCACTGTTATTTCTGTGATAACCAGGTAGCCAGTAACAACCTAGTTGGAAAGCCTAACAGGTGACGAAAAAAAAGCCTGGGGACATTTATATACACCAGCATCCATTTACTCCTTTATAAAACTGTAGGGGAGAGAGAGGAATTCTCCCATGTCAGAAGTGTTTTATAGAATACCTTTTAAAATGATAAAGGTGGGACTTCCCTGGTGGTCCAGTGGTTAAGACTCTGCACTTCCAAAGCACGGTTCAGAGGTTTGATCCCTGGTCAGGAAACTGAGGTCCCATCTGCTGTGTGGAATGGCCAAAAAAATAAAAATAAATAAAATTTTAAAATATATAAAATGATAAAGGTGCTAAAATGTTCCTGGTTGCTATGGTGAAACAATAGATATGAATTAAAATAAGCAAGTCATCTGGACTCATTGGAGGATTAACTGCTGTGTTAATCTCTTCAGTGGTGAGGTTTACCAGAGACTCAAATGTGCCTGATTTCTTAGCACCATGTCTGCATATCAACCTTCTGTTCTTCCAGTATTCAGAGAAGGAAAGAGGGCTAAAAAGGGTTCCTTCCGAGGAAAAAGTCTCCAGATTTCTTTCCTGAGCTTCCTCACTTACTAGTGATCTTCCCTGTTTTCCTCCAAGGGAGACGCCTCCCCCATCACACGTTCAGCCTCATTTCCAAAGAGCCAGGATCCCTTTTCCTTCTCCCCACCCAGCTGGAAAAGCCTGTTAGATCTGGAGTCAGTGAGGAAATCACCATCGAAGTAAAAATGGCCCAGAGAATTTAACATGTGATCCTGAGTTGGGCTGTTAGTATTTTAATAGATGAAGTCTTAAACCAAGAAAACGAATTCCCGGTGTTCAAAGTTTCAGGCATCAACAAGCAAGGGCTGGGAGTGGTTTCGGGGTCCCAGGGCAGCTGTCTCCTCCACGGACTTAGATGGCTGGTGTCTTCAGTCTCGGTTTCTATTTTGAAAGAAGTGTCTCTTCCCTCTTCCATAAAAATTTGCCTAGGGTTCTGGCCCATAAAAACATTGCAATCACACGCAATGATTTGAGCAAAACCACAGTTATGAAAACCTCAGGGTAATCTCTCAACCAAATACTTCATATTATCTGAAATTATCCAAAATTAATACAGTTACCATCTCCCCCTTTCCAAAGCAGAGCAGAGGGAAAGGGGTTTTGAATTGAACAATCTTTCCTCAGTTAAAATCATTCTGGAAAGAAACCAGCATTTGATCAAGTTTAGACAAGACTCTTTTGGTTGTTGTTGAAGATTGTGGCAATGGTTTCATATTAGGTCTTCTTGCCCCTTTCCAATTTGCTTACAATCACTCCTCCCTCCCCAGGGGTTTTGGAATGAATCATCAACTTTTCTTTTTCAAGTACACTATTAAATTAGGCTACAGCCTGGAACCAAACATTTGTTCTTACAAGCATTTCTTTCATGTCATCAGCTGTAATGGAAACCAGAAATTCAGTAGGCAGGCCTTATCTCTAGCAAAGCAGAAGGAGGGACATCTAGGCCCACACTTCTGCTGTCATACACCATTTGGACAAATCTAAAAATCATATCTAAGGGCTGGAGAATTCATGCTGGAATTAGAAAAGGCCAACTTAAATTTATATGAAAATTCATAATTTCTTATAATTCAGAAGTGATACATTTCATTCATATTGAGTAAGAAGTTAAAAACAACTTCTTCCTCTGACTTTCAATCTTATGTAAGATGTTTTTTAAAGGATAGCCACACTTTAAAATAAACAGTGGTTTTTCAATTCCAGCTTCAAGAACTTAAAGATGCTTTCAGTCTATTTTTCATTTCAGAAGACAGCAATTGTTGAATACAAAAATACCTAATTATAAAAATAGCTACCTTTTAAAAAAAAAAAATAAAAATAAAAATAGCTACCTTTTAATAACATGTTATTATGAAAATCAGACCTTCACCAAAAGATATAAATGAAATAACACCTGAGGTGACCATTTATCCATTCAACTAAGGGTGCTATCACTAACCTGAGGATTAATGACGCAGCAATAAACAAACAAAATCCCCTGTCTTGTGGAATTTTATATTGAAGGGAGGGCTAGACAAGATAGATTGTTAATATAATAAGTCAATAAATGTATAGAGAAACACTATAGAGAAAATAGAGTGGGAAAGGAGATTAGAGAGGGGTGTCAGTGGGAAAAAATTATGGTTTTAAATAGGAGGGTCAAGGAAGGTCATAAAGAAATGTGATTTCAAGAAAAGAACTCCAGGTAGATGGAACTACCAGTGCAAAGGCCCTGAGGCAGGAGTACTTGGCACATTGAGGGACAGCAAAGAGTCCCATTTGGCCTGTGCAGAAGAAGTAGGCTGGAGGATCTGAAAGGATTAAGTCATAGAAGTAGGGTTGGGGCGAGCAGATTACATAAGACCTTATAGGGCATTGTGAAGATGTTGGCTTTTACTTTGAATGAGGTGGGGAGCCATTGGAAGATTTTGAATGCAGAAGCAGCATGTCTGCTAAATCACTTCAGTCATGTCTAACTCTTTGTGACTGCATGAACTGTAGTCCACCAGGCTCCACTATCCATGGGCTTTTCCAGGCAAGAATACTGGAATGGGTTGCCATGCTCTCCTCTAGCGGATCTTTCCCACCCAGGGCTCGAACCTGTGTCTTAACACTAGCACCACCTGGGAAGCCCAGAAGTGATGTGCTCAGACTTAAATCCTTAAAAGATTATTTTGGCTGGTGTGTTGCAAATGGATTTAAAAGAGAGAAGGATAGAAAGAGGAAGACTAGCTGGGTATATACTGGACACTGGAAATATTAATACTTGTCTACTACACACTGAATTTTTACATTAAGTTCCCTATTTTTTTTTTTTTTACTTATTTCAACTTTTAAAAATTTGCTTCAATAACCTAAAATGGAAAATAATCTGAAAAAAATACATACATATGTGTGGACTTAGCAGGCACGCACACATGGATGACTGAATCACTTTGCTATACTAACTTTGAAACTAACACAATGTTGTAAATCAACTATACTTCAATTAAAATAAATGAAAAAATGAAAGAAAAAACGCAGGAAAAATAGCTTTATTTCTTTGTTATTTGTTATTTCCATGTTATTTGGGATTGCAATTCAAATTTGAAAGCAGTACAATTGCATTTCTTTGAAACACTGAATACATTTCAGACTTTTCACCATTGAGTCAAGCTGGTCTCTCGTTTAACTTCCTCTTTCCCGTTCCTTAATTTGGGCGAAGAATGAAAAATAGCACATTCTCTGAGAACAGAAACAACTACAAATCAACAGAAGTAGACAAGAGAAACCTCTAATACTAATGGCTGTATGAAGTGTTTGACATGTACTAGGCACAGTGCTAAATGCTCAACATGAAACAGTTCATTTAATCTTTTTTTAAAATTTATTTTTTAATTGGAGTATAATTGCTTTACAATGTTGTGTTAGTTCCTGCTGAACAACAAGGTGAATCAGGTATAAGTATAAATATATCCCCTCCCTCTTGGGCCTCCCTCCTACCACCCCCCATCACAGAATACTAAGCTGAGCCCCCTGTGCTATCATTTAATCTTGACAATGACATGCTAAAGTAGGTACTGTTATCACTCCCATTTTCACAGGAAGAGAGAAGTTAAATAACCACTTGAGGTTACATAGCCGGCAAGTGGCCAGGCCTGGACTGGGGCTAAGGCCACGGGACTCAGAACTTTGACCACTACAGTACATTACTAATTACCTCCTAGCCGTTCACCAAAGTGTCCACGCTGAGAGCTGGGGAGACAGGGAGGGCCTCAGGAAACTTTGGAGAGTGATGCTGTAAAGTAACCATTGTTCACTCGGTTTTATCGTGGTCTGCATGGTTAATGAGGGCTTCCCTGGTGGCTCAGTGGTTAAGATCCACCTGCCAATGCAGGAGTGGTGGGCTCGACCCCTGGGTCTGGAAGTCCCCTGGAGTAGGAAATGGCAACCCACTCCAGTAATCTTGCCTGGGAAATCCCATGGATGAGGAACCTGGTGGACTGCAGTCCATGGGGCCGCAGAAAGAGTCAGACACAACTTAGCAACCGAACGACAACCAAGTATGGTTAATGAACAAGTGGCATTTCTGTTTAAAAATCAGTCTTCTGTGAGTTCAATCTGTTTGAATCAGCACCCTCCTCCCCTTCTGCCTCCCAGCTTCCCTTCCCAACTCCCCACTACCACTACTGCCCTCCCCAACCCCCTCCACCGTCTGGAGCTTTATCAGTCCCAGGGCTGGACTGCACCAACTCCACCAAAGGTGCCACCTGCACCCAGCAGCCAGCTCTCCCTCATTGCACACCATGCTTCCAAGTGACTGTTCAGAGTTGTTTACAGCCTAATACAAAGGAAATGGCAACCCACTCCAGTATTCTTAGCTGGGAAATCCTGGGGACAGAACAGCCTGGGCGGGCTATAGTCCATGGGGTGGCAAAGAGTCAGACATGACTGAGCAATTAAGCACACAAAATTATTCAGGGAAAGGCTAAGGTATTTTTATGCCGTGATTTTGATTTATTTAAGTTTCTTCCATCCATATGAAGAGATTTAGTAAACTTTGGGAATTTGATTTGTCATTTTGCACTCCGGTTGTTTGTTGCCTCTCAGAAATGCATGGTTCCTATCTTATTTGCCATCTGAGGTAGGGAAAGCTGAGGTGGTGGACATTTATATTTAGTGCAGCTAATGTGGCATAGATTCCAGATTTATCTCTTGCCATAACTTGATGAGAAAATCGATTTGGAGTTTAAATAAACTGGTAATGGATAATATTAGAAAAATTTCAAAGAGTTTCTCAGCTGCTTCTCTTTCTGTTTTGTGAACAGACTTTTTATCAAGTCTCTGCATTCCATCTGATTCCTTAGGAATATTGCACATCCTCAGCACATTGTTGTTCTCATGTAAACATTTGATATATTTTGTACATATTGCATATATTTTATATATGTGTATGTATATATGTGTGCATTGAATAAGTATGTGTTTCTTGTATTTTTTTTTAAAAATCCTGTCCTTTTATAGAAGACAGTAGTTGCTTGCAGGGAGAGGAATGTGGTGGCTATGAAACAGGGCTGAAAAGGAAATTTTATTCCACTGTATATATTATTTTCTACCTTTTGAAATCTATATGATATTTGTGAATTATCTCTTCTAGTTCACTAATTGATTTACTTTTAAAATTAAACTATTTAAGATTAAAAGAAATTAATTATTTCTTTATGTAGTGTCAAAAACATCATATTCTTTATGATGAATTTATTTTTTTAATTGGAATAATAAACTACTTGATAAACACTGTTTTATGAAAGTATTCACCTCAAATGACTATCAGATAAATACTGTATTATCTCATTTTTATGTGGAATCTGAAAAAATAAAAGAATCATACAGAGGACAGACCGGTCATTGCCAAAGGTGGGAGTTGAGGATTTCCCTGGTGGTCCAGCGGCTAAGACTGTGCTCCTAACGTAGGTGGCCTGGGTTTGATCCCAGGTTAGGGAACTGGATCCTGCATGCTTCGATGAAGATTGAAGATCCTGCATGTTGCAACTAAGACTCAGCGCAGACAAATAAATATGTTTTTTGTTTTTGTTTTTAAATAGGGGAGTTCAGAGTGGGTGAAGGGAATCACAAGGTGCAAATTTCCAGTTATGAAATGTCCTGGGGGTGTAATGTACAACACGGTGACTATAGTTAATAATGTGAGTGAGTGAAAGTTGCTCAGCTGTGTCCGACTCTTTGTGACCCCATTGACTGTAGCCTGCCAGGCTACTCTGTCTATGGAATTCTCCAGGCAAGAATCCTGGAGTGGAGTGGGTTGCCCTACTCCAGGGGATCTTCCTAACTGAGGTATCAAACCCAGGTCTTCTGCATTGCAGGCGAATTCTTTACTGTCTGAGCCTCCAGGGAAGCCTGTGGTGAATGATACCGTATTGCATATTTGAAAGTTGCTAAGAGAGTAGTTTTGCAAAGTTCTGGTCACAAGAAAAAAACATTTGTAACTACATGTGGTGATGGAAGTTAACTAGGTGTTAACAGTGTTGATCATTTCACAATAGCAAATCATTATGTTACAACCCTGAAATTACTGTAATGTTATATGTCAATTATATCTCAGTTAAGGGGAAAGAGAATAAAGTCCTCATGATCAGAGAGCTGACAGCAAGGTAGAAATCTCAGTTCTGCTACATTGCAGCTGAGCATCCTTGGATACTTTGGGTAAGTGCTCAGTGCCTGAGGTTTCACTTGTCTGCAAACTGAAGATATGGTGGCCTCTACTTCACAGGGTAGCTGTGGAGTTTAAATGAGTCCTATGGGTAAACCTGGTACATAGTCAAGATGTCTTAATAAATGTTATTACCTTCAAAACAAAAAAACACACAAAATTGTTTTAACCAAAGGTTTCATAAAAAAGATTATGGAGCCTCCCTCTAATAAATATTAAGCTGTATTCAATCAGTTCAGTTCAGTCACTTAGTCATGTCCAACTCTTTGTGACCCCATGGACTGCAGCACGCCAGGCTTCCCTGTCCATCACCATCTTCCGGAGCTTGCTCAAACTCACATCCATGGAGTCAATGATGCCATCCAACCATCTCATCCTCTGTCATTCCCTTCTTCTCCTGCCTTCAATCTTTCCCAGCATCAGGGTTTTTCGAATAGAAATATAGAAATTTTAAATTCAGTAGAAATTATAACAATATATTTTTAAAACAAAATTTAAAGAGATTTTGAAGCAAAATTGTTTCCTCACCTTGTATCAATAGCAGCAAAATACAGACACAGTAGCAGACACTGAAAAGCAGTTATTACTGAATAGTGGAAAGTGTTGTACTTAGTGGTGGCAAGACTCTAGAAACAGTCCATTTAAAATGAAGAAAAATGTGAAGATGATGTGATTTTAAAAAAAAACTGAGAAGACAAAATAATAAATACAAATATTGTCAAGGAGAAAGCAAAGTTATCATTTGAACATGGTAGTATCTACTTGAAAAAAAAAGAGAAATCCATCAAATATATTAGAAACAATATTAGGTGGATAGTTACAAGACTTTAAAATTAGTCAATAGACTAGGAACTGGGACAATTTGGTATCCACATGCAAAACAATGAAACTGGACAGTTACCTCACACCATACACAAAAATTAACTGAAAATGGATCATAGATTTAACAATTAAGAGTTAAACTACAATATAAAACTCTTAGAAGAAAATGTAGAACTGAATTTTTATGACTTCGAGTTTAGCAATGGCTTCTTAGAAATGATACAAAAGCACAAATGGCAAAATAAAAAATAGATCCATGAGAATTCATCAAAATTAAAACTTCAAAAAACACCTGGGATGGAGGCTCAGGAAGGCCGGATCCATGTACAGTTTTGATTGATTCACATTGTACAGGGGAAACTAACACAATATTGTTATACTTCAATTAAAAATAAATTTTAAAAAAGGGCCAGCTGCCTTGCAAAAAAAAAAGACACCATCAAGAAAGTGGAAAGAAAAACCCACAGAATGGAAGAAAATATTTGCAAATTATGCAAATGATTTGTTTGATATTCAGAATATATTTTTAAAAACTGGCAACTCAACAATAAAATGATAAATAATCCCATTAAAAATGGGCAAAGGACTTAGATTTTTCTCTAAGAAAAGATACAGTAGTCCCCCTTTACTTGTGGTTTTACTTTCCACAGTTGAAGTCAAACCATGGTCCAAAAATATTAAATGGAAAATTTCAGTAGTAAACAATTGGTAAGTTTTGACTTGCATGTCCTTCTGAGTAACATGATGAAATCTCCCTCTGTCCTGCTCCACCCCATCTGGGATCATCCCTATGTCCAATGTATCCTGCCCATTAGTCACTTAGACTTAGTAGCCCTCTCGGCTCTCAGATTGACTGTAGTTTATCAAAGTGCTTGTATTCAAGTGACTCTTATTTTATCAATACTTAATAACGGCCCCAAAGTGCAAGAATAGTGATGCTGGCAATTAGGAAATGCCAAAGAGGAGCTGTAAAGTGCCTCCTTTAAGTAAAAAGATGAAAGTTCTTGAATTAATAAGGAAAGAAAAAATATTTGTATTCTGAGGTTGCTAAGATCTAGGGTAAAAATAAATCTTCTATCCATGAAATTGTAAAGAAGGAAAAAGAAATTTGTGCTAGTTTTGTTGTTCAACCTCCGATTGTAAAAGTTAAAGTCACAGTGTGTGATAAGTGCTCTGTGGGGCTTCCCTCATAGCTTAGTTGGTAAAGAATCCATCTGCAATGCAGGAGACTCCGATTGGATTCTTGGGTTGAGAAGATCCGCTGGAGAAGGGATAGGCTACCCACTCCAGGATTCTTGGGCTTGCCTTGTGACTCAGCTGATAAAGAATCTGCCTGCAATGCGGGAGACCTGAGTTGGATCCCTGGGTCGGGAAGATTCCCCCGGAGAAGGGAAAGGCTACCCACTCTAGTATTCTGGCCTGGAGAATTCCATGGACTGTATAGTCCATGGGGTCACAAAGAGTCGGACACGACTGAGCAAACTTCACTTTCACTTTAACACAGAAAAGGCATTAAATGTGAGAGAAAGGCCACATTCATGAAACTTTCATTACAGTATATTGTTATAATTATTCCATTTTGCTATTAGTAATTGTTATTAATCCCTCGTGTGCTGTCCTAAGTCGCTTCGGTTGCGTCTGACTTTGTGATCCCGTGGACTGTAGCCCACCAGGCTCTTATGTCCATTAAGATTTTCCAGGTGACGATACTGGAGTGGGTTGCCATGCTCTTCTCCATGGTATCTTCCCCACTCAGGGATCAAACCAGTCTCTTACATCTCCTGAATTGGCAGGCGGGTTCTTTATCACTAGCTCCACTTGGGAATCCCTGATCTTTTTATACCTTTCTTTTAATTTTGCTATGAACCTAAAACTGCTCTAAAAGTATAGATTGTTCCTAAATAGGGTGGTTTGACTTATGATTTTTTGACTTTATGAAAGTTTGAAAGCAATACCTATTCAGTAGAAACCATACTTGGAATTCTGAGCTTTCCTCTTTTCCCAGGCTTGAGACCCTCTCCTGTGACACTGCCCTGTGATGACAAGGGTAAATAGCCAGCACACATACACAGTTCTTCCCAGATGCCTGTTCTGATTTTCTTTTTTTCTCCCTTCCACACCCATTCTGTTTTTTACTTTCAGGGTAATATTCAATAAATTATATGCTATTTTCTATGTTTTATTATTAAATCAGCTTTGTATTAGATGATTTCACCCCACTGTAGGCTAATGTAAGTTTTCTGAGTATGTGTAAGTTAGGTTGGGCTAAGCCATGATGTTCAGTGGGTAGATGCATGAAATGTACTTTGGACTTGGCAGTGTTTTCAACTTATGATGGGTTTATGGTGATATAACCCCATTGTTAAGCTGAGGAAGATCTGAATATATGGAAGAATACATATGTGAGAATAATGGACATTTTGAAAAAGAGGCGACACTAAAGATAATACAGTCTTTAAAAACATACAAAAGAGATAAGGGTCATATCAGATATCAAAACTCATTATAAAACAACACTGATTAAATGTATAGTATGGGCATAGGACTCACAGACAGAAGAAACAATCAGAATAAAAAGCCTGGAAGCAGGGACTTCCCTGGTGGGCAGGCTCTGTGCTCCCAATGCAGGGGCGCTTGTTTTAGCCCTGGTCAGCGAACTAGATCCCACAAGCCACAGCTGAAAGATCCCACAAGTTTAAACAAAGATCCCCTGATAGTCTCACAACTAAGAGCAAGCACAGCCAAGTAAATTAAAAAAAAAATTAAAAATAAGTAAATAAAATAAAGTTATTTACAAATTTGGCACACATTAATGACAGTATTTCAGTTGAAAAGAAAAAGGATGGATTATTTTATAAGTTTGGGATACTTGCTGAAACAATAGAAAAAAATAAAGTTAGACTCCTACCTCACAGATACAATCAAAGTTTAGTGGGTTAAAGATTTAAATGTAACAGAAGTTTTCAATGAATCCATTAATTGCTAGCAGAAAATAGAACTTCTCTTAGATTATTTGTATAATCTTG
Organism: Cervus elaphus; assembly: GCF_910594005.1. Classification (NCBI taxonomy): domain Eukaryota; kingdom Metazoa; phylum Chordata; class Mammalia; order Artiodactyla; family Cervidae; genus Cervus; species Cervus elaphus. The sequence goes on from NC_057844.1 coordinate 21,654,987, forward strand.
GATATATAATATCTTTCTTTTCAGCATTACAATATAGGCAAAATTATAAAGAAAAAATTGACACATTTAACTAGTTAAAAAAATCTTTATGCCCCCAAAGTTAAATTTAAAGTTAGAGAAACCAGAGGAAAACTGGTTAGAGTATATGTAGTTCTATATGTATAATGCAGACAGATGTATGATAAATAAATAGACAGGGCTCTTAAAACTCAATAAGATAAATATTTGAAGTCAATGTCTTATGTTCAGAGGCCATAAGCAGATATTTCACAGAGGAAACAATGTACATGGTCAATAAACATTTTTTAAAAATTCAGACTCACTAGTATTCAAAGAAATGCAACTAAAAATAAAGTCCTGTTTTTCATCTATTAGATTAGCAAAGATAAAAAAGAGTTACATACTCAGAGTGACAAGAATGTTGTAAAGAAGATTCTCAACCACTATTGGTGGGATTATAAGTTGAAACAATTTAGTGATGTGTTTTTAAAAGTCTTAAATATGTAACTACTCTTTGATGCAGAAATCCCACTTATAACAATTTGTCCTGCTGCTGCTGCTGCTAAGTTGCTTCAGCTGTGTCCGACTCTGTGCGACCCCATAGATGGCAGCCCACCAGGCTCCCTCGTCCCTGGGATTCTCCAGGCAAGAACACTGGAGAGGGTTGCCATTTCCTTCTCCAGTGCATGAAAGTGAAAAGTGAAAGTGAAGACGCTCAATCCTGTCTGACTCTTAGCGACCCCATGGACTGCAGCCTACCAGGCTCCTCCGTCCATGGGATTTTCCAGGCAAGAGTACTGGAGTGGGTTGCCATTGCCTTCTCCTAGGGGGGAAAAAAGAACTTGTCCCAGGGAAATAACTAGTTATTTGTACAAAGATTTATTTGCAAGGGTGTTTGCTTACACATTGTTTATAAAAGTAATTTTAAAAAGAGAAAATATAGATGCTTCATAGCAGGATATTGATTAAAGAAGTTATGATATGCCCATATTATACAGTGGTGTGCATCTTTTCATTATTTTAATGGTGTATTTATTGACATGAGCAATATTTATTACATACTGGTAATTTAAATTATAACATGGCATGAGTATATTTTATAAAAATCGTAATCACTATTATACGCACTGTCTTGGCAAAAGTCTGGAAGAAAATAAACCAGCAACATTGATTTTGGTTTATTCTGATGACAAGATTATGGACACTTTTTCATTTATCCCGTTTCCATTTTTCTCCTAATCCTGTAATAAAATGATGATTAACAAAGAATGACAAAATTCAAAAGGAAATAAATGGAGAAATAACTATTACAAAATAAAAGAGGGTGCTGAAGACAGTCTCTTTGTGATTAAATCTCTGAATATAAGTTAGGCTACCTGGGTGCTATGAAAAAAAAAAAAGCCTCTGGATTTCACCAAATGCTGACATGAAAGGGAGAGAAGAATCTGACTGTTCTTTGTGAAATAGCCTGCATGATGCTATTTTAAAAATCACACTAATGGTCATAAAGGATCTTGAAGGGTAAAGGCTAAATAAATTATGATAATGGAAATGAATTAGCAGAAAGAATCTATGAGCTGAGAATTGTTGTGTGTTTGATAAATCAACTCAGTATCAAAGGCTTGGTTTTTTTTTTTTAGATGCAGCCACATAACCCCTGCTGGGGAATTCTTAAGAAGAGCTGCCCAACTGGCTATTTCATTTCATGATTTACTGGTTATTTCTTCCAAGAATATTCGGACTGAAATAGGACTGCCTGTTGTTATGTGTCTTTAAGAAACAAAAATAAATTCTAGCAAAATAGGATCAAAACTTCATTCTCTCTTATCGTAACACATTCAGAGATCAGTTATAATGAGCAAAGAGACTACTCTCTGTGATAGACAAAAAGCTGTGGGGCCAAGCGGATATAAGGGAGAGTTTTCTCCTCCCACAAATGTGTGTACGACACGTGCAAAGTGCATAAAGCAGTTCTCTATTCTGGGCATTTTCCACTACATTTACTTTTTATGCTGTGTCTTAATCTACACAAAATGGAGAGAAATCTGCACAATTAGGTTATTTTTTTATTTGAATAAGCTATTAATGAAGTCTCCTGGTGTCTTAGGTTGGGAACCAGGAAATGGACTCTGAGACCGAGATTTATGGGCAGAAAAATTGAGAAAAACACCCATAACGGAGCCAGGGAAACAGAATGGGGCAGAAGTTTGGGCTCAAGTGACCTCCTGGGGAGCTGGGGAGGTGAGACAGCTCATCCAAGTTGTCTTGTGCATAACTTGATGAGCAAGAGGACTGGATCTTTGTACTGTCTTTCCTTCGTACCAATCGCTCACTGCCTTGGAAAGAGTTCTAATCTTTGGCATTACAGGCCAATTCTTTACCACTGGGGCCATAGGGAAGCCCAGAAGTGTCCTAGCCTTGAGGAAAGTTGCTTCCTTCAGGCAAGTCCTTGGGAAGACTTAGTTGTAAGCTAAGAGCAGCCAACACTTCCAGCAGCTGGGGGTCTGAAGGTCTCCAAACTAAGTGGGATCTGGGCTGGGTGCTGTGGATTGAATGTTGGTGTCCCTCTTCCCCCTAAGTAATATGTCAAAACTCTAATCCCAAGGTGGGATATTTGGGAGGTAGTTAGGGTTAGATTAGGTCATGAGGGTGGCACCCCCATCCTGGGATTAGTGCCCTTCCATAAGAAGAGGAAGAGACACAAGAGATCTCTCTCTGTGTGCACGAACAAAGGAAAGCCATGTGAGAGTGTAACCAGGAAGACAGCTCTCACCAGAATGTGGTGACTTGATCTCAAACTTCAGCCTCCAGAACCCTGAGAAATAAATGTTTCTTGCTTAAGCCATAGTGGTCATTTGTTCTGGCAGCCTGGACTTTTTAAGACGCTACTGCATTGCTCCAAACACTATTACTAGTAACACCCTAACTTATATTAACATTGGAACATTTCCCAAGCTGTCCTGCTCAGGTAAATGCATGAGAAGCAAATTAATAGTTGAAGGTAGAATTCTTAAGAAAGTAGTTCTGCATTTTAACCAAAAAGCATTTATTTGACTTCTAGAGTGATGAAGTAGGAATAATCATTACTCTCTACCTCTTGCCCTGTTATCAGTCTAGGTTCTATAGTCAGTTACTCTGTTAATAAAGAAGTGAACTTAGCATCCTAGAGAAAAAAGTTTGAATTATATTTGTTTCCCTGTGTTTCTGTCACTGCATAGTTCTGTCCTTTTCCATCTTATTTTGGAGACTAAAAAGGACACTTAGGGACTTCCCTGGTGGTCCAGTGGTTGAGACTTCACCTTCCAATGCAGGAGGTGCAGATTCAATCCCTAGTCAAGGTAAATAGATCCCACATGCCTGGCAGCCAAAAATCCAAAGTATAAAACAGAAGGAATATTGTAACAAATTCAATAAAGACTTAAAAAAAATCCAAAGTAGGGGTGAAGGTCATTTAGAGTAGGCTGCTTACATCTCATAGTAAACAGTGTAAAGGTTTGCTTTTTTTAATGTGTTTTAAAAAAACTTGTCTTTTAAATTTTGGCTGTGCCATGCAGCTTGAGGGAGCTTAGTTCCCACACCAGGGATTGAACCTGAATCCAGGCCCCAGCAGTTAAAGCCCCCAGTCCTAACCACTGAACCACCAGGGAATTCCCAACAGTGAAAATGCTTTGGTGTGAGTTTTATCTTGAAAAGTACAATAAAAATTGTGAAACTATGTTTATTTTTATTTACCAAGATATAGGCTATAAAGGTCTGTCTAGTCAAAGCTATGGTTTTTCCAGTGGTCATGTATGGATGTGAGAGTTGGACTATAAAGAAAGCTGAGTGCCAAAGAATTGATGTTTTTGAACTGTGGTGTTGGAGAAGACTCTTAATGTCTCTTGGACTGCAAGGAGATCAAACCAGTCCTGAATATTCATTGGAAGGACTGATGCTAAAGCTGAAACTCCAATGCTTTGGCCACCTGATGCGAAGAACTGACTCATTTGAGAAGACCCTGATGCTGGGAAAGATTGAAGGTGTGAGGAGAAGGGGACGACAGAGGATGAGATGGTTAGATGGCATCGCCGACTCAATGGACATGAGTTTGAGTAAACTCCAGGAGTTGGTGATGGACAGGGAGTTGGTGGTGGACAGGACAGGGAGGCCTGGCATCTGCAGTCCATGGGGTCACAAAGAGGCGGCAAGACTAAGTGACTGAACTGAACTGAACTGAGGCTATAATGATCACTACAGGCTTACTCTTAGAACAAAGAATAAGTCAAATGATTGACTGGAATTTTTGGACATAATTTTTTCCAGCCAAATCTTATAGCACAAGTGACATTTCCTTCTTTATTTATGCAGCATGCAAATGAAGGTGAACATTTAATCAAATGCTTGAGGGTTTTATTGATCCTACCATAGTCTCTCAGTCCTTTAATTAAAACTCATGGGCAGAGGAATCGGGTGGAGAGGGTGGTGGGAGGGGGGATCGGGATGGGGAATACGTGTAAATCTATGGCTGATTCATGTCAATGTATGACAAAACCCACTGAAATGTTGTGAAGTAATTAGCCTCCAACTAATAAAAAAAAATAAATAAAATAAAATAAAAAAGTAGAGTACAAATAAGAAAAATGCAAAATAAATAAATAAATAAATAAAACTCATGGGGAGTTGGACTCATCTTTGGAAACATCTCTGCTGTCCTCATTCTTCCGGATGTTTCTCTCTCATTGTGGATGTTTTCACTTGAACATCCAAGAGACATATCCATCTTCAAGAGTCCAAAACAGGCCCTTAGTTCTCAGTTTTCCCTGTCCCTTCCCCACCTCTATCCCATCTTCTCTTTTCCAACTGCCTGAGACAAATGTGAGGAATTATCCTTGATTTCTTTTTTCCCTCTCTCACAGGTGATGCCCAGTTCATCAACATGTCCAACTGTTTCTGCATCCCCAACCTGACTCCTTCTCACCACCTCCACTGCTCCATTCCAGAACCATCTGCCCCTGCCTGAGCCGCTTCACCACCTTCCTAATGGTCTGCCAGCTTCTCTTCTTTTCTCCCTACAACTACTTGCCACAGAGCAGCCAGAATGATTCTTTTTTTTTTTTTTCAGAATGATTCTTAAATGTATTTAATTTTATTAGGCACAAACTTTTACACGGCTCAAAGCTTAACACACCATAAAAAGATAAGCCCAGAGAACTCTTGCATTCCTCACCCCCAGCCTTCGAATGATAGCTATTTCCATTGGTATCTTTTTCTTTCATCCTTCTAGGATTTTGAAGGCAAATGCAAGCATTTGTACAAATATATCTCTCACCTTATTACATAGTAAAAGGTAGCCTATCATATAGACTGTTCTACGCTGTTCTAAATCTTGCTTGCTTTTTTAGCTTATTAATAATACATCCTGGTGCCCTTTTCATATTAGCACATAGACATCTTCCTCATTTGTTTTTCCTGAAGCTTATCACTCCACTGTTTATTGAACCAGGCACCTTTTGGTGAACAAATAATGCAACAATGAAAAGTCTTGTACAAGTGTCATTTCATAGATGTGGAGCTGCGTCTATGGGGTACAATCACAGAAATTCAATTGCAGAATCACGTATGTTACTGTATTTGCCAGTTGCAGAATGAAAATTTTACAGACAAATCTGTCACTTCCCCTGCTTAAAGGCGTCCCCTAATTCTACATCCCAATCAGAACAAAAACAAAAACCCCTGAGACCACAAGGCCTTCCTTGATCTGGTCTTTGCTTAGCTCCTCAATATCAGTGTCTTTTCCCCTCTTTCACTGTGGACTACATCTACTTTCATCAATCTCATAAAATTATCTTTCGTGAGATGTGCAATTTCACTTTGTAGTTGATTTCCATTGTGTTTAGATTGGATGGTCATATATGTGTAAAATCTAGTCATCGGCTTGAGACTTGACAAAGAAATTGACCTAGAAGGGGAAAATGGATGCTTATGTTTAATGGGGTTAAGTATTATATATATATATATGTATATATATTAATGTGGACTTTTTTTTGGCTGTGCTGGGTCTTCCTTGCTGCATGTGGCCTTACTCTAGTAGAGGTGAACAGGGGCTACTCTCTAGTTGTGGTTCTCAGGCTTTTTATTGTGGTGGCTTCTCTTGCTATGGAGCGCAGACGGGCTGTCAGTGCACAGGCTTCAGTAGTTGTGGCACATGGGCTTAATAGCTGTGGCTCGCTGGGTCTAGAGCTCAGGCTCTGTAGTTGTGGTGCATGGGCTTAGGTGCTCCACAGCATGTGGAATCTTCATGGACCAGGGACTGAACCCATGTCCCCTGCATTAGTAGGCATATTCTTACCCACTGTACCACCAGGGAAGTCCTGATGTGGACCATTTTTAAAGTTTTCATTGAATTTGTTACAATATTGCTTCTGTTTTTTACGTTTTGGGGTTTTTTCCCTTTGCCCCAAGGCATGTGGGATCTTAGCTCTCTGATCAGGGTTCCAACCTGCACCCCCTACATTGGAAGGTGACGTCTTACTCCCTGGACCACCAGGGCAGTCCCAAGGTGGGCATTTATAAGTAGTCACTTAACAAGTAAACATGTCTAAGTTATGATTTTGATTTTCCTTCATAGCTTCAAACTTTAGGGATTCAGATAATGAATGCTGAAATAATGAGGACTTTCTATCATTCCATAGCTGTGTGACCACAGATTCTAGACACATAAAGGTGGAAGTCTAACCTTACATACAAATGCAACACAGTCAGGAAAGAACAGTGGGCTAGAAATGGCAAGTGCTGTGTTCTGCCACTAAGTAAGCTGTGGGGGCTTAGGAAGGCCGTTTCATCTTTCTCTGCCTCATTTTATATGTATGAAAAGGAAGAAAATGGAATTCATCACGAGTCTCAACCTTTTCACTCTCCAGGGATTCCTTTTATTACCCCCACTCATTTTTATAATATGTTGAGAAATTTTATCTGCTGAAAGTTCTTTGTTGTAATTTATGTTACAATTTTCATTGTTCACTGTTAGCATGTTCATTGTGAATTTATCAATAATACATATAATTTCCAATTCTGCTCAGCATTAAATAATCAGTTAGCATTGGTTGAGTTGATATAATACCACCCAAAGCAAAAAACTTCACATTTTCATTTGTTTGGGTAGCTCTATCTTGTTTAATTCCTAAGACTGGGAAACTACGGACCTACCCGACAGTAAGTCTCCTTACCAGTCTGGGAGCCAGTGTTGTGTATATACTCCTCTAGTCCAGAGGACTTTTTAGATGTGCCTCATGGAACCTTGGACTCAGAGCGGACGTGAGGGTGGGGAAGGAGGAGGCGAAGCCAGGAGTCTTAGGGTCCCCAAATCTATTTTATCCAGAGTACCTCCACTTTTTTCCTGTCCTATGTATTGTGTTCTGCTTAGAAAGGGTTCAAATTATTAAAAAAATTTTTTTCACATGGGGGGTAATTTTTGTTTGTTTGTTTTTGGCTGTACCATGCAGCCTGTGGGACCTTAGTTTCCTGTCCAGGGATCAAACCCGAGTCCCCTACATTGGAAGCATGGAGTCTTAGCCACTGGATCACCAGGGGACTCTCTACACTATTAGAACTAATTTGAAAAATATGTCAATCAAACTCAATTGTATACATGAGGATAATGAGGGATAGAAAAGTTAAATGAAATTTACCCAAGGTTACAGAGCTAATTAGTGGCCAAATATTCATTCAGTCAGTCAACACATACTTCTTGAACACTGTGGAAAGAAAAATTATAAATGTGAAACTTTGATTCAGTCTTGGTCTGAAAACAATCTGTGGGTCATGATAAATGTTTGATCAGAAGCATTTGAATGAAAGAATCTCATTTTCATAAACTGGTGGAGAATTGACATTGATGTGTTTGTTACTACTGTTCAGTAAGACAAGGAAGAGAGGACAGGAGAATATTTGCATTCTGGTGACCGCAGGAGAGCAAGGAACAAAGAGCCCTGTTAGAAGACAAGCCAGGTGGAGTAAAGGTCTCATTTCAGTTTCAATCCTTAGGGGCTCTGTCTCTGACTGTCACACTATTGCTCTTTCTAGAGCCCGCAGAAGAGGAGCCAAGAGCCCACCCTGTCCCCAGGATTATCCATGAAGTTTTTATTTTGTTTCCCAGATTAAGCATGTTATTCTCGCTAAGCTTGGAAAAACCCATGGCTATATGAAATGTGTTAAACTATAAGATAAATTTGAAAAAGTCAATTGATTGAATTTGTTCAACTTAAGCTGGTAATAAATTCACTGGTCTTATGATAGCTTGCCTATGACAGAGTATTAGGTAGGTTCTGTTTTCAGTTCAAAAGCTACAGGCGCTCTGATTCTAGCTTTCTCCCTGCAAACAATTTGAAATAAAGGGTGTCATTGGCAGATGCAAAGACAAACATGACACAAAGCCTCATTATTTCTCAGCACCAATCAAGAGTCAGCCATTCTTCTAGGCATTGAGGACACAGCAATGAATGTGTGCGAAGAGTTTCCTGCATCCGTGGACCAGATTTCTTTTTTGAAAATAATTAATTAATTAATTTGGTTTCACCAGACTCTCAACTGTGGCATGTGGGATCTTTAGTTGCAGCAGGTGGACTCTTGTTCCCTGACCAGGGATTGAACCCAGGCCCCCTGCATTGGGAGCATGGAGTCTTAGCCACTGGACCATCCGGAAAGTCCCTAAACCAGATTTCTCCTGATTTCTAGTCCAGTGCTATTTCTGTTACATTATACAGATGGAAGACTCATTCTGCTCTTTTGCAAATACTTGTAATTACAGAGTATGCCTACGTCTTCTTCACATTATTTATTCATTTATTCAACTGAAATTTATTGAGTAACTTCTATTACCAGACTCTCTGTGCTAAGTGCTGGACACCCTGATATGAATTAGCTCTCCAGGTGCTCACAGACCTGTGGTAACACAGACTTGTAAACAAAGTTCAAACCAGCATAATAAGTAGGATGGAGGGAGAGGAACAAGGTACAGACATACTATGTGGTAGCAACTGATTAACTCCCTCTTGTATGACATCGAAACTTGGATTTGAAAGGTTAATAGAGGATCCCCAAGCCAACCAAGTATGGGAGTAGGAATGGCATATACAAAGGTACAGAGACAAGACAGAACATGCAGATTCTCAGAACTATTTGCTGTTTGGTATTGATGGAGTTTGAAGCATGAAATGAATGAGAGGCAGGAAATTTTTTTTCTTCAGGTTTAAAATGTTTTATTTCAAGTCTCCCTGATTTAAAAAAAAAACTCAAAAGTAAACATTACAGAAATGGGGAGGCAGGAAATTGACAAAATCTCTGTGTAATGGCTTCTGTCTTCTCTGTGAGTTAAGAGAAACAGCTTTTTTTTTTTTTTTTTTGGAGACTAAGGAAGGCTGGTAGGAAGTTTGAAGAGAGGTTTAAAAGTGTTGCTGAATTGATTATAAGATATAAAGGATTAGGAAAAAACCTGAACCTCCATTAATGGCAGGCTGGCTTAATAGATCATAGGTCACTCAAGTGGTGGAATACTATACTGACAGGAAAAATGATAGCCACTGACATGAGAAGAGCTATAAAACATCTTATTTAGTAAAAAAAAAAAAGCAAGATGCAGAACTATGTGTATTACTTTAACTTTTATGTAAAAAGCAGTGGGAGATTAAAAATATTTTCTTACCTACACAAATATATCTAGAAGAATGCCTGAGAAAGAGATAGCTTTGGTTAATCATGGGAGGAGAAGGTGGATGACTGAGGTACATGGTGGGGGGGTACACTTTACACTGTATAGTCTTGAATTTTGGACCACAGCAATGTGTTATCTATTCAAAGATAATATAAAAATGAAATCTCTAAAGTCTTTTTAGTAAAATGAAAAAGAATACTTTCTGAGGGCAACGGAAGATAAAACTAAATTTCGGCATCATGGCTACATTCCTCTGCAACCCAATACTTATGACTAACTTGGGGAAATACAAAGGGAAATCTTTATTTTCACCAGGAGAGCCTATTTGGGAAAGGTGATTTTATTCTGAAGCCTGGGGATCAGAGCTGGAGAGAGTCTATGGAAAAACCTAACCAATTCTTCTGGCTTGGCTGTCTTACAGCCCAAGGTCTCCAACCATGGCTTCTCCAGCTCATCTACAACATCACTTTGGTTACATCCAAGCAGCCCTCCAAAAGGGCTTCCAATTCCTTTACTGCACCTGTTGGTATAAAGTGAATTAAAACAGAGCTCTGCTCTTCAGGAGCTAATAAGTTAAAGGGCAATGATTATTACATGATACATGAACAAATAACAAACAAGCCTAACATTTTTGCATGTGAGTTATCAAATCAGGTTCATTCTCTCACAAGCAATCCCTTTTATTTCTAACCATGTTCTTTATATACTTCAGGTACTGTCTACTGGCCACATGGCATCAGGCAGTGGGGAAGCAGTGATCAAACCAGCATCCCAGGTGTCCGGGACCACACAGGGCAATGACAGAGAGAGACTTGAAGAGAACACTGAAAAGAACACCACCATAAAGTGTGGTCCACGCTATCAGGGAGGCAGAGATGGAATTCTGTGGGAGCCAGGAGGCCAGAGCAAGTAATTCTGCTTGGAGTTAGGAAGGGCTTCGCGGAGGAGGAAATCTGTAACCCAAGTCTTAAATGAGGCATTGAAGTTGAGGGAGGTTGAGAAAGACGTTCCAGGCAGCACAAACACAGTGGGCAAAGGCAGTGAAGCTCAGAATAACATGGTGCGTTCCTGGACACCAACCCACTTGTTCCGACTCCGTGGCAGGTGCTTTTCTGGGAGTGGCAAGCATCCGGTCTGGAAAGGCAGGTCCAGACAGGGTTACAGTGTCTGGTGTGCTGGGCAAACAAGTTTATACTTTGTCGTGTCAGTAAAACACCATGTTCTCAGCCGACAGGCTGGTTCAGTACTTTGCCTTTACTGTCTAACCCGTTTGAAGCAGGTTGTCTTCTCTTGGCTTCTATAGTCTTGTCAGAGGCGGAATACGGATGTGGAAGGCAGATTTGTAAACTTGGTGTTACCTTCCCCATTCTTCCTTTTTACTCTTCTGACACATCTAATTAGTCATCAAAGTCTATAACTATTCTGTCACAAAAGCATTCTTCGTTTTTTCCTTGGATCAACCACTTAGTATGCATTTACCTGTGACAGGTAAGGATAAAGGATAAACGATAAAGGCTTTGTATAAACCCTCTTATTCAACCTTCAAATAGCCCTGTGAAGTCATATTTTAGTGTTCTTGGTAGCAGGCAACAGTTGTCTTAAGCAGAAAAAGGAATATACTGGAAACTTATCAGGCAACTCACAGAATTTATAGGAAGGAGGAGGTCTAGTTTCAGGGATGAGCCAAGGGAAGAAGCATAGAACAAAGCTGGGCTCCAACCTCAGCAACAATTCCCAGCTCATGCCCCGCCATGCCTCTGGATGCTAAGCTCACCACAGAGGCCTCAAAGATTCTCAAACTGACCACGCTGCCTTTGCATCACTACACCCCCCACCGCAGAGAGGAGGAAGAGCATCTACTGGCTCTGCTCAGAGTCTGAGGAACAGCTTCCCTTTTGTGGCTTCCCACTCCCACTAGGATTCATTCAAATCAGGAAGGATGTTTAGATAATTTGGGCTTCCCTGGTGGCTCAGTGGTAAAGAACATGCTTGCCAATGTAGGAGACGAGAGTTCAATCCCTGCGTCAGGAAGATCCCCTGGGGATGGAAATGGCAACCCACTTGAGAATTCTTGCCTGGAGAATCCCATGGACAGAGGAGCCTGGCCAGTTACTGTTCATGGGGTTACAGAGTTGGACATGACTTAGCAACTAAACAACAACAGCAAACACAGCAAAAATGATACACACTCTTAAGTGCAATTCGTGGATGAGGGAATAGACTTAGAGCAGGTAGATTAGTCAAGTAATCCAGCTAGTTAGTGGGGGAGCCAGGCTTGGAACCCGGGTCAGCTTGTTTGCAAAGCCCAGAGTGTGATGCAGTCCTCTGCACTGCCTTTTCTAAAGCATCCCTGCTCAATTTCACAGCCCACACGGCAGTCCACGCTCCCATCACCTCGTTTGCGTTACCGCCTCCTGCCTGATCTCCCTGCTTTGTGCTCCCTCGTCTCGGTTCATTCTCCACGCAGTTGCTAAGATAATATTTTTTGAGTACCATCCACATCACGTCAACCACTTGTTTAAAAGCCTGTGACTCACCCCTTCGAGAGCCTTTCCTGATTAATATCATTCCACACTGATCACTGGGTAATCAGTCAAATAATGTTGCTATAGTGCCAGCACAGAAGTATAATTTATCCTGCACTAGCCTATCCTTATTAATAGTCTCTAGCTATTCCATTGATGTGTGACTCTGCTAAGGTCAGAGAACCTGTCTTTTGCTGCTTTCGTGAGTCTAATGACAGATACTAGCATCGAACACCGGGACTGTCCTATTATTGAATCCCGGGGCTCTCCAGGAGAGTTGCGTTACTATCATCAATATTATCATTTGCAGAGCACTTCTCGTTGGCTAATTCATTATTAGCCTCCCTGACATTTCCCCATTGTCTTATGTTTCTCAGCTATGTATGCTGTGGCCAACCTTGAGTAAGTGTGCTACAAAATGGCTAATAATGCTAACAATTTTGTTTCAGCTTTTGGAAACGTTCTTTACTCCACCCTCAGATACTGTTAAAGTGAGGAAAGGTACAAGGCGGCATGTTTTTTTCTGGGAGCTGGGAGGGGAGAAGAAATAGTACTGATATTTAGAGCAGGTCCCTCCATTCCAATTTGGAATAATAAAGGTCGTATAAACACGGAGCACCACATGCAGTTAGGGAACCTGGTTGGCCTGGTGACCAGCCTGAAGTTTGTATAGGAAAACCTCTTGCCTGGTTCCTGAATAGCTTTCATAGCGAAACGGAGCAAGACCTTATGGTCCTTTCCTCCCATGCCCTCTGCCTAACTTTTGTGTGTGGAAAAACTTTAGCCAAAGAATAAGTTTAATTAAGGAAATGAGAAAATGCAAAAACAAAGGAAAACAGTCAAGGAGACCAAGTAATAATAGTTTAGTTATTAAGCATAAACAAGGACCTTCAGTTCCTTTTCCAGGGCTAGAGATAATACTCTGAGCCATATCCTGTGAGCTCTCTCATAGATACTGAAAAACCCACCAGGTGGAGGAAGTTAACTCCATGATGACCAGACTTATGTAGCCATGACATAAGCTGCCACAATTCTGAGAACTGAGCTCAAAAAAATGGAAACAAACCGATGCTGGAACTGAAGACTAACTGTACTTAAAACAGTCACTGTGATGCTGGTCAGAGCACCAATGACCAACCAATTTCAAGATGACTGTCAGAGCTGACTGTGCTGCTTTTGCATGTAGCTGCCTCCCTCTGTCTATAAAAGCTCTTGCCTCCTGACTGTAGGCAGGGAGAGTCAGCCTCTGGACAATGCTGACATCCAAAATAAAGCAAACTTTCTTTTCCACCAAATTGGCCTTTTGAGCAGTGAGCAACTGCAATGTCACTGCATGTGAGGTTTGAGGGGGTAGAAGGTGGGGGATGAATGGGCTGGAGAGGAAGGCATGGACCAGATGATGACTGTTGTTTCAACTTGAGAGACATGGAAAGCTCTCAAAGGTTTCAGGCCTTGTTAGGGAGTAACAGGATCTGATGTGGGTTTTTGAAAGATTACTCTAGCAGTGATGAGAAGGGTGGCTTGGAGGGAGCAAGACTGGGGCCTTGAGAACAGGAAACCGTGACACATCACCACTTCCTTCATCATTCCATTCAAGAGTACAGGTTATAGCTCCTTTTTGCACGAACCTCAAAAGAGAATCAGATTTTTAAAAAAAATACTTAATCTGTGAACATACAATAATATATAAATTCTTCAGGATTTTATCCCCTGGAAGTAAGGATGCGTATTTTAGATACCCATAAAATTCTTCAGGGATTGAATGCAGGAGATCAAAGTTAGGATTATACTATTTTACTATTTTAACATATCTATCAATAATATGTTGGCCTCCTTCTGTTTCTCAATAGAACTTCTAGTTTGTTCCACATTCCCTCTGAACTCTTCTTATTTATTTGTTAATGTTCTCATTGCTTGAGTTTTTTGCTTCTGCTTTTTTCTCCCTAGAGACAGAATGGCAGTTGAAGAAAGAAAAACGTTGAGTCAATTGGCACAAAAGCCCTTTTCCCATGGTATCTCTTCTCTTGAGGGAAATTAAACTGATCGTAACCAGTTTTACTCAAGAGGAGGGATCTTTGGTAACAAATATTTTTGTCCCAATCTTTTTGGCCTCTAGTATTAACCGCCAAGTAAATTCTTTTGATAGGAGACATACAGGTATGTGATTCTGCTCCATTTCACTTTAAACTATTCTGAAAAGATATTAAGATTTAATCTTTCTGCTTGCTTGTCATTACTGAGCTTTTTCTTCATGCCCGGCACTGTGCTTGGTACAAGGGACAGTACAATAGGAGAGGAAAAGTGAGTCTCTACTTAAAAAGGACTTGTAGTAGGGACTTCCCTGGTGGTTCAGTAGTTAAGACTCCGTGCTTCCAATTCAAAGGGCACTGGTTTGATCCCTGGTCAGAGAACTAAAATCCCACATGCCAAGAAAATAATAAAAACTGGAGGGGGGAGTGCGGAGTGGGGTGGCGTGTAGTATAAATTCTGAGAATAAGTGCTTTTCCTAAAATCAAGTCACTGAGGCCTAAGCAATAACAGTCGTCCTCATCTAAGACGGCTGTGTTGTGTTGCTACTTAAGCTTATGAGCTTTAAAAAGAGTGATCAGATATATACAAAGACTTTCAGATGCCATTCTGCCCAGATTCTAGATTTTTGGTCATTGACAACAAATCTTCTGTCAAGGTCTTTGAGGACAAAATTGATCTAATTTTTTTTTTTTTTTGGCTGCACAGTGTGGCATATGGGATCTTGATTCCCTGACAAGGGATTGAACCCGTGCCCCCTACAGTGGAAGTGTAGATTCTTAACCACTGGACCACCAGGAAAGTCCCTGTTGATCTCATTTTATGTTAACAGAATCATTCATCTTTCTCTCATATATAATTTTAGATGGAAAATGGAACCAAACTCAGGAATTTATAGAAAACTGTGTAATCCCCCATCAAAGTTGCCATAACATACAAAATGTCCATTCCATAAACTGTAGTTATGTGTGAGAGTTAGAGACTATTCCTTCCAGATGAATAAACCTTTTTGTCCAAATGGCAATAAATTTCACCCCCTCCCCCTTTTCACTATTTCCTGTGAGCAATGTTTATTCTCCAAAGCTCCCATTTAATTCCTGCATACATTCTTGTAAACATTATTTGATGCAGGAGATTTATAACAAAACTGACTGCCTACCTCTGCACCAGAACCTGAGCATAGTCCTGACCTTTATTTTTAAGCCAAAATCTTATCACATCAACTCCTCTTCTCTGCTTGCTCACTGGACTCTAGAACCAGCAGCCCTCTAATGACAAAAGAAAGATATGAGCCAAATCGAGTTCTGCCCTTGACTTCACAAGGGAGGTAATCACACCCAGAACCTGGCTCGGAGCAGGCACTGAACAAATATTTGCTGGAAGAAAGAATAAAGGACGGTAATGTCTAAGGACTTGTGAGCTTGAGTTTTTCTTGAGCTAATTGGGGGAGTCTGATAGACTTAAGACCCTCGAATGACAAGCTGAGGACGTTATAGACTCATTTCTGCTTTCAGGCGCTAATTTGTTGAGACCCACCCTGTTCTAGGAATAGTAGCCTCACTTCTTCTTGACCAAATGCACTTGGGGGTTTCTCTGCTCTTGGTCTCTTAAGGAGCAAGTTCACTGGTCAGTCTCTGCCTCTCACTTCAGCCCAGGTCAGGGTTGGTGTAAGGGTGGTCTGTGGTGGCATCAAGGTTACTAGTAAAGAGAAAGCCAAGAGGGTGCAGAAACATACACTCTCTTCCTCCTCTTTTCTCTCACTATTTCACCCTAACCATCACCATTTCCCTATGGTTGTTTCCCACTTCCACCTCTTTCTATTCTGTCCTCTTAGTTCCTCTGCAGAAAACTCCAGAGGAGCTGGTTTTCCTCTGAGATACAGATGAACCTAATTCTTGTTTATTGCTGGCAGGAAATCAAAATGGTACAGCCACTTTGGAAGAGAGTTGGGCAGTTTTTTACAGCAATAACATACTCTTACCATACAATCGAGCAACCTGGCTTCTTAGCGTTTAGCCAAAGAAGTTGAAAACTTATGTCCACCCAAAAACCTGAACATGGATGGTTACAGCAGCTTTATTGATCATTGCTAAGCAATGATCAGTAGGTGCCAAACCAAGATTCAGTAGGTGAATGGTACATTCAGACAATGGAACATTATTGAGTGCTAAAAAGAAATGAGCCATCATGACATGAAAAGACATGAAGGAACTTAAAAAAAGCATATTACTAAGTGAAAGAAGCCAATCGGAAATGCGTGTACACTGTATGATTTCAACTATAAGGCATTCTGGAAAAAGTAAAACTATGGAGGCAATAAAAAGTTTAGTGGTTGCCAGAAGTTAGGGGCGTGGGGAGAGTGAATAGGCAGAGCACAGGTAATATTTAGGACAGTGAAACTATTCTGTATGATACTATAATGATGGGTACATGTCATTATACATTTGTCCAAACCCATAGAATGTACCACACTAAGAGGGAACCCTAAGTTAAATAATGGACTTTGAGTGAAAATGAGGTGTCAGTGTCAGTTCATCAGTTTTAACAAAAGTACCACTGGGGTGGGGGATGTTAGTAGTGAAGATAGGCTGTACATATGTGGGGATGGAGGACCTATGGAAAATCTCTCTACTTCTTGCTCAATTTTGCTGTGAACTTAAAATTGCTCTAAAAACTAAAGTCTATTAAAAACATATAGTTAGATGACAAAAGTTAAGTAGTGAGTGTTAGTTGCTCAGTCGTGTCTGACTCTTTGTGTCCTGTAGCCCCCCAGGGTCCTCTGTCCATGGAATTCTCCAGGCAAGAATACTGGAGTGGGTTGCCATGCCCTTCTCCAGAGGATCTTCCCGACCCAGGGATCGAACCCAGGTCTCCTGCACTGGCAGGTGGATTCCTTACCATCTGAGCCACCAGGGAAGAGCAGTTAGATGATACAAGTATATATAAATAGGTTAGATATAAATAGATAAAATTAGATATAATTAGATAAAATTTAATAAGATAAAAATTAGATAAAATGAGCCTTTACTTCAGCCCTTTGGGTACATGAAAAACTATTGTTAGCCCAAGCTTGCCTGGGTTAGAGAGGAGCAGGGAGGATTGAAGACGAAGATTAAGGAAGAAGCCTTGCAGAAGCCTTTGCTAGCTTCCAGCACAGGTGAGTAGGGAAAAAGTGACAGCCTGTGTTCTGTTACTCAATGGGCCACACCCACACACCCACACAAAGACATTGGACTGATCAGAAATGCTGGATGCTACCAGTTGAAGAGCGAGCAGGCTGGCTAGTTTCTCACTGAGAAATGTAAGGCCATGGGAGATCCCAGCGCTCTGTATCTCAGATCACTTTTCCTGCGCCCTTCCATCGGATTCCCAGGTCTGTGTTTTCCAGATTACTCTAGTCATTGAGGGCCATCTGCATTAGAATCACCTGAAACGCTTTATAAAAAGTCAAATTCTCAGATCAAGCTCCCAGGAAACCAAATTCAGCCATTCAGGGATAGTTCAGGAACTTTCAAAAAATTCCCAAGGCATTCCAGTGCAACCGGGTTTAAGGAGTAAAAAAACAACAACAAAAAAACCCCTTGCCTTGGGGGTCCTAGTGCCTGCTGTTGGGAAGAGAATGGGGAAGGGAGGAAGAAAACCAGGGAGGAGGGATGTTTATCTGATGTTCTGGATGTCATTTAAAAGATACATTTCTGGAGAAGCATCATTTCTATGGAAGCCCTATGCCAGGGGACTGTGAGTTTTGCACCATAGGGATTTTGTGAGCCTGCCGAAAACCCACCAATGCATAACCGAGTCAGCAAGAAAGTTCAAAGTAATGAATGCTAGATAACAACCTTCTAATAAAGTTGGACTCACTATTCTCAGATTTTTACCTTTTGAAAAGTTGGAACTTCTGCTGAAAGATGATGTGGTCCTGACTTGCGACCCAGTTCTTTTTTTTTTTTTTTAATTGATTTATTTGAAAAATCAAAATTAAAACAACTTTATTTATTTAGCTTCACTAGATCTTAGTTGCACCATGTGGGATCTAATTCCCCAAAGAGGGATCGAACCTAGGCTCCCTGCATTGTGAATGGAGCCTTAGTCATTGGGCCAACAGGGAAGTCCTCATGATCGGCTTCTGTGAATTAGCTTTCTCCTTTCTCATCATCACCACCCCTTTCCTGCTATCCCTGTGTTCTCCCTGTGGTTCCCTTCCGAGTCCTTCTCAGCTTCCCCCACTTCCTTGAGAGCAGCCCCGTGCCAGACCCAGGCCTGTTCCCTCAAATGAATGATCTTCTTCATGTTTCGCAACAACACTGTGAGGTTGGGGCCGTAATTATTCACACGTTACAGAGGAAGAAAGGGGGGCTCCAGCAGATTCCGTGACTTGCTGAAGGACACACTGGTAAGTGGCTCTCCTCCTACCTTGCCCCCTAGTTCTGACACCTAGGACCCCGTCTAGGCCTCCTGCTCAGAACACCAGCCCTTCAGATCCAGGTCCTGCGTTGCTTTTCTAAGTTGTCGCTGCAGATGTGAATGCCCTGCTCTTGAACCCAAGCCTGGAGGTGGGTGTCCTAGCTACTTACTGACTGCCTCTCAGGCAGGGTCCCAGACCTCTGTCTGTCTCTCATCGGATGAGGCCAGATGTCCAGATCTCTGCTGCATTAGTGAAAGCCCAGCTCTTTTCTTGTGTTTCTTCTGTAATTCTCAGACGACTTCCACATGCACACTTGTGACACCAGCTATGTGGGGTTTGTCTCCCATCAAGAAATTCTCTGACCCCCACTGGGTATCCTATATTTTAACTCCATTGTGATAGTATCTATAGCACCAGTTCCCATAGGTTAAGGGCTTAGTCCCATGAAACTGCTTCAGATGCCCATGCAAATAGTGAGTTTCCAGCGCCGCCGCCCCCCCCCCCCCCGCAACTTCTGTCCACTTTGGCTGTAAACCAGAGGTTCCTACCACCCCTCCTCTAATTCCAGTGGTTTGCTAGAGGGGCTCACAGAACTCAGGGAAACATGTTTACTATTTTATTAAAGGATCTGACAAAGCATACAGATGAAGAGATGCATAGGCTGAGGGCCGGGAGGGTGCTAAGTGCAGGAGCTTCTGTCCCTGTGGTGATAGAGATCCATCACCCTCCTGGTGTGATTGTGTTCACCAGCCTGGAAGCTCACTGAACCCCTCTACTCTTGGGATTTTATGGAGGCTTCCTCACATGTTGTTGTTCAGTTGCTCACCTGTGTCCAACTCTTTGAGACCCCATGGACTATAGCACACCAGGCTTCCCTATCCTTCACAATCTCCAAGAGTTTGCTCAAATTCATTTCCATTGAGTTGGTGATGCTATCTATCTTATCCTCTGCATCTTCTTCTCCTTTTGCCTTCAATCTTTCCCAGCATCAGGGTCTTTTCCTCACATAGACATGAGCAATTATTAACTTCACTTCCAGCCCCTCTCCTCTCATTGGCATGGGGGGTTATGAGGTGAGGAAGGGGATGTGTCTGCAAGTTTCTAAATATAGCTTGCTTTTTCTGGTGACCAGCACTCATTAGAACAAGAAATGCTCCTAGTGCTTATCACTTCAGAAATTACAAGGTTCTTCAGAGTTCTGTGTCAGAAACCAGGGCAGAGACCAATATATATATTTCTTACTATTTACACCTGCCCAGCTTTCTGTCCCCAGACTACGTTGCTGAGGATGAAACAGAAAAATCCATGCTGTTTACTATTAGGAAAACTTTGACTCCTCTCTGAGCCTTTTCCCTGGACGACCTTATTCCCTATAATTGGCCATCCAAGAATGAGGAGTCAATCCAAAACAACTTGCCTTGGTCCAACTATTAAGCTTAATTCCTTTCTTTTAATCCTCTCCTAAAAGTTCACCAGATGGTCAATACTGAAATCAGGTTGATTATATTCTTTGCAGCCAAAGATGGAGAAGCTCTATACAGTCAGCAAAAACAAGACCGGGAGCTGACTGTGGCTCAGATCATTGAACTCCTTATTGCCAAATTCAGAATTAAATTGAAGAAAGTAGGGAAAACCACTAGACCATCCAGGTATGACCTAAATCAAATCCCTTATGATTATACAGTGGAAGGGACAAATAGATTCAAGGGATTAGATCTGATAGACAGAGTGCCTGAAGAACTATGGATGGAGGTTTGTGACACTGTACAGGAGGAAGGGATCAAGACCATCCCCAAGAAAAGAAAATGCAAAAAGGCAAAATGGTTGTCTGAGGAGGCCTTACAAATAGCTGAGAAAAGAAGAGAAGTGAAAGGCAAAAGAGAAAAGGAAAGATATACCCATTTGAATGCAGAATTCCAAAGAATAGCAAGGAGAGATAAGAAAGCCTTCCTCAGTGATCAGTGCAAAGAAATAAAGGAAAACAACAGAATGGGAAAGACTAGAGATCTCTTTAAGAGAATTAGAGATACAAAGGAAACATTTCATGCAAAGATGGGCCCAGTAAAGGACAGAAATGGTATGAACCTAACAGAAGCAGAAGATATTAAGAAGAAGTGGCAAGAATATACAGAAGAACTATACAAAAAAGATCTTCACAACCCAGATAACCACAATGGTGTGATCACTCACCTAGAGCCAGATACCCTGGAATGCAAAGTCAAATGGATGTTAGGAAGCATCACTACGAACAAAGCTAGTGGAGGTGATGGAATTCCAGTTGAGCTATTTCAAATCCTAAAAGATGATGCTGTAAAAGTGCTGCACTCAATATGCCAGGAAAATTGGAAAACTCAGCAGTGGCCACAGAACTGGAAAAAGTCAGTTTTCATTCTAATCCCAAGGAAGGGCAATGCCAGAGAATGTTCAAGCTACTGCACAATTGCACTCATCTCACATGCTAGCAAAGTAATGCTCAAAATTCTCCAAGCCAGGCTTCAACAGTACCTGAACCATGAACTTCCAGATGTTCAAGCTGGATTTAGAAAAGGCAGAGGAACCAGAGATCAAATTGCCAACATGCATTGGATCATAGAAAAAGCAAAAGAGTTCCAGTAAAATATCTGCTTTATTGATTACACCAAAATCTTTTACTGCATAGATCATAATAAACTGAAAAATTCTGAAAGAGATGGGAATACCTGACAACCTTACCTGCCTCCTGAAAAATCTGTATGCAGGTCAAGAATCAACAGTTAGAACCAGACATGGATCAACAGACTGCTTCCAAATTGGGAAAGGAGTACATCAAGGCTGTTTATTGTCACCCTGCTTATTGAACTTATATGTAGAGTACATCATGAGAAATGCTGGGCTGGATGAAGCACAAGCTGGAATCAAGATTGCCGGGAGAAATATCAATAAACTCAGATGTGCAGATGACACTACCCTTATGGTAGAAAGCAAAGAAGAACTAAAGAGCCTCTTGATGAAAGTGAAAGAGGAGAGTGAAAAGTTAGCTTAAAACTCAACATTCAAAAAACGAAGATCATGGCATCCAGTTCCATCAATTCACGGCAAATAGATGGGGAAACAGTGGAAACAGTGACAGATTTTATTTTCTTGGGCTCCCAAATCACTGCAGACAGTGACTGCAGCCATGAAATTAAAAGACATTTGCTCCTTGGAAGAAAAGCTATGACCAACTTAGACAGCATATTAAAAAGCAGAGACATTACTTTGCCAACAAAGGTCTGTCTAGTCAAAGCTATGGCTTTTCCAGTAATCATGTATGGATGTGAGAGTTGGGCTCTAAAGAAAGTTGAGCGCCAAAGAATTGATGCTTTCGAACTGTGGTGTTGGAGAAGACTCTTGAGAGTCCCTTGGACTGCAAGGAGATCCAACCAGTCCATTCTAAGGGAAATCAGTACTGAATATTCTTTGGAAGGACTGATGTTAAAGCTGAAACTCCAATACTCTGGCCACCTGATGCAAAGAACTGACTCATTGAAAAAGACCCTGATGCTGGGAAAGACTGAAGACAGGAGGAGAAGGGGACGACAGAGGATAAGATGGTTGGATGGCATCACCGACTCAATGGACATGAGTTTGAGCAAGTTCCGGGAGTTGGTGACGGACAGGGAAGCCTGGTGTGCTGCAGTCCATGGGGTTGCAGAGTCGGACAGGACTGAGCAACTGAACTGAACTGAAAAGCTCCATGCCCTGCTGGAGTGGCAGCCCCCTTTCCGTTTCCTAGATCAGTGATTTCCAAACTGTCACCTGTGGAACTCTGTGAAAACTTATCAAGTGGTACACGGACATTTTCAACAATTTTAGGTGCTTTTGTCTAAAACAAATTTTCCTGAGAATGTGCCTACATGTATATCAGACGTTCTCTCATTTCATAAACTTTGTTGTTGCTGTTGTTTAATCACTATGTCATGTCCAACTCTTTGTGAGCCCATGGACTGTAGCCCACCCGGCTTCTCTGTCCTTGGGATTTCCCAGGCAAGAATAGTGGAGTGGATTGCTATTTCCTTCTCCATGGGATCTTCCTGACTCAGGGATTGAGCCTGTGTCTCCTGCATTGGTAGGTGGATTCTTTAACACTGAGCTACTTGCTTTGCATGGAGTCAAAAACGGCAACAGAAAGGTCCTACAAAATATTGATTTGGGGAAAAACTTTGGAGAAGTCTAGTTATCATCCACCACCACACATAGTTACAACTCAGTTTTTCCCCTGGGATGAGAACTTTTAAGATCGACTCTCTTGGCAACTTTCTTTTTTTTGGGCAACTTTCAAATATGGAATTCAGTATTATTAACTATAGCTATCATGCTGTACACTACATGTACACTAGGACTTGTTTATTTTATAACTGAAAGTTTGTACATTTTTGACTCCCTTCACCCATTTCATCCACCCTCTGATTTCCTGGAGAAAACTTTAATTGTCAATAAGGCACCTTAACCCACAGATCTTTCTGGTCTTCCTTATAAGTATTTCTGATAAGAGAGAAGAAACAAGGATATTTTGACTTATCTTAAGACGTTTTGGATTCTATAAAGTAGACCACAGCAATGCATATGTCTTTTTGAATTAATGTTTTCATTTTCTTCAGAAAAATACTGAGGTGAAATTCCTGGATCATGCAGTAGTTTTATTTTTGCTTTTGAAGAATCTTCATACTGTTTTTCACAGTGGCTGCACCAATTTACATTTCCACCATAAGTGCACAAGGATTATGCATCCTTGCCAACACTTGTTATCTGTTGTATTTTTTATAATAACCATTCTGACAGGTGTGAGGTGATATCTCATATGATATTGAACTCAACCACAGCTAATAATCTGTCTTACAAGATATATTTCACTTTATTTTTATAATTTTCCTCAAAATGCTTATTGATAATTATTTATTTGAATGGAAAAATGAAGTAAAAATTTTTTTCTGACAGAAAGTAAGCATAATTTCCATGATTCATCTGACAATAGGATTTGGATAACTAGGCTACATAGTGATCTTCTTCTATAAAAATCTGCTGTTCTCAGAGTTGGAGAAAACTATATGTAGGCATGGGATGAGACAAAAGCACTTTATAAAAAAATTGTATTAGTAAATCCATACTCAATTTAAAACATTGAAAAGTTCCCAATTCTTTTTTAGTATATATGGTTAAACAAAATGCCTTTAAGTGACAAATAACATAAAAATAGCAGTTATATAATATGTTTTGGTATATTTTAATAAATGTGAAAAAATTCTTTTCACAAGTCAGGTGGTTTCCAATATTTTGCTTTCAATAAAACCCATGAAAGCATCATAGAATCTGTCAGCAATTCATCAAAAGTAATATTGGATAATAGACAAGTATAATTCATATAGCATAACATTTACCATTTTAAAGTGTACAATTCAGTGACTTTTAGAATATCCACAAATTTGTGCAATCACTATGATAATTAATTTTAAAACATTTTTATTATCTGAAAAAGAAATCTTGAACATTCCTTAGCCATCAAAATTGGTCCCCCTTCCTTCTTTTCCCCCATGTCTCCCCACGCTACTAGCAATTACTAATCAACTTTCTGGGTCTGTAGACTTGCCTATTCTGGGCATTTCATATAATGAGAACCTTACGATATTTAATGACTACTTAACAACATGCCTCCTGATGTGCCAGGTACTATTCTAAAAGGAATACAATGATGAGCAAGCAGACAGTTCTGTTCTTTCCTAGTGTTTCTCTTCTAGAAGAGGAAGACTAAAAAACCAATAAGAAACGCATGATTATTTTGGGCAGAAGTAAGTACTGTGAAGAAAATAAACCCAGGTGATATGCCCGTGAGTGCTATGAAGAGGTAGGGTTCATTTGGGAGTGTAAGACTGTTTAAGGAGCTAATATTGGAGCTGAAGCCTCAGTGGTGAGAAGAAGGTAGCGGAAAGGTGAACACCATTGGTGCAAAGGCCACCAGGAAGAAGGAGGTTGGTGTTTCTGGGGACTTCCAAACCAGGGCTTAGAAAATACTGAGCAGAAGAGGTGAGCTTGCAGTCATTTCATCGTAAGTGCAAGGGTAAGGCATTGATGAGTTTGAAGAAGAGGAGGAACTGACCTGGTTTATATTTTAAAACAAAATCCTTCTGGCTACTGTGTTCAAAATGGATTGTATGGGTTCAAAAGAAGAGACAGAGAAAGAACTTAGACTACATGTGGCAGTAGAGGCCAGAGATTATGGTGACCTAGGGTGGAGATGATATAAATGGGAAAATTCAAGATACATTTTGTATGTGGAGCTGATAGCAGTTGTTAATGGTCTGGATAGAACTGTGAGAAAAAGAAAAGGATTAAGGATGACTCCTAGGATCTTAGTTTCGAACAACTTGCATGAAAGATGCAGTAGATTTAAAGCTACTTATGGGAATGTTTGGAACACAAACAGTTAAGTGACAATGTAGAGTAGCATTAGATATGTGAGTTCAGAAATGTGGTCGGGGTAGAGATTATTACTGGAGTCAGGAGCATATGGATGGTATTTAAAACCATTGCGGCAGGCTGAATAATGTCCCTTAAATACGTCCATGTCCTAATTCCTGGAAACTTAAAGAACCTATTGTGTATGAAAGCACTTAAAAATCTGTCATCTGTGGGACTTCTCTGGTGACAGTCCAGTGAGGAAGACTCTGCACTCCAATGCAGGGGGTCTGGGTCTGACCCCTGTTCGGGGAACTAGATCCCACAGGTCGCAACTAAAAACGTACCTCGTGCCACAACTAAAACCCTATGCAGCCAAATAAATAAAAATAAATATTAAAATAATCTGTCATTTGTAAGTCTAAAAACAACCATCCAAGGTAGTTTTATTATCCTACATTTAGTAGATGGTCAACTAGAGGCTCAGAGAAGTGGAATGCCTTGTTCTAGGTTGCAAAGCCGGAAAATACCTCAGCCTCCCTTTCAAGTGCCTTACAGAATTTCTATGAAGATGGGAGGTGGTAAAGAGACATCTTGGCTGTGCCAAAACTTGCCCTATAAGACAGGCATTTCTACAAGGCCCATCCCATTCTTTGTCCAGCGTATTGTTTTTCTCCCCTCCAGAGTCCTTGCCAGCCCAGGCACACCACATAGACCAAGACCATTCCTCAGCCAGATTGGTAACTGTGGGAGGGCTAATGGGGTTATCACATAACCAACGACCCCACAAGCCAGGCCCTATGCCAAGCAACTGACATTCATTCAGTCATCATAATAACTCTATCCATGGTCTCCAGGGCAAGCTAGAAAGGAAGGATTACTGGGGAATGGGAAGAAGGACCTAGGAGCACGAGGGCCTGAGTTCAACTCTGGGGGTGCTACAGCCCTAACTTGAAACTACAGTTTAACTGTGGGCTAGTACTTGGCCATCTAAGAAAACGAGGAGGTTAACAACACAGGTCATCTCTAAGCTCCCTCGAAGATGTTTGCATGAGATCTTTTCTTTCCCCCACTCCGGGCGCTCCACTATTACGGGCAGTGGCAGGAATGCGGCGACAGTCCGCTCCGCCGAGGGCTGCCCTTTAGTTCTCTGTCTTAGAGAACGGTGCAGGCGGCGACTCAGAAGCCACCAGTTCCCCAGGCCAGGAACTATTAGTAGGCGATAGGTCATCTCAGGACAAGGGAAAAGAAGCTCTGAAGAACTACTACTCCCAGGAGTCCACGGGGTACCACTCGGAGGCCCGGGGCAGATGCGTGTCGGGAGCAGCTAAGCCTGCTCCGTGGTCAGGTACCCCCCCGCCCCGGCGAGGGATCGATAACTCTTGCGCATGCCCAATCTCGCGCCAACTCGTTCAGCTTCTTTCCTTCCTGCGGGATTCTTTTCTTTCCGGCCTCGCCCAGGCTAGTTTTTCCCCGCCCCACCAACGCCCCCTTTTCAGGGATTTTGCGGTGGGCGGGACACCGCAAGCGCGTTCCCAGGAGTGTGTACGCGCGCGTTCACGGGAGATGAAAGAGGGAGGGCACTAAACACTGGGTGTGGAAGGTGACCAGGGGACCGCGGGTGACGGAAGACGCATGCGCTCCAGAGGCGGTGCGGCGAGGCTACGGGAATGGCCGAGGAGCGGGGCGGAAACGGACCTAGTGAACTGGCGGCGCACGCGCATTCGGCCGCCAGCGCCCCGCCCCCTTTGTCAGTTTCCCCTCCTCCTCCTCCTCCTCCTCCACCACCCTCCCGGAAGTGCAGCCGCCCTCGCGCCCACCAGCGGCCACCCCCTGCGGCAGGCCCCGCCCCCGTCGGCCCCGCCCCCCGGCTCTCCGCCCCCTCCCTCCGGTGGTGGCGCTGGGTTGCAGCGCCGGTCGTGGCGGTTTCGTTGCCCGAAGCCGGGAGCGCGGAGTCGTTCCCGGGGGAGGCGGCCAGGCTATGATCGCGGGTCCCCGGCGGCCCGCTCCGGCCAAACAGAGTCTCTGTCTCAGCTGGTGCCCGCGCTCGAACGGTCGTCTCAGCCCAACCCCGCGGCGCAGTTGGCGGCGGCGCCCCCGGCGCGCCCCCTCCTCCGATGGCGGCAGAGATCCAGCCCAAGCCGCTGACCCGCAAGCCGATCCTGCTGCAGCGGGTCGAGGGCTCTCAGGAGGTGGTGAACATGGCCGTGATCGTGCCCAAGGAGGAGGGTGTCATCAGCGTCTCGGAGGACAGGTGAGAACCGCTGCCCCCTCGGCCGCGAGCAGGGGCGGGACGGGCCGGCGGTCTCCGAAGCCCGCTTCTGGGGCTGTGCCTCCACGTCGGCGCGAGGGCGAGAGCTCTCGCCGAAGTTTTTATTTTAATGCGCATCCTGCTGGTGCCGGTGTCCAGCCGCGCAGTCGCCGCCGCTGCGTGGCTCCGGGACGCGGAGCCGGGGCAGCGGCGTTCTGTTGGGGCTTGCCCGGGTGGCGTCCGCCGGGGCCAAGGTGGCTCTTGGACTAACGGTGCGCCGGCCACTGGACCTTGGTCCAGCCCTGAGGACAGTGGAGGGAGAGGGAGGCGCTGCCCGGCCCTGCAGGTGTGTGCGTGGGGAGGATGCTCATAGCTCTTCTGTAAGATAACTAAAGGGTTTTGAGAACTCTGGTACAGTTCTGAAGGCTCCAGACTGAGGAAAGCAAATGCCACTCCCTTCGCTCAGGCGTTCTCACCGAATCCAGATCTCCCAGACGTCTTCCACTGAATTCAATAAATATTGCAAGTTGTGAAGAGTATCTGGGCTTCTGCCCAGAAGGGGAGCTGACTTCTCTCCTTTGCCCTCCTTAAGCTTAAGGGGAAGCTCCTAGAACTTTGGAGGGACCACTGCTGCAAATAGCTCTGGAGTTCCTTCCCTTTGCTTGCTTCCTTTCCTTTTTTGCCTAATTTTGCTTAATTTGCAGAAGTAGAGCCAGTTGTTCTGCCGATAGTATTCTCCCTTGTTTTTCAGACAGTGCGTTTTTTTGTTTGTTTTAACTTAATATCCTTTAATATGCAAAGATTATGCAGATGAAGCTTATTTCCAGAGAAATGAAGCTTGAATATAGTGCTAATCGTTTTGATCTGGAATTGTTGCTTTTATAGTATCAATTCGTATTCTACAAAATGTCATATTGTAGAGCTATATGACAAGGAGCTTTAGCCTTTAAATGGTAGATAGGTTTTCTTAATGTAAGTTAACATTGTGCTGAGGTAAAAAATATTTTTTCTTGGTGACTTGTAAAATTTCAGGCAAAGAAAGGTGAAGCAACAATGTGTTCATACCGTCTTTGTAGTCATTTCAGTGCTTTGCATGCAGTGTGGTCTCAAAAAATGTGCCTGACAGGTCTATTCATATCATAGGTTCTTAAGTATAATTAGGATGACTACATATTAATGTCATATTTTTGTCTATGTCTTACTCCATAAGATGGCCAAATGGTACCTGATTCACTTCCTATACAGATCCAAGGGAAAATATTGTAAACATACACCAGTGGCAAGCAGTCTGCTAAGAACAGAAGAAATTCATGGGCTGTAATGGAATATATGGATGTAGAACCCACTTGAAATTCACAGAGAAGGCTTATGAATGTTTAATTTTTCCACAGAGGCAAAATTCTACTGAAGAGGTTGCTTCTGGACCTAGAAATTCTTTGTCACAGAACTGTGTTTTTTAAAAAAGAATATATTGACAGACGTCACTTTCCCTGTCTTTAACTACTAGAGATGAAACTGCTCATTCTAACTGCTGTAGGAAATTCATAAGTAAGTTTGTTGAATCAAGTAGGAGAGGGAGAAAGGTAGTTAAGACCTAAGTGGCTTTAGTATTAGTTTTGGAACTTTCTGCTTTGGAAGTAGAAGTTAGTTTTCCTAGTTTTCTTTTTTTTAAGTGTTCAAAGGGATCTTAGAGTTTATTTGCTATAACACTTTCATTTTACGGTTGAGAAAATTTAAGCCAGAGAATTTACCTGCCCAAATTCATATACCTGGTGGTGAAACCAAGCTTGGCTCCTGGTTTCTGATTTCCATCTCACTGTTTATACTAAAGGAAACTACTTTAGTTGGGGGTACATTTTAGAGTATTTAGAGACTCTGAAGTAGCATATATGAAAGAAAATGAAGATGCGTTTCATCTGATTGTGGGACAAAATGACTGCAGTGTTTAGCTATGTATTAACTTTTACTCTTTCAGTTTACAATGTAAGTAATAGAAAATATTTTATAATGCAGTTAGTGTTAAAATAAGTAAGTCTAGGATTTTTCTTGATGTATTTTCTTACTCCTCAGGTCAACAAGTCTGTGTTTCTGTAGGTCATATAGTCACACGTGATAAGAACTTTGTTAGAGCTCAGTTTCAATTATGGCTTCCATTAAAAGAGAACTGATCTGTATTCTTTCTTTTCAAAAGCTGGTGTCACTGTCACTTGATGTAATAATAAAGATATGAAGATAGAATATTGGATTTTCATCAAAACCTACCAAGCCATTTCCATTCACCACTTCAGCTAGACTCTAGGAGTTTTCATTCCTGAACTGTAAGGTTAAACCACAAAATAATGTCCTAGTCCTGAATGACAGTGTCTCATAAGTCCTTTTGAAACCTTGGTTTTCCTTTTTGACCTCTGATTCCTAATAGCCTTTATGATATCTTTGAAAGCAACATTTTCTATCTTTTTAAACAATGTTATTGGTGCTTGTTGTCCATTTATCTTCTCCATGAATTCCCTAAGGTGCTATGTATGTCTTACTCATTGTAATATCTTAGGGTCTACTATGGTGGCCGGCACATAGTAGGCCCTCAGTGAACATATATCGATGCCTGATCTTTTTGTTGTTCCTGAAAGCACATCTTAATTATTGTAGACATTTCATTGATATTTGTTTGAATGAATTTTATGAAAACCAGTGAAAGTTCTGTGTGGACAAATGTTCGGAAAAGGATTGGACTGGATGGCCTTGAAAGATACCTTAAGGCACTTCCCTGGTGATCCAGTGGTTAAGACTCTGAGCTTCCACTGTAGAGGGTACAGGTTTGATCTCTGACTGGGGAAGATCCTGCATGCTACACAGACCAGCCCAAAGTTTTTTAATAAATGAAGAAAAGGTGCCTTAAAATTTTCAAAGACCTTGCATTGTTTATTCATCACATCAACAAACATTTAAATGCCTTTGCTGTGTTCCATGCACATGTGCACACTTCATTGGTGAAAATGACAAGGTCCTTTCAAGGTACTCATAGTTTAGTGGGGCGTGGGTATGTGTATGGAATTTTAGAAGAAAATAAAACCACAGCGTCCAAGATTTAGTTCTGAAAAGAGAATTTTTACATGAGGAATAGTAGCTGGGTACTACAGCCCTTCTTGTTCCTTAAATTTTACTTACTTTGGAGGATTCTTTTGTTTGGGCTGCAATACCATTTTCTTTTTTTTTTTTCATTTATTTTTATTAGTTGGAGGCTAATTACTTCACAACATTTCAGTGGGTTTTGTCATACATTGACATGAATCAGCCATGGAGTTACATGTATTCCCCATCCCGATCCCCCCTCTGCAATACCATTTTCACCCTAAGGCTGCTGTCCATCATGGATTGATAATATTCTAATCTTCAGGACCAAGAGTGGCTGAAAACCCTTATTCTTAGTTCATCTGAGCACAGTTAAAACAGCCTGCAACTTTACTTCATACCAAGGGAGAAAACATAAGGAAATTGGAGAAATATAAAAATGGGATTTCCCTGGTGGTCTGGTGGTTGAGACTTGGTACTTTCACTGCCGTGGCCTGTGATCAGTCCCTGGTGGGGAACTCCCACAAGCCGCGGCCAAAAAAAAAAAAGGAAGAAGAGATAAAAACCAATCTGACTTACAAGTATAGATTTCTGCTATCATAAAATAGAGTTTGTTCTCAGAACTCACTGGCCTTATCTGAGCCTGTCTTTGCTTTGGTTGTAGTTAGATTCTATCTTCAAAGGATATGGCCAACTTGGGTCCGTTGGGCTCCTCATTTCCCAGCTTCTGTCTGGACTGTCTTTTCTGAGTGAATGGCATTTTAACATGCTTTGCTTAGGAGTTTCCTCCCAGACATTTTGCCTGTATTTTGGTCAAGACCACTCTCTAACTTGCAGCTTACCAGGGTATGTCCAGTGGAGCCTCTTCAGGTATTGAAAGCTAGAAGAGACTGCTCCAGGTGGTACCGAGCCCAGTCCAGACCTTTATCTTTGTAAGTTCTTTATATGCATATCTTCACACAAGTCAACAATCTTAGCATTCACACCTAGTTTCAGTAACTCTAGGTAGTTACTATTAAACCATTATAGGAAATTGTTCCTTCACTAGGAGTGTATACCCATGCAATGGGTAAAAGTGGGCCAGATTTTTATCTTACATAAGGAGATGTGTTGAAGAGTGGATACCACCCAGTGGGGTTGTTGAAGAATCTCCTCTGCTTGTAATGGTTAGAGAAAAGACCAAGGGACTCTCCTTCAGATGGGTATTGCAGCATGAATAGGAGTTCATGTGAGAAAGCAAGGGTGTTGTTAGGGGCATTCTAGCTTGAGGGGGAAGAAAAATCTCCCTGTGCATTGAGAAGCACTAGAATGGACTGGTTAAGAATGTAGTCAGGACTCAGTTGCTCGGTTGTGTCTGACTCTTTGTGACCTGATGGACTTGAACCTGCTAGGCTCCAGCAGGCAGCTTGAATTCAGAACTCAGCTCTGAGTGTCACACTCTGAGGAATCTGGAAAATTAGTGCCTCCAGAGGAGTAATTATGATAGCAAACATTCTAGAAATAAGAAAAGAAGAGAAGCAAAAGGCAAGGGAGAAAAGGGAAAGATATACCCAACTGAATGCAGAGTTCCAGAGAAGAGCAAGAAGAGATTAGAAAGTCTTCTTTAGTGAACAATGCAAAGAAATAGAGGAAAACAATAGAAGGGGGAAGACTAGAGATGTCTTCAAGAAAATTGGAGATAGCAAGGGAACATTTCATGCAAGGATGGGCACAATAAAGGACAGAAATGATAAGGATTTAACAGAAGCAGAAGATATTAAGAAGAGGTGGCAAGAATACACAGAAGAACTATTGAAAAAGGTCTTAATGACCTGGACAACTACAATAGTGTGGTCACTCACCTAGAACCAGACATCTTGGAGTGTGAAGTCAAGTGGGCCTTAGAAAACATTACTATGACAAAGCTAATGGAGGTGATAGAATTCCAGCTGAGCTATTTCAAATCCTAAAAGATGATGCTGTGAAAGTACTTCACTCAATATGTCAGCAAGCTTGGAACACTCAGCAGTGGCCACAGGACTGGCAAGGGTCATTTTTCATTCCAGTCCCAAAGAAGGGCGATGCCAAAGAATGTTCAAACTGCTGCACAATTGTGCTCATTTCACAGGCTGTCAAAGTAGTGTTCAAAATCGTTTAAGCTTTGCTTCAGCAGTACGTGAACCGAGAACTTCTGATGTCCAAGCTGGATTTAGAAAAGGCAGAGGAACTGGAAACTAAATTGCTATGATCTATCCACTGGATCATAGAGAAGAAGCAAGGAAATTCCAGAAAAGCATCTACTTGTGCTTCATTGACTATGCTAAAGCCTTTGACTGTGTGGATCACAACAAATTGTGGAAAATTCTTAAAGAGATGGGAATACTAGACCACATGACCTGTCTCCTGAGAAGCCTGTATGCGGTCAAGAAGCAACAGAACCAGACATGAAGCAATGGACTGGTTCAAAATTGGGAAAGGAGTTCATCCAGGCTGTATATATTGACACCCTGCTTGTTTAACTTACATGGGGAGCGCAACATGCAAAATGCCGGGCCGAATGAATCAGAAGCTGGAATCAAGATTGCCAGGAGAAATGCCAACAACCTCAGATATGCAGATGACACCACTCTAATAGCAGAAGGTAAAGAGGAACTAAAGAGCTTCTTGACAAGGGTGAAAGAGGAGAGTGAAAATGCTTGTTTAAAACTCAGCATGCAAAAAACTGATATTATGGCATCCAGACCTTGGAAGGAAAGCTGTGACAAATCTAGACAGCATGTTAAAAAGCAGAGATAGCACTTGGCCAGCAAAGGTCTGTCTAGTTAAAGCTGTGGTTTTTCTGGTAGTCAAGTTCATATGTGAGAGTTGGACCATAAAGAAGGCTGAATGCCAAAGAATTGATGGTTTGAAACTGTGGTGCTGGAGAAGACTCTTGAGAGTCCCTTGGACAGCATAGAAATCAAACCAGTCAATCCTAAAGGAAATCAATCCTGAATATTCATTCGTAGGACTGCTGCTGAAGCTGAAGCTCCAATACTTTGGTCACCTCATGGGAAGAACTGACTCTTTGGAAAAGACCCTGATGCTGGGAAAGAGTGAAGGCAGGAGGAGAAGGGGACAACAGAGGATGAGATGGTTGGATGGCATCACCAACTCGAAGGGCATGAGTTTGAAACAAACTCTGGGAGATAGTGAAGGACAGGGAAGCCTGGCATGCTGCAGTCATTGGGGTTGCAGAGAGCCAGAGGGTGAATAACAACAACAGACATTCCTAAAACTTCTGAGTGCCAGAATTTGAAATTCTTCTCTGGATAAAAAGACCTGAGGGTGTGGTGGTAGGGTGTGATGGAGAGAAGGCCGTGGGGAACAGGCCTACAGGGAATGAGGGTAATTGGGAGGGACAGTGGAGAACTGCCACCTTGTATTCCACTTGATTGAGGACCAGTTTAGGAGCATCATTATCTGTGTTCTCTGTAAGCCCTATGGGGTTAGGACCATGTGGTGGGTAATAGCGAGTCATATTTTATCTCAGTAGACGATCTATCCTCCAGTGCCATCTTGTTCAGTCGCCCAGTCATATCCGACTTGCGACCCCATGGACTACAGTGTGCCAGGCTTCTGTGTCCTTCGCTGTCACAGAGGAGATAGCCAATTTGTATATGTTCATTGAATGAATTGATGCAATGGCTGATCTATCGATTGTTTGGAATGGAATGGGCCTGAGGAGGTGGTGTGTTTCCTAAAGATAATGTGAGTTGAACCTGAGAGAAGCTTGAAAGAAAGTGAAATTGTTAGTCACTCAGTCGTGTCCAACTCTGCAAACCCGTGGACTGTATCTCACCAGGCTCCTCTGTCCACGGAATTCTCCAGGTAAGAATACTGGAGTGGGTAGCCATTCCTTTCTCCAGGGGATCTTCTTGACCCAGGGACTGGACCCAGGTCTCCTGCATTGCAGGCGGATTCTTCACCACCTGAGCCACCGGAGAGGTGGTTAGCAGCTTACTTTGGGCCTGGCTAATGTTGCAACAAGGAATAGGAGTGGGAAAGGGCTGGAATGAGAGAGTGGTAGGATTTTAAAAAGTCTTTAAGGCCTTTTTTTCCCCACCTCTGAACTACTGTTAAGAGGCCATGAGTACTTGACTTTTTTACATTGGAGTATAGTTGATCTCCAGTGTTGTGTTAGTTCTGCTGTACAGTGAAGTTATTCATATACATATATCCTCTCCTTTTTAGATTCTCTTCCTAATGGGTCATTATTGAGTATTGAGTAGAGTTCCTTGTGCCATTAAACAGAGGCTTGACACACTCAAAAATCAAAAAAAGTTTCAGTTCAGTTCAGTGGCTCATTTGTGCCCGACTCTTTGCGACCCCATGGACTGCAGCACGCCAGGCTTCCCTGTCCATCACGAACTCCCGGAGCTTACTCAAACTCATGTCCTTTGAGTTGGTGATACCATCCAACCATTTCATCTTCTGTTGTCCCCTTCTCTTCCTTCCAGTAGCAGTAGGTTCTTATTAGTTATCTGTTTTATATGTAGTAACATGTATATATCAGTCCCAGTCTCCCAATTTGTCCTTCCTCCCCTCCCTGCCTTGGTAGATAAGATTGTTATCTGCATCTGTTTCTGATTTTGTTTCTAATTTTAAGTAGGTTCATTTGTGACTATTTCTTGAGAAGATAATGTTAAAATATCATTTGTAAATCCTCACACTATTGGCTCATACCGTTGATTCTTCTCATTGTGAAATTATACTGTCTTGGTCCTCTGGTTGAAACTGTTAGTTTCATTTAATACATTGGCTCAGTTAGTTGAGCTTATGGTATCTTATGTACCATGCATTTTATAACACTTGAATTAAAAGTTTTCAAATGCAAATCAACATTTTCCCCAATGTGCAAGCATAGTTCCGGAAGTTGAGGATTTCCTGGAATGATGGTGAGAGGTCTCTAAAGTTGACAAAATTGGAAGCCATCTGAACTGTTTTTTAGTTTGACTAAAAAGGTCCGTCTCATCAAAGCTATGGTTTTTCCAGTAGTCATGTATGGATGTGAGAGTTGGGCTGTAAAGAAAGCTGAGCGCAGAAGAATTGATCCTTTTGAACTGTGGTGTTGGAGAAGATGCTTGAGAGTCCCTTGGACTGCAAGGAGATCCAACCAGTCCATCCTAAAGGAAATCAATCCTGAATATTCATTGGAAGAATTGATGTTGAAGCTGAAACTCCAATACTCTGGCCACCTGATGTGAAGAACTGACTCATTTGAAAAGACCCTGTTGCTGGGAAAGATTGAGGGTGGGCGGAGAAGGGAACGACAGAGGATGAGATGGTTGGATGGCATCACCGACTCAATGGACATGAGTTTGAGTAAGCTCCGGGAATTGGTGAGGGACAGGATGGCCTGGTGTGCTGCAGTCCACGGGGTCGCAAAGAGTTGGGACACGACAGAGTGACTGAACTGAAACTTTTTTTTGAGTGTGTCAAGCCTGTATTTAATGCCAGAAAATTAGTAAACTTTCAGCTATGCACTAGAGACTCATCACTTGCTGCTAGTAATTGCTGGTTTCAAGGTCCCAAAATGGGAATCTGCCCCATATGATTTTGAAAATGAGACTTTTACCCTGAATTCAGAGCATGAGGCAGTCTTCATGCCAGCAGATCTGTCTGGAAACAGGCTGCCTCTGGGTCTCTAAAGGTCAAAATATAGATTGACTTTTTTTAATATTTAAAAAATTTTAATTGGAGGATGATTACTTCACAGTGTTGTTGGTTTCTGCCGTAGAACAACATGGATCACCCTTAAGTTCACGTATTTCCCTTCCCTTGTGAGCCTTCCTCTCACCTCCCATAGATTTGACTTTTTTTTTTTTTTTTTAATTTTTTTTTTCTTATCCTCCCTAAAAATCAATCCCCTCCCCCCTCCCCTATTATGATGCTATAGAAACTCTCAAAGCTCACTGCTTTTAGAGTATTTACTTTCTCTTGTGATACCCCTGTGTATGTCATATTTGTGAGGCTGCCAGGGCTAACGACATGACAGGCAGCCTAGATTAGGAGTAGGCCTGGTTTTCCAGGGTAACATGATTAAGATTTGACTTTTTAAGAAAAGATCACTATCAGAAAGCTGCTCAAGGAAGTTCACTAAGGAGGTTCAGCTTCCAGTGATCCCTAAACTCCTGATGGTTCTGAATTTCCTACTTAATTTACACGATTAACCCAGATTCTATCCAGGGCCTAAAGATCTTTATCAGGATACATTCATCTGGATATTGCAAGATAAGGGGAGATGTTTTGAGAGACAGTTCTGATGCTCCTAAAATGAGCGGGTCTGGGACTGAGATCTTGTATCTCAAGTGTTACTAAACTTACTTTGAAAAAAGAAAAATAGGCTCTAAAAAATCATAGGGCAGTAGCAGTCAGATGAGACTTTGGAGAATTGACCTTTTTTCAAGCAAACGAAATCAAAACTTTAAAAATGGAAATAGCGTTTTTTCCTTGCACAGCATCTTCCCCTGGTTTAGTTTTCACTGTGAATCTGGCTTTGCGAGGGAGAGATTTTCTGTTTGTTGTTGAGAGCCATCTTGGTGTTATTAAAAAGTAACAGCTTTGGAGAAATTAAAACAGTACCATTTAGAAGTCAGTAAATAAATTGTGATTTAAGACTATTTTAAGTATTGATCTATTGACACCTGGAACCCTAAACTGAAAAGTGAAAGTGTTAGTTGCTCAGTTGTGTCCAACTGTTTGTCACCCCATGGACCAGTCTCCTCTGTCCAAGGAATTCTCCAGACAAGAATGCTGGAGTGGGTAGCCATTCCCTTCTCCAGGGGATCTTCCTGACCCAGGGATTGAACCCCGGTTTCTTGCATTGCAGGCAGATTCTTTACGTCTGAGTCACCACTCTCAGTCACCACATAACTGAGTTATATACAGAATTACTTACCTGAAAAGAAAATGTCCATCAAGCCAAACTTCTTTTTTCTCAACTACAGTTACCGGAATTTGATTTCTAATTCCTCTGCCTTTTCTAAATCCAGCTTGAACATCTGGAAGTTCTCGGGTCACATACTGCTGAAGTCTAGCTTGGAGCATTTTGAGCATTACTTTGACCAGAGATCAAATTGCCACCATCCGTTGGATCATAGAAAAAGCAAGAGAATTCCAGAAATACATCCACTTCTGCCTCATTGACTTCACTAAAGCCTTTGACTGTGTGGATCACAATAAACTGTGGAAAATTCTTAAAAAGAGATGGGAATACCAGACCACCTGACCTGCCTCCTGAGAATCTGTATGCAGGTCAAGAAGCAACAGTTAGAACTGGACATGGAACAACACACTGGGAAAGGAATTTCCCAAATTGGGAAAGGAATACGTCAAGGCTGTATGTTGTCACCCTGCTTATTTAACTTATATGCAGAGTGCATCATGTGAAATGCCAGGCTGGATGAAGCATTAGAATCAAGATTGCTGGGAGAAATATCAATAACCTCAGATACGCAGATGACACCACCCTAATGGCAGAAAGCGAAGAGGAACTGAAGAGCCTCTTGATGAAAGTGAAAGAGGAGAGTGAAAAAGCTGGCTTAAAACTCAACATTCTAAAAACGAAGGTCATGGCATCTGGTCCCATCACTTCATGGCAAATAGATGGGGAAACAATGGAAACAGTGACAGACTTTTATTTTCTTGGGCTCCAAAATCACTGCAGATGGTGACTGTAGTCATGAAATTAAAAGATGCTTGCTCCTTGGAAGAAAAGCTATGACAAACCTAGACAGCATATTAAGAAGCAGAGACATTAGTTTGCCAACAAAGGTCCGTCTAGTCAAAGCTATGGTTGTTCCAGTAGTCTGTATGGATGTGATAATTGGACTATATAGTAGCTGAGCACCAAAGAATTGATGCTTTTGAACTGTGGTGTGCGGAAGACTCTTGAGAGTCCCTTGGACAGCAAGGAGATAAAACCAGTCAATCCTAAAGGAAATCAATCCTGAATATGCATTGGAAGGACTGATGCTGAAGCTGAAACTCCAATTCTTTGGCCACCTGATGCAAAGAACTGACTCATTGGAAAAGACCCTGATGCTGGGAGAGATTGAAGGCGGGAGGAGAAGGGGACGACAGAGGATGAGATGATTGGATGGCATCACTGACTTGACATGAGTTTGAGCAGGCTCCGGGAGTTGGTGATGGACAGGGAAGCCTGGTGTGCTGCAGTCCATGGGGTCGCAAAGAGTTGGACATGGCTGAGGACTGAACTGAACTGAAAAATTGTTTCAGAGGTATAGGTAACAAATAAGACCAAAAAGGAAAACAAAATCCTCTACTTGTCTTTTGACAGGGAGTGCCCTTTGTGCTCTCATGTGTCTTTAATTTAAGGAGTCTTGGAAAAGAACTGAGACTGGGAGTCTGATCCCTGCTGAACCCTGCATTGACCTTGGGCACTGGGCATTTCAACACTGTAAACATTAGTTCTTCTTCTAGCAAAGGGGAATGCAGCCTGGCAGTGGGTATGGCTCTGTGATGACCCCACAAAGGGATGAGACAAGTGTAAAGTCTCCGCACCTCCATGATCTAAAACCTGGAGCCCGAGAAAGTGTGCAGAGGGACAGACTTGCCATGGGCTTTGTGAGTTGCTGTAAAATGATGCTTTCTGGAGTCTTTGGCTGGCAGCCGTCCTTTATTCCTGGATGAAATATTAAAGAGGCGTCTGTTTTGTGTTGGTGCCTAATACCTAGTTGAACTGGATTCTCTGCATTATTTCCAGATGAATCCTTCAGTTTGAAATATCAGTACCAAACAGTTTAATCCTTCAGTTTGAAATGTCAGTACTAAACAGTTTAGCTCTGAGTGGTTTTCTGGGCCCTAAGTCAGGTTCTGAATTGTTTGGAGTAATGCTTTTGAAACTTTTTGGACCATAAATCATAGCAAGAAGTACATTTGGCATTTGCTACTGGAGATTCACATACAGGGACATATAACACACATGTATAACTGGGACAAAAGTTTGGTTAAATGGTATCCTTTCATTGTGACATGCACGCTGATATTTTGTTTTGTCGTAGCCATCATAAAATCCTAGTTATGACTCATGCAGATGATTTCATGACTCAGAATGGGTTGAAAACAACAGTTTTTTTTTGTCTTTAAACTTTTTATTTTGTATTGGGGTGTAGCCGATTTTTGATAGTTTCAGGTGATCAGTGGAGGGATTCAGCTATAGATATACATGTATCCATTCTTCCCCAGGCTGCTGTCCTATCCGGGCAGCCACATAAATTGAGAAATTGTTGAAGTTTTTGTACACTATTTGTCTGTATGTAGTTTTGGCTTTCTAGGAGATGGAAATACGTTACAGTTCAACTCAGGGACATTTACCTACCAGCCTACCTCACCCCTGACCTGTCTTGCTTTTCTGAATTTCCATAGATTAGAGAATTGACCTTGTCTCATTGGAAGCCTCCGGGTCAAGAGATAAATAACTAACTCAGCCCTTTCAGCTGAGAGCCAAAGAGAGGTGAGAAGAAACCAGGGGTGCGGCAAATTGAACAGCTGTGGAAGTAGCTGTGTTTTGGCTTTCCTGTGATGTGTCCATTTATTACTGAGTTAGGACTCAGAAATGATACATCTCATCTAAGTGATGAAAGTCAGTTACTAACCTCTTTATATGACTGACTGCTTTTCTTTTTAGCTGGGTGGATATACCTGTAATATGCAGCTATTGGGGGATTTTATGTGTTTTCTATTAGTTACTAAATTTTTAATCTTTTCCTCAGTTTCTAAGGATCAACTTATATTTTAAGTAATTATTATAAGAATCCCTCTGAAGGGTGTTTATATTTTAAATAGAGATAATAGAACCATAATAAAGAATAATCACTCATATATCTCTCAGCACAGACTGTGTTGTATGTATTTCCCTCTAGCAGTTTGCCTAATGTAACTTTCAAAAATAGGACTGTAATCATACACTTTTCTGTTCTTGTCCCCTGCTTAAAATTGTGCCACCAGGTCCCTAGTCTTTAATCATTTTAAGTGGCTGTATATCTTTCCTTCAGTATTCACCTGTATTTATTTAATGCTTGTACTGTATGAATTTGCGCCTGGAAC
Organism: Cervus elaphus; assembly: GCF_910594005.1. NCBI lineage: Eukaryota > Metazoa > Chordata > Mammalia > Artiodactyla > Cervidae > Cervus > Cervus elaphus. The sequence goes on from NC_057844.1 coordinate 21,695,453, forward strand.
TCATCATGAACAAGACATCCTGCTTTCAAGGTACTGATTACTAGTGGGTACAGCATTGACGATTATCCATCACCTACTGTTGGCTGCTTATTTTCAGCTTTTTAAATGTTACGATGAACATTGTTGTGCGTGTAGCTGTTTTTCCTTCCAGATTTTAGATGATTTCTTTAGGAATAAATGTAAGAAGATTGCCATATTGCTTTCTGAAGGGCTTGTGCCACTTTATAATATTTACAGTGACATAGGAAGTATTAGTTTTCCAAATCTGACCAGCCACTGGCATTATTTAAAATTTTGGGGGGAGGAGGTTAAATTGGGAGATTGGGATAGACATATGCACACTGCTATGGGTGTAACAGATAACTAATAAGAGCCTACTGTACAACCCTGGGGATCCTGTGCAATACTCAGTGATGACTTAGACACGAAAAGAATCTCAGAGTGAACACGTGTGTGTAACTGATTCACCTTGCTGTACGCCTGAAACTAACACAACACTGTAAATCAGCTGTCCTCCAATAAAATTAAAAAATAGAAACTTTCTTCACACTTTTCTAATAAATTATGGCACTTCATTGATATCTAATTTGCATATTTGGACTGATCTGTGAATGTCTTTGTTTGCTTGTTTACTTGTTAGTTTTTCCTTTTGTGAATTGTCTGTTCCTGACCTCTGGTTCTCCTGGTTCTCCTGAACAGTTTTTTGTATATATAGATATAGTTTATTAATATAGTAAGAATACTAACCATATCTCTGTTATATAGCCAGGTATGTCTTACACTGTACTGTTAGCCTTTTTATTTTTTATATAGAAAATGTTCACTCTTTAGTTTAACCATCTATCCTTTTCTTACATTGAAATTTCTTCCGTCATTCCTAATTCTTTACCCAGAGATTCATTGAATATTCGTTTGTCTTTCATCCTCGTCATAATTTGGTGAAAATATAACTTTTTGATGTGTTTCTTCTTTTGTATGTTTCATTCACATGGCTTATTTATTTTACCACTAGAGATTTGTATCTCTTAATCTCCTTTACCTATTCCACCCTCCCCACTCCCTTACACTTTTAATTATTGTAGCTAATGAGTTGTTCTTGCCTCTTTGCCATTATGTATCTATAATAATAGCTGGACTTTCTCTAGCCTGGTCTGCGAGTTAATGGGAAAAGCATCATTTGGCTCTTTTCCAAACTTCAGGATTTCAGAGTCTCTTTGTGCATCTGTAAATTGAGAATAATGATTCCTCTCAGGATTGTTGGGAGGTTTACATGAGATGATATTCCTGTAGCACCTGGCATTGTATTTGGAGCATAGATGGTACTCAGTACAAGTTAGTTTTATTTTTTGTTTATGGTACCATCATGCCTGTTGTCATGGTTTCATTAAGGCTTGACTATTTTAAGAATCGCCTTGGATACACAAAAGTGGGGCTGTGGAATTTTTGTTGGTTTGCTTTCTTATGGTTGAGTCCCTTTATCATTTCTCTAGATGTATCATAGAGAAGGCAATGGCAGCCCACTCCAGTGTTCTTGCCTGGAGAATCCCAGGGACAGGGGAGCCTGGTGGGTTGCCGTCTCTGGGGTCGCACAGAGTCGGACACGACTGAAGCGACTTAGCAGCAGCAGCTAGATGTATCAAGGTGGGGTTACTCTGTCATCTTTTTACTGCCACTTCCCAAACTTGTTCTCTGAAAGTCGGGTCAGGGGAGGTGTATGGCTGGTGGGTGGGGGTCCTGTGTTCTCTTTTGCAAGCTTTTCTGTCTCTCCATTTGCCATCTTGTTCTGAAATGGTGTGTTCACTGCCCTCATTGGCCTCCTGGGGGGCAAGGGCCGTGTATCCTGGGTCTTCCTTGGGGAGTATTGGGTTGGCCAAAAACTTTGTTTGGGCTTCTCCGTAGATGGTGTGGAAAAACCCAAATGAGCTTTTTGGCCAACCCAATATATTGAGGTGGTGGTTTAGTCTCTCTGTTGTGTCCAATTTTTTTGCAGCCCCATAGACTGACTGTGGCTGGCCAGGTTTCCTCTGTCCGTGGGATTTTCAAGGCAAGAATACTGGAGTGGGTTGCCATTTCCTCCTCCAGGGGATTTCCGCAACCCAGGGATCATACCTGCATCTCCTGCATTGGCAGGTGGATACTTTACCGACTGAGCCACCCAATATATTGGAAGCCCAATATATTGCAGTAGGGATGAAATTTTAACTACCCCAGTTTAGCTGTCCTCCACCGGAAGACTGGACATTATAAATTGGCAACTAGTAGGCTGAGGTCCACCCTCAAACAGATTTTGTCTGTATATGCTACGTTTTTAGAAGTTTGAATTGGTAGCCAAGTTTTAAAAATCTGGATTTCACATACAAGTCCAGCTTGTTGGCTTCTCTTGACAAATGAGAAGATGTAGCCGGAAGTTCCCCTCCTGTAAATCCCTGCTCTGCCCACTTGGCCCTGAGAGGCCATGCCCACGCTACTCCTGCTGCCTGCTGGCAGGAAGACAGCACATGGTAACCAGAGAGCTTTCTTGGCTTCCTCTTGAGTCTGAAAGGTATACTTCCCCTTTTATGGAATCAGTGGTTAGAGGTTTTTTTGGTATTTAGAAGAAGGAGGAGAAATTGAAAGATAACCAAAATGCCTTTATTTCTAAAAAGTTAAGTGGGGGTGGAGGGAGGTAATTAAGACACCTTTATAAGAGAACCTGATGTTGCACACGGTAAATAAATGTATAAATAAAGACAAGTATTGGGAAATTAGGTGTGGCATCTACCCACCCCTTTCTGGATGCCTTGTAACAGTGTTTGGGGCCAGAGACCCAAGTTTCAGAAGCCTGGGTTTGACTCAGTAAGCTTAAGTAAGCTTTGTTTTTGGGCTTCCCTGCTGGCTCAGTGGTGAAGAATCTGGCTGTCAATGCAGGAGACACGAGTTCAATCCTTATTCCAGAAACATCTCACATGCCAGGCAACAGCGAAGCCCGTCAGCCACAGCTGTTGCGCCTGTGCTCTAGAGCCCAGGAGCTGCTGCTACTGAAGCCCATCTCTGTGGGCATTTCTGCTTTAGAGACTGAAAATTTTTCGCTGGTAGCTAATCTCTTGTAGATTACTCCCTGGGTCCTCCTTCTGCTCTCCTGAGAGCTGGGTTCCCTCAGCTCACTCTTCATGTAAACATCCTCACAGACATTGACATTTTTCTGATTACCTTACGTTCTGGGCTGCTCATCACTGTGTTTCTCAAGGCCTCCAGCTCAGGACTTAGAATATGGTAGGCAAAACTGGGGCAATAGAGGCTTGTGTTGTGTGTTACTTTACGATGAGGCCTCCCCCGGTTTATAGGTGGTGGTTTACTCGGTAAGTCATGTCCTACTCTTTCAACCCCATGGACTGGAGCCCACCAGGCTCCTCTGTCCATGGGATTTCCCAAGCAAGGATACTGGAATGGTTTGCCATTTCCTTCTCCAGAGGATCTTCCTAAGCCAGGGATCGAACCCATATTTCCTGTATCTCCTGCATTGCAGGCAGATTCTTCATCAGCTGAGTCATCAGGGAAATCCCTGGTTTATAGCGGTCACTCTGAAACTAGCTGTCAGGTAGCTCTAGTGGTAAAGAATCCATCTGCCAATGCAGGAGAAGTAAGAGATGTGGGTTCAATCCCTGCGTTGGGAAGATCCCCTGGAGGAAGAAATGGCAACCCACTCCAGTATTCTTGCCTGGAGAGGAGTCTATTCTTGCATGGACTGAGGAGTCTGGTGGGCTGCAGTCCCTAGGGTCACACAGAGTCGGACACGACTGAAGTGACTTAGCACACACGCATGCAGATGGTGGCGTGTCTTAGGTTTCTTTGGTACTGTAGACAGAAATCAGCCTGGCAGGAGGCTCAGGTATCTTGCAGAATCCAAGGACAGGGATGGATTCAGGTCTCAGGAAGGGACCTAAAGCCTGGAACCTCCCTGCAGCTCACGGGTTTGTTTCTGTCTGCTTCATTCGTTTCTCTTGCTCACCCTGGCTTCCTGTGTTTCTTTCTTAGTCCGCCTGGCTGTCTGCAGCTGCTCCCGAGTCTTACATGCTATAGTCTAGATGAGCAGAGAGAGATGATGTCAGGCTCCCAGTCCCAGTTCCAGAATTCCTGGGGAAGGGACTTACTGGTTCCCAGCCAGGCCATCTGTCTATTCTAGGCCTGTGCTGAGAAGCGTAGCATGCTGCAGGAATGTAGTCATCACTGCTGCAGCCTGGGGATGGGGAGTAGAGGGCAGGTCTCGGCAAAGAGGGGCTTCCCAGGTGACTCGGTGGTAAAGAAACCGCCCGCCAATGCCCTAGCTGCGGGTTCGATCCTGGCTCCTGAAGATCCCCTGGAGTAGGAGATGGCAACCCTCTCCAGTATTCATGCTTGGAAAATTCCAGAGGAAGTCTGGCAGGCTACAGTCCATAGGGTCGCAAAGACAAGATTAAGCATGCACATGCACACTCAGCAAGAGCTGTAAGGTCAACAATCCAGCACATGCCCACCGCTTGGGTGGGGCAGGATGGGGTGGGGTTGTTGTCCTGGTAGCCACAGAATGAACTCAGACTCTTGCTTTTCTCATGATTTTCACCGCCCTCTTTTCCTGAGGTCTGCTCTTGTATGTAGCCTGTGACACGTCCAGGTAGACACTCCTCACTGACTGATTTGATGAGTTGACTCCTGCTTTCCTCTAGTGAATATAAAGTGAGGGCTGGGTAGACATTTCACAACGAGTGCTGAGCACAAAGCTATTGTTATTTGACAAATTTCAGCACTGGTGAGTGGACCCCATGTGGTGACTATATTTTTTTCTAAACTCCAAATCAAAACACATGGCAGTGTAAAAGATTTTTTTCCTGATGGATGAGTATAGATAGATGGATGAATATATATAGATGGATCGATGAATATTTATCAATAGATCAATGAATATATGTATATGTAGATAGATATACAATATATTTTATTATACATTTAGCAAACTGAAATTCAAAAACTAACTTGAAACTAGACTGCTGAGCACATATGGACACTGTCTGTATCCTATTTCAGGGAGGAGGCTGAAAAAACTCTGGGATATTAATAGTAATGAATAATAGTTAACATTTACTGAGTACCTGCCATGTGCCAGGCCCTGGGTTAAGCCCTCTATCTGCCATTTCTTATCTAACCCTCCAAATGATTTTAGGAAGCTAGTATTTTACTCTTATTTGAAAGACAGGGATCAGATGCAGCCAAGAAGAAGCAGAATGGGGATGTGCATGCCCCTAGTTCCTTGGACCCCACAGCCCTTTCATTCATCCTCGCGGTGCTACATGAGCTCTCAGAGGCCTAGAGGGACCAGTGAGGAGCCTCCACGGACATCACAACAGGCTGAACTTGGTTTTTCAGAGGAAAAGCTAGCAAATCAGCTAACCAGTCAACAAGTGACGATGCAAATTAAGTGAAAAGAGGGCAGACATCCTTTTTGCATCTGTGCGATGCCTTCTTCATCTGCTCTAAGTATGGGTATGACAAAACTGTAGATATAACTATGAATGATATCAGGAAGAGCTATGCATTTCTTGATGGACAACAGGGTCTGTGAATGAGGAGGGCCTTTTTGGCTCCGTGTGTGTTTATAGGCTGATCCTTCTCACATAACCAGGCCTCTGGAGATAGGTGGTCCTTGTCTCTCTTTGTCCCGCCATCTCCAGCATGTGGCTTTCATCCCTGTGGTTGCCCCATGATTGAAGATGGTTCTTTGGCTTTCAGTGTCACATATGGTCATAAATCAATCACAAGGCCACCTAGCTACAGGGGAGGATGGTGCATTTGTTTATTCATTGATTGATTTTTAACACATTTTTTTTTTTTCTTTTTGGTTATGCCACATGGCATGAAGAATTTTAGCTCCCTGACCAGGGATTGAACCTGCACCCGTTGCATAGGAAGTGCAGAGTAACCACTGGACCACCAGGGAAGTACCAACACGTTAACAAATTTGGATACTGGGAAGACAAATAACTAGTGTGATCTCAAATGAGACCATTGTCTAGGCGAACTATGCTGTACTCTTTGGACCAGTGTTGACTTTAAGCTTGGGAATAGCCTTGTCCCCATGTGGACTCCATTTGGATTTTGTAGCCTGTTCAACTGGTGACAGTTCCTCCTCCTCCTCCCAGCTCTGCCCCTTCTGCTTAAAGCACTGCAGGACTGCCTTTGCTGCTTGGAACGACTTCCCAGATTGGCAATGCTGGAATTTAAATCCTAGTATCAGGATTAGAAATCTGTGGTTTCTTAAATTCATGGGTATAGGCCAGGGACTTTTATGCTTTATTGTTGTTGTTTAGTTGCTAAAGGTATATAATTGGTCATGGGCCACCCTCATGTTCATCAATTATTCTGGCAAACAGAAAGACTTATCAGGAAGTTTCCCCAATTCTTGTAGGCCTTTTAGAACCACCTGAACTCATTCATTTGCGCTTCTCATTTAGAATCAGATATTGAACTGCTGGAAGAATTTGTAATTGTCCAACTAGTGGATGCTCTCACATAAACAGTTGTACTGTGTTTTCTACTAATTCAGTTCAGTTCAGTCGCTCAGTCGTGTCCAACTCTTTGCGACCCCATGAACCGCAGCACGCCAGGCCTCCCTGTCCATCGCCAACTCCTGGAGTCCACCCAAACCCATGTCCATCAAGTCGATGATGCCATCCAACCATCTCATCCTCTGTCGTCCCCTTCTCCTCCTGCCCTCAGTCTCTTTCCCAGCATCAGGGTCTTTTCCATGAGTCGGCACTTCACATCAGGTGGCCAAAGTATTGGAGTTTCAGCTTCAGCATCAGTCCTTCCAATGAACACCCAGGACTGATCTTCTTTAGGATGGATTGGTTGGATCTCCTTGCAGTCCAAGGGACTCTCAAGAGTCTTCTCCAACACTACAGTTCAAAAGCATCAATTCTTCTGTGCTCAGCTTTCTTTATAGTCCAACTCTCACATCCATACATGACCACTGGAAAAACCATAGCCTTGACTAGACAGACGTTTGTTGGCAAAGTAATGTCTCTGCTTTTTAATATGCTCTCTAGGCTGATCATAACTTTCCTTCCAAGGAGTAAGCGTCTTTTAATTTCATTGCTGCAATCACCATCTGCAGTGATTTTGGAGCCCAGAAAAATAAAGTCAGCCATTGTTTCCACTGTTTCCCCATCTATCTGCCATGAAGTGATGGGACCGGATGCCATGATCTTAGTTTTCTGAATGTTGAGCTTTAAGCCAACTTTTTCACTCTCCTCTTTCACTTTCATCAAGAGGCTCTCTAGTTCTTCTTCACTTTCTGTCATAAGGGTGGTGTCATCTGCATGTCTGAGGTTACTGATATTTCTCCCGGCAATCTTGATTCCAGCTTGTGCTTCCTCCAGCCCAGCATTTCTCATGATGTACTCTATATATAAGTTAAATAAGCAGGGTGACAATATACAGCCTTGACGTACTCCTTTTCCTATTTGGAACCAGTATGTTTTTTAAAATTTATTTTATATTGGGTTATAGTAGATTTCCGATCTTGTGTTAGTTTCAGGTATATAGCAAAGTGACTTGTTATGCACATACATGCATCTATTCTTTTTCAGATTCTTTTCCCATATAGGTTATTACAGAGTATTGAGTAGAGTTCTCTGTGCTATATTTGTTGATTATTTATTTTATATATAGTGCTGTGTGTTTGCTAGTCCCAGCCCCCTAATTACCTCCTCTCCTCCCTCCAGCTTCCGAGATGACTTTTTTTCCCTCTTGTTACTCTGAGTTTGCTCTTGTCTTTAATTCTAGCATAAATTGAGGCAATTCTCTTCTCACTGTGAATCAAAAGCACGAGGCAGAGACAAGAAAAGGCAATGCTGGATGGTAAAGAAAGCCCGATAGATCGACCTGAACTGAATCTCAGCTCCTCCACTTGCTAGCTGTGTGACTCATCTCATCGAGGTTAAAATTGTTTTAAAATGTGTTGTGTGGGGCTTCCCTGATGGCTCGGTGGTGAGGAATGCACCTGCCAGTGTAGGAGATGCAGCTTTGATCCTTGATCCGAGAGTATTCCACGTGCCGTGGAGTAAGCAAGCCCCTGTGCCACAGCTATTGAGCCTGCGCCCTAGAACCCAGGAGCCACAGCTGCTGAAGCCAGTGCGCCCTAGAGCCCTTGCTCCGAAACAAGAAAAACCGCCAAGAGAAGCCTGCACACCGCAACTAGAAGGTAGCCCCTGCTTGCCATAACTGGAGAAAGCCTGGTGGCAGCAACGGACTCCCAGCACAGCCAAAAATATTAATGAATTAAACAAAAAATGTGTTAGGATGCTCGTAATTATTAAAGTTCAGAAAGAGTTGTATGTAAAGCTTCTGGTGCATGATAGGATTTTTAGGTGTTAGAAAATGTGTTAATTCAGGGGTTTCCCTGGTGCTTCAGGGGTAAAGAATTCACCTGTGATGCAGAAGAGGCAGATTCAATCCCTGGGTTGGAAAGATTCCCCTGGAGAAGGAAATGGCAGTCCATTCCAGTTTTCTTGCCTGGGAAGTCCCATGGACAGAGGAGCCTAGTGGGCTATAGTCCATGGGGTTGCAAAGAGTCAGATGTGACTTAGCAATTAAGCAACAACAAAGGCTTCGACTCTGCACTCTCAATGCAGGGGCATGGGTTTGATCCCTGGTCAGGGAACTAAGATCCTGCATGCTGCAACTAAGAGTTTGCATGCCACGACAAAGATCGAAGACCCTGAGTGCCACAACTAAGACCCGGCACAGCCAAAATAAATAAGTAAAAATAAATATTGGAAAAAGAAAATACATTAATTCAATTGATATCTCCAGTTCAAAAATTTAGGAGATTTGGTGTTTGGCATAGTCTGAAACATAGTGTCCGGCACATTACAAGCACTCAATAACTAACTCTGCATCAAATTAATAATCCAAGTATTTATGTAACTCTTTGTCAAAGTGGAGAAGAAATTCCCTAGGGGTAAAGTTGTTACTTCTATTGCTTATTTATCTTCAGTTATACACCCAGGTCAGGTATTATTATAACGGATTGTTTGGGAAACAAGCACTTTGTAAATGGTAGTTATCACGAACCAGAAACTGGATTCTAAAGCGATAGAGCAGGAGATGTACCTGTCACTAGCAAACTGTCATTTGACCTTCTGTTAACAAAATATATCTTGTTTATGTCAGTGGAGTATGAACGAGATGGTCTCAACAGGCCTGTAAGTGTGGTATTGTAGTTAAGAGGACATGGAGCCCCTTTTGTATTTGGAATCATTTTGGTTAAAAAAAAAATTGCAAATAAATATAACACAGTATGTCACTGTATTTTCAATTTTTGGATAAAATTATTATATACTTCAGCTAACAAAATTGAGCTGTTTGCCAGCATTGTCACTCTTAATTTATAATTCAAAGTACCTACCTGCATACAAAGTAGTAATTTTTCACCATTTAATTCTAGTGGTTGTTTGTTTCTTTCCCACTGAATGGACAAGATAATTTATCTTGCTCTGATATTCTGTGGCAGAAAGCAGAAGCCCTGCAGTGCCAGTGTTCATGTAATCTAGTGACTTCAACTATGCTAAGTGTAACTAAAAGCTAGAAAATAAGTGGAAGTGACCTATAGCAGACAAAATGTGATACAGGAACCCTGCTCCCTAAAATGTGTATATTTTCTTCCTAGACATACCCTTTAGACACCTACTAATACACTGATATTATACTGAACTGTGTTAAAATTTACTGAAATACTGTATTTCATTGACTTGAAGCTGCACATTTTTTTCCTTTAAACGTCAGGATTAGTGATTTCAAACAACAGTTATTGTTTGCATAAGGTTCAGTGAGTTGGCTGGGATGGTTGGTAGACCTGCCTGGACTTGTTTACATGATAGAAAGGCAGCAGCTAGAGAGAAGGGTAGCTCCAATGTGCAAGTACTTTTTCAGCTTCTGTTTGAGTCTCTTTTGCTAATGTCTCACTAGCCAAAGCAAGTTACACAGTCAAGCCGAGTTAGGTAGTGGAGTAGTAGACTGCCCGTTGATGAGAAGGGAAGTCACACCACAAACTGTGTCCACAGATACTGAGATAGGAGGGGTTTCTGAGTGTATTTTTGCCAACCATCTGCCATGATATTGCAGTGAAATCATAGTTAGTGTTTTATCTTTCTCAGTCATAAATAATCTGTCTATGATTGATGATAGAGTTGATTAAATAGGGTATATATATTCAGTTTTTGATAGAAACAATTCATACTGAATGTCAGAATTTAAAATAATATAGAGGGACTTCCCTGGTGGTCCACTGATAAGGAATCTGCCTTCCAATGCAGGGGACATGGGTTTGGTCCCTGGTTAGGGAACTAAGATTCCACATGCTGCAGAGCGACTAAGCCTGAGTGCCACAATTACTGCGCCCGCACACCTCAACAAGAGGGAAGTGTGTTTGCTGCCATGAAGAGTCTGCACCACAATGAAAGATCCTGCAAGTTGTAACTAAAACCCAACGCAGCCAAAAATAAAATTAATTAATTAAAGGGGCTTCCCAGGTAGTGATAATGATAAAGAATCCACCTGCTAATGCAGGAGACACAAGAGACGTGGGTTCGATCCCTGGGCCTGGAAGATCCCCTGGAATAGGAAATGTCACCCAGCTCCAGTATTCTTGCCTGGGAAATGCCGTGGGCAGAGGAGCCTGGTGGACGACAGTATATGGGGTCGCAGTCAGTCAGTCACGGCTGGCGGCTAAGCACACATATAAGAGTTAAAGTACTTCCTCATTCCCTTTCCCCCACATCTCAAATCCTAGAGGCATCCTCCAAGGACATTTGGTGTATGTTTGGTGTGCTGGGCTGAACAGGGGCCCCCCAAAGATGTATTTTTTATTTTATTTAAAAATATTTATTTTAAATTATTTGTTTGGCTCTGCTGGGTTTTAGCTGCCAGCACTCAGGAGCTCTGATTTGTGGCATATGGGATTTTTCAGTTGTGGCTTGCAGGGTCTAATTCCCTGACCAGGGATCGAACCCAGGCCCACTGCACTGGGAGTTCGGAGTCTTAATTGCTGGACCACCAGGGAAGTTCCCATCTGAATTGATTTAAACCACTAAATTTGTTGTAGTGATTTGTTACAGCAGCAAATGTACATGTCTATTTAATTTTTTACTTTTAAAGAAATACTTGGTTATTGGCTAGAAATTCAAATAAAATGAAAGGGTAGAAAGTAAAATCCCCTATTTTTCTTCATCAGCTATTCCTTCCTACTGTTAATAGTTTCTTATGCATTTATAAGACTTCAGGAGTACCATATTCATTCTTTCCTTTTGATACAAATAAGATCATATCAGACATGCCTATTTCTTACTCTGCATCTTGCTTATCTAATTGTAGTCTTGGACATATTTTTGTATCAGAATAAGGTGATCTGCCTCATTCAGTACCATAGTTTATCATTCCCCTATTACAGAAGACTTAGGTTTTTCTTTCTTCTGTTACAAACAATGCTGCAATGAAGGATCCTCTGTAAATCTCATTGGCTGTTATCTAAAAATATATTTGCAAGCAATTAAATTACTACCTGAATGAATGTCACTTTGTGTGTTTATGCAAGTGTGTGCTGGAATAAGGGTGGGAAAATGTGTGATGGTGGTGATGGTTTAGTTACTAAGTCATGTCTGACTCTTGCAACCCCATGGACTGTAGCCCACCAGGCTTTTCTGTCCGTGGGATTTCCCAGGCAGGAATACTGGAGTGGGTGGCCATGTTCTTCTCTAGGGGAAATGCATATCCTCCCATTAAACTTTTTGCATATGTGTTATTTTAACTTTTTTTTAAGTTGTGAAAAGCATCTAATACATAAATATATAGTTAAAATGCACTATTGGAAAGGAAACACACTTGTTAAGAAATCGAACATTTCTGATCAAAATTGAAAAAGACACATGTGTCCCATTGTTCATTGCAGCACTGTTTCCGATAGCTAGAACATGGAAGCAACATAGATGTCCATTAACAGATGAATGGATAAAGAAGTTGTGGTACATATACACAATGGAATATTACTCAACCATGAAAAGGAATGCATTTGAGTCAGGTCTAATGAGGTGGATGAACCTAGAATCTATTATACAGAGTGAAGTGAGTCAGAAAGATAAATATCGTATTCTAACGCATACATACAGAATCTAGAAAAATGGTACTGAAGAATTATTTACAGGGCAGCAGTGGAGAAACAGATATAGAGAATAGACTCGTGGATTTGGGGAGAGGGGAGGAGAGGGTGAGAAGTATGGAAAAAGTAACATGGAAGCTTATATTACCATATGTAAAATAGATAGCCAATGGGAATTTGCTGTGTGGCTCAGGAAGTTCAAACAGGGGCTCTGTAGCAACCTAGAGGGGTGGGGTGGGGAGGGAGATGGGAGGGAGGTTCAAAAGGAGGGGATATATGTACACCTATGGCTGATTCAGGTTGAGGTTTGACAGAAAACAACAAAATTCTGTAAAGCAGTTATCCTTCAATAAAAAAAAAAAAAGATCTACAGAAAAAGAAATCGAACATTCCTGGCCTCTAGAAGGACCTTGTATGCCCTTTCCTGATTTACAGCCCCAAGAGGGAAACAGTATTCTGACTTTTATTACTGCCATTTACCTTAAGTAGAACTCTTAACAAATTTGGCCATCTGGCTCTCAGAAAATTAGGATTGTGATCTAGAAAAGAATATATACATATATGTATAACTGAGTCACTTTGCTCTATACTTGAAACTAACATTGTAAATTAACTATACTTCAGCTTAAAAAAAGAACATTAGGATTGGTAAGGGTTGGTGGTGCTTCCCAGGTGGCGCTAGTGATAAAGAACCCGCAGGAGACGTAAGAGACCTGGGTTCTATCCCTGGGTCGGAAAGATCCTCTGGAGGAGGGCATGGAACCCACTCGTGTATTCTTGCCTGGAGAATCCCATGATCAGAGGAGTCTGGCGGGCTACAGTCCATGGGGTTGTAAAGAGTCTGGAGCGACTTAGCCCAGCAGCACTAGCGGCAAGGACTGGTGTAAATGTACAACTTAGCAGTTATCCCTCGGCGTTCGAGAAGGGTTGATTCGAGGATCCTTGAGGATACAAAAATCTGCGGATGCTCAATCCCTTGTATAAATGGCACAGAGGGACTGTCCAGTGACTAAGACTGCACGCTTCCAATGCAGGGAGCCCAGGTTTGATCCCTGGTCAGGTAACTACATCCCACAAGCTGCAACTAAAGACCCTACATGTTGCATCTAAGACCTGGCACAGCCAGATAAATATATATATTTTAAAATGGCATGGGATTTGCATGTAACCCACGCACATGCACCTGTTTATATCATCCTGATTACTTATAATACCTAATACAATGTAAATGCTATATGAATAGTTGTTGGTGATTGGCGAATTCAAATTTTGCTTTTTGGAACCTTCGGGGAATTTTTTTCCAGTCCAAGGTTGGTTGAAACCCATAGTGGTGGAACCCACAGATATGGAAGGCCAACTATCCTTGTAAGAGTCCCAGAAAAATATATAATGTCAAATCTGCTTTTAATGGACAGCAGTCATGGAAAATATCTTTTGTAGGTTTGTTCTTAGGATTCTTTAGTTGTCCGTGTTTTGTGTGTATTTGATTGTTTTTATTCTACATATATCAATGCCATTTTAGCTCTACCCCTTGCAAGTATCATTTTTAGAAATGATGGCTGAAATGTGGTTCTGCTTTTTGGCCTTCATCCAGAATTCATGAGTGGAGAAGAGCAGCAAAGAGGAATCTGGTTTAATGCTGAGAGCCTGTCAATTTTTTCCCCCATACATTCATGATTTTAGTTTTGAGTGGTATGGAAAGTAAGAGAAGTCAACAAAAACTAAAGCCATTGTAATTGATCTACAACTACTCATGTTGTGATAATTTCATATGTTCATGATGAAGAATGCTTGTGTTAAGAAATAGTTATGTAGTTAAGTATGGACAAGGTAGGAATTTTGTTTTGTTTGCTGTGTTATCCCTAGTGCTTAGAGTGGTACCTGGTACACAGCAGGAGCTCAGAAAATACTAACTATAGGAGTGTATATATATATATGCTGTAAAACCTACTGCTGATGCTTCGTATTGATATTCTGCAGGTATTTGGAATATGTATATATATTCATAGTAGTTCAAGACTTCATATTTTATTATTTGAATGGTGGTCATTATTTGTTGTTGTTTAGTTACTAAGTTGTGTTGGACTCTTTTGCCCCTCTATGAACTGTAGCTCGCCAGGTTCCTTTGTCCATGGTATTTCCCAGGCAAGAATACTAGAGGGGGTTGCCATTTCCTTCTCCAGGGGATTTTACTGACCCAGGGATGGAACCCTTGTTTCCTGCATTTGCAGGTGGATTCTTTACTACTGAGCCACCTGGGAAGCCCTGTGGTCATTATTGTTTGCTGTGTAGTGACTTTTTAAAAAAGAATACCCTTTATTTTGAGTGAATATATTTCATCTGAGATTTTGGGGAACTCTGCTTCCTCAATACACAGCATTCTCCTTGAATGAATAATTCTTTAAAAAGCATGTTATATTTTACAGTTTTTTCATGCTTTATCACTTGATCCTTACTACAGTACTTGTGAAATACGGGATTCCTGACATTTGATGATCTGCCTAGTTGTCTACTTCATTTTTTCTTGCTGATGGAACTCCAGTTTTGCACAGGTGCTCACCCCTACCCCACCGGACTCCAAACTAAATTCTGATCAGTTTAAGCCTGTTATGATAAGTTCCTTGCCTTTGCCAGGGATTGGTTTAGAAAGAGGCATGTGACCCATTTCTGGCCAGTGATGTGAGAGGGAAGGTCTGCTGGCAGAGGAACTTCCCCTCCCCCCCTCCCTTCCCCTCCCCTCCTCCCTTCCCTCCCCCACTCCCTTCCCCTCCCCTTTAGCACCTCCCCCCCCCACCCCCTCTCCCCGCCCCAGGGAAGAAATGAGCTCTGTTTTCCTGCTACTTGTCTGGACTGGATGTGACCACTTGGAGCTGTTCTAGGAGTTTCAAGAGGGCAAGCAGAGGTAGCCTGAAAATAAGCTGGATGCTGAATATGATGGAAGAGAAAGATGGAGAGAACCAGCTACCAAATGAACCAGCCCTGGAGCAGCCCTGCTGCTTGACTTCTTACTACCTGAGAATAAATTTCCCTAATTGAGAACATCCTGATATTGGTATCCTTATTGCCCTTTTACAGGCAAGGAAACTGAGACTCACAGACCTTTAAATAGAGTGATCATCACTAGACGGCTGACTTCTCTGTTGAAGCCAGGAGGATTGAGACACGTACTCTGGTTCCTCATCCAGTGCTTTTCCTGTTCCATGTGCGGCTTCTCTGTAAACACCCTGCCTCCGGTTGGGAGGGAACTGGATTACCAAATTTAGGTATTTTTGTTTGAAATGCATTTTAGGTAGTTCCTAGTTATTTTGTGGTTGATTACTTGTGACAAACACTGCTTTGAAATTCTCATGGATATTGTAATCTGCCTTCTTACCTTGGCTGACATAAATTGAAACTTTATTTATAAATTAACAACTTTTACAATTAAAGTAAAAAAAAATTTTTTTTTACTGTTTTGCATATATACATTTCAAAATTTTTTTTTACACTTTGCCTGAGTTTGTAGATAGGTATTTTAAAAATTGTGTTAAATTCTGAGAAGTGATACGGTTCATCTGTAAAGGAATTAAAATAATCATTGACCAGCCTATTGGACCAGATGGGAGTAGAGGCTGGCTGTCTGGCTTTGGAAGCAGTATTGACATTTGTTAACGTGGAAAGGTATGGCTGACCGTATTCATGATGTTCATTGCACTACTGTTTACAGAATGTCCTTTGACTTTCTTTTCTTTGACAATCCCGCTGTTCCCTCATCTTCCGTTCCCCTTACAGGTAGAGAGGGTAAAGAGATTGATCAGTGGCCTGAGGTATATTCCCTCTTACTGCAGAGCCAAACTGGACAGTGTCTAATCTGAGGAAAGGAGCTTATTCATAGTTGAAGAATTCAGTTAAAGCATATTTAATGTCATGTGAAAGACACTTTGATGGGGGAAGATTGGGTATTTTTGAAAAGAAAATGATTCTTCTTAGACTTAGAGAATGAACTTACGGTTATTAGTGGGGAAGGGTTGAGGGAAGGATAGACTGGGAGTTTGGCATGGACATGTACACACTGCTGTATTTTAAACAGATAACTGATAAGGGGATACTGTAAAAAATTATTTGAAAAAAGACAATAAAAAATAAAATTATCTTACAAAAAGAAAAGAGAAGTTTTCTTGGTGGAAGCAGTGCCTGAGTCCCCTACCTCCTGGAGATCACGGTATGTGTCTCCTTCCTCCCTTTCCTTCTCAGGCAGAAGCGACGGCCATGTTGCTGAGGACCTCTGTGTGGGGCAGAAGCTGCTCTTCTCTCGGCCCTTTTGCTCCTTCCTTGGGGCTGGAGGGCTGGCCAGCTGAAGTGAGTGGACTAAAAATAGGAGCAGTTCTTCAGCAAAGTGGCTGAGTTCCCCCAGCTTGTTCTTTGCCTTCCTAATACAGTAGGTTGAAGAATCTGATCTTGGAGAGTGGTGGGATGTTCACTGGGCACCTTCCAGAATATTGTCTTAATTCTTGATTTCACTTAAAACTACAAGTGAACCCAAATTCTTGAGAATTACTAATGACAAAAATTAAAATTCAGTTTTGTATAATTATTAACAATATCTTCAGTGTATGATTTTTTTCCCCCATTGGAAAGCTTTTTGTCCTTAAGACTTTATTTCACAACTAAAATGAGCTGTGTGATGTCCTGATAAGGGTAACTGAACACCAGGATTAGCACAGGTGACACCATATGTTGGTGATTATCAACTTCTCCTTAAGGGTCCTCTTGAGCTTCTGTTTGAAGTGCTTAGTGATTTGATTTCTCCTTTTAAAATTAAATAAACATGTGAGTGGAGAACTATCCCTTCAAACCAGCATAGCTGTTCTTCAGGAGACCATCTGGAGCCATGAAAATGGAGAGTATTTTAAGATCTATATGAAGATATTTGGCTTCACCATGACATGTAGTTTGGGTATTAACAGAAAACCTGCTGCAAATAACAGAAAACCTGACTCACTAATCGTCTCAAACAAGTAAAGGGGTTATTTTCCTCTTGTTATTAATGTGAGAAGTGCAGAAGTGGGCATTTCAGGATTGGTCAAAGCCATCAAAGACCCAGACTGCCTCTGCCTTTCCATTTGGCCATCTTTAGTCATCTTGTCACTTGGAAGTCTCAAGATGGCTGCTCTCCAGCCAGCATTGCGTCTGCCTTCCAGGCAAGGAGGAGGAGGAGGGCAGATGGCAAAAAGGCATGTACCAGCTGTGCCTGTTCTCTTTCAAAGAGCTTCCTGGAAACTCAGTTCAGTGACTTCTGCTTGCGTCTCATTAACCAGAACTGTGTCATACTGCCGCCCCCAGCTGTACGCGAGCCTGGGAAGTGCAGTTGTGTTTTGGTGGGGCAGGTTGACATGCTGAACACAGTTGGAATTCTGAACACAATTGGAATCCTCTCAAAATAATCCAGATTATGTTGCCTCTAAATTAATGAGACTCAGGAAAAATAAAATAAATGAACATTAATTGAAAGCCTACTGCATACTGCAAACTGTCCTAGTTTCTTCTGGGTGGGTTTATGTTATTTAAGCATCAGCACTCAGAAAGGTCATATGCATATTTAT
The DNA here is from genome assembly GCF_910594005.1 of Cervus elaphus. Taxonomy (NCBI): domain Eukaryota; kingdom Metazoa; phylum Chordata; class Mammalia; order Artiodactyla; family Cervidae; genus Cervus; species Cervus elaphus. The sequence goes on from NC_057844.1 coordinate 21,713,201, forward strand.
TTAAAAGGATAAAGTAAGTTCAAGGTGGATTTATAGAGGATTCATTTATTAATTTATTCTTTGTGGCAATGTTCTTGTGTTTAACCTTTTAAGCTTGAAATTAATGTAAAGGACTATATCTTGAAACCCAGATACTATAATGGGGAATCTTGACAAGTTTAATTATATTAACTTAAATCAATGTGTTGAAGCATCCATAAATGGAGGCTTAGAGAAAATATTTGCAGTATAGATGAAAAAGTATTAATATTCATATAGATAAAAGCTTCTACAAGTAAATAATAAAAATTCACCTTATTAGAAAATGAAAAAATAAGGAAAAGCAGACATTTCTCTGAAGCAAATAGTCTGAAAAAGTTGGGAAAAAAAGCAATGCAAATGAAAAGAAATACTGAATCACTATGTCTTTGATCCCCAGCTTGGCAAATATTTAAAAAAACTGATAATAACCAGTTTCACCCAGATTCTAGGGAGAAAAAGCACTTTTATGTACTACTGGCAGTACTGTTAGATTGAGACCGTTGTTTCAGAGAGCAGTTTGGTATTATCTGTCAAAATGTGAAATGTACACACCCGCTGACTCAGCAGGACCCCTTCTTGAGATAATGGCATGATTTTACAAAGATGTTAATTGCGGCATTGCAATTAAATATAAATGTGGAACAAGCCAAAATGTTCATCAGTAGGGACATGGTTAAATAAATTATGTGATGGCCATACAATGCAGTTATTTAACCGAAAAGTTGTCTGTGGACTATTAAGTAGTAATAGTAATTACTATTGCTATATAAGTAATAAAGTATTTAACATGTATACTATTTTTGTGATATCTCTCCCTTTAAAAGAAATCTATATATGTACAAAAGAATTGGAGTAAGAGGTCTGATGATTTTTCACTTTTTATATGTAGACTTTCTGTGTGTAGATATTATTTGAATTTTTTTGCAAGAGTGAGTTACTTTTGTGTGTATATATTTTGCAAGGATGAATTACGTTTTTTGAAAACCTCATTGAAAAGACCCTGATGCTGGGAGGGATTGGCGGCAGGAGGAGAAGGGGACAACAGAGGATGAGATGGCTGGGTGGCATCACTGACTCGATGGACATGAGTTTGAGTAATCTCCGGGAGTTGGTGATGGACAGGGAGGCCTGGTGTGCTGCGATTCATGGGGTTGCAAAGAGTTGGACACGACGGAGCGACTGAACTGAACTGAACTGAGTGACTTTTTAAAGCAGAATTTTAAAAAAAGGGATGTAAGCATTTTGAATTCTATAAAAATGCTAAAATGCTAATAGTGATTTTTTTGGCTTGTCTTCTGGGAGTTATGGGGGGTGCAGAAGGGGGCAAACGATGTGGTAGGGAGAAAAAGGGCTGGATTAGTGAACAACCTGAATGATACAATGTTGGAGAAGAAATATTATGTATCTTTCAATTACCTTGTATAGGACAGAATAGGCTAGATTATATTGCAGTGACAAACCACCTCCAAATCTCAGAGGCTTAGGCCACAGAGATTTATTTCTCACTCATGGTTCATGGCTATTCAGAGTTGTCTGTGGGCTCTGCTGGTAAAGAATCTGCCTGCAATGCGGGAGACCTGGGTTCGATCCCTGGGTTGGGAAGATCCCCTGGAGAAGGGAAAGGCTACCCACTTCAGTATTCTGGCCTGGAGAATCCCATGGACTGTGTGTAGTCCATGGGGTCGCAAAGCGTTGGACACGACTGAGTGACTTTCACTTTCACTTTTCACTGTGGGCTCTGCAAACAGAGTTGGGTTGGCCAACAAAGCCTCCATCCACTAACTTGGGCAGTGCCACTCCCCGCGTCAGGGCAGGGACTGGGCAGATCCTGCGCTGGCTTTTATAAACCTCTTCCCAGAAGAGATCCACCTCACTTCTGCTTAACATCTCATCAGTCAAAGCAAGTCTTGTGGTCATGCCTAAATTTAAAGAGGCTGGGAAGAGCATCCTACCACGTGCTTGGGAGGAGGAGCATCGGAGCTTTGGGAACACCCGAATGACTCTTGCAGCGCTTCATAGGGGAACTATTAGATGAGCTTCTAGAACAGTGTCTGGCATGTAGTTATGTTTTTGTTTTAATGGATGAAGTAACTTATGCTAATCTAGATGGATATCTTAAGAAATGTGTAAGAAATGACTTGCATATATATTGAATCAACAGGCATTTGTTGACTTCACATTCTACTAAATTTGCAAAAGATAAAAAGATTTGTTTGGGAATAGGTACTTTTTTTAAAAAATTGAGGTATAGTTGATTTTCAATATCTTTTTAGTTAATTCTGTATATAATATATTGTATGTAGTTGATTTTCAGTATTGTATTGAATAATATACTATTCAATATTGTATAAATCAGGTATACAACATAGCGTACATTGTGATTCAAAATTTTTATAGATTATATATCATTTACTGTTATAAAATGTTGACTATATTCACTCTGCTATACAATACATCCTTGTAGATTATTTCTTTTATACAAAGTAGTTTGTACCACTTTGGTCCCGTCATTCTCTGTCTTGCCCACAGGCACCTCCCCATAACCAGTAGTTTGTTCTCTATATCTGAGTCTGTTTCTGTTTTTTTTTTTTTGAATTCTATTTTTCACATTTCACATATGAGTAATAACATACAGTATTTGTCTTTCTCTGTCTACTTAATTCACTAAGCATTCACCTCCAGGTATACCCTCCCCTTGCTGCAAATGGAAAAAGTTCATTCTTTTTAAGGATTGAGTAGTATTCCATTGTGTATGTATATCATCATTATCCATTCATCTGTTGATAGACACTTAGGTTGCTTCCATATGTTGGTAATTGTAAATAATACTGCAGTGAACATTGAGGATACATGCATCTTTTTGAATTAATAGTTTCCATTTTATTCAGCTGTACATCCAGGAGTGGACTTGCTGGATCATATGGTAGTTATTTCTAGTTTTTTGAGGAACCTCCATGCTGTTTTACACAGTGGTGTACCAGTTTATGTTCCCACCAACAGTGTGTGGACTGGCACCTTTAAAGTAAGATTTTGTGATGACTTTTATAAATATTTTGAAAATCTTCCTCCTTTTGCTCATTCTAACTCTATGAAGAAAGTGTTTGTTATAAAGGAAATTTCTGTGAGGCTTTTGGTGTATTTTTACAAAACTCTAACTTAGGTTTTAATTTATATAACAATAAATTCCTATTTATAGTATCAGGAATGCATTTTATAACAGGAACTCTTTAGCTATGCTGTTGGCTGAGTGGGAAGGTACGTTCTGTTAACAGAAAGGACGTCTTTTTCGACAACCCCCTATACTCTTGAAGTCCAAGGGCAGAGTTCTTTTTATGTTTTCATTTCAAAAAATTTTTTGTTTACCATGGATTTTTTTTTGGCATCAATTTTTGTTTTTTGACCATGTACCGTGGCATTCAGGATCTTAGTTCCCCAACCAGGGATCGAACCCATGCCCCCTGCAGTGGAAGCATATAATCTTAACCACTTGACCACTAGGGAAGTCCCCTTTAGAGTTCTTTACTATTGTGATGTCCATCATTTAGCGAGGAAGTTGTTGTTTCTGGGCTTGATGGAGTTCCTCTTCTTTCTACTCTTCCTTCTTTTCCCCTTAGTCCATCCTGTTTTCTCATAAATAAGCAGACTTTTCAGGTCCTTAAATTCCTCAGGATGGAACAAGATAAGACAAGCGTTTCTCCTAGAATCTGAGAGGAGGCAGAAAAATCCCTCCTGCTGTTTTCATCGAATGGTGGGTTGAATCTCAAGAAATGTGTCCAGAGCCCGATATGTTTGAGATGTAGGCCAGCTTTCTAGGTCTTCCATTTTCCATGCTAACTTGCTTGATTGCTTGGTTTTATTTTTCTCGATTCTCTAGTTGTTAAATAGAAAACGTGCTTTGTTCTTTGTAATAAGGAAATTCAATTATAAAGGCTGAAGCTGCCCATGTGTTTCTGTTTAATGATAATGTCTCCTGCCGTTATTCAGCAGTCTTGCACTGACTGTAGAACTCAAACGCCTGTGAAGAGAGCGGTCATACCTCAGCTGATGTAAGAGTTTGGGGTGCCTCTTAAATTCAAGTGACAAGCACTTCATGAACTCAACAGAATTTTGTCTTGTCCTCAGGCCACTTGGGCTTAGTGCTACATTTTGGCAGCGCTTCCTTGAGAGTATCGGTAAAGAGAGGATATGAAAGATAATTAACATTCTTTTTGAGCACTTAGACTGTGTGCCAGCAGAGTCTTATTACTCTGACCTCATTAGCAGTTTGCTCTAGGCCAACAGATGGCCTGTTCCTAAGACTAGTTAGTACCAGTGGTCCTGATGATAAACTCAGGCTCGACAGCATGGTGCTCTGCCACCGGAGCAGGTGTCTCTGCTACGAGCCTCCGAGCTTCCCGAGGGCACGGACTGCGTCTTGGTGCATCACCGTGTAGTCCCACGATGTGTGTCAGTCAAGTTAGTTCAACGAGGGGTTTCCCTGATGGGTCAGCGGCTAGGAGTTCACGTTCCCAACACAGGGGGCCCCGCGTTCAATCCCTGGTCAGGGAACTAGATCCCACATGCCGCCTCTAAGACCCAGCACAGCCAAAGAAATCTTACTTTACAAAAAAAAGGTTACTTCGGTGCCTGTGTAAGTGGATGGGTGAATGAAGGAACCAGTGGACATAGTCAGTGGAATCACCTGGCCCCTAATTTGGAGAGCTTCGTGATTTACAAGTAGTTAATGGATCTTGACATGGTCGATGGATGTGGAAATGGTTTCCTATGGTGGAGCATAATGCCGCCTGACTGCCTTGTGTGAAAGGAACCTGCCTGTCTGTCCCCGTCATTCATGACATACGCCCAACCCACACTGTGAGCATGTCGCATCAGCCTGTGACTAATTAACCCATATTCTCACAGAACGTTGCTGGAATTTCCCTGAACACAGAACATCCCAGTTCTAGAAGGTGGGAGGTTTGCCAGTGCAAAACAATGAAGGCTCCTCCCAGCCTGTGGCCACTTTGATCCTAGAAGAGGGCGTGATGGAGAGGAAGGAGCTGCGCCCGTTCCTGTCATCTAGACTGCTGGAATGTCTGCACCCTCCGTCAGACTAGAGAAGCAAACAAAAGTGATGCCTTTGGCCTCTCAAAACATGATCCGGGATGGCGAGCAGCAGAGCTCAAAGCACGCAACAGCAAATGTTACCGCACTGTTTCGGTGACATTCATTCTCTCTCTCAACCCTGTCAGTTCTCTCCTTCCTCACAAGACCCGCTTCTTCCAAAAGCAGGCAAAGAAAGAACTTCAGCAGAGACTTTGGTTTAGTAGAGGTTCTCCCTCTGGCCCTTCCACAATTAAATAAGGAGCTCAGTTCCCTCAAATAGGATTGGGGACTGTTTTCATCATTCTATGGTTTTCCAGAGAATGTGAAAGTGGGACCATAAAGAAAGCTGATGCTTTTGAACTGTGTTGTTGAAGACTCTTGAGAGTCCCTTGCACTGCAAGGATATCCAACCAGTCCATCCTAAAGGAAATCAGTCCTGAGTATTCATTGAAAGGACTGCTACTGAAGCTGAGGCTCCAATACTTTGGTCACCTGATGCAAAGAACTGACTCACTGGAAAAGACCCTGATGCTGGGAAAGATTGAAGGCAGGAGGAGAAGGGGAGGACAGAGGATGAGATGGTTGGATGGCATCACCAACTCAATGGACCTGAGTTTGAGCACGCTCCAGGAGATAGCAAAGGACAGGGAAGGCTGGCATGCTGCAGTCCATGGGGTTGCAGAGAGTCGGACACGAACAGCACCAGCATCCTATTGTGGGTAATCAAAGCAAGGGTGAAAAGAAACAGTGGTGACTTTCGGTACACAAAGGCAGAGAGAATGGTTCCTTGTTCCTAATAGTCTGTAATAATCGCCCTTACAAGTCCCCTCCCAGTCCGGAAAAGGGGGAGAAGTTTAACCATGGTTCAATCCACTACGGTTAGTGTGATGTAACAGCTTTAGCAGCCTTTAGGTAAAGGCTCCCTTTGAGACATGTGAAGCGTTCTGATTCTTTTATTTCCCCTCCCTCTGCATTTCTGTCTAAGATGGTGTCTGGTGAGGTGGAGGTGGGGGTGGAGGGGATGTGTAGACCCACCTGGTGACCTCTGGACCCTTTCTGCTGTGCCCTGGAGCAGCTGCCCTGGCCCATCGCCTGAGCTGGAGGTGGCCGAGGGAGGCGTCCCTCCCTGGAGTCAGCCGCTGAAAACTCTTGCTGGTGGAACTCCTGTTCTGCTTGTCAAGCTCCGTCACGCCTGGTGGGGCTCTTGGCGGGCTCCGCTGCGCCTTGGCTCTCGCAGGCATGTTTCCCCTCTGGGTCTCTGCCACGTCCTTCGTCCAGCTCACAGCCTAGCAGGCTGTCCCCTGCCGTCTCTGCAGTGACACCACCTTCCCAGGCGCTCCAGCGGCCTTCCGCCCGCCCCCTCCCGCATCTCACTTCATCCCACATCCGCCCAGGCAGGATTTTCTGGGTCTTCTGGAAACAGAAGTCAGGTGAAAGTTAAATGCTGGCCGTTGTTCTGTTTGCCTTTGCTGTAGCAGAGTTGACTTTGCTGGCTGACCCTGGTTTGGTGGGTTGGCCTGCGAGGCAGTCTTGCCCCAGAATCCTAAACGGGAGGCAGAGAGAAGCCCCCACCCTCACACCTGCCAAGGCGGGGAGGTTGGGGCACGCTTTCCCACCTCCTTCCCTGATTCCTGCTCCCCTTCTTTCCCACTTCCCTCTGTACCAGGCCTCCCTCCTATCCTCATCCTGTCAGATCCAAACTTCCTTTTTTTTCCCCCCTTGACTGTGTCATGTGGCTTGTTCCCCGACCAGGGATTGAACCTGGGCAGTGAAAGCGAGCAGCTCTAAAAGTGAAAGACGCACAGTCATGTCTGACTTTGCAACCCGCGGGATAGTGGATTTCTCCATTGAATTCTCCAGGCGAGAATACTGGAGTGGGTAGCTTTTCCCTTCTGCAGGGGATCTTCCCAACCCAGGGATTGAACCCAGGTCTCCTGCAGTGGAGGCGGATTCTTTACCAGCTGAGCTACTGCACCGCCAGGGAACTTCCCCAGAACTTGCTTTCCATGTAAAACTTGATGAGCAAGTCCCATTGGCTTCAATATGTTTACCGAAGTTAAAGGGATTTACAAAAGGACCTCTTCTCTGAATAAAGCCTGGGATTCATACTGCAAAATCCTATGCCCCTTACCTTGCCCCTCCCTGCCCACCCCAATTCTGCCCTAACAGAAGCCTCACTGAGCCAGACAGGTGCCTTTGATGGGGTGCCTTGGAAGGGGGGGTCATGTTCAGTACAAGTAATTAATAGCATGAAAATACTCTCTTCATTAAGCCTGTAAGAATTAAAGGGACCTTATTATTATTGAGACTTCCCTGGTGGCTCAGATGGTTAGGAATCTGCCTACAAAGCAGGAGGCCTGGGTTCGATCCCTGGGTTGGGGAGATTCTCCGGAGAAGGAAATGGCAACCCACTCCATTATCCTTGCCTGGGAAATCCCACGGACAGAGGAGCCTGGCACGCTGCAGTTCATAGGGTCGCACGGAGTCGGATACGATTGAGCGACTCAGTTTTATTTAAGACCACTTTGAATTGAAGGGTCTGTGGACTTTATATCTTCAACAGAGTTGCAAATAATAAAGTGGGTGCTGCCTCAACTCTCTGCGTGAACGTTTTAAAGTACATGGTGTGACAGTGGCCAGGTCCGTCCTTTTGTGTTCCCTCGGGCACACAGGGCAGTTGCCATCAGAAAAAAATACAGAGAACAGTTCTGGAGTGACCACGTGGTACTAGTCACTCAAAATCTTGGGTGGAGGGGATAAAAGAAAAAAAAAAGAGCTTCATGATTTATTACTTTGTATTTGGTTGGGGTTTTTTTTGGCCATGCCACACAGCTTGTTGCATTTTAACTCCCCCGGCCAGGGATTGAACCTGGGCCCTTGGCAATGAGCACTTGGAGTCCTAACCATTAGACCACCAGGGACTTCAAGAGCTTCAATATTAATACGATGATGATGAAACTGCCCCAGTTAGTAATGCGGTAGAATTTTCTGGTTTTAAATCAACAACAAAAAAAGCAGACTTCCTTTGATCCTTTTTTCTTAATTTTATTTTATCTTTTTGCTCAATTTAATTAGATGTAGAAAACTAAGAGTGTGGCGGCGGTGGGGGGTGGGAGGGTGGAGGGAGAGAACGAGAATGATGGGTTATTTAACTTCATATAAAACACTTCATTTTAGGTTTATAAAATTGCACTGAAATTGGAGGCCATTATTATTTCCCTTTTCACAAGCCATAGGATTAACCGCAAACACATTTATGCTGTGCTTTCTCCCCACTCCAGGAGGCCACATGCTGGCTGTATGGGGCTTTTGTAGTATTTGCCTCCTTGAAGATGGTATTTGAATTGTAAAAGGATGTTTAAGTGGAGCACTTAACATTCCTCTCTGAGTTCCGACTCCCTTCCTCTTTAGGTAGTTTCTTTGTTTTAATTCAGTTCAGTCGCTCAGTCTTGTCCAACTCTTCGACCCCATGGACCGCAGCACTCCAGGCCTCCCTGTCCATCACCAATGCCTGGAGCCTGCTCAAACTCATGTCCATTGAGTCAGTGATGCCATCCAACCATCTCATCCTCTGTCGTCCCCTTCTCCTCCAACTGTGGTGTTGGAGAAGACTCTTGAGAGTCCCTTGGACTGCAAGGAGATCCAACCAGTCTGTCCTAAAGGAAATCAGTCCTGAATATTCATTGGAAGGACTGATGCTGAAGCTGAAACCAATACTTTGGCCACCTGATGCGAAGATCTTACTCATTTGAAAAGAAAGACCCTGATGCTGGGAAGGATTGAAGGCGTGAGGAGAAGGGGACGACAGAGGATGAGATGGCTGGATGGCATCACCGACTCAATGGACATGAGTTTGAGTAAACTCCGGGAGTTGGTGATGGACAGGGAGGCCTGGTGTGCTGCGGTCCACGGGGTCAAAAAGAGTTGGACACGACTGAGCAACTGAACTGAACTGAACTGAGATATGAGGAGATGCAAGGATTGAGATCACAAAATCTGTTCCTAAAAACATCCAACTATCTAAAGACCTGTCCCACCAGATTCCCTGGAGCAGAGTGCCTCACTCCACTCTGAACTCCCTCAGAGGTTGTTGAAGGTCAGTAGCTTTAGCAGCATGGGGTTCAGTCTCCATAGAGGCAGATGGCAAATGCCTTTGTAGTTCAGTCTTTGGCAGTGCTCTTGGTAAGTGCCAGTTTGTAGTTGACTGTCGGCAAAGGAATGTCTCTGCTTTTTAATATGCTGTCTAGGTTGGTCATAGCTTTTCTTCCAAGGAGCACGCATCTTTTAATTTCATGGCTGCAGTTACCATCTGCAGTGATTTTGGAGCCCCCAAAAATGAAGTCTGACACTGTTTCCACTGTTTCTCCATCTATTTGCCATGAAATGATAGGACCAGATGTCATGATCTTAGTTTTCTGAATGTTGAACTTTAAGCCAACTTTTTCACTTTCCTCTTTCACTTTCATCAAGAGGCTCTTTAGTTCCTCTTCACTTTCTGCCATAAGGGTGATGTCATCTGCATATCTGAGGTTATTGATATTTCTCCCAGCATCTTGATTCCAGCTTGTGCTTCTTCCAACCTGGCATTTTAATCATTGCTCCTTATTTCAGTCTTGTGAATCTGTCCAAATCTGTATAAGCCCACACCCACTGTCTTGCAGCCACTGCTCCCATGATAGCCCTCTGGTGGGTAAATGACTGTTTTTTCCTGGCCAACAAGCACACATTTACAGCATCCTGTAGCTCAGGAGTTCCCGGCCTCCAGGATCTAACGCCATCACCTGAGGGGGAGCTGATGTAATAAGAATAGAAATAAAGTGCACAAGAAATATAATGCTCTGGTTTCATCCTGAAACCATCAAACCACCCTGTTGTCTGTGGGAAAATTGTCTTCCACTAAACCATTCCCTGAACTGAACTGAACCGAAACCAGTCCCTAGTGCTAAAATGGTTGGGGACCAAAGCTCTAGACCACTGGTTGGTTTCAGAGAGAGCTGTGCAACAGCTAAGCAGCCCTGCGTATATGCTAAGTCACTTCAGTCGTATCTGACTGCAGCCCCTCAGGCTTCTCTGTCCATGGGGTTCTCCAGGCAGGAATACTGGAGTGGGTTGCCATGCCCCTCTCTCTCCTCCAGGGGATCTTCCCAACCCAGGGGATTGAATCCATGGTTGTTATGTCTCCTGCGTTGGCATGTGGGTTCTTTACCACTAGTGCCACCTGGAAAGCTTACAAGTTTTAAATTCTAAACCTGGGGGAAGTCAGTAACATTAAAATTAACCAGTAGGGATTTTAGGGTAACGTTCATTCATTTGCTCATTTACTAAACATTGTGAACAGTATGCTGGGTACTGTGCCGGGCTGTGAGCATCAAAGCACAGGACATACCATTCTTCCAAAACTCACAGAGGCAGGGGGTAACCAGTTACAGTAGAGAAGTTAAAGTAGAGAAAGGTGGTCCAAACTGCAACACTTCTGGCAACAGCGCCACTTGTGGGATCTTAATTCCCCAGCCAGGGATTGAACCTGCACCCTCATGAAAGCTCAGCATCCTAACCACTGAACTGCCAGGGAACTCTCTAAACTGCAACACTTTTAAAAGTAAGGGTACACTTACAAATAGTTAAGATGGTAAATTAAAAAAATGTTTTTTAATTGGAAGATAATTGCTTTACAGTGTTGTATTGGTTTCTGCAGGATCCGTCACAATTGTGTGTATAGATCCCCTCTGTCTGGAGCCTCCCTCCCCTCTCCCATCCCACTGCGTGTTGTGTGTTTTCCTTACAATTGAAAATAAGAAAAGGGTTATTACCTTTTTAGGCCAGGACCACAGGCATACACCAGGACAGTCCCGGGCAGGCCAGGTGAATGGATAGTGTAAGGCAGAGCTACACTAGAAGGATGGAAGGGTCAGGGGGTGGATGGGGTGGTGGGGGGGGAAGCAGGGAGAATGACTGGACGGTGAAAGCACACCTGCCTTACTTTCCTCATCTGTAAAATGGGTATGATTATAGCACCTAATCCATGGGTCTTTATGAGGATTCAGTGAGTTAATTCAAGCTCCTAGAATTCTGCCTAAGAGTTCAGCATATTTTAAAAAATCTTTTCACCCACTTTTCAGTAGCAACCTGTTATTTTCCTTGGTTGTAGTTTTTTTTTTTTTTTTTTTTTTTTTTTACACAGTAGCCTCTCAATAGCTGTTCGTGGTTTAATCTTTTCTTTAAAAAGTTATTTTACTTTGTGTTTTATCTTTTGACTGTGCTGCATAGCATGTGGGATCTTAGTTCCGCGACCAGGGATCAAACCTGTGCCCCTTGCATTGGCAGCACAGTCTTAACCACCGCATTGCCAGGGAAGTCCCTGTGGTTTAATTTTTAGACCTCATCTAGTCTCATCAGAGAAGCCACTCCTCTCTCCCGAACACCACAGGTCAGAATGCATATCCTGCGGACATTTGGAAGCTACCTTATTTCTAGCTTTTTCTCATCACCTCTGGAAATTCAGGATATTCTCTGGTTTCTGTCCTCCCAATCTCATCGTCATTTCTGTCTTTCCACAACACGCAGTTTTATAGGCAACTTTTTATAGAGGAATGGACCCTTTCCTAATGTATAGAAGTAGTTTCTTCACCCCTCACCCCTGCTTTTAAAATAAAAGGCAGAATAAAAAGAAGACTTAGAAGACTGTGCTCTCACTGCCACCTCATATTCCTTTCAAGAGCAGTCTTTAAAGTGGCTGAACCCCATTTTGAGATAGCATAATAAGGGACGAAGGATTAGAGCAAGGATCAGGTTGGGAGACACCAACAGAAATGAAATTAATTCATTCAATCAGAGATTACTCCCGGCAGCTGCCTTTCTTGGGGTAGTTGTGGACAGATTACTGCTGGATTCTGATAGAATGAATTTGCTAAAAGCGAGAGTTCAGATTTTATCCCAGATACTCTAATCCTGTATTTCAGGCCTTGCCTGATTGTTTATCTCTGTTCCCAAGAACTGTGGTGTGAGCGATCACTCTTCCCCTTTTGAGACTCTTGATTTGCTTGTCCTGTTCCATTCATCGCTGGGAGTGGCAGGAATCTTATGTACTGGGATCTTGAACAACCGCCTTAGGCCACCTTCATTCTGCTTGTTTTAATTCCACCTGTGTTCAACAAATATTAGTTGAGTTCTTGATTGTATCGGGTACTGTTCTAGGGAGAGGATACTATTTTTTGAGGGAAATAAACAATGATCTTAATAGGTAAGTAAAGAGTGTGTTACAAAGTGATAAGCATTGTAGGAGAAAAAAAAACAGCAGAATAAAAGGACTGGGAATGCAGATGTGGGGGCAGGGAGGGAGTTGGTGTTTCTGCTTTTTTATAAAGGAATGGTGAGGATGGTCCTCACTGAGAAGGCAATATTTCGATCAAGACTGGAAAGGTGAGGAGGTTAGCCATGGAGCCATCTGGAAGCGAGTTTTCTTGGTGGAGGAAACAGTTGGTGCAAAGGCCCTGGGGCAGGAGCCTCTCTGATATTTAGCAGAGGTCAGTGTGGGCTTTGCCGGTGGCTCAGACAGTAAAAAATGGTAAAGAATCTGCCTGCAATGCAGGTGACCCGGGTTTGACCCCTGGATGGGGAAGACCCCCTGGAGAAGGGAATGGCTACCTACTTCAGTATTCTTGCCTGGAGAATCTCATGGACAGAGGAGCCTGGTAGGCTACAGGTCAGTTGCAAAGAGTCAGAGACGACTGGGCAACTAACACTTTCACTTTTCAATTTTAGTGTGGCAGGGAGGAGAGTGCTAAGAGGCATGGCTGGGGACTTTCACAGGGTGAAAGGTTGCATTGTGGACCATTGAGAAGATGTTGACTTTTAACTATGGTAAAATGGGAGCCATTGCAGAGCTTTGAGCAGAGAACGGGCGAGATTTGACTTGTTTTGATAGTATCAACGACTGTTGTGTAAGTGATGACTAGATGCTGGGTGGGGGTAACTGAGGACAGAAGCTGGGGGCCAGATCGCAATAGGAGAAGTGATGATGACTGACCTGGGTAACGAGAGGTGATCTGGATTCGATCCCTGAGTCGGGAAGATCCCCTCGAGGAGGGCATGGCAACCCACTCCGGTACTCTTGTCTGAAGAATCCCATGGACAGAGGAAACTGTTGGGTACAGTCCACGGGGTCACAAAGAGTCAGACACAACTGAGTGACTTTCACTTATGTAATGAAATAAAAAAATGTATGTTTATCTTAAAAGTAGTTGTCTGTCCTTAAAAAAAAAAGGCAAAGATATTTATGATATACAAAGCAAAATTGTTTTACCCCACCCATGGCAGCCGCCACTCATGTTTGGTACCTATTCTTCAGTAAGATTCAATTAAAATATTCCTCAATTTGGAGGATTTCAGAATTTCAGTACAAAAATGGCAGTCACTTATCGGACAAGTATCTCTGGACTTGAGAGCTAAGCACAAATATTACCAAGGCCGACTAAAACCCTGTGGAATTCGGCCTGGATGAGGCAGCTCTCAGGGCATGGCCAGCCCTGGCTGAGGGCGGGATGCCGACAGCGCAGGGGTGAGGTGTAGCCAGAGCGTCGAGAAGGAAACTGGTATCAACAGGGAGTTTTCGCCTGATGGCAGCATTTAACACTTAGCCCTCCAGCGAGTTCCTTCCCGTGGATTAGCACTGTCATACCTTGCTAAGAATTAGTGAATTCTTTGGTCCTAGCTGGGTGGCCCAGAATCCCCTGGCCACCACGCCAGGCCTGCTCCCGCCAGCAGCCTCCTGGGGAGAGTCTGAGGGGAGACAGAGGCTGAAGGGGAAAGAATATTCTAGAATTTCACTTGAAAATCTCCAACTCCTAAATAAGTGAGGGAATGAGGCCCAAGTTTGTCTTTAGAACATAAAATTCTTCCACAGTACGACCCAGATCTTCTCTTGTTCTTGACAAGTGCTTGTGACAGCCTTGCTCTGTGGAAAGAAGACAGAGTTACATGAAGCGTCTTCTGACATGCAAGGCTCTTTAAATTGCTCCTTCCTCTTTCTATGCTCCAAAGGCTCCTCTCCAGTGGCACCAGCCATTAATATTGATGGACAGTGAAATCATTGTTGTTGTTTTTAAATTGTAGATGTTGATAGTTTAATTTTGTATATGAAGTATGTTGCATTTCATAATTTATGTGAAAAATGCGGCAGGACCTAAAACAAAATGAAACTGGCCTAACAACAGTTCTTATTTCAGTGAACTTTTGGTTCACATCTTGGTGTTTCCACATCCCTCGTGTCACATTACTGAAGACAACAATAACCAAAAAGGCAAAGATTAAATTCCATTCCTGTGGATGGAGAAGAGGAGACAAATGACCTTACTTGATGGACCAGATGAAGGGCACCTGGCGGCTTTACTCTGTCACGATTTAACTGAATGGAATTTTCTTCCTTGAGGCTTTGTAATGTCTAAAAAGGATCTAAGAAACTGATGGACCAGCATTTTAAAAATAGGCTCATCGCTAGAGATTGAGCAGCAGGGTAAATTCTTTGCAGGGTTTAGCCCTCTTCAAAAGACATCTTTGTGTGCCCAGTGGAACTTTTCTGTTTATAACTGTGATTTTTTTTTTTTTAAACATTTTGACTGTGATCTTAGTTCCTCTGCCAGGGATAGAACCTGTACCCCCTGCGTTGGAAGGCGAGTCTTAACCACTAGACTGACGAAAGTCCCCACTGTGACCCATTTTGATGGTTTTAAACTATGCCTTGACAGTTTCCTTGTGTATCAGATGAGGACTTTCGCTGGAGTATTTTTCATGTGTCCTTCGGTTTTGAAGTTGAAATTCTGAAATTAAAATTTGTAGTTTTAAGCTATGGAGAAGCGGTCTTGGAAAATGCCTGTGAAATTAGCTGATTAAGTGATACTCTAGGAAGTAACTGACGCACACCAAATGGATTATGTAGGCTTCTCTTAGCCTGCTTTGGTCTAGACGCTTATTTTCTCTGCAGTAGCTTTAGGAGCACACGTGGTTACTGGTATTAATTTAATACCTAAAAGAATTGGAGCCCCTTGAAAACTGATGCAATCTAACCATGAATTTGTTTTGATGTTGTCTTTATGAAATATGAGATGAATTGGGGGTAAACTGTATTTAGATTTCCCAATTTAACGTGATTTCCGGAAAGGTTCTTTAATGATGGGATTCCTCATGGCAAATGCTCTCTCTAGCTGTTCTCACTATCCTGTGTTTATCTGTAAAGTTTGTGGTCAGTGTCATGAAATAAAGCCATGTGAAAGGGAACTGTTACATTCTGTACAGACGTTACACACTACCTGGAGGATGATCATTAACGACATAACAAGCTTTTTATATAAAACTATTGCGTGCATAGTGGAGAATTAGAAAATTCTTACACACAACACATCACTTTAAAAGAGTTCTATTTGGAAAGCAAGGAGAAAATACTTATGCCATTATGGCCAAGGAGTATTGAGCCCTTTTCTTCAGTAGTTCTTCTCTTTTTCTTTTTATATATATATATACATATATTTATATCTATATGTTCAGTTTATACACATATTGCATTCTTTAAAATATATGGGAAGTACAAAAGTCTGTAAAGCAGGATCCCGCCATCTTGGAACAACTAGTATTAAAAAGGTTTTTCTTAACTCTTATCTTCTTCTGATTTTAATATAGTTAAGATCTTTTAATATACAGTCTTATCGGCCTTGTATTCACCTGTTATGATTTCACCAGCACAGTGAAGGTGATAGGGTGGAAATATGAAGCCTTGGCCACTAAAGATTTATTTGAGCTATTGAATCAACCTGGAACTGCCTGCCCTCTAGTCTTTTTGTTTAAATCACTTTGATTGGGTATTCTGTTATTTGCAGCTTGTTCAATTCAGGCACTCAGTCGTGTCCGACTATTTGCAGCCCCATGAATTGCAGCACGCCAGGGTTCCCTGTCCATCACCAACTCCCAGAGCTTGCTGAAACTCGTCTCCATCGAGTCGGTGATGCCATCCAACCGTCTCATCCTCTGTCGTCCCCTTCTCCTCCTGTCTTCAGTCTTTCCCAGCATCAGGGTCTTTTCAAATGAGTCACCACCTTCGTATCAGGTGGCCAAAGTATTGGAGCTTCAGCTTCAGCACCAGTCCTTCCAATGAATATTCAGGACTGATTTCCTTTAGGATTGACTGGTTTGATCTCCTTGCACTCCAAGGGACTCTCAAGAGTCTTCTCCATCACCACAGTTCAAAAGCATCAATTCTTTGGCGCTCAGCTTGCTTTATGGTCCAACTCTCATATCCATACATGACTGCTGGAAAATTTGCAGCTCACATCATCCTAAATTGAGGGAACTGTCTTGAATTTATTCATCCTTTCCATGTATAATTTCTTTTATAAATGTGAATGGAGAATAAATTTCTACAAATGGAATTTCTGAACTATATTCAATATCTTATAATAACCTATAATGGAAATGAATTTGGAAAATAATATATATGTATATAACAGAATCACTTTGCTATATACCTGAAATATTGTAAGTCAACTATTGGAAAGGGTGTGTGTTAATCGATCAGTTGTGTCTGACTCCTTGGGACCCCATGGACTGTAGCCCTCCAGGCCCCTCTGTGTATGGGATTCTCCAGGCAAGAATACTGGAGTGGGTTGCCATTCTCTTTTCCAGGGGATCTTCCTGACCCAGGGATTGAACCCTGTTCTCCTGCATTGCAAGCACATTCTTTACCATCTGAGCCATCAATCAACATATTTCAATTAAAAAAAAAAGAAAAACAATTCTCCTTGTAACTTGGGAGTTTTATGTCCAGTTTTTGCTCTAATTGTGTGTACTTTTAAAATTCGTAAGTATCATTGGAACAGTTTCTGTGGATTCCCTTAAACCATATGCTTCAGCACATTCTTTCCTTGCTTCCTTCCTCTCACCCATGAATTTTGTTGAAATAATTAGAAATGTTTGTCCACACTTTTTTTTTTAATAATTTGCTCCTTCAGCATCCTTGTTGATTATTTCTCTCATTATGTCAACAACTAGCATACATAATTTAGACCACTCTAGTTTCATTAGTTTTATTGCTCATTGCTACTTCTTTTATACCTCTGTATGCTTGCACTTAAGATTTCTATACTCCCTTAAGACTTTTTTTTCCCTGAAAAGATATGTGGAAAGTCTATTTTTGAGTCCTTTTATGTGTATTAATAGCTGTCTTCTGCTTTATAATTAATTATAGGTACAATATTATAATTTAATAATAAAATAAAATAATTATTTTAATCATAGTTAAAAATTTCAAATTCTTAGACCACAGTCTTTTTCCTTCTAAGTTCTGGAAATCTTAGTCCTTTGTCTTTCACAGTCACAATGGCAGCTGAGAAGTTCGATGTCCATCTCATTCATATTCCTTCTTTAGTGTTTATTTTATTTGGTGTTTAGTGGTTTTCTGTTTGTTTGCTTGGCTGCACTTTGCAGCATGCAGGAGTCTTAGTTTCCCAACCAGAGATCAAACACATGCCCACCCATGGCAATGAAAGCACAGGGTCCAAGCACTCATCCGCCGGGGAAGTCCCCCTTTTGTATTTTTATCTTGTTTTTTTAAAATTAATTTCCCCCTCTTTTTTATTTTTTTAAATCTTGGTGGAGGTTCAGATTTTATTGAATTTTTTTCCTCCTGACATTCAGAAATCTGGGGAATGTGTGGATCTTTTATGATTAATCCTGTCAAGTTCTGAGTAGATCATTTTAGTCTGAAAAACTCATTTGTAGGTTGTTTCTTTCTCTGATTATTTATTTAATTATTACTTCTCCTTTACTTATTATTTTTCCCTTCTGTTTTATTTTCTCTTTCTGAAATGCCTATAATACACATATTGGATCCGTTGTAGAGGTACTGTCTTTTCACTGATAGTTTCCACTTGGTCACTGTTTTCCTGTGAGTTCTGGGGGGCTTTCATTGAGCAGATCTTCACAGGCTCCAGTGTGGTTTTCTGTGGTAGCCAGTCTGCATTTCAGTGCCTCTGTTCTTCCGGCCACCAGTTTCACTTTTACCTTCAAATACTAGTTCCTATTCTTTTTTCATTTGCCTTTCATTGTATTAGAGAGTCAGTGTTTTCAATCTCCCTGAGAACGTAAATTTCAAAATTTGTAAAGTTGTCTTCTTTCTTGCCTTTGCCCTAACTGTTCAGAATGTCCCACCTCTCTTAAACGTATGAGTCTCTCTAATTTGTTAGCTTCTCTGCTCATCTGCCAAGTGAGGTCTAGTTTGTTCCGTGTTGGTAACTGAAATCTGCTTTGTCAGAAACTCTGTGGGTCATTGTTCAGTTCTTTTCATTACCAGCAAAAAATAGGGGGAAAAGTTAGATGCTTGTAACTTCTCATCAGCAGCTCGGAGTCCTGATAGCCTGTGTGGGGTTAGGCTGGAGCTGTGGGCAGAGGGGCACAGCTGCAGGGCAGAGTCCTGCTTTGTTGCAGAACAGTCTTCCTTTTGTGTTGCTCTGGCAGCTCTGAGCCTACTGGGGTAGTTTCCCTTCCCCCAAGTAGCTGCCGCGTCTGGCACCCAAGCAGAAGCTCAGGGTGGCTCTTTTCCAGCCTTGGTCTTGCCCACCTCTGCTCCAGGAGCTGTCCACTGGCTGTCAGAGGGGAGCTGGTGGGCTTGGCCCCTCTGTGTGTCCATGGAGTGATTAAGAGTTTAAGCCTGAGTTTTATGGCCATTGTATTCCAGTCTCTGGCTTGGCTACTTTGTTGTTGTTGTTCAGTTGCTAAGTCAGTGTCCAGCTCTTTTGCAACCCCATGGATTGCAGCATGCCAGGCTCCTCTGTCTACAGGTTTTCCCAGGCTAGAATACCAGAGTGGGTTGCCATTTCCTTCTCCAGGGGATCTTCCCAACCCAGGGATTGAACCCATGTACGCAATACAAAATAAAAAGTTGTGTGTTTTTTTTAACTGATCCACATTAAAAAAAAAAATCTAAAAATAAAAAAGTTAATGAAAATCCTCTCTGTGGGCTGGACCCCCTTTTTACCCTTTTTGTGTTTCTAGTACTGATCTTGTTTTGTGATAAGCACTCTACATGCTCTTCAAAATGAAGGAAATGTAATACTTTGGCCTTATAATGATCAAGGATATTTAAAATATCATGGATCCAGGTAAGGGTCAGTTAAACTTTTGTATATTTCCAATGCCTTTTAGCATCATCCGAGAGGAAAAGGCTGATGTTTCTCACGTGTTCAGTACCAAAATAACTTTAGAGCAAGGAGGACTTTTTTTCTAAAATGTTTATGTACTGATCAACACAATCAAATGTGTTGTGTGTGGATTAAGTGGGTTTCATCCATGCTAAAAAGGCAGAGTTGGAGGAGATGGTAGGACAGGAAGCCCTAATCCTTTTGAATGGCATAAGAAGAGTTGAGAGATAAATTGTGAAGTGATCATCATTTTCCATGCCAGCCTGTAGGAACAGCAGCTTTGTGTAACAGCGGATTTCACAGAGCAGCGTGTTTTTTGTCTGCTGTACCTCTGAGCGTATCAGATGTATCAGATCCAGACCTGAGTCATGCCCTCTGCAAGGTGCTGTGAATGCGTGTCAGCCGTTTTCTTGAGTTCCTATCTTCCATGGTTGTCTAAATCTTGAAAATGTTACCAGGTTTATTTCTCCTGCTGCCCTCATGGTCTGTTTTATTTCTTTCTGAGTGGTTAGACGACTTCAGGCATAGTATGGTGGGTAAGTGAAAGTGTTAATTGCTCAGTCGCGTCCGATGGGACCCCCATGGACTGAGCTTCCACTGCTAAGGGCTCAGATTTGATCCCTGGTCAGGAAACTAGGATCCTGCATGCCGTGAGGTGTGTCCAAAACAAAAATAAAAATGCAAACAGAGTGATAAAAAATAAGTCTCTAGCAATATCTGCCTCTTTTTGAAAAAAATAAAAGAAGTGAAGGATACAAGTCACAGTGTGTCTTCCATAACAGATGCCCAGAATGTTGGTATCTTAGTTCGGGAGAGAGAAAGATGGTGTCCCTGGTGTTTCTTAAAACGGTACTAACCCCACTCATGAGTGCACCACCTGCATGACCTAATTACCTCCCACCTCCTAACACCATCACAGTGAAGGTAAGGATTTCAATATATGAATTTGGAGGGAATCCATTTATTCGGAGGAACTTGTTGGGCTGCAGTCCATGGGGTCGCAGAGTTGGACATGACTGAGCACACACATGCATTTAATTCTGAACTGTTATTATTATCCCTTCTACTACTATTAGCTAACTGTCTGAGATGGTAAAGAATCTGCCTGCAGTGCAGGAGACCCTGGTTTGATTCCTGGGTTGGGAAGGTCCCTGAGTCGGGAAGATCCCCTGGAGCAACCCAGGGACAACCCACTCCAGTGTTCTTGCTGGAGATTCTCTGGAGAATCCCATGAACAGAGAAGTCTGGTGGTCTGCAGTCCATTGGGTGGCAATGAGTTGGACGTGACTGAGCGACTAATGCTCACTTTCACTTTCACACTTTAGACTTCTGGAGAGAGAGACAGAAGCTTTACCATAACCACACCACTGCTCTCCATTTCTCTCCTAGCGTCCCCGTATCTGGGCAGTGCCAGAGTGGAACTCTCTTCTCAGACTCTGAAAGTTCCCTTGTACATTTTAATCTGGCTTAACTCTTAATGGAAAGGATTCTCACCAGAAGTTTCTCCTTCTTTTCTTCAATGTGCTGGATGCCCACCTTTGTTTCTGTCAAGGAGCCTGACAATTGTCTGTTGGGTAGTTGTTGAGATTTCTTGAAAGAGTTTGGCTTTTGCTGAGTGTTTTGCTCCCGTTCGGGTCTATGGGTCGGTTAGCTTCAGCTGTCTTCACATTCACATTCATGCATGCATATTTACATTCACATACTCTGACTATAAGCATGCTTTAGACTGAAAAATTCCTTCTTTTATGATTATCCTTTGTTATCTGAGATAACATCTGGCCATCATTAACTGGTTATTATTAAAACAGACCTGTAGGGCATAAGCAGTAAAACTTGAGAAGTGACATTCCCAGAAGAGAGGGGCGAAGAGCTAGCTGACCTTGACCCATTTAGGCAGGATGGAATACAGCCAGTTCTTCGGCTTTGTGTTCTGTCTTCTTAATTACAGACAGCAAAATCATTGCAGCAGTTACCCAGGGTCAGTTAATTGAAAGGACTCACTAAGTATACTTACTTAAGGCTTTGATGGATAGAGTACAGCAGAAGAAAGAAAACACAGGTAAACATCAGGGAGATCTGGAACATTCCAGGGCCTTTCTTTGCATAGAATACTTTTGTTTTTGGATCATGAGCCTTTAAGATCATGTGAGGTAACTTGGTCTAGACAAATAGATCAATGGAACAAACAGGATAGAGTCCAGAAAGAGACCCACACACATACATGGCTAATTGAGCTAATTGATTTTTAACAAAGGAGGAAAGGCAGTTCGTGGAGAAAGGATTCTTTTTTCAGGAAAAGGTGCTGGAACAGTTGATACCCGCACACTAGAAAAAGGAACTTTCCATGCCTCATACACATACAAAAATGAACACAAAGTGGATTATAGACTTCAGCGTAAAACCTAAAGCTGTAACTCTTCTAGCACAAAATCTTTGTGACCAGAATCTGCATTTTACAAAACTGCCAGGTTATTTTTATGCACATTAAAGTTTGAAAAGGACTGCCTTATTATCAAGTGCAGTGTAAAGATGAGTACTAGTTGTACAGGTGGAGGGGGGTGGGGGAGAAACACATGCTTCAGCAGAGGGTCAGCACCCTCAGGGGCATAAAGATCTGATGAATGAGGTCAGTTTCATTGAATGAGTTCACGCGAGAGTTTTCACCAGGGTGCTGTGAAAGTTTTTTTAAAAGGACAATATAATGTGCTTTTTGTATCTAAAATTAAATTTGTTCAGATTTTAGATCTGATTTAGAACAAATTCTAAGATCACGCTCTTTTTGTAAAATGAAAGCGCTCACAAAATGTAGATTTTGCTTTTGTTTGAAATGTTTTTTTTTCTTGGCAAAATAGAAACCTGGTAAGCCTGTATTTAATTCACCATCCTTTCAGGTTAGTGAGTTAGAGAACTAAGAGGAGTTTGGTAAGGTATTGGACAGATGGGCCAGCGAAACTGATGGGGGTCATATCCTGGAAGACCTGTTAAACCATAGAACTAGACTTGATCCCCACGTCTTTGACGGTTGTGACACAACTGGATTTGCATTTTAGAAAGTTGAGGGTGAAATAGGAGACCAGGGAGGATTTTCTCGAGGGTATCCATGCAAGTGCAACCAAGCCAATATTATAGATAGTATAGAGACAGTGGGTGTTAGCTACATTAAGGAAGTAGGATTGACAGGGTTTAGCAGTGTATTGGATAGAAGAGCAGTGTAGATAGCAGAGAGAAGACTTTAGTTCCACTAAGGAAAATTGGCAGAAATTAGCAGCCTACTGGATGGAAGAGGTAGCTTTACATAATTTAAATTATTCTCTGACTTTAAATTTTGGCTAATTTAGTATCACTAAGTAAGTGCAAGTCAGCGCAGTTCTCCAAACTCTTATATGGATTGATTTAAATGACTCTAGTGTAGAGTGATTGAGCATCTGTGCAGTGTAGTCCCTCAAAGACAAAGAGAAACTCATTAAAATGAGATCAGAGAGTTAATCCATCTTCACACTTAAGTACTCATTCATGAAAAGCTTACGCTGTGTGAGTCAGAAAATGCTGATTTCATTCATTTTATTATAGATATAAGTCCTTGGGAGAATGCTGGCTAGTAAAAATACTGGGTTCTGCTAACCTTTTCAGACTTTTATTTTTGCAGGGATTAATTTTACATAGCATGCTTGCCTTATAGAATGGCTTTTGGTGGAAGGTCTACATGCTATGTTAGCCTTAGTTCAAGATTCTTACGAATTTCAGTATCTTTTTGCAAATTAATGAATTCTTAAAAAAATTTTAGAAAACAATTTCATTTCAGCTATTATTTTACCTGACTTCTCTCCCACAAAAGCAAAACTGACGGTTGACTGGTAAACAGAAGGTTCTGGTTTTCTGGCTTGCTCTCTTTATTTCATTAGTTTCCATGTAAGCTTTTCTATCAGCATG
This sequence comes from Cervus elaphus, assembly GCF_910594005.1. Lineage (NCBI taxonomy): Eukaryota > Metazoa > Chordata > Mammalia > Artiodactyla > Cervidae > Cervus > Cervus elaphus. The sequence goes on from NC_057844.1 coordinate 21,736,420, forward strand.
GCTTAAATCCAGCATGTTTTCCAAGGGCAGCCAAGCTATAGTGAATTACTTCCGGTAATAGATGTTTCTTCAACCAACATATAAAGAAATTTTGCTGTTTTAGGTTCATCTACACCTTTTTACACCATATACTTTGATACATCAAGGAAATTCTGCCGAAGCTTATGGGGAAGGTTTAATATGGAAGGAAAGTTAATGTGATTTTGATTTATGGGATTTATTAACATTCATGAGTATACATTATGTATCTCAAAAGCCCACAGGAAGAAAGGTTGATTATAGGAAGAGAGGATATCTGTATACTCTGGTTTTTCAAGAGAACATGAGATTTTTTAACCATCCATGCTAAATCATCACTTTTCATCAAGCAGAATTGTAGAGGGCAGTAGCTACTGTTGTATGTTTATTTGACCTGACAGAGTAAAGATGTAGTATCATTGTCTTTTTGATTTTCCTGTTTTATCCCTCCTTTGTACTACTACAAAGCATGTCAGATGCATTTAAAATTTGTGAGAAGTATGAGTAGCCTTACTTACTTTATAAAATAGCCTGGATCATAAGGGCTTTTATGGTTCCATCCAGAAACTGACTACTTGTTTCTGTGTCATAATGGATAGCTGATGGATGTTTGAAATAATGTAGATTATTTAATGTGGAATCTTAATTCATTTGTGCTATTTAGTGTTTTCCAGTAGTGAGCAGAATTTAATCACCTAATGAAATACACTTAAGCACTACAGAAAATAGACATTTTACCCACTCCACTAACTTCAAAGCAGCCCATATGCTATTACTGCCTCCTTTATCATTGGCATATGCTACTGTAAATTATATATTGAGAATATTTAACATGAGAACTCTAAAAAAATTTTCTAGAAGGATTATTCTGAGATTTTGTACCAATGTCTTTTGGGCGTATACATTTAAATAATTTGTCCCAACCGTTTACACCTATTCAGGCATAACTTTTCAAAGTTGTTCACTCATTTTAGAGATCCACAAATTGTTATCTGCTCTCTAGAAATAAAAAGTGTTTCATTTGCACGTGATTTCCTGATACCTACAAGTGATATTAAACCAACACAGATTGCCAAGTGGCTGACAAAAGTGTTTAGTACTGCTTGAATTAATATGCACCACTGTTTTTAGTCATAATCTCTCTGTATTCCCAAAGGAGGTTATGCCTTTTTGTTACATACAGTTATATACAGTTGTTATGAGTCATGGCCTCAGGATTGCTAATAATTTATTGTGGATAGTTTCAAACATATACAACACATGAAAATGACAATGTACCCATCACCCAGCTTCAACATTCAGTCTTTTTCTTTTGATAACTCAAGCATTTTATTTATTCTTAAAAGTGTTATTGGAGTCTAGTTGAATGATGAATCTTTTGCCAATCTTGTGTTGTGTATCTCCACACTCCATCCTTTGTTGGGTAGGGATGCTGGAATTCACTTTAAACGAATTCTGGATTAATGTCTCGTTTCACCTGTTAATGCCATAAATGATAAGTTGTTTTACATTCCACAACATGATTATCATACAGAGTTGAATTAATAATTTCTTAATATTATTTAACATGTTCAAATTTCCCTAATTTGAATATGTTTGTTTTTTATGGTTGATTTATTCAAAACAGTATCCAAACAAGGCTCACACACTGAATTTAAGACAACAGAGTATTTTTAAAATTTAATATATATATTTTTGATCACACCATGCCCCACGTGGGATCTTAGTTTCCCAACTAGGGATCGAACCCATTTCCCCTGTGTTGGAAGCACAAGATGGCCAGGGAAGCCCTAGGACAACAGAGTTTTGATGTGATTTTTCACACTGTCTTCCTCTCTAACTTTCATCAGTTCTTTAATTCCTGTAGATTTCTAGCACCTTCACACAGTCACTGGGAATGATTATGTTTTTGCTTCATTCATCTTAGGGTGTTTTGTAAAGGATAAAGAGAATTAGAGGAAGGCAGACAAAATGGATGGACTTTATGTTTTCTGCCCTACTCTATTTAATTCATTAGTGGAAATTACTTCCCAAAGCCATATTCTGCTCAACTTATGTCCATCTTATTCAAGGATAATTTCCAGTTACCGTTGAGTTATAAGAAATTGTACTGAAAAATGTATAGGGATGGTCAGTAAGCTTGTTCTGGTTTTCCGTAAAACAGTATGGAATTTTAGTTAGTTTTTTTTTTTTTTTCTTTTTCTTTTTGGTCTAAAGTTCTAAGGTATCAGGAAAATAGGAGAATAGCTGAGTTACAGTCACCATCATGATCTGATCAGTTCAGCTAGGAAAGGAAATAACTTAAGATCTCTAGGATTCAAAAGGAACTTTTAAGGTTAAAAACTTTAATTTAAAACTCCCTTATTAGAGTTTTGGGGCCTGGGTTCCTGGTCGGAGAACTAAGACCTCACAAGCCACTGTGGTGCAGCCAAAAATAAAATAAAAGAATAAAATACTGGCTAGTGGACTCTATGGGAGAAGGCGAGGGTGGGATGTTCAGAGAGGACAGCATTGAAACAAGTATACTATCACGGGTGAAACAGATCACCAGCCCAGGTTGGATGCAGAAGACAAGTGCTCAGGGCTGGTGCACTGGGAAGACCCAGAGGGATGGGATGGAGAGGGAGGTGGGAGGGGGGATCGGGATGGGGAACACATGTAAATCCATGGCTGATTCATGTCAATGTATGGCAAAAAACACTACAATATTGTAAAGTAATTAGCCTCCAACTAATAAAAATAAATGGAAAAAAGAAAAAAAATACTGGCTAGTGGCATCTGTCGCAATCTGCCTTCATCAGCAGCATGGCTCTCCCGGCTGGAAATGTCGTCACCTTTGACTCTTTCTCCTTCCCTTGTTGATTCCTTCTTAGTCACATATCTAGGATTTGATTCTTCCTCTTTATTGCCCTTATTCCCCTGACACCACTGTATTCTAACGTGTAGATCCCCATAGCAGGCTCTCACTGGTCTTCCAGCCTTTAGTTTTTCTCCTGTCTAATCCAGGCTGCTCACTGCCAAAGCAGTCTTTTGAAAAACACCCCCCTGTCATTATCTAACTTTACCTACTTACTCCTGGTTCAGAAACTCTCCTTTGTTACTTTTTTCAAAGGTTATCAAGACTAATTCTTCCAAACCCTGAGTTTAAGTTGAATCCTGGAAGGGTACCCTTCTGCCCTACCTGCTGCAGTGGGCAAGTGTATTCCTTTTACACTTTCGTGGCCACGACGCCCTCTGTAGACCTGTTTTAAGTGAAGCCAATCTGTCCACAGCTGATCTAATTGCTGTGACGCCGGCCACTCTATGAAGACTGCAGTTTCTGCGAGAGAGTCTTTCTGCTGTGTTTCTCTTTTTAAAGCTTAAAAAATTTGTTTTCTTTTTTTATTGTGGACAGTATTAATAGACAGCCATTTGTCTATTTAGCACATTAAGTATACAATTCAGGGGCTTTGGGTGTGTTCACATGTTGTGCAGCCATCATCACTATCCCTTTCTCGAATGGAAATTCCATACCTGTTGAGCAGTAACTCCACACCCTCACTGCCCCCAGCTCTGATGTGTTTTGTTTGTTTGTGAAATGTTAAAAATTATTTTTATTTATTGGGCTGCACGGGGAGTCTTCTGTCTTCACTGTGGTGCGCAGGATCTTCAGTTGCAGCTTGTGGGATCTAGTTCCCTGACCAGGGATCGAACCCAGGCCCCCTGCATTGGGACTTGGACCACCAGGGAAGTCCTTCTGCTGTGTCTTTCAGGTGTAAAATCCTTGGCCATTTTGCTCCCCGTGGCTGCCTTGAGAGGGAGTAGTTCACCTTTCTACAGATTCAGAAGGGAGGCAGCCTCAGGGATCCTGTGAGTCATTGCTGTCAGTCATTAAGTCCCTGTTGAGCATTTGTCATGTGTCGGCTGTAGGAACAGTGGTGAGTGGGATGACAAAGACCATGCCTTCCCACTGCGTACACAGTCAAGAACCATATTTAATTCTATATTGTTCCTCTAGTAATTCCATCACATGCCTCCTGATGAGTGATATTGACGAACGCTGTCGTATTGTTGACGTATTCAAACTGACCGCTCACGGCTTGTCCTCATGAATCTCTGGCCTATGAGGGGCTGTGACTGAGGAGCGCATGGGGTCTCTGATGCTAATATCCAGAAACTGTCCAGCCTCTGAGCTCTGGGACATTCCTGGTGCTTCCCTGTGGGCTGTTCTTCACCATCGCACTAGGAATGTGTTCATTTTTTTCTCTTTTATTTCCTGTTTTTTTTTTCTTTAATGTATCTTTATGACCTTTTCCAAGCATCTCTCTTATGCTAAGTACTGTATGTATTCAAAATAAAAGTACTGTAGGTATTAAGAAAATCAAAGATAAAAATATTTAAAGATAAACATTTTGAAGTCTTTAAGAAATTCCTTGAACAGTGGGGCGATGGACTTGCTCACTGGCATTGATGGCTAATGTAACTGTGCTTAACATTGGCAAGATACGGTGTGATCCTGGAGCTTAATTTTGCCCAGGAGTCCCAAAGGCTTGTAGGGGAGTTATGCTTACATGGGAGAGCAGATAGCCAGGTAACAGTTGTCACGGGGAAGGAGTTTTGAGAATGCTAAAACCCACAACTGTCCCCAGGCAAGAAGGCTGTGCTTAAACATTAGCCACTGAGTTAAATTACAAGAAAACAAAATATGCAAAATAAGTCTCCACTTCAAGTAAACTATTTGCAGACACAGAATAGGGTTTATCAGTAATAAAAAGGCTCAGAATTAGGGGCTTCTTTCTTTCAAGGCTCTTAATACTGAATGATAAAGATAACAATTCCCTGTATTTCATGTGTGTTTGTAATCTCTCCTCTGACATCTGGGTTTGTTTAATCTCGTTTGGAGACTTCATTTTATAGATTTTTAAAAAGCAGACAGGAGATTAGGAGATATGGGTTTGATCCCTGGGTGGGGAAGATCCCCTGGAGAAGGAAATGGCAACCCACTCCAGCATTCTTGCCTGAAAAATCCCATGGACAGAGGAGCCTGGTGGGCTACAGTTCAGGGGGGTGGCACAGAATCGGACACGACTAGCACACACATTCACACAAAAACCAATGAAGATATTGCCATTTGGTTGTGATTTTTAAAACTAAATGTAAAGGCTTTGGCAGACTTTGGTTGAAGAGAAATTAACCAGCTGGTTAAAATGCCCTGGGGGGAATGGCTATGGTTAGCGCACCTTGATGAAACACGAGGCTGTAAATGATTGGAATGACTGTTTTTGTTTTTAAAGTAGGAGTACTGTTCAAAGCTCAAGGTGTTGAACTATAAAACACATCTCTTCTCCAGCTGCTGATTGCTAGGTTGCTGCAGCCGTGGGAAAAGAAGTCCAAGTGTCAGTGGTTCAGCAGTTGTTTAGGTCTGATGTAGTGAGCTGGTTAATACTTGGAACTGAGCTGCCTGGCACTGTGGTCTAGAATCTGGAGAGCTCCCAGCTTGAGCCCCTGTCTCTGAAACCCCCCGGCCGCCTTCATTCAGTTCACACAGCAGCCTCTGTCTATCCTGGGAAAAACCCTCCATACAGAAATACACAGTGTTTTGTAGAAGATTTGATTTAGTTTATTTACTCCGTGTGATCTGAATGCATATAATGAGAATCTCATAGTTGGTTCTTACTACGAATAGTCATAGGAAAAAAAAAATCTTTCAGCTCTGTTTTCCAAGAATCTCCACAACATTCTCTCTGCATTAGAGACACTTTTTTCCCTCCTTGAAGCAAGTCACTGTGAAAACTACAAAAAGACATTGACTCACATCCCACTGCTCAAAGTTCTCTTAGTTTGCAGATTGATAGGGATTGCCTTTGTTAGTCAGGAGGTTGTAATGTGTGATCTAGTAGAAAAGTAATCCCTGAAAATTCAGGGTCTTCAAGACACAGTAGGATTCACTCCCCCCGCACCTCCACCCCAAGTGGTGGCAAAAATAACAATTGTCCCCCGGGAAATGAAGCTCATCACTATGGTAACTAATGAAGGTTGCATCATTCTAGGGCACATTCTTAAAAGCCTGGATTTCGACATGGGTAGACGCCCCATCTTATTTTACCCAGTAGCTTAGCAACCTGTGGTCTCCTGTTTGTCACCACCCCCAATCTTCCCTCTTCCTTCAGAAAAGTGACCTATATAGATGGTTTTTTATTGTGGGCACTGTGAATTTGGTTCAGTCTTAGGTATGTTTATAGTGACCTTATTTTCTGGACCAAAAAATTAGGACATGTGCGGGTTCTGAGAAGTAAAGGGTTTTTCTCCTACCTTCCTGGCAGCCCTCACTGAGGGCTTCATGGATCTTTTTTGGTTCTGCATCACTTAACTTTTGGTGTTATTCAAGGCTTTGTCTTTGGCCCTCTTTTCTTTTTCTTCACTCATGACTTACCTACTGCTTGTGTGTGGTGACTCCCAGATCTTAATTTTCAGCCCAGGTCTTGCACTGGACTGCAGGCAGGCAGGTAGGTAGTTCACTAATCAGTCTGCAGGCTCAGCAAGTTCAAGATGAAGTCAGCATTGCCCTCCACAGGAATCACTTGTAGAAGAATGGCACCACCATTCACATAGCACCCACCTGCAGCCCGCCCCCAGGGCCGGGTGCTTCTGCAGCATTTCCTGGCCTGGTGTGTGTGCTCAGTCGAGTCTGACTCTGTGCAACCCCATGAACCAGAGCCCGCCAGGCTCCTCTGTCCATGGGATTTCCCAGGCAAGAACACTGGAGTGGGTTGCCATGCCCTTCTCCAGGGGATCTTCCCCACCCAGTGTTTCTGACCTCCTCTCTCGTCCAAGGCCTCCTCCTTTTTTGCTTGTTGTTCTGACCACATCCTCCAATGTGGTTACTTTAGGGTAACCAGGCTTCTCCAGGCTTCTCCTGAACAAACAAAAATATTCGGAGTTTGTGGCCGGCTGCTCACCCTCCATCAGCTTCCCAGCATCCTCAAAGTAAAATCCAGACTCCTCAGGGTGGCAGAGCCCTCGAAAGCTTTATCCACTGTCCCCTGACCCAGCTCTGTCGTCAGAGTAAGATGCTCCCAGATGCTTCCAGAACAGTGCGGGCTTCTCCCTACCGTGGATCTTACCGTACACATTTGTTTGTTTTTGTGCATTTCATGTACTAGTCCCTTTTGTTGTTGTTGTTGTTCAGTAGCTAAGTCGTGTCTGACTCTTTGTGACCTCACGGACTGTAGCACGCCATACTCCTCTGTCCTCCACCATCCCCTGGAGTTTGCTCAAATTCATGTCCGTCTTACCCTCTGCCGTTACCTTCTCGTTTTGCCTTCAGTCTTTCCCAGCGTCAGGGTCTTTTCCGATGAGTTGACCCTTCACATCAGATGGCTAAAGTGTTGAAGCACCAGCTTCAGCAACAGTCCATCCAGTGAATTATTCAGGGTTGATTTCCTTTAGCATTGACTGGTTTGATCTCTTTGCTGTCGAAGGGCCTCTCAAGAGTCTTCTCCAGCACATAGTTTGAAAGTATCAATTCTTTAACACTTAGCCTTGTTTTTGGACTAACTCTCACATCCATACAGGTTTTTAATAAAATGATTATTGAATGAATTAATGATCAAAAAGTCAATGATTGGACTTCCCTGGTGGTCCAGTGGTTAAAATTCTTCCTGCCAATGCAGGGGACACAGGGTTCCATCCCTGGTCCAGGAAGATCCCTCATGCTGCGAAGTGACTAAGCCCAGGCGCCTAGAGCCTGTTCTCTGCAACAGGAGAAGCCACCGATTGCCACAATTAGAGAAAACCCACCAACGGCAATGAAGACCCAGTATTGCCAAAATTAAAAAATTTTTTAAAAAAGAGGTCATTAATTGAATGTGTAAGTGCCCTTGTGGGGCAGTGGGACAGAATTCCTAACTTCGAAGATTTTAATCGTTTTAGAAAACACAAGTTGTTCCCATCCTGGTAGTTCATTGCCCCCAGCAGGATAAGTGGACTTAAAGATGGCTAGAATGTAGAACAGAGGGTATATTCCTGGATAGGATGTGGAAGGGTGGACCTGGTGTGCTGCTTGGCTGTATATCTCTGTATAAACACACACACGCAGACATGTGGGCAGATACACAGTTCAGCAACCGTGTCCAACTTAACTCCACTGGCAGCATCTGAGTATCAGCACTGGTCAAAACAAGAAAGTCAAACAGAAACCTGCGAAAATCTCATAAAGGAAGCACCCCCCCCACACACACACACACGTTTGACCCCTCTGTGTGATCGTAATGGCTGCTGAGCTGGGGGCTGGCTGGGAGGGGCTCACACCTGTCCTGGCTGAGGTTGTAGCTCAGACAAGCGCTGATTCGGTTCTTTGGAATAACTTGGGGTGGGATGGGAGGCAGCCTGGGAATACCATTCCCTTCCTTATTTCTTTGGAGTATCAGTGGATGCTGGCACTGAGAAGGGAAGGGTTTCTAGTTCCTTCCCATCATCTCAGCACAGTGTACAGATTTTTCAGTGTCAGCGCAGCTCGGATGCTGCCATTCTGCGTGAGTTCTGTGCAGGTATAAAGAGAGACTTCCTGACTAGGACAGGTGACCAGAGGGAGGAATTTCTGACCGGTCCTTCTTGTATGTCACAAATGATGAGCACCAGTTGGGGACCTCACATGGGGTTTGGCCCTGGGGCAGATGCCAAGTAAGATAAAATGTAGTTTCTTCTGACTGTATTTAAATCTCAGTCATGGGGCCAACCAGCTCTGATCATAGGGGAGTTTTTGATAAATGCACAATTTATCTTACATTTATTTTAACCTTAAAAAAATTTTTTTTAGGTCTAAGGAATAATATTTCAGGACCATATTTTAAAGTAATTTTTATTTGTTGAAATGTGGTCAGCTATGTCCAAGGTATTTTCAAAATAGCCCAGCTGTTCAACTGACTGAGCCCCACCGGGGGGTCTCATCTTGCTAGTTTCGAGATGAGCACTGCTTGTCCCCAGTGCTCTGCCTACTGCTGAGAACTTGAGGGAGAAGAAGAGGCCGGGGAGAAGAAAACAGGACGTGGCAAAGTGGCCTGGGCCATGCTGGGTTGGTTTTCTTCTTCATCCCAGGACTTTGCGTGGGCAATGAATGCAGTTTCTCTGCATTTCAGCAGGTCATGAGTTTTTCTTCTCCAGGACACTGACCTCTACTGGTTTAACTGTGACTCTTAATCAACAGCTGTTATTTCTTAAAATTTTTTTTTCAAAGAAAAAAGTTTTTTGTGTTGCTTTTAAAATATAATTTGCGAAAAAATGAACACTTGACTTACAGGCCTTGTATAGTGGAATTTACATTTGTCTAAGAAATTTTGAGCCTTCCAAATTGTGCTTTTGACCTCTGGGATGCAGTATCTTTTTTTCCTTTTTAAACTGCTGTTACACCTCTGAATATAAAAGAACAGGTTTTTTTTTATAGCATTTTATTTTTAGATTGTAAAATTTATCAATTATCAGATACATGTTCATGTAAGGAAGCTAACATGTTAATATTTAGTGAAGACAACACAGAATTTAAAATAACTGCATCTACTCACTAGTTATGGATAAATCACTTAAGCTGTGTTGGGCTTATACTTTTGTCTCTAAAGGGTGGTTTCTGTTTCATAGGGCTTTGTAATGATGAAATGTATATGCAAAGTGTTTGAGGGGCTGTTATTTCTGTAGAAATGTTTGTTACTGTTATTCAAATTAAAGCTAAATTTATCCTGCCACCTTTTTGACTTGTACAGCTATTTTAAAAAATCTTTAACCACGTCTGTGCTAATTGTGTTGATTTGATGTGTACCTTTTTTAACCAGAATTTTTAGGAACACTGTTACTTTAAAAACAAAAGTGTGTGTGTGTTTATATATTTTAAAAATAACTTATGCATCTGAAAGATCATTGGTTCAGCTAACATTAGAATAGTGTAACAACCTTTGTGCACATAGTGTAGATGCTGCTATGGACTGAAATATTCACAACCTAAAAGTTGAGAGTTATGTTTTATTTGGTGGGAATTTTTAGGACTTCAAGCCTGGGAGACAGCATCTCAAGTAACCCTGAGAGAACAGCTCCAAGGAGGCAGGAGAGCAACCAGGTTATATAGAAATTGTACAATAAAGGCAGATAGTCTGAACATCAGATGATGATTATTAATTAAAGAAAACCACACATCCCAGGTTAACAAATTTAGCACTTTTCTACTTATGGGAACATGCAAAGAGTCAGGGCTCACTGAAGTCATTCCTTTGATATGCATCTTGGCTATCCGGGGTCAGTATCCTGTGTCTTCACATCCTGAGCTTCCTCAGGGCTCATCGTGGGGAATGGCTACAGTCTGATGTCTGTTAGATGGCAGGTATTCTTTCCTTCCTGAGTTCCCTCAGGGCTCACCAGCTCACCATCAGTAGTGGCAGCAATTGCTAATGGCTGTGGCATCCTTGTTTACTGATTTAGCAGGAAGTTATTGACTATGCCAAAGCCTTTGACTGTGTGGATCACAACAAACTGGAAAATTCTTAAAGAGATGGGAATACCAGACCACCTGACCTTCCTCTTGAGAAGTCTGTATGCAGGTCGGGAAGCAACAGTTAGAACTGGACATGAAACACCAGACTGGTTCCAAATTGGGAAAGGAGTACGTCAAGGCTGTATATTGTCACCCTGGTTATTTAACTTACATGCAGAGTACATCATGCAAAACGCTGGCCTGGATGAAGCACAAGCTGGAATCAAGATTGCCGGGAAAAATATCAGTAACCTCAGATATGCAGATGACACCACCCTTATGGCAGAAAGTGAAGAGGAACTAAAGAGCCTCTTGATGAAAGTGAAAGAGGAGAGTGAAAAAGTTGACTTAAAACTCAACATTCAGAAAACTAAGATCATGGCATCTGGTCCCATCACTTCATGGCAAATAGATGGGGAAACAGTGGAAACAGTAGCTGACTTTATTTTTGGGGGCTCCAAAATCACTGCAGATGGTGACTGCAGCCATGAAATTAAAAGACGCTTGCTCCTTGGAAGAAAAGTTATGACCAACCTAGACAGCATATTAAAAAGCAGAGACATTACTTTACCAACAACGGTCTGTCTAGTCAAAGCTATGGTTTTTCCAGTAGTCATGTATGGATGTGAGAGATGGACTATAAAGAAAGCTGAGCACCAAAGAATTAATGCTTTTGAACTGTGGTGTTGGAGAAGACTCTTGAGAGCCTCTTGGACTGCAAGGAGATTCAACCAGTCCATCCTGAAGGAAATCAGTCCTGAATATTCATTGGAAGGACTGATGCTAAAGCTGAAACTCCAATACTTTGGCCACCTGATGTGAAGAACTGACTCATTTGAAAAGACCCTGATGCTGGGAAAGATTGATGGTGAGAGAAGAAGGGGATGACAGAGGATGAGATGGTTGGATGGCATCACCAACTCAGTGGACATAAGGTTGAGTAAACTCTGGGAGTTGGTGATGGACAGGGAGGCCTGGCATGCTGCAGACCATGGGGCTGCAAAGAGTCAGATATGACTGAGCAACTGAACTCAACTGAAGTGATTCCATTTCTCAGGCTTCCCAGGTGGCACTATCGGTAAAGAACCTGCCTGACAATGCAGGAGGCGTAAGAGACATGGGTTTGATCCTTGAGTTGGGAAGATCCCCTCCAGGAGGAAATGGCCACCCACTCTAGTATTCTCGGCTGGAGAATCCCATGGGCAGAGGAACCTGGAGGACTACAGTCCGTAGGGTCTCATAGAGTCAGATGCAACTGAAGTGACTTAGCACCTAGCACCTCCACCATTCCCATTTCTCAGTGCCTTTATCTGTAACCCACATGTAAGAAGCTGCTCCATGTGTAATCGAAACTCAGATGATCTGTAGTAACCTTAAGCTCAGGATATTGAAGTGAAACTCGCCTTGTTTTCCTGCCATCCTCTCTCCCGCCGCCCGCTGTTGGTCAGGGAGCAGCTCTGCACGGTGTGGTGGGGTCTGAAGGTGGGCGCCTGGTCCACCCTGGGGCTCTGTGCGGCCCATGCCACTAGTGAGAACGCTTATCGCGGACTGAGACCTGAACCTGGCCAGAACCCACCGTCTTCCACCTGGGATCACTCACCTGGTTTAAGGAGATGATGCAGCTCCGGTCCTTGATGTCTCATTGTAGAAAGAATTCAGTGGGAGACGAAGTGGATTTCAGTAGAGAGAAACACACTGTACGGACAGAGTGTGGGCCATCTCAGAAGGCAAGCGCGGCCTCGAAATGTGGTGTGGTTAGTTTTTATGGGCTGAGTGATTTCATCGACTAATGAATGGGAGGGTTATTCCAGCTATTTTGGGGAAGGGGTGAAGATTTCCAGGAATTGGGCCACTGCTTACTTTTTGGTTTTTGATGACTGGCCTCAAAACTGTCATGATTAAAAAAAAAAAAAAAACAAAGAAAACTGTCATGATGCCTGTGGGTGTGTCATTCAGCGGGCTGATGTGTTACAATGAGCATGCTATACTGAGGACCTAGGTCTAGTGGAAGTCAACTCTTCCCCAAATCTAATCAGTTTCTGTCCTGTCTTCGGTGTATGTCATTCTGTTAAAGGTTATGACCTACCCCCTTACCTCCTGTTTCATTAATAATCATACCCATCTCTTGAGATTTCCTTGGACAGCAAGATCAAACCAGTCAATCCTAAAGGAAATTAGCCCTTATTATTCACTGGAAGAGCAGCTAAAGAGCCTCTTGATGAAAGTGAAAGAGGAGAGTGAAAAAGTTGACTTAAAACTCAACATTCAGAAAACTAACATCGTGGCATCTGGTCCCACCACTCCATGGCAAATAGAAGGGGCAACAGTGGAAACAGTGAGAGATTTTATTTTGGGGACTCCAAAATCACTGCAGATGGTGACTGCAGCTATGAGATTAAGATGCTTACTCCTTGGAAGAAAAGCTATGACCAACGTAGACAGCATATTAAAAAAGCAGAGACATTACTTTGCCAACAAAGGTCAAAGCTAGAGGTCGCAAAGAGTCGGACACGATTGAGCAACTGAACTAAACTGATTCACTGGACGGACTGATGCTGATGCTTTGGCAACCTGAAGCGAAGAACTGACTCATTGGAAAAGACCCTGATGCTGGGATCGGTTGAGAGCAGGAGAAGGGGACAACAGAGGATGGGATGATTGAATGTCATCACCAATTCAATGGACATGAGTTTGAGCAAACTCTGGGAGATAGTGAAGGACAGGGAAGCCTGGCGTGCTGCAGTCCATGGGATCGCAGAGTCAGCCACAACTGAGTGACTGAGCAACCAGCAAATGTCTCAGGGTAACCAGCTTGTTGGGGATCTGGATGCCAGATTCTTTTACAGAACCGAGAGAGAAGTGGTGAGGAACCAACGTCAAGAGGCAGAATAGAGAGGGAGAGTCATTGAGGAAGTAAAGTAAAAAGGGCCATTGGCTTTTCAAAACATCTCTGATAATGGCCAGTCTTTGTAAGGGGTGTGTTAATCTCTTCTTTTCACAGGTGGACAGGGTCTCCTGTGAACTGATCAAAGGCACTTTAGTTAAACACTTAGGCAGAGGGGCAGGGTCCTCTGAGGCAGGCTGTTGTCTATAATAACAACAGCAATGAAAAGCAAGTCAAAGAAACAGTTCCAACATGGAGTCAGAATTTGTTCTTCTCTGCAACATAACCACCAGACAGCCAGGGAATTCCCCTCATACTTTTTTTCTAATAAGGGAATCAATTTGTGATTGAGCAGGACCCTGTGGGGCCTTCCCAGGACAGAACCCTGCCCTGTATCCTCTGCTTTAGTTCCTCTCTGAAATACTTCGATAATAGTATCTGATACATACATCCTGAGTTTTTTTTTTTTATAGATGTGAAAACCCCCACCAAATGGAAGATGTTACCTGCTTGATGGCCACGAGCTCATAACCCACATAACCACATTCTATACATAATGGTTGGCATCTACTAACCCCAAACTCCCAGTCTGCCCTTCCCTCACTCCCCCTCCGCCTTGGCAAACACAAGTCTAGAAACTGAATATTTTAAATATTATAATGTGGTAACTGAAAGTCACAATCCCCCTCCATTCTAGAGATTGCTGTTATTACTTGTTGAATGGTGGAATTATCTGTTTAGTGACTTTTCCAAGCTCTTTCTGCAAAAACTGTAAATCTTGTTCTATGTGATCACTGAAGTTTCTGTTCTTCTATCTCTGAGGTCAACCAGTGATTTCATTAAGGAGAAAAAAGGTCTTCCTTCCCTTTAAATTCTTTTAGCAGGAAGCCCTTCGGACCTAGAGGACTGAGAGAAAGGCCAGTTTCTTCTTTACTCCCTCAGTGAACCACTCAGCAAATCAAAACACACATCCCCCAAATTTGAAGGACCGGGTTCCAGCACCCTGGTACCTGCAAGCCACTCTGTGAACATGAGCCACAGTCCCCACAGTTACCTGCTACGTGAATGGGGCATGCATGATGGTACTGCAAGTAAGATGTGACATTTACTGCCACAAACCTGCTTCTTCATCAGGCATTCCCATGGATGCCGCAAGTGTCTAACTAGACTTCAGAATTCTGAAACGGTGATTCTGACAGTTCTTCCCAGCTCCATAATTGATTTGGTTCAGGGACTGATTCTTGGAACTTCCTGTTCTACCATTTTCCATGATGGCACTCTTTTTTATTTGTTCTTATTGGGATAATAGTCTCCATATTAAAATGTATTGGTGTAAATTATAAAAAGAATTTTAAGTGAAGGCTGCTTAGGTGTATAAATAATATAAGTATTGAATTATTTCTTAGGAATTATTTTTCATTACACCTGTCCATCTCACAAATTGGCTGGTTGACCGAAAAGATGGAATTTTACAAGTATCTGTAGTGGTGTCAAGATACATCGCTACATCGAATCTTGTGGCTGTACAGAGAAAATGGCACGTCCTTGTTGTGTCTGTAGTTAGTCTTTTCCTCCTATTGGGTGACCCACTGATTAACTGGGGAAGAAATCCAAACAGTTTAAAACTTAGTCTAAGGTAATGACTAATAGTCTATTTAGATATTGTCCAGTTCTCTCTGAGATAAAAATGCTCAGTGTCCACTTTTTACCCTGGGATGGTTTAAGGGTATGGGGTGAGGGTTGTGGTGTATAACATCTCCTGGCAGCCTTGGGGCACTGTTCATTTCCCTTGGTTTGATGTTGGCTACTTCTTCTGGTCTCTGGAGCAATGTTCCTTTACCTCCTAGTTGTGTTGACCTCATGGCTGGGTGCTGGTGTAACTTGTGGTAGGGCCTTTCTGGTTGGTAAGAACCCAACAGTATCCCCTGACAGCATCATTTTCTCTTTGACTCCTCCTCTCCAAGCTCTCCTGGATGTCTTATTGTTCAGTCACTCAGTCGTGTCCAACTCTTTGTGACCCCATAGACTGCAGCATGCCAGGCTTCCCGGTCCTTCACAATCTCCTGGAGTTTGCTCAAACTCATGTCCATTGAGTTGATGATGCCATCCAACCATCTCGTCCTCTGTCCTGGACGTCTGCCACATGTCCATCTGGCGTGGACCCTCATCCCCCACCTTGTTGCAGGATTACCCTGTTCCCTGGTGGGTTCCACAGTCAGTCCTCTAGCTCAGTGATCTGAGTCTCAGAGTTTTATCATTGCTTGACCGTGTTTGGAAAAACCCTTTCTTGAAACAATGGCCTAGCTTGTAAGACTGAATTTACTAGTAATCCTTCTTTGTGTGTCAGATGTTGCATATTGCTTCTTCTTATCACTTCCTATGTTCTTCCCTAGTAAATCCCAATTACTGCCTAGGGAGATGAATGCTTCCAGCAGACCAGGGCAAAGGCCATATACTCCAAGAGCAGAATAACTACAAGAATAATTTTCGAACACTGTCACATGTGGGTATATAAATACATATGAGGATAAAATTTAATTATCCTTAAATATTTAATTATAAAACAGTCATGTAATTCTAAATATATGCAGCCTTAAATTCAAGGAATATAGTATCTTTAGAAAAGCATAAGTGGTGTGCATGTGCACACCATGCTTTTCTAAGAGGAGCCTGGTGGGCTGCAGTCCATGGGGTCGCTAAGAGTCGGACACAACTGAGCGATTTCACTTTCACTTTTCACTTCCATGCTTTGGAGAAGGAAATGGCAATCCACTCCAGTGTTTTTGCCTGGAGAATCCCAGGGACTGGGGAGCCTGGTGGGCTGCCGTCTCTGGGGTCGCACAGAGTTGGACACGACTGAAGCGACTTAGCAGCAGCAGTTAAGATCTATATTCATGTGTTGTATAGAGATATGTTATAAACAAACATATATGTTATACATATTTATATGTAATATATATTATTTAATTATAGCAATATGACTATGTCATGTACACACACAGAGTTGACCCTTGAACAATTAGAGGCATTGATTCTCCGTGCAGTTTAGAATCTGCTTCCCTGGTGTCTCAGTGGTAAAGAATCCACCTGCCAATGCAGGAGTCACAGGTTCGATCCCTGATTTGGGACGATCCCACATGCCCCGGAGCAGCTAAGCCCTGTGCACCCTAACTACTGAGCGTGTGCTCTAGAGCCTGGGAACTGAAACTTCTGAAGCCTGTGTGCCCTAGAGCCCATGTTCCCCACCAAGAGAAGCCACCACAATGAGAAGCATGCGCACCGCAACAAAGAGTAGCCCCCGCTCGCTGCAACTAGAGAAAAGCCCGCGCAGCAATGAAGCTCCAGCACAGCCATAAATAAATAAATAGATAAAATTATATTAAAAAAATAAAATCTGCACATGACTTTATAGTTGGCTTTCTGTATCTGTGGTTCCACATCTGCAGAGTCAACCATTTGTGGATCGTGTATTACATATTTGATGAAAAACAATCCACTTATAAATAGGCCTGTATAGTTCAAACCTATGTTGTTGAGGGTCCACTGTATATATATTTAAGACCTTCTATCAACTTTCCCGTCACCAAAAATAGTGTGATTTAACACACCCATTTCTTTCGTTGCAGGACTGTTCGTGTGTGGTTAAAGAGAGACAGTGGACAGTACTGGCCAAGCATATACCATGTGATGCCTTGTAAGTATCTGGATCTCCGTCTTTAAGAATCAGACGTGGACCCCAACTCCCATTGCTTCCCAGATTGCTTGCTCTGTGTTCTCTTGAGTAGAGATACATGAGGGTTGGGATTATCATTATAATGGGAAGGGCCGTATTATATCATTTTAGCTCTCAGTATGTAAAATGAGAAAATTGTTTTGAAACTGACTGTATATTCACGGTTTCTGAGTAAGATTAATGGAAGGACTTCAATACCTAGGCTCCCTGATTACAGTTGTCTCCCTCTCATTTCCAACTTTTTGTTTAACTTTTTTGTAAAGTAGTTCCTTAGACAGTTCAAAATTTTGTCCAGTGATTACATTTATGAAGTAAATTTGTTCTTACATTATTATTCTTTTATTTGTTCAAATTCAGGACATTGAGCATTGAACATTCAGCTCTCAAAAGGATTTGCTGTGGATTGAAATGTTCTAATTAGAAGTCTGTCTTATTTCCCCAAAAGCTTCTGTGAGAAATATGTCCTTGCACTGATAAATAGTGAATCTTTCAAATATACTTTTTAAAAAAGATGACTAATTCTTAGATTCTTGAACTGGCTAAGTTCCCCTGCAGGGAGAGAGCTGCTGCCCGCGCCCCCCAACCCCCTCCCCAGATAGGAAATTTCTTTATAGTCTATGGTTTGATCAAAATTAATGAAGTTTGGGTATCTTATTCCATATTTATTTTAGTGTAATTATTTGAATTCATTGTCAGCCATATTATTAAACATTTCTCTTACTCCCCTTCCTGCAAACCTTAATTGAAATTGACATACTAGAAAAATGCCCTAGGTTTGTTGTCTGGGTTTCTGTACCCTCTGGCTTCCTGCAGTGTGCACCTCTTCCCTTGATACCAGTATCCCAGTTTGAGTAGTATATGCCACAACATACAACCCAGAAAAA
Source organism: Cervus elaphus (assembly GCF_910594005.1). Taxonomy (NCBI): domain Eukaryota; kingdom Metazoa; phylum Chordata; class Mammalia; order Artiodactyla; family Cervidae; genus Cervus; species Cervus elaphus. The sequence goes on from NC_057844.1 coordinate 21,754,434, forward strand.
TTCATGCTGTACTATAGGTGTGCTAAAGCTTATGCCTCTGGCAAAAGAAGATTGTAATAACTTAAGCAACAATTTTGCATGTTTATGAACAAATACATTGTTAAGGATGTAATGGATTTCTGTGATTTCAAATTTATCTTTGAGGTTTGCATTTCTTTAGAATTGTAGTGAATAGATGATAACCATGTAGTGGAACCAAGTATCCCACTCTACATTATCGAAAAAGAAACTTATAATTCAGTATAGTAAGTCCCCTACATGCAAATGAGCTCCATCCTGAGAGTGTGTTCTCATAAGTCCAGCAAAGTTAGCCTATGTACCCAACGAATACAATCGGCTACATAGTACTGTACTGTAATAGGTTTATAATACTTTTCACACAAATAATACATAAAAAGCAAACAAACACAAAATAAACATTTAATCTTATGGTACAGTACCTTGAAAAGTATAACAGTATAGTATGACAGCTGGCTTAGGGGGGCACGTTCGCATCTTTGAAAACTTGCAACTTGAAGGTTTCGTATGTAGGGAACTTACTATGTTTAGATTCTCACCTTACTGGTTGTGCCTCCAGCAGACACCATTGCACAACAAAAGACCCAAGGTAAACTTTCTTCTTAAGTCTTGGCAGTGGTGAGGGCTTAGGTAAACGGAAAAGGAAAGGAATTCTATGATTGATTTTTTTCCCCTTATTTTTAAGTGGTATAACCAGTCTTACCTACGGCCCTTTTCATCACACTTGACATAACATCCAGCAGGAAGAGCTGGGGAAATTCTGTAGTCCAGCAAGTTGAAGTCGACCGCAGAGTCCCGTCATTTCCATCTGACTATAAAGACAGGAGAGGCCAATGTGGGCAGAGTGACGAGGGCTTGGGGATGGCGCCTGAGGAATCTCGTTGAGATGGGTGTTGATAGGAACCTCATGAAGATGCGGGATCCTAAACAGTTGCTTACCAACCACCCCCACTCCCCAATACACACATCCACACACATCTGATGTCACTCTCTAATGTTCTCTTTATTCAAATATCGCTGAGGATACAGAGAGGCCTCGAGTTGAGTGTTTATCCTTTAGTAAGCTGTATTCGTGAATGACTAAAGAGAGCTGCTAGAGCTCTTGCACCCAACATAGGTGCTCAGTAAAGAAGTACTTATTGAAGACTTAATCTGTTAATAAAGATGAGTTTCCCTGAGAGTATTATCATACATTTTCCTAAGTGACTGAACGTGATCTTTGAGAATGACCCTCTAATTATTTTGCCTGTGACCGTCTACAAAAGGGAGTACCATGCTATCAACGTGTGGTCTGTGGACCGGCAGCATCAAGGTCACCTGAGAACTTACTAGAAATGCAAATACTGGGCTCCACCTGAGATCTACTGAATGAGAATCTGCATTTTAAAAGATCCCGAGATGATTTGAATGATGATTTGATTTGATTTGATTTGATGATTTATATTTTGAGGTTGCCTTTTGGCATTTTCTCCATCAAAAATGGAAATGGTTTTTCCAGTAGTCATGTGCAGGTGTGAGAGTTGGACCATAAAGAAGGCTAAATGCCAAAGAATAGATGCTTTCTAATTGTGGTGCTGGAGAAGACTCTTGAGAGTCCTTGGACAGCAAGGAGATCAAACCAATCAATCCTAAAGGAAATCAGTCCTGAATATTCATTGGAAGGACTGATGCTGAAGCTGAAGAATACTTTGGCCACCTGATGCGAAGAGCCAACTCACTGGAAAAGACCCTGATGCTGGGAAACACTGAAGGCGGAGAAGAAGGGGGTGACAGTGGTTGAGATGGTTAAATAGCATCACTGACTCAGTGGTCACTGACTGAGTTTGAACAGCCCCCGGGAGATAGTGAAGGACAGGAGAGCCTGCCGTGTTGCAGGGTCACAAAGAACTGGGTACAACTTAGTGACTGAACAACCAACAGGCTGGTCTATTTGCATATGTTTATATGGACACGTGAAGGCTCATGCCTGTACAGTGTTGATTTGTAAAAAAAATAGATACAAGTACACATTCTAGTTGATCAAATATTTACTGTGCACTGACTATATACAGGCCATCAAGCTGGATGCCAGAAGGTGCAGGTGAACAGCGGGTGAATGGTCAGGATTATTTCCATAATCTTTCATTGTTGGACGGTTCCATCTATCATGTAGGGTGAAAAGAACAGAAGGCTATGTTCTTCACAGTTGATTGGAAATTGACTTTTGTATTAGGGATCATGTGCATTCAGATAACATAGGAACTGATCTCTGAGCGAGATCTTTTGTTTACCTTAAGAGAGGCAGAATCTTATTGCATAAGGAAATAGGCTACATTTTCATGTCATTTAGAATGTATTCATTTATTGAATTTCCACTTTTTTTTTGAAATCCTTTCTATTGGAATGTGTTTTGTTAAAAGGTTACTCAATATTGTCCTTAAATAAGGGTATGTGGTATTAGTTACAAAGGGGCTTCCCTGGTGGCTCAGATGGTAAAGCGTCTGTCTGCAATGCAGGAGACCTGGGTTTGATCCCCGGGTTGGGAAGATCCCCTAGAGAAGAAAATGGCAACCGTGCTCCTCTACTATTGCCTGGAAAATCCCATGGACGGAGGAGCCTGGTAGGCTATAGTCCATGGGGTCACAAAGAGTCGGACACGGCTGAGTGACTTCACTTCACTCACTAAGTGGAAAACTACAGTTTACTAGAGGCTATAATATGGACACCACAAGGCAGATATGATCATATTGTGTGTTTATAGTCGTACAAAAAAAGTAGTATTCCAAGTCCAGAAGAAAACAGATAATATCTTGTATGTGCAATATATGATTTATTTGCTTACTTTGTCCATTAAAATACCTTTAAAAAGAAGTTGAACTCATAGAAACAGAGAGTAGAAAAGTGGTTGCTAGGGGCAAAGAGGTGGCAAATGTAAGTTCAGTTATAGGATGTGTGGAATCTGGGGATCTAGTGTATAACATGGTGACCTACAGTTGATAAACATGTATTGTAAGATTGAAATTTGCTGAGAGAGTGCAACTTAAATATCCTTACCAAAAAAAAAAAACCAAACAACAAGGATTAAATATGTGAGGTGAATTAAAAATGTGTTAATTTGATGGCAGGAATCCTTTCACAACATATATCAACTCATCACTTTGTAAGCTTCAAATACCTTATAATTTTACTTGAAAATTATACCTTAATAAAGTCGGAAAAAAATAAAGTCACAGAACCTGAAATATCAAACACTGAAAAGGAAAAAAGCCCTTTTAATATGGTATTTGTCACATTCTGAGTAGGATAGTAACATTTTATAGCATTGAGAAGTATTTGGAGTTGATTGCAGGGAAGGGAGCAGAAGACATTAGATGAGCAAGAATGAATACTGAGGCCAAGTTTGAGGGCAAGGAGTGAGCCTGAAAGGCAGAGTGTGATACAACCGCATGAACTTCAGAGAGTGGCAGGTGAGAGAAAGATGAGGAGCAGACACATGGTAATCAAAAACCCAACCACTGCTTTGGAGGTATCCTCAAACTCTGTGTTTTCTCAGACACTCCCGCTTCCCTGGGCTTCCTTGGAGGCTCAGTGGTAAAGTATCCTCCTGCCAGTGCAGGAGACTCGGGTTCAATCCCTGGTACGGGAAGATCCCCCGGAGAAGGGAGTGACAACTCACTCCAGTTTTCTTGCCTGGACAATCCCATGGACAGAGGAGCCTGGTAGGCTATAGTCAATAGGGTTGCAAAGATCATGACTTGCTTCCTCTCCAGGAGGGACGCATCTAGGAGAAACTAGATTTGCCTGGTTAAGGCTGCTTGCCCCTGAACCAGTCCGATTTTCTCAGGAATTTAGAGTTTGGAGTAGGAAATGCTAGTCTCAACTTAGATTGGTCCCTTGAGCTGGGAACTCAGAAGTCCAACAGCTGTGTGGCATTTGTGTGCATGAAGGAAGTGTGAATCACTTGGCTCCAGCCGGAGAGAAGCCTGAGCAAGTGATGCCTTAAGGTTTTCTTCATGCTCTGAACCCCCAAGCTTGGCTCCGATTCTGCCCTTGAGTTCAAGAGGTACCCTCTCTCTTACTGCCATATGCCTATTTGCACTTAAGTCCATGCAGTGGGTTTCTGCTGCTTGTCACTGCAAGTATCTGACTCAGCCTCACCCTGAGTGTACACCTCCCAATTCCTGTCTTTTCACTTTCTCCTGCATGCCTATGATCTTTAAAGAGGAAAGACTGAGCCATGCAGTCCAGTAGGTCCCTATTGGTGCCTCTGAGGTATTGAGCTGAAAACAGCATGGGAAAAGTGAGGGCAAGTAAAGATGAAAAGCAGAGAGAAATATCTTGTTTAATTTCTTTGGACAATGCATTCAACAATTTTTAAATGTTTCTTCCATGCCAAACACTGTGCAATATGTGAAGAATAAGGTGTTTGTTTGTTTATTTTTATTTTGTTTTGGCCATGCTCTATGGCATGTGGGATCTTAGTTCCCCGACCAGGGTTTGAACCCGTGTCTCCTGCATTGAGAGCATGGAGTCTTAACCACTGGACCACCAGGGAAGCCCCAGGATAGAGTGTTTAATATGGCAGATGATTCCTATCTTCATGATATGTACAGTTGGGTGGGGGAGCCAGACCTAAAATGAGTACTACGGTGCATGGTAAGTTTTAACAGAAGTAGGTGTAATGGGCACATGGTCACAAGAGGTCCCTGAAAGTTCCATTTTATATTTTTAGAATTTGTTTATTTTTATTTTTGGCTGTGTTGGGTCTTTGTTGCAATGCGCAGGCTCTTCGTTGACGCTCACAGGCTTTCTCTAGTTTCAGTGCACAGGCTTCTCATTGCGATGGCTTCTCTTGTTACAGACTCCGGGCTCTAGGTGCGTGGACTTCAGTACTTGTGGCGTGAGGGCTCAGTAGCTGCAGTTCCCAGGCTCTTGACGGTGGCCTCAGTACTTGTGGTGCATGGGCTCAGTTGCTCCATGGCATGTGGGATCTTCCCGGACCGGGAAACAGATCCTATGTCCCCTGCATTGGCAGGCAGATTCTTAACCACTGGACCATCAGGGAAGTCTGGAAGGTCTATTTTAAACCCTGCTATCTATAGAGAATTTGGGGTGACTGATGACTTGTTTTTTAGTTTCCTCTAAGCTGATGTTTATGGATGAGTGAGAAATTAGCGTATGTCCTTATCAAATATTCTTTCAAAAATACTATCTTCCTGACATTATCTCACTGGTAGCTGGAAAGTAGCCTACTATGACAAGATCAAGTTATAGCCTTCCCAGCTGGGACCTGCCTGACCTTGAATACCAGGGAGGAACCTTCCTGAGGGTACAGAGTTCAGGTTTTAGTTATAGCTGTAAATGGGATTATTTGTTCCAGGCTTCTAATAGATACCATTTCAACCACTGTATTTGCATCTTACTACAGAGGGAAAAAAAATAAACAAGCAAACATGAAAAGCACAGGCATTCCTGTTTTCATGGTTGAATTATTTTAGATTTACTTTACCAACTAGCTTTGCTATTCCTGGGGTCAGACAAAGGAGTAGAGGAGAGAGAGAGAGTGCAGGCAGAGCCAGGGTGGCAGGTGTTTGAGATTTTTCTTACTCTGCAGAGTTGGGTATCATGTCTGGGCCTTTCTTGCCAACACTTCCCCCATGGAGAAGAGTTAAAGCCACTTGGCTGCCAAAGGTATAGTGAATAGGAGTTTAAGAGGGCCAGAGTCTCAGGCCTGAGTTGAGGATTGGGCAATTGGAAAACCTCTGTGGGTTCTGTCACTGCCAGGACAGATGGACCCTTCTTTGGCTCCTAAGTGTTTATGCATTTGTCCCCAGAGCAGAACAGAAGATGTGTCTTCAAAGGTAACTACAAATAAAAGGCACACCTAATAAATAAAATGACCATTTTGTAGGATTTTCAGCTCTCTGCCTTGAAAATCCCATCTGGTGGGATGGCATTTGCCCAGGCTGAGGCCGTGGTTGGGCCCCTTCAGTTTTCCTTCCAGTGTGGCCACTTGACCATTTGCTCAGCTAACTTTTCAAGTATAGGAACTCCACTCAGTGAAGTAAGTCAGACAGAGAAAGATAAAGACCGTGTGATTTCCCTCTTGTGGAATATGAAGCACCAACAAATAAAATAAATGAACAAACCAAATAAAAATAAATACATAGATACAGTGAGAACAGATTAGTGGTTACCAGAGGGGAGGCAAAATGCATAAAGGAGATCAAATGCATGGTGACAGGTAGAAACTAAATTTTTGGTGGTGAACACACTGTAGCAAGTGTAGAAATACTGGGGTGGCCAAAAAGTTTGTTTAGGTTTTTCCATAACATCTTACATCACTCTATGTAATGTTATGAAATATATGTAATGTTATAAACCAATGTTACCTCAATAAAAATAAATCTAAATTTTTTAAAACTTTAAAATTTAAGTAGGCAAATAAATAATAGTTAAACAATAAAGTGTAGGAACTCTAGTCCTCACTAAAAAACTTCATTTTGAACTGCCTGCTTTTCCAGTTTTTTAAAATTTTTATTTATTTTTATTTATTTTTTCATCAGCCTGGTTGAGAGAAAGGCTGTTTATTATTTGTGATGTGTAGTATAAAGGATATATATGCAGTCAATTATTCATCTATATTCTGAGAGTTTCTGCTTCATGTTCTCCTCTTGCAGAAATGCCTACATTCATTGGTCTCTCAGCTTATACTGCTGTGTGTATACGTGAAATGTTTTATCTGCCTTTTTAAACAAAATTTTATTGGAGTCTAGTTGATTATTTTGTGTCAGTTTCAGGTATACGCCCAAGTGAGTCTGTTACACAAATGCATATATCCAGCCTTTTTTAGATTCTTTTCCCATATAGGCCATTACGGAGTACAGAAGCCCTTGGCTTTCACTAAGGCAGAACTTCTCATCCTGTGTGTTATAGCGACCTGGCATGATCCAGATGGATTCCGGGCCCCGCGAACTGATCTGTTTAGTTGGGCAGGAGCAGTCCAGTCGTCGGGGACCCAGCAGTCTGTTCCATTTGCTCCAGGCTGTTTTGCTCACATCTAAGTTTCTGTGTGATTCGTGAGGCGAAAAAGGTTAGGAGGAGCAACTCTATGGACCTGGTACATAGTCCTTATGCGTAAGGTGAAACATGGGCTCTGTTATATTCCCAAAAGATCTTTCTTTTGATTTCCTTTCTCAGATTTGATATATTTTCCTCAGTCAAGACTTTTTGCTTATTTCTACCATTTTTTTTTCTTATCTGCTTTTAAAGCCATTTTCAATTCTTTGTGAAATGAGGTAAGGAATTCATTGAGTAAGTTATCTTAGTTAAGACAAATGAGAGATGCAGTTTGAACATACTGTTTGCATTAAATTCTGATAAAGATGCATTGTTTAATATTGGAGTGTTCAACATTGCTCGTAGGATAGCACTTGTGCCTGGGTGGGAAACTGGAATTTGATTTTCATTTTTGCTACCAATTTGCTGACTCACTTGGGGCAAGTCCTGTCATTTTCTCTTCTGAACCCAACAGATAAACTGTCCATTTTCTGTCTCTCAAGTTTGCAGAAATATTTTGGCTATATGTCAAGTAAATATTTGTAAATTATTTTCAGGTTTCTGGTGTTTACCAATACACACTCTCTTTGCTCATCTTAACCCAGAGGGATTTAGGAAAGATTGGTTGATTTGTGAGGTTTTAGTTGGATTGGTGTCCCATCTGTTGGAATTGTAGTCTCAGAGCTGCTTGAAATTGAGGATTTAGAAAATTAAAATGATTAATGTGTTCCTATTGATATATTTGAGATGGAAATGAGTTAGTTTTTCCCATTGGTGAGGTCCAAGGTTTAGGACAGTGGAGGTAGTTTGTGCGCTGTCTCACCCTTTCTGCTGGATTTATTGGAGTTTTGGGGGAAATTCATGTTGGAAGGTGAATGACTGAAAGTTATTTAAAATAATGAATTTGGTATTTCTGTTATTATAAGATAGTGCTTGCTTGGGTGAGTTTTAAACAGTATGTTTAATTCAGTTGAGAAAGTTTGTTGGTTGTAGGGGATGGGTTTATAATTCAGAAATGCTCATCCTATTGTTTAATTCATATCTTACTTCACATAACTTCTTGGTTCCTAATTCTGACATGTTCCAAATTGTTAGTTTCTTTTTGGTATAGGTTGTATTATAGAACCATGTGTAGAAAATGACTTGTTTTTATTATTGACATTTTCCAAAATAATAATGTAATCTGATCTTTTGATTTTCTGTTTACTAAGAAGAAAAAGTGCCCAAGGAAGTTTGATATTTCACAGAATTGAAGGAGAACAGATTTTCCAAACTAAAGATAACAGATATTAATTAATCTGAATGATTATAACATTTATTTAGCATACTCTGATTTCCATCTGACAGAGTAATTTAAAGCTTCCTATAGTCAGATCACTTTACTGTCACTTAAAACTTGTCTGGGAGAAAAAGAGACCACTGCCCATTCACCATCATTTTGCTGATGTTACTTAGACTAAATTAAAACAAAACCAAGGGTTAGTTTTAGTTGAGTTCATAAAATATTTGATTTAAATGAAAAATGCTTTTTCATGCTAGGCAATTGAAGTCCTAAATATAAGTGTTCTTAATAAAGTAAAACACGGGCTGAATACTATAAACCTAATAAATATTATTTTGTGACACACAGCTGAATGGAGTAGTGTCTGGGAATTAATTAAATCTTTGCTTTATGGTGGTGGGGTTCTCTTTATATGCCTCTCTAGTCAAGGCCCTCTTATCATAGAATCCTGACATTTTGTTTGTTTTTTAATTTATTTTTTATTGAAGAATAATTGCTTTACAGTATTGTTTTGGTTTCTGCCAAAGGATCCTGACATTTAACTTCACCAGGATGCCTTTAAATACCTGAAGTTTTATTCACAGAGTACTGTTGCTTATTTAAAGTTCCCACCAGCACATCCCATGAAGATTAGTGTCTCCTGCCAAATAATGCCTTTAGCATAGTAAAGCTGTCAGAGTGATTGAAATCCACAGTTCAACCTTCATTGGAACTTGTGTTTACTTGAGTGAAGTTCAAGCGATCAGCAAAGGACAGGAAATAAATTAGTCATAAAATGAAAGAATTATAGGTTTAAATAATAGAAATGGGTAAACTTTCCCCCAAATAGAAGTATTTTGAGAATGCCTCCTCTCAACTTACATTTTTTTAGAAAGCAAGAGCAATATTTCTTCTTAGACCATCCATGGGATAAAGATGTTAGAAATCCAACTAGCCAGTTTCTCTATAATCCACTTAATTATTGCTCCCTTGAAGTTGACGTTGGTTTCTTGTGTTCCCTTTGCTTAGGGCTGATGCGTGGTCAGCTGTTCAGTCATGACCAATTCTTGGTGACCTCCATGGGACTGTAGCCCACCAGGCTTATCAGTCAGTATTTTACCTGTGGAAAATCTCTGTTCATGGGATTTTCCAGGGAAGAATGCTGGAGTGGGTTGCCATTTCCTTCTCCAGGGGATCTTCCTGACCCAGGGATCGAACCCGCATCTTTTGCATCTCCCACATTGAGAGGCGGATTCTTTACCACTAGCACCATACAGGCTCATATTTTGAGCTTTTCCGCCTTCAAATTATATGGTCATTAATATAATCGCCCAGACTAGGGGTTCTCTTTTCATTCTCCCTAAACTTTAAGCTGAACCCCTGCCTTAAACGATCAGATTTCATTTTTAAAAAACACTCAGTATTACAAGTATTTAAAGATAAGATTTTGACAGGCCACCAAGGTCTAAAGTCCTGACACTAATATGAGATAGTATTATTTCCCATTATCCACAGACCTCTACAAATTTCTTTCCTATCATATTTGTACTTTTCATGGTCTTGCTTCCTAAAATTTTGCCAAGTATCCTTCTTTTGAGTGTCATCAGTCCGAGACTGAGCAGGGATATGGCCAGTCTTGATCAGACAACTTGGAAAATGAGACTTCTCTTGTTTCTTCATTAAAAAAAAAAAAGTTAATAATTTAATTAATTTATTTATTTTTGGCTGTGCTGGGTCTTCACTGCTGCTCAGGCTTTTCTCTGGTTTTGGTGAGTGGGGGCTACCCTCCGGTTGGGGTACTCGGACTTCTCATTGCAGTGGGTTCTCTTGCTGCAGGGCATGGGCTCTAGGTCGCCCCGGCTTCAGTAGTTGTGGCGTGTAGGTTCAGTAGTTGTAGCTCCCGGGCTCTGGGGCACGGGCGCCATAGTTGTGGCGCATGGGCTTGTTGACATTGGCATGTGGGACCTTCCTGGATCAGGGATCCAACCTGCGTCTCTTGCGTTAGCAGGTGGATTCTTTACCACTGAGCCACCACGGAAGCTCCTTCCCTTATTTCTAGATAGAGTGTATTTCAGCCAGCCACTTTGCTTGGCTACTGGAGAACGCATGTTTAAGGTGGGTGAATAGAACAGTCTCTCAGTCAGGTTCATCTCTGACCTGAACTTTCAGAAAGACCCAATTATTTCTTCATTGGCTGGCGAATTATTAGTTGTTACAGCTGAATTCTTCTTTGTGAAATATCGTGTTTTTGCAACCTGGCTACAAATACTGTGTCTAAATCATAATTTGTTTGTTTCTTCCCTTATTCTTCCTTCTGCAGGATTCCCTCAACCGTGTGGTCGTAATTATGACTTTACTGTATCTTATTATGCTTCCCCAGACAGTTTTGCCCTTTGATTTTTTTTGCATGGATGAATAGGGGCTTACTGTATGGACTATAGCACTAGTCTTTCAGAGGTTGCTTTTTCAATTTATTTCTGGTGAGTTGAAGTTAGAAGGATCTCTGTGTCAATTTATCTACTCCCTCAACCTCTAAAGGGAAAGACACTTACTATAACAGCAAATGTGGGCATTGATATTTCTTTTTGTTTTTTAAGTACGGTGGTTTTTATTTTTATTGATTTTTAAAATTTTGGTTGCTCTGGGTTTTTGTTGCCTCTTCTGGGCTTCTCTTGTTATGGGAAATGGGCTTAGTTGCCCTGTGGCATGTAGGAGCCTAGTTTTTCAATCAGGAATGGACCCTGTGTTGGAAGTCAGATTCTGAATCCCTGGACCACCAGGGAAGTCCCAATATTTTTTTCAACCCATTTCTTTCCTCCTTGGCCCTGTGTCACCACCTATGGGTAAGCAACCCAGGGCCTCTTCCTATGGGAATGTTATAGTCAGGAAGTGGTTTGAAAAGCATCATAAGACTTACCTACTGAAAGTCTTCACACACACACACACACACACACACACACACACGGTTTTTTGTAGGGTTTTTTGGTGTGTGTTTTACCATAATGCCTCTTTGAAAGAATGTTTACACTTTTGGGGGCACCTGGGAGGTAATATCTCAGTCTCTGTCAATCCCCTGTCTATAGCCACATGAGTTCTATCATATGGGTCCTGCAACAACAGAACTTCTGTTAAAGCTTCTCTTACTTATTTAGGAAAGGTTTTTTCCTTTTGCATTCTGAAGGCATTTCTTACTATCAGTATAAAGTGATGTGAACCAAGGAGGTGACGTTGGGGACAAGTTTTGTATTATAGCTCCTATATATAGTTGGTGTCATAATCTATCAATTCCTTGATGACAGCTATAATATCTTATATATCATTGCATCAAATGTCCTGAACATAGTAAGCATTCTAAATTTTTGTTGAAGAATGACAAAAAATTTAGTAAATGGGGGTAAAATAAGGAATAACGAAATAGCAGTGTTGATTTAACGGTAGCTTGCACAGTATTGTGAAAAAAAGTCTTTTAAATCGCATTCAGAGATTAGTGGGTTTTCTAATTATTACATAACCTGATAGGAACTTTCAAGTAAATCACATAGGAAATACTTTTATATGGTCAGGGATGCAGCTGAGTCATGAGATTTTTCTTTATTATGTGTAGCCACTTGGACTGCAGTACAATTTTGCTTCATATATGCATACTTATATCATAATAAATTGTTAGATATTTAAAATTTTTAACAAGAATAGCAAAATAATAAGTAAAGACCATGTTATAGAAATACTCATGTCACTCAACATAAGAACTGTTTTGAGTTTTTCTGTGTATATTTTTATATATGTGTCCTTTATGTAGTACTATAATCAGTATAATTTTTTCTTTTGCTTTTTTCAGCTAACATGATAGTTTTCCATGGAATCATTAAATTTTAATCTTGCACACATGTTATGGGATTATGAGACCTGGCATCTTAGCATGTGTGTAGAGATTTTGCCAAAGATGTAGAGTTTATAGGCCAAAGATGAGTAAGACTGGCTTTCTTAGGGCAGTGCATTAAATATTGTTTGATTGCTTTTTTCCCAGCAGTGTTCTTTTGGGAATCTAGCTTAAATTTGTGGCTAAACAAAAAGAAGATATCCTGCTACATTGGTGAAAGATTGGCAGGGGGGTACATATTTCTATTTATTAAATATATCATGTCTCAAAATTAGAAAAAAGTAAGTAGTTTTAGCAGTTCAGAGGATTTTGTTGTTGTTGGTCATGGCCCTTGTATAGAGAATCAAAAAGATGTTACCAAGTATTTATGAAGTGGTTCTGTTAGAGCAGAACTTGAAGTGTGTGTTTTTTTTTATATATAGTTTAAAGGTGTTTGAAATCTGTCTTTGAGCCTCCTTCAGCTTTTTTTTTGCCCTGTGTGACCTTTGTTGAGACATCTAATTATAACTTAAAAATATGAATAAAAATATTTGATGCTGATTATGATTTTGATGATGGGTAGTTCATGACCTGTAGGGCTACTGTGAAAAATTATGTTGAAGGCTTCTATGGCAGTCCAGTGGTTAAGACTCTTAGCTTCTAGTGGAGGGGAAGTGGGTTTGGTCCCTGATTGGAGTACTCAGATCCCATATGCCATGTGGTATAGGCAAAATAAAGAAAGAAAAGAAAAGAAAAATTAGTATAAGTTATGTTGAGCTTTGTAGAACACCGTTTCGGTATGAAATAAAGTTGTCAAAAGGCCCCCATTCTTACCAATAAGCATAGAGAAAGAGCTGGGAACTGGAAACTGACCTGGCAATTTGGGGTTTCCAAACCTGCTCCCTTCACTCAGGCGTGGTGGTAGCGAGGGGGTCAGTCCCGCCCGGCAGGGAGGCCCTGTCCAGGTCTGGGTGAACTGACTCACCTGACTTCTTTTCTTTGGAGCCTGGCCCTGTGTTGAGCTGGTTTTCTTTTAGATTGAGACAAAGCCTCCAAGCCCTTTTCCCATTGGCAGCTTCCTACATCTGCTTTGAATACTGACAGTAAAAGACTTCTGTTAGTCCACATGCCACACATCAGTTCTGAATTTTAAAAAATAGATTTCTGTTCTTTTGTGTGCAAGGCAAGGAGGGGGGCGCAAATAAGATCTTTCTTTTGTGTCCCTAGTTCAGAAAAAATGGATTATTTCCATTAAAGATGGCGTTTTCATGGAAGAGAGAGATTGGTGACAGAAGGCTTACACAGCACAATGATGTTAATCTACTCGAGCAAATTTAGACTGGTATTGACAGAACAGCCAAGACCACGCCCCTGGGAACCTGTGCAGTTTGAGTATCTTACTTGTTATAGTCGTTAAAAGGATAACTGAAAAACTCAGGGTTGGTTGTAAAATTACTGATTTTATTTTTTGTGAGCGGGAGTTCCATGAACTGTCAGGAAATAGTGGGGGAAAAAAAAGTAGCCACACACTTTGAGCTAGTTAGTCACCCCTGAATCCACAAGCATCATCGTTTTGTTAATTTCATCAACATGTTCATTTCTTTCAGCTCCATGTTCATGCATGTCTTTTAACCCGGAAACAAGAAGACTGTCCATAGGTCTAGACAATGGTACAATCTCAGTAAGTACCCATAAATAAGATTTCCAGTTGAAACACTTCCCTTCCTGTGAAGTATGTATATGTGTATTGTGATGAAAATTATTTATGAGTGTTTTTTCTTTTTCAAATTAGCAAATTAATTTTCTTGCTAAGTTAAGTGGAAATTGCAATGCAGCAAATACTGGTAAGGTGCAGGGAGAGATGTCATCAGTATCAAATGCCAATGAGATCCAGCTTGATATACATGTTCACCTTCACGGCGGTTAGGATAGGGGCATTACAAGGTCATGGGGTTCTGGTTCTGGGGGTTGGCAAGAGCAAGCTGTGATACTGGCGGCTTTGATGAGATGGTTGAGCATGGCGCCATATGTGGCCCCTCATAAGTGACAGAACATGAGGAAAATGCTCTCCTAGACCTGCGAGTCTGATCTTGACTTTGGTACTTGATGTTGATCTCCTTTTTTCTTTTGGGGTCTTCTTACAGCCCTCTACCATGTGGATAGAATTCTGTCTGTTTGTATAAATTTGGTAAGAAAGCACAGAACCTAGATTTAGTCTGTTGAGTTGATCCAGATAAACGTTAGACCCTTTGGTTATAGATCTTGAGGGAACTGAAGTGACCAGAGATTAGAATTTCAGGTTTTACGACTTAATCCTCTTTTTACATATTTATTTACAAACTAGTATATTAACTGGTTAAATGGCTGATCTGGTCAATTCTCCAGTATTGTTTTTACCCATGGGCAAGAGAGGCCCTGCTTTGGGACCTGGGAACTAGAGGACCCCTCTCTGGCCCGCCTCCCCACAGGATGAAGGATCTGAGGGGCCAGAGGTTGTGTCCAGCCTCAGCCTTCACTCCACCCACCCCCATGCTCTGGGTACTTGATTCTGGAAATTTCCTGCCTCCATAGAGGTTAGGGCTTGCTTCTAGGGCCTCCATGGGCCTTTTCCCTGGATCTATCCTGAGGAGGATAAAACTAATAAGTGTGCCCTTAGCCTGAAAGGTGGTTCAGGGGCAGTGGTTTGAGGTGGTAGGAGGTCCGCATGGGTGGGCAAGGCCCCTCAAGGTGTCGTTGAACTGGGAGTGGAAAGGGGCGTGGGCTGGCCCTTTCCTGTCGCATGCTGTGACGGGAACTTCAGAGGGTTTAAAAGTTCTGACTTTATACCTGTGCCCCCCGGTGGTTGAGGTATGTTTGTCTAGATTGGAGGAAGAGACCATGTCTAATAGTTTAACTTGACTTACAACTTTTAACATATTTAGGTACATGGAATGTGGGTCTTCCTTTCTAGTCTTGACCCAGTCCTGCTTTGGAGTCTGAAGACGTGAGCCTGACATTTGCTATTTGATCTATAGTGAAAACACTTGTTGGGTGATCTTTATGGATATTTTAACAATATTTTAACAATATTGTTACACATAACAGTCAAATATTGACAAATATTTACAGAATCCTGTAAGATCTAATGCATTTGGGAGATCTGTAAACCCTGTTCCTTAGGATGGAATTGAAGGTCATGATACAGATTGTCGTCTTTTTTTAAGGAGAGCCATTTTTAACAAGTGTGGTGTGTGCAGTATAAATTTACTTTTAAAAGGCAAGGAGAGATAATTGGATTGTTCAGTGAGCTGAAGTTTCATCACAAAAGAAAATCTGAAAAGATGAGCTGAGATCCATTTATTGCCAGTAGTTCATGCAATAGTATGTGTGACACTCACTATCTGTGAAAAACCTTCTCTGTGTGTATAGCATATAAGCGATTCTTTGCATTTTGTGAAATCAGTATTGGGGATTAATGGGTGCTGATAAATTTGGCTTTGAAGGCAAGACAGGTGAGCAAAGTAAGTTCTAGAGAGTTCTGGCTATTTATTGTATCATCATTCCTTTAGTAAATGAAATTGCCAGAAAACTGGATCATAGGAACTGGACTAAAATGGTTCTCTAGGTGTGTCAGCTTGGTGTCAAGATAACCAAATCTCATCTTACTTGATCATCTAAAATAGATGGCTTGAATGAAATAATTTCCTTAAAATTCTCTCTTGTATGTTGCTGAAGAAGATGAATTGTATACCCTACCTGTTTTCATCTGAAGAATTGTAAAGAGCTCTGCATTAGGGAACAATATAGTGAGAGAACAAGGTGTTTAACGTTCAGAATTTTCATTAATCACTACAATACAAGGTTCTTTACTAAAAATGCTTACAGAATCTCACCTATTGAATAATTTACTTGCTGGACATGAGAAATTCTTTTCAGAGACCGTAAATTTTCTGTTTTCTAAATATACCAGATATATTTTAGAAGAAATACTATTGGTTCACTTGCTTTAAAACACAGAAAGTAAATCCTTATTTCACTTTATTTTGCTGCATAAAAGAGATTGAAGAGGCAGTTAACCTTGTGTAACTGAGCAGTGTATTAAAAATGAAATAGAGGGCTTCCCTGGTGGCTCAGTGGTAAAGAATCTGCCTGCTGATATATGGGGGAGACACAGATTTGCCCCCTGAGCCAGGAAAATCCCACATGCTGCGGGGCAGCTACGCCTCTGAGCCACAACTATTGAGCCAGTGCTCCAGAGCCAGGGAGCCGCGACTACTGAAGCCCGAACGCCCCAGAGCCTGTCAGCAAGAGAAGCCACCTCAGTGAGAAGCCTGCGCACCGCATCGAGAGAGCAGCTCCCACTCAGCGCAGCTAGAGAAGAGCCTGAGCAGCGACAAGGACGGAGCACAGCCCAAAATAAACAAACACAATTTAAAAAAATGAAATAGCGGTAACACAGATAGAGACCATTCTTTCAAGTTTGGCCGCAAAAGGAGAGGGTAAGAGAGAGGGTGAGTGCTAGAACAAGATGTGATAGTAGATGAGCACCTAGAGGGTCCAGAACAGTTTGGAGAATTTAGGTTTGGGGAAGAGTGGGGAGACTTTTAATTTTTAAGGTAGGGAAGGACAGAGGCCGTTTTGAGATATAAGAGAGAAATGATCTTTTATTCGTCCCATGAAGTAGCAAGTTAGATCACAGTTTTGTTTTGAGAGAAACAAAACTGAAGGTGGTTTATTTTCATGTCCATAGCTTTTGTTTTTTCTGATCATGTAGCCCAGAACCTCCTTCCGCCATCTTGGTCTACAGTCCCAGTTATCTCTCAAGGTCTTTTTCAAACGTTGTCTTTTCTCTCTTTCTTTTTTTCCTCTTTTCTTGGACAAGTGGTTCCTAAGTCCTCCCAATTAAAATTTATCACACACAATACTCGGTAGGTTAGTTATATCATACTGCTTTTTTAACCTGTTTTGTGAAAAGTTGTCAAGTCTGTCTCCTCCATTAAAGTGTTCACTAAGGAACCGGCCAGTCTTTTATCCATCTCTCCCATTGGATCTTAGCTAGTGTGGTTCTTTGTAGTACAAATTAGGGACTTGGTGAATCATTTGTTAAGTAAGTTGTTGACTAAGTATATATAGTATATATTAATATAGCTGGTTGTAATAAGTACCTGCTTAAATTCTGAGATAGTTTGTTTGTACAGTTTTCTTGCTATTCAAAATGATTTTCACAATGAAATTAACTTCTACAATGGAAGAAGTTATGCCAGTAATTTAATTCATCCTGCATTTGAGTTTTCAGAAATGCCTTCTGTTTTAATGTTGAAAGAAGTCAGTCAGATTGTGCTAACTGCTAACACGATGAAGTAGGACTTTAAAATTTTTTTCTGTCATAATGCCTTATGTATTCTAGTCAGCCAACAAATATGTAAATATCAACTGTGTGCAAACCGTTCTGCTCAGCTCTAACATGTGGCTCCTGATATCAAAGAGCTTGTTCAGCTTGGGACAGAATGTAAAGTGAACTTATGAAATAAATATTAATAACACAAAGTTAAAAAAATAGAGCAGGATTAGCACTACACTGGTAAATATGATGTTGGCAAGCCAGTGGGGTCAGAAGAAAGTAGTGGAGAACGGTCTGGGGCAGCTCCATGGAGACTGATAAAGATAGGAAGGAAAAAGTATTTTAGGCACAATGAACGGCAGGAGGGGAAAAAACTCATGCTCATCTGTATATTTACCCTTCTTCATCCAAACTGTTAGGGAGGGAGTTCTGTGGTAGTCCAGTGGTTAGGAATCCTGCCAATGCAGGGGAAATGGGTTCGATCCCTGATCTGGGAAGATTCCACATGCCTCAGGGCAACTAAGCCTGAGCACCCTTGAGCCTGTGCTCTGAACCGAGAGAGGCCATCACGATGAGAAGACAGAGCACTGCAATTAGAGAGCAGCCCTGATTGCCGCAACTAGAAAAAGCCTGTGTGCAGCAAGGAAGACCCAGTGCAGCCAAATAAATAGATAAACCAATGACAGGAAGAACTTAAAAAAAAAAACCCAAAACTGTTAGGGAGCCAAAAGTTTTATTAAAATCTTGCCAAGATAAATAGTCACTGGAAAGTTTTTGAACAAGGTCCCATGTTTATAAAATCTCTGTTCTTTGAAGATTAATTTCATGTATGTGTTACAGGAAGTTTGATTTTGATGAGAGGAAGGGATTGCTCTGTATAGTGGTGAGCATTCAGAATAGAGGTTATTGTATGAAAATAAGTGAAATTGACCATGTATGGATTTGATGCTACTGTTTTGGTAGTTCTTGTGGTTATTATAGTCCAAATTCGTATCATTTGTCCAAGGGAATGAAAAAGGAAAGAGGATAAACCTTTATTGAGCATTACTGCATACCAGGTACTCTGTGTGTTGCGTGTTCAGTTGTGTCTGACTCTTTGAGACCCTTTGGACTGTAACCCGCCAGGCTCCTCTGTCTGTAGGGTTTTTCAGGCAAGAATTCTGGAGTGGATTGCCATTTCCTCCTCAAGGGGATCTTTCCAACCCAGGAATCGAACCTCACTGCCTGGAGAGCAGGCGCACTGTTTACCTGCTGAGCCACTGGGGAAGCCCCATCAGGCACTCTGCTTTACATATATTCCCTCATTCCAGCTTCAAAGTAATTCTGTGATGTAGGTAATATTACTCACATTTTTCGGATAGGAAGACTAAGGCCTAGAGAGTTCACATGATTCCCTGGCTCACTTAGCCAGGAAACACCTCCTAGTGGAGCTAGGGACTCTGTGCACCTGGGAGCCTGGGCTTTGTCCTCACCCCACACTGCCGGTCAGGAGCCATCCCTGCCTCTGTTAAATGCTTTCCATCCTGCCTGTTGCCTCATTTGGTTATGGGTCTGTTTCCTTCACCTGACTGTCATCTGCCTGAAGGCAGAGACCACGTGCTTCCGTGTTGTTTCCTGGGCCACTGTGGAAACTTTGTAAAAGGTCTGTTGAAAGAAAGAGGGAAGGCATTGCAGTTCCTGCCATTCAGGATGCTACAGCCAAAGTTGGGCACTTAACCAGAAGGATAAAATTACTCTCAACAGTTGACGCGATGAGTGCATCTTGTGTTTAAATGACAGGTTTAGGTGTATAGAAGAATTTGTTGTCCATACTCTGCTTGCTGAAATTGGTAAGATAGATATATGAAGCAAGCAACTAAAAAAACCTAAATAGAAATATTATGTGTTCTGAAAGTCTGCGGGACTGCTGGATCCTTGGAGTTCCTTGCCTGGTAGATGTGTCACTCCAGTCCCTGCCCGCATCTTTTTAATTTTTTTAATTAAGGGTTATTTTTAAAAAGTTATTATTATTGTTTTTTTGTGTTTTGGTCGTGCAGTGCCAGATGTGGGGTCTCAGTTCCTTTACCAGGTGTCAAACCCACTGGAAGCTCAGGGTCCTAACCGCTGGACTGCCAGGGAAGTCTTCCTGCCGACATCTTCACGTCGCTTTACTCTCTGTGTCTTCACATGATGTCTTATAAGTCACTGGATGGAGGGCCCACCCTAATCCAGTATTATCTCATTTTAACTAATTACATCTGCAGAGACCTTAGTTCCAAATAAAGTCATATTCTGAGGTTCCAGGTGGATATGAATTTTGGGAGGACAGTATTCAACTCAGTATACCTGGCAATAATGTTATTTGGAGAAGGCAATGGCACCCCACTCCAGTACTCTTGCCTGGAAAATCCCATGGACGGAGGAGCCTGGTGGGCTGCAATCCATGGGGTCGATACAAGTCGGACACGACTGAGCGACTTCACTTTCACTTTTCGCTTTCATACATTGAAGAAGGAAATGGCAACCCACTCCAGTGTTCTTGCCTGGAGAATCCCAGGGACGGGGGAGCCTGGTGGGCTGCCGTCTATGGGGTCACACAGAGTCGGACACGACTGAAGCGACTTAGCAGCAGCAGCAGCAGCAGCAACATTGTAATGTCCTAATGTTATTTACTGTGTCCCAACGGTTGCTTAGGAAGCAATTTTGTGAATGTGCAAAATGATGCCTTTGGAGGTAGCTAAAGATATTAATGTTCAAGCTGGATTTAGAAAAGGCAGAGGAACCAGAGATCAAATTGCCAACATCTGTTGGATCATCGAAAAGCAAGAGAATTCCAGAAAAACATCTACTTCTGCTTTATTGACTACACCAAAGCTTTTGACTGTGTGGATCACAACAAACCAAGGAAAATTCTTAAAGACACTGATTACCAGACCACCTTACCTGCCTCCTGAGAAATCTGTATGCAGGTCAAGAAGAAACAGATAGAACCGAACATGGAACAATGGACTGATTCCAAATCGGGAAAGGAGTACATCAAGGCTGTATATTGTCACCCTGCTTATTGAACTTTTATGCAGAGTACATCATGAGAAATGCCGGCCTGGATGAAGCACAAGCTGGAATCAGGATTGCCAGGAAAAATATCGATAATCTCAGATATGCAGAGGACACCACCCTTATGGCAGAAAGTGAAAAAGAACTAAAGAGCCTCTTGATGAAAGTAAAAGAGGAGAGTGAAAAAGTTGGCTTAAAACTCAACATTCAGAAAACTAAGATCATGGCATCTGGTCCCATCACTTCATGGCAAATAGATGGGGAAACAGTGGAAACAGTGACTGACTTTATTTTTTGGGGCTCCAAAATCACTGCAGATGGTGACTGCAGCCATGAAATTAAAAGACACTTGCTCCTTGGAAGAAAAGCTATGACCAAGCTAGACAGCATATTAAAAAGCAGACACATTACTTTGCCAACAAAGGTCCATCTAGTCAAAGCTATGATTTTTCCAGTAGTCATGTATGGATGTAAGAGTTGGACTCTAAAGAAAGCTGAGCACTGAAGAATTGATGCTTTTGAACTGTGGTGTTGGAGAAGACTCTTGAGACTCCCTTGGACTGCAAGATCAAACCTGTCAATCCTAAGGAAGTCAGTCCTGAATATTCATTGGAAGGACTGATGGTGAAGCTCCAATGTTTTGGCCACCTGATGTGAAGAACTGACTCATTTGAAAAGACCCTGATGCTGGGAAAGATTGAAG
This sequence comes from Cervus elaphus, assembly GCF_910594005.1. NCBI lineage: Eukaryota > Metazoa > Chordata > Mammalia > Artiodactyla > Cervidae > Cervus > Cervus elaphus. Next base: position 21,775,669 of record NC_057844.1, read on the forward strand.
GCAGGAGGAGACGGGAATGACAGAGGATGAGATGTTTGGATGGCATCACTGACTCGTTGGACATGAGTTTGAGTAAGCTCTAGGAGTTGGTGATGGACAGGGAAGCCTGGCGTGCTGCAGTCCTTGGGGTCACAAAGAGTCGGACACAACTGAGTGACTGAACTGAAAGATATTAAAAAAGGATGATTCAGAATCCCTGTGGGGGACAGAAAAGGTTAAATTGAAAGGAACCTTAATTCTTCTATCTAATGTCACCTTCCCCTAGATTATTGTAGTTGTTTAGTCGCTAAGTTCTGTCTGATTCTTTGTGACCCCCCTGAACTGTAGCCTCACCAGGCTCCTCTATCTGTGGGATTTTCCAGGCAAGAATACTGGAGCAGGTTGCCATTTCCTGCTCCAGGGGATCTTCCCGACCCAGGGATCGAACCAGGGTCTCTTAGTCTTCTACATTGGCAGGCAGATTCTTCACCACTGAGCCACCAGGGAAGCTTCTCCCCTAGATTAAGTGATATATATTGGGTAGATCACATGTCAAGATAGTGGTGACAGAGCTAGGACCTCCTCGACCCCCAGACAAATTTTCTTCTAACCATACCAAACCAATTTCTTCATACAACTAGGACAACATGATTGCAGTGAATTGCCTTAAGATGATCACTAATGAATTGGAAGCTTGTGTTATTCCATGAATTTAGTCATTGCTAAAATAATTCTTTTTAAAGAATTTGAGTGTTTAATTAACAAGGTGTCGAGGATGAGTTGTTTATCACTACAGGTTACAATAAGCCTGCAGGGGTGAACCCAAAGGGTGAGGTCACGTTCTGCAGTGATGATGAGTAACCCATGTATAAAGCCTTTCAGCTGTGCCCAGGCTTAGTGTAGTCGGGCCACTCCTGCTGGTGGGAAAGTCATCAGAAAATCTTCACCTTGATCAGCTCAGACACACAGTGCTACAGCCAACTGGCTTCAGCTCATCAACCATCATGGTGCATGTCAGGGTTTGTACTTACAGAAGAATTGATATCACTTCTGGAATTTTGCTGCCTTCTCGGAACTTCCCAGGTGGTGCTGGAGGTAAAGAATTCATCTGCCAGTGCAGGAGACATAAGAGACTTGGGTTCAATCCCTGGGTTGGGAAGATCCCCTGGAAGAGGGCGTGGCAACCCACTCCAGCATTCTTGCCTGGAGAATCCCATGGACAGAGGAGCCTGGCAGGCTACAAAGGAGCAAAGGAGTTCGCAAAGGAGTCGCAAGACTTAGCCCCTAAACAACGAGGTAGCCGTCCTTTTCTGAATTTGTGCTAATAAGTTATAATAAACTTAAATTATGTATAAATATTTAAATATCATCATTAAATAGCCATATATATATATATATATAAACCTTCCTACTTAGCAGAACAAGAGTCCTCGAGTTCTGACATGCTAGTTGCTTACTATTTATTCATACAATATAATTCACTGAAGGTGGTTTTGTAAAAGAAAACTCTGACGGTGGGAGTATTTATTTGGGTCACAAACCTTGGAATCTCTTAAGAACAAGCCTGTCTCTTCCTATTATGTCATCGTATAGGTAGTTCAGTTCTCTTTTGTTCAGTATCTGAATGTTATCTTAAAGGCTTGGTCAAGCCGTACTCAATGCATATTCTGAGAGCACTCTTTGGCCCCAGATTTTATCATGGCACCTTCATTACAATTATGAACTTTTGAAGGTCCCTTTGATCCCACTTTTAGACCAGTTCTGTAGCCTGAATACCCGTAGGAGCACCCAGATTGCCCTGCATTTTAAATCAGGTACTAAGAAGATCCAATAGAGTGTGTAGTAGGTTGAAATCATTTATATGCTCCTTACAGGAGGTATCTGCCACAAAAGGTGGCCTTATTAGGATCATTGTATTACTATTTTATTTATTTTAAAAAACTTTATTTAGCTGTGCTGCTCAGCTTGTAGGATTTTCTCTGACTGAACCTGGGCCACAGCACCACTGGACCACCAGGGAACTCTCCACATCCATATTACTATTTTATTTTAGGTTTTTTAGAAATGACTTAACAATTATGACTTTTTTTTTTTTTAATATTTATTTGGCTGCACCGGGTCTTAGTTGTGGCATGTGGACTCTTAGTTGTGACATGTGGGGTCTAATTCCCTGACCAGGGATCCAGCCCAGGCCTCCTGCATTGAAAGCGTGCAGTCTTAGCCTCTGGACCACCAGGGAAGTCCCTTACTATTTTAGAAGGTGGTCATCTTCTTATCTTGGCCACATCAAACAGTGTATCTGTGGTTCAGAAAGGAAGTGGCGAGGAATTGATGAGTATATTATGTTGCTGTTACTTTCCCTTTGTCTTATTCCATAATAATCTCTCCCTACGCCTGGATCCTTTCCATTATTCCATAATAATCTCTCCCCACACCTGGATCCTTGCCACCAGCTTTTTTAATTTTTTAAATTTATTTATGGCTGTGCTGGGCCTCGTTGCTGCACGCGGGCTTCCCCTGTCGCCGTGACGGGGGCTTCTCTCTAACTGCCGCGCTCGGGCTTTCCACTGCAGTGGCTTCTCTTGTTGTGGAGCACGAGCTGTTGGCACTTGGGCTTCAGTGGCTGCGGTGTCTGGGCTTCACTGTCCCCAGGGATGTGGGATCTTCCCAGACCAGGGATCGAACTCGCGTCTTCTGCATTGGCAGGAGGATTCTTTACCACTGAGTCACCAGGGACGAACCCCACCCCCCACCCTACCCATTAGCTTTTAAACTCAACTTTCTTGTTATTAAAAATGAAGTTTGTTTTTTAAGAACAACTCACTTCCCTGTTCACAAATGGTCTCTCTCTCTTCTCTCCTTATTATCAGACATCTGCAAAGACTAGTCTATAGTCTCCTTCTACATTTCCTCCCTACCCCTCTTGACTGAAATCATGACTGTCTGGCCTCCAGTCTCATCAGTCAATCCAAACAGCTCTGGCTGTGGTTACAAAAGATCTCCATGTGCGTCCACCTGACAGTCGAGTTTACGTCCTCATTGTGTTTGACCTCCCAGCAGCATTTTGCTCTACTGTTTCTTCCTGAAATACTCTTTGTGTCTATCCACGATACGGAACCCTGCTGATTCTCCTCCTGTTGGCTGTTTTCTCCTCTGTTTCTGAGCTTAGGACAGCTTTGGTTCAGTGTTGGGGTTTCTCGGCATTTGCCCTCCGAGACCCCTGCTTCTCTGGGCAGCCTTGCCCCTGTCATGGCTGCATTTGCTGCCCATGTGGTCATAAAGTCCAACTTTTAACCTCTATCCAGACATTTTTTTCTGAAATTCCAACTTCCTTCTTAATATTTTCTGTCGAGTATCTCAGAGGAACCTCAGACTCACCAGGTCTAAAATCAGACTCCTGGGACTTCCTTGGCAGTCCAGTGTTAAGATTCTGTGCTTCCACTGCAGGGGGCGTGAGTTCAATCCCTGGTTGGAGAACTAAGATCCCACAGATTGTGTGGCATGACCCTCCCCAAAATTTTCTTCTTTAAAAATTAAAGTTTCAGTAGACTTATTAAAAAAAAACAAAAACAAAATCAGACTCCTTTTACTCCACACACACCTGGTGTTTCCAGTGTCCCCTATTTAAGTGACTATGTATGTGTTGCTCAGTCGTGTCCAACTCTCTGTGACCCCATGGACCCCATGAAGCCTGTGAGGCTTCTCTGTCCGTGAAGTTCTCCAGTTAGAAATCTTAGAGCGGGGAGCCATTCCCTTCTCCAGGGGATCTACCCAACCCAGGGACCAAACCCAGGTCTCCCGCACTGCAGGCAGATTCTTTACCATCTGAGCCACCAGGGAAGCCCCAGGCGACTATAAACTCTGTGCATGAGCCAGGGCTCTCTGGAGTTCCTTTTCTCCCCTTCTCTGACTCTGTCCAGCCCATTATTTGTGAATGTTTGCCTCCTGAACACCTCTCAGCTCCTCGCTCTCACCACCATCACCACCCCATCATTGTGGAGCCCTGCATTGGCTGTCGCAGATGTGCTCTGCCTCCTCCAGCCTGCTTTCCGTATGGGAGCCAGAAGGGTCTTTCCAGAATACACATTTTATCTCCACATACCCTCTGTCAAACCTCTCTCAGGCTTCCCCTTGCTCTTAGCACCCCGGCCAGAATTCTTCCCATGCCCTGCCTGCTGGCCCTGGCCCTGCCCACCGCAGCCACACTTTGCGCGGTGCCCTTTCTCCCCGTTTCCGCCCCTCCCGGGTCCTTGTGCGCACCCTGTCCCCTCCTTTCCCAGAGCCTCTGCCTGGGCTGTGCTGCTTCCGTCCTTCACCTTCTCATCCTCCAGATTTCAGCTCACTTTTCCCTTCTTTGGGGGCGTCATCCCCGATCTTGCAACAGTCCGTGTCCCCAGATGATGAGTGTTCGTAGCGCTGAGCACCCCTCCTTTGTAGCCATCAGAGTTTCTGTTTTATGCTCATTCATGTGGTTATCTGACTATTGCACATGTCCAGCATCAGCTCTGCAAGGTGGCAGCTGTGTCCACTTGACTCTCTGTTACATTCCTGACACTCAGTACAGTGCCTGGGAATTGGAAGTGCTTTGCATGTAATTTTTAAAAATATATTTTTAAATATTTATTGTAATTATTTGGCTGTGTTGGGTCTTAGTTGCAGCACTCGGGATCTTTCATTGCAGCACACAGTCTCTGTAGTTGCAGCACACAGGCTTAGTTGCTCTGAGTCCTGTGGGATGTTAGTTCCCCAACCAGGGGTCAAACCCATGTACCCTGTGTTGCAAGATGGATTCGTAACCACTGGACCACCAGGGAAGTGCCTGCATATTTATAGACTGAATTAATGAGTGAGTGAATGAATTAGCATAGTCCATCAGGTTGACAGTACAGAGGTTAAGGGCACAGGCTCTGCAATCAGACTGCCGGAGACAAGTCTCAGCCCTGCACCCGTAAGTTGGCTCACCATAGGCAAGTTGTTTTATTCTGTGTGCCTCAGTTTCCTTCTCTGTGAAGTAGGGATAGTAATTGTATCCATTTTTCAGGGTTCTGATGAGGACTGTCTGACAAAACACATAGAGCTCTTGGGACAGCACCGCTACGCATCAAGTCCCCGTCAATATTCGAATGCTCCTTATCGACATCATTGTCACTCGCAGCAACGTCTTCAGTTGATGGGAACCAGTAAGCTTTGGTTAGAATCTCTATCCTGTGGATTTAGCAGGCCAGTTCCCAGGGGAGGAAGGGTCTTATGGCAGCACACTCCTTAGGATGCTTCCACTCCTTCCTGGTCCCATCTTCCATCTTAGTTGCATCATGACAGTAATTTACCAGTTATTTCTAAAACACGGGCTGTCAAATACTGTAAAAAAAAAAGTTTATTATCCAAATTACTATCATTCGTCACCCTCAGGAGAAGGTGGAGCTCTGAGAGGTGACTGAAGATTGGAGAGGTGGTAGCAACTCTCTCGTCCCAAGAGTCACCCTTCCTCCAGTGGATGGAGAGAACGGGAGGGGAGGTGACCAGCCATCCAGTCACTTTCTGTTCATTTGGAAATCTGGATTTTATAGGCCAAGATTTTCAGAGAGTTATCTGTGGCCCTGCATGGTTTATTTCAACACTAGGAATCAGTCTCATATCACAAATCTTTTAACCACTTCCGTCTAGAGTATGAGAATCATCTTCTCTGCGTGCATGCGTGTTTTGCCATTTGTTTAGTTTTGGCTGCACTGGGGTCTTCATTGCTGCCTGTGGTCTTTTCTGTAGTTTTAGTGCATGGACTTCTCATTGAGTGGCTTCTCTTGTTGCAGAGCACAGGCTCTAGAGACGGGTTCAGTAGTTGCAGCACGCATGTGGTATCTCCTCAGACCAGGGATCGAACCTGTCTCCCAAATTGGCAGGCAGATTCTTAATCGCTGGATCACCAGGGTAGCCCAGTATATTACCACTTTTTATTTTGAGTTCTCTCTTACACAGACTATAGATGCCAACCGCAGTTCTCATATCAGTGTCTCTGAGTTGGCAAAGTTCAAAGCCCAGAGGGGCTCAGGTGGCATTTCCTGTCCATCACCTTTGAAGGTATTCCTCCCAGGCACCTTGACAGCACGAGAGTCATGAAAAACACCCCTTTAAGCGCCAAATGACATTTATTCCTTCGCTATAAAGCTTGAGAACTCCCTAGAGCCAGTGTGTGCGAAGGAAGCCATTATTCTTTTCCAGTCCCTGCGGTGGCTGACTGCTGTCACCTGTTACAACACCTACTGTTTGATCGGGGACAGTGTTGGAAGCGGGCTGCCCCTTGACCAGCTGGAAGCTTATGTTAGCAGAAAGGGGAGTAGCGTTAGGTCTTTCCCGGCCCCTGGGATGCAGTGCTGGTGTTCACTGCTGGGCTTGTGTTTCTTTGTTTCACTGTGAATGGATGCTACTGGCCTAGGGTGGTGGTAACTCAGAGGGGTTTTTGTTTCCAGAGTGGGGGCCCTCCCTGTTTATTTAGCTCCTTCAGCACCGCACCCTGAACATAGGCGCCACAATCCACACATCTCCATGTTCACCTCCTTCAGGTGGAGGAGTGGTAACTCTGCTTACTCTCAATTACCAGTGAAGGTTACATGTTTATAAATACTCATTTGGTGTAGGAAGAAAATGATCAGTATTAGACCATCAGCTCATTGAAGCAGCAGACACAGTTGCAGAAAGACTGCTCCCCATATTCGCACAGCTTCTCCAGCGGTTGCAATCACTCAGGTCCAGCTAGTTTCCAGGACTGGTTGTTGTTGAGTCGCTAAGTTGTGTCTGACTCTGCGAACCCCATGGACTGCAGCACGCCAGGCTTCCCTGTCCTTTACCACCTCCTGGAGTTTGCTGAAACTCATGTCCATTGAGTCGGTGGTACCATCCAGCCATCTCATCCTGTGTCCTGGGCTGGAGAGTGGTGAAAACCATTCCACAGGTTCTTCCTGCCAGAGCTTGTCTGTCATGGATGGGAGAGAAAGGAGCGAGAATAGTACTTGCAATTTGGTGGTGTGGCTGGGTAATTTGTGGGCTGTTTAAAATGTAGTAAACCCTGAGTTCTCTCCAGATTTCCTCACTGGCTCTTCGTTCCCTAGCAGAGACTTAGATACGGATGCTCCCCAGGGTTCTGCCTTGTGCTACCTACTTTTTCTTGATGGCTTAATTATCCCACACCTGCAGCTTTCAAGGCTACAGTCCATTCTCTCCTCCTGAAGTTGAGCTCAGACTCTAGCTGCCAATTTGGCATTCCTACCTAGGGGTCTCCAGGCCACCTCTGATTTAGCATATTCTAAATAGAAATACTTCCTTTTTTCCAATATATACTCTTTTCCTGTATCCCTTCAGTAAATGGCATCATCAAGTAGCCATTTGTAGTGGCAGGCTGTAGTCCACAGGATCGCAAAGAGGCGGGCACAGCTGAGCAACTAACAGACACACACTAGTGGCCCCAGCCAAAAGTGCATTATAATGCATCTGTGTGCATGTGTTCTGAGTCACTTCAGTTGCGGCCGCCTCTTTGAGACCCCGTATATTGTGGGGTCTCAATTTATTTTTGAGCCTGCCAGGCTCCTCTGCTCATGGGATTCTCCAGGCAAGAATACTGGAGTGGGTTGCCATGCCCTCCTCCAGAGGATCTTCCCGACCCTGGAATCGAACCTGTGTCTCATGTCTCCTGCATTGGCAGATGAGTTCTTTACCACTAGTGCCACCTAGGGAGCCCTGTAATGTATTTGCATTTCCCCTCAAACCTGAGGGCAACCAGTTCCCTGGCCTGACTCACTACCTCAGAGCGGCCTCCATACTTCCCCTCTGTCTCTTCCCAGGAGGATTTTGCAGGCTTCTGTCTCCCGCAACATTTGCTTGGACTTTTGAAGTAAAGTCCAGACCAGTCCTCCTGTCTCTTGTCGCAGCCTCTGGCTACTCTGTCATCAGATATCCAAAGTTCTAGTCTAATTAGGCCACTCCTCTGGGTGTAAACTCTCCATAACTTCCGGAAGAATAAAATCCAAATTCCTTGATTCCTGCCCACTTCTCCAGCCCCATCTATCACAACTCTTCTACCCAAGTTTCAGCCTTATTGCTTGCCCGTGTACGTGAGGTCACTTTGCTGACCTCTTGCCCTGAGAAACTCCTCTCTCATCTTTAAGAGTTAGCCTAAAGCCCCAAACATATTCTCCTGAGCAGGTTGCACTACCTCCAGGGTAGGTTAAAAGGCTCTTTTAAAAAAAAAAAAAAAGACTTATAGCACACGTGAAAGTGAAAGTCAGTCGTGTCCGACTCTCTGTGACCCCATGGGCTATACAGTCTGCGTAATTCTCCAGGCCAGAGTACTAGAGTGGGTAGCCTTTCCCTTCTCTAGGGGATCTTCCCAACTCAGGGATCAAACCCAGGTCTCCCAGCCACAAGGGAAGCCCACACATACACATCCTCATTTGTTCGGTTTTGTTGCTGTTGTTTATTTGTTTTGTTTTTGGCCGTACCACAGCATGCTGAATCTTAGCACCCTGACCAGGGGTTAATAAACCCACGGCCCCTGCAGTGGAAACTCAGAGTCCTCACTGCTGGTCCACCAGGGAAGTCCCAAAAGGCTCTTCTTAAGAGTTTCCTAGCATTTAGTTCAAATTTCCACTTCAGCATGTATGTGATAATTATTAGTTCACATGCAGGTTTCAGAATATGGTTATGTATTAAAAGAGACAACACCTGTATAGCTCCTAAAAGTGCCTGCCTGGTATGTGGGACATACTTAGTAAGTGCTGATTCCCTTGCTTTCTTGACCTCCCTTAGCCCAGCTGTGTGAAGGCAGGAGCCGTGTTCTGTCCGTGGCCGTTTCTGGGACCCAGTCCAGAGCTGGATGAACTGGAACCTCAGCAGTAGTTTTCACGTGAATCGAAACCAGACTGGTTGATTTCCTCCGTGTTTTCACCCAGAAGGCCTTCTTTTCACTTTCATTCTTATAACCTAGTCATTGCACAGAAGCCCTCGTTTCCCCCGTTTCCCAGCTCTCTGATATGGAGGAAGCTGGCGTTTTATTCTCTTCTCCTGCCTTTGTCAGGTGGAGCTCAGTCTGGATTTGTGGGGAAAATCATTGTTAACTCGCTGCCTTCATATAGCCAGGGCCAGACCTCCTGGTGGCTGAAGCACGAGCTTGGGTCCCAGAGGAAACCACCTCTGACTTGCGCCCTGTCATCTTTTAGCTGAATAATGGTGGATGAGTTGGTTCCCTTCACATAAGCCTCAATTTACTCACTGTGGACTGGGAAGAATAACGCATCCCTATGGGGCTGTTGTGAGGATTGTCTGAGGTAATTTATATAAGGGCCTCAAAAGCTGGTCTTTGTTATTTTTACAGCAGAAATTCTATTCATTTCAAGAAAAGATGAACTTGAGTTTGCATTTTGATAATTTTTATCTGAAATTAAAGAGTATTAGTTTTCATGCAGTTGTTTGCAAAGATAATGTTTTAAAACTTATAGTTTTTAAACATTTTTGTTTAGTAAAACTGACTGTATATGGATTGGGTTGGCCAAAAAGTCGTTCAGGTTTGCTCATAAGATGTAATGGAAAAACCTGAATGAACTTTTTGGCCAACCCAATAATTTTTTTTTCCAGTTTTACTGAGAAATTGACATATGTCACTCCATAAGTTTAAGGTGTAGAGTGTGATGGTGTGATTTACATATACTGTGGAACAGTGACCACAATAGGTTTAGCAGACCTCCATCTTCTCATATTATAGATACAACAAAAAGAAAAGAAAGAAGGAAAAAATTGTTTTCTCCTTGTAATGTGACTCTTAGCGTTAACTCTCAGCTCTCCTATGTATCAGATAGAATTGTTAACAGCAACTAATGTTTGCTTTCTACTTTTGCTCATTGCTTGCTATCTGCATATTTATTGGTTTGAATAATGTTCAGGGCTAAAAATTTGTGAATTTCAATCCTGAAAAAGCTACTTAAACTTTTTAGCATTTAACATTTAGCATAGACCCAAGTTTCAAGCCTGGGTCGTGCAATCAATTATGCCTGTGACCTTGGATAAGTCCCTTAGTACCTTTGGACTTCTGTTTCTCTATCTAAAGAATAAGTCATTGTTCTAGACCCTTACAAATTCTAAAATTTCAAGAAATCCAGAACTTACCAACCAAAGATCCAAACCTCTTTCACCAGCTGCTTTCATAAGGAGGAACCATAGTTGACAGCCTTGGCTATCAGGCTAAACTTCATGACATCAACCATAAGCAATTTCCAATTTCAGCGGCAACTTTTTTGTCCAGGACAACTTGGGCAAAATTTTTGAGCTTTTCTTTTTTTGTTTAAAAAATCAACATTAACAACTAGACTTTATGTAAACTGGTCTCATGTAATTCGCTGTTAATATTACAGCAGGATTTTTATGGGGTGTGGATGTTGTCTATGGTGTTCAGTTGTTTTCGCTATGTGTGAACAGTAATTGGGGCCCTGAATACTTCAGAGACTTTCTTTGTGTGATACATCAATGTTCTGGCTTCAGATTTTGGCCTTGAGCAGGATATTCCCCATTCATTGAATAACTTCCAGGAGCATTTGTCTTTAAGATTCTGAAATTTGCCAGAGGCAGCCTTGGAAGTGGTTGCATTCAAACTTATGTATCTTTTTTCTTTTACTTGCTCTCTCCCTTCCATCCTCTTGGGAGAGATACTATTGAAAAACCAACTGGATCTGGTTACCTGCACCCTGTGTTTGGGGACTACCGGTGGGAAAGCACAAAAACATTTTATTATTGAAGTAAAGAAAGGTGATAACAGGCGAACAAGCACCCAGGCAAACCTAGAGAAAGAGTAGCGTTTATGTGCGGGAAGACCTTGAAATTCTGTTTTGTGTCTAAGCTTGTATTGGAAGGAGAATTTATCGAAAGAATTTGTAAACCCAAATGTGTTTCTTTGTAGGTGATATTTTGAATCTAGAGAGGCTAACAGCTGCTGTTGCCGTACAAACCCCAATTATCTTTTCTCTTGCTTCAAATGCTTCCTAGTAATGTGACATGTTAGTCTTCTTAGAAATATGACTAAGGGTTTCTTACAGTTGAGAGCTGGGGGTTTGCAGCTAAAGCATTCCTTCTCCCCGTTTCTCAAAGTACATATGATGAAAAAAGATTAGGGCCATTAGGCAGTTCATGGAAGGGGAAAAAAGGCTCTTACCCTCCCAGTTCCTAGGTGAAGGGAACGTTCCAACATTTGGTAGCCAGCGAAGCCTCTTTTCATAATTTAAAAACAAAAAGGAATAACTCAACTCTCTGGACAAATTGACAGAATCTAAAGTGAAGGTTAATCAAAACCAAAAGTCAAGTCAGTCACTGAACCCATTGTCCTCACTGTGGTCTGTGAGGTCAAATCTATTCAGTATTTTCATAATAATACTAAGATGATCCATTCGCCTTTTTATTTTCATTTTCTAACAAGCATGCAGATTGAATGCAAAAGTAGAGACCAACAGCCAGCTATCTTCTGTTAATGAGATTTGCAAAAATGGCAAACAACACCATGCTTTCCACTTAAATTTTTTGTTTTGCACAATATAGATATTTTTGTAAAGAATGTTATTTATATTGCAGTGTAACAAATTTAATGTTGTTATTTTAATGAATTAATAGTTTACAGTTTTCTCCACTTTCATTTCTATTATGGGGGACTTCCCTGGTGGTCCAGTGGTTAAGACTTCACCTTCCAGTGCAGGGGGTGCAGGTTCGATCCTTGGTTGAGGAGCTAAGATCCCACATGCCTCGGGGCCAAAAAAACCAAAGCATAAATAACAGAAGCAGTATTGTAACAATTTCAATAAGGCCTTAAAAAACATTCCACATAAAAAAAAATCTTAAAAAATTATGATACTCTCAATAGATTCAACCCATGGGGTCCTCAATAATTTTTAAGAGTAAAGGAAACTAGAGACCTGAAAGTTGGAGAACTGCTAATTAAACAAAAACACAATTAAGATACGAATTCCAGGCCAGTGACGGCTAAAGTGTGGAGATAGCCATAAGTGAGAACCTGGGAATCTTTGAATTTTGGAGTTCTTGTACAGAAAGGAAAAATAAAGCACATATTGAAAGCAAATCCAAAGAGAGAGCAAGATGTATTGGTAGAGAGAGGCTGAATGAGAACCCCATGGGTGAGACACAGACTTGTTCACTCCTCATTCCATGGACTAGTGACCTCCAGAGTGGATACTTGGCCCAAAGGCTGGGTAGGGCCCTTATATGGGCTGGCTAGGGTCCTAGAGAGAAAAGGTAGTTAGACTGCTCAGCTTCCTGCCTTGACTTTGAAACTGAAGGTCAGTGGGTTAAGTTGAAGCTGAAAGGTCACATAGGAGAGGGGGCCAGAGGGGCTGTGATGGCCACATGCAAGCTCTAATCATGAAGGAACAGAAGCTGAGTTGTTGGATGGGCCTGGTTGGTTGAGAAAGGATAGTAGATTGCACTTGGAGGGAAAAAGCAGATAATAGAGAGGCTTTGAGCCTGCAAGAGAGAGACAGGAGGTTAAGTGTGGCTTCAGTGGTTAATGCTTCCCCATTACAGGCTTTGTCTCTTTACAGTAAATCCTCTTCTTTACTGGCAAGCCAAAAGAGCCTGAGTGAAAAGTAGAGAAATACAAGTGTACAGATTACAAGGACTAGCACAGTTTATATGATTAAGACATGAATTTAATTCTGAACTACCTAGTAGTCAAGGGAACAAGGAGACACTGTTAATCACGAAACCAGATAACAAAGAAGAAGGCAGCTATATGGGTCGTGAGGAGTTTCTAACACTGAATTTATAATCAATCACCTTCTTATGTGTGGAGGTTCCTTAAAAGATTAAAAATAGAATTACCATAGTCCCACTTCTGGGATCCAGAAGTCCCACTTATGAGCATATATACCTAAAATAATTCAAAACAGGATCTGGAAGAGAAATTCACACCCCCGTGTTCATGGCAGCATTATTCACAATAGCCAAGAGGTGAAAGCAACCCAGATGTCTCTTGACAGATTAAATTTTTAGAAATTGGTATGTACATATAGTGGGACTTCCAGATGGTAAAGAATCTGCCTGCAATGTGGGAAACCTGGGTTTGATCCCTGGGTGGGGAAGATCCCCTGGAGGACAGCATGGCAACCCACTCCAGTATTCTTGCCTGGAGAATCCCAGGGATAGAGGTACCTGATGGTCTATGGTCCATGGGGTCGCAAAGAGTTGGACACTACTGAAGCAACTTAGCACACACAGCACATGTACATATAATAGAATATTATTCAGGCTTTTTAAAAAAGGAAATTCTGACCCATGCTACAACACTGATGAAACTCAAGTACGTTTTGCTTTGTGAAATAAACTAGTCACAAAGGGACACTTACTGTGTGCTTCTCCTCATGTCAAGTATCAAAAGTAGTCAAAATCATAAAAACAAGAACTAGAAAGATGCTTACCAAGGACTGGGGGAAAGCTGGTAATTAGTGTTTAATGGGTATGGAGTTTCAGTTTTGTAAGATGAAAAAATTTCTAGAGCTATGTTGTGCAGCAGTGTGAATATACTTTACACCACTGAACTATACATTTAAATCTTTAAAATACTTAAAAATCTTAAAAATATTGTGAAAATGACTATGTTACCAAATGCAACCTACAGATTTAATGCGATCCCTATCAGATTACCAATGGCTTTTTTCACAGAACTAGAACAAAAAATTTCACAATTCATATGGAAACACAAAAGACCCCGAAAAGCCAAAGCAGTCTTGAGAAAGAAGAATGGAGCTGGGGGAATCAACCCTCCTGACTTCAGATTATACTACAGAGCTACAGTCATCAAGACAGTGTGGTACTGGCACAAAAACAGAAATATAGACCAATGGAGCAAGATAGAAAGCCCAGAAATAAACCCATGCACCCATGGGTACCTTACTTTTGACAAAAGAGGCAAAAATATACACTGGGGCAAAGACAGCCTCTTCAATAAATGGTGCTGGGAAAACTGGACAGCCACATGTAAAAGAATGAAATTAGAACACTTCCTAACACCATACACAAAGATAAACTCAAAATGGATTAAGGACCTAAATGTAAGACTAGAAACTATAAAACTCTTAGAGGAAAACATAGAATATTCGATGACATAAATCAAAGCAAGATCCTCTATGACCCACCTCCTAGAGTAACGGAAATGAAAACAAAAGTAAACAAGTGGAACCTGATTAAACTTAGAAGCTTTTGCACAGCAAAGGAAACTATAAGCAAGGTGAAAAGACAGCCCTCAGAATAGGAGAAAATAATAGCAAATGAAACAAGTGACAAAGGATTAATTTCCAAAATATATAAGCAGCTCATGCAACTCAATACCAAAAAAACAAACAACCCAATCAAAAAGTGGGAAAAAGACCTAAACAGACATTTCTCCAAAGAAGACATACAGGTGGCTAACAAACACATGAAAAGATGCTCAACATTGCTCATTATTAGAGAAATGCAAATCAAAACCACAATGAGATATTACCTCACACCGGTCAGAATGGCCATCATCAAAGTCTTCAAACAATAAATGCTGGAGAGGGTGTGGAGAAAAGGGAACGCTCTTGCACTGTTGGAAATGTAAATTGTTACAGCCACTAAGGAAGACGGTAGGTATGGAGATTCCTTAAAAAAACTAGGAATAAAACCACCATATGACTCAGCAATCCCACTCTTAGACATACACCCTGAGGAAACCAAAACCGAAGAGAACACATGTATCTCATTGTTCATTGCAGCACTATTTACAATAGCTAGAATATGGAAGCAACCTAGATGTCCATCGACAGATGAATGGATAAAGAAGTTGTAGTATATACACACAATGGAATATTACTCAGCCATAAAAGGGAACACAGCTGAGTCAGTTCTAATGAGGTGGATGAACCTAGAACCTATTATACAGAGAAGTAAGTCAGAAAGAGAAGGATAAATATAGTATTCTAATGCATATATACAGAATCTAGAAAAATGGTACTGAAGAATTTATTTACCAGGCAGCAGTGGAGAAACAGATATAGAGAATAGACTTACGGAGATGGGGAGAGGGGAGGAGAGGGTGAGATGTATGGAAAGAGTAACCTGGAAACTCACATTACCACATGTAAAATAGACAGCCAATGGGAATTTGCTGTATAGCTCAGGAAGCTCAGGGCTCTGGACCAACCTTGAGCAGTGGGTGGGGCGGGAGATGGGAGGGAGGCCCAAAAGGGAGGGGATGTGTGTACACCTGTGGCTGATTCAGGTTGGGGTTTGACAGAACACAGCAAAATTCTGTAAAGCAGTTATCCTTCAATTAAAAATAAATTAATTAAAATTTTAAAAAACTAAAAAAAATTGTTAAGATGGTTAATTCAATATTGTGTGTTTTTACCACAAGAAAAAGTCAGTCACCCACATGTAAATGAATGATTGAAGCCGTAAGTTATATATTTGACAATATGCAAAATGAGAAATTTACCAGCATTGAACTTCCCAACAAGATTTTGGTTTTGGATCAATTTCTGTTACGGAGGCAGATGCAAGAAAAAGACATTTCTGTTCCCACCCAGAACTGTAGTACCTCTGTGTTCAAGAAACGTCATCCGTGTCATGTATTCCCTCTCCTCAGTAATGGCTTTGCACAGGCCCACACATAAGGGTATCTCAGAGCTGTATGCTTTATAACACTTTTGCTGGGTAGTTAAGCTCATGATATTCCTCCCTTCATTCTCCATCGTGTTGGCTGAGTTGAGATCCTGTTTCTTTCTTTCTTTAATTTTATTTTCTTGACCACACTGCATGGCCTGTGGGACCCTAGTTCCTCGCCCAGGGATTGAACCCAGGCCCCCTGCACTGGAAGCTTGGAGTCTTAATCACTGGACTGCCATGGAGGTCCCAAGAGTTCCTGTTTGCTTTTTGAATGATCTTGCTGGATAGTTGGACTTTTTTTTTTTTCTTTTTCTGAGGGAGTGGAAAACCTATACAGAGACTCTGATTCAGTTTTCTTTGTAAAAATTAGATTTATCAAGTATTAAATCAGTTTATATGTTCTGGTATGCAACAAAGACAACAAAGACAGAGTAGCAAATTATCTAATTTTAGACATTTCTATTCCCTCGAGCCGTGCTATATTTTAAGAAATAAGAGATCATTGGCAAACTTTCAACTAAAGCAAGAAACTTCACAATTTATATTTATATATGTGTGTGTTTGTGTGTGTTTTATGTGGAAGATACCATGGTTCTATTATTAGAATTCTTCAGAATCTTTTTCATTGAACCTTAATAAGTGAGCAGTTGGACTGTGCTTAGAAGAGTGTAACATTCACTGACTCTATAACTCAGAGAGCAGTGTCAGGATGACCACGGAAACAGTAAAAGAGCCAAGCTCTTGGCTTTCTGATTTAATTATTATTGATTGTTCAAAAGGTCTTAAATTTTGCAGTGGTTTAGCATCACTTTGAAAAAAGCGGGGCGGGGGCCAGGGGGAGGAGGAAGAGAAAAAAGAAGGAAAGAAAGAAATGTCTTGGGTTGGCTAAAACATTCCTTTGTGGTTTTCTCTAAGATGGTTTGGAAAACCGTGAAGAAACTTTTTGTTGCTCAGTTGTGTCTGACTCTTTGCAACTCCATGGACTTCAGCATGCCAGGCTTCCCTGTCCTTCACTGTCTCCTAGAGTTTGCTCAAACTCATGTCCGTTGAGTTGGTGATGCCATCCAACCATCTCATCCTCTGTTGCCCCCTTCTCCTGCCCCCAATCTTTCCGAACATCAGGTCTCTTCCGATGAGTCTGGCCAACCCAGTACTTGGCACAGAGTTGGCGGCTGCTGCCTGACCTCCATACAAAGTTTGGGTGTTTTTGCAGGGGTGGAGACACTTTCATTTCTTCTAGCTCCTGGGCCTGCCTGTGCTCCTGTCATGCCTGCCTGATCCCTGGATGGAATCAGAAGCTGTAGCGTGGCACCGTCCCATCATTTCCTGCGTTTCCCAGAAGATTCCAGGACATCCCTGGAACGTGTGTTGTGTAGGAGTCTAAGAATGACTAAAAGAAGAAAACCAAACATACCTTTCATTTGAGTGAAAACAGAAAGTACTGCCTGTTGACCTCTTCCTTAGACTGACGAAAAGCTGAGGAACAACTTGACTTAGGTGAAGTGACCTCTGTAACCGCACAAGAGCCCTGGCATCCGCGGATGAATTTTTATAAACCCGCAGGAAACAGTTGTCGTTCTTGTGAAATATGCCTCCAGAGGGTTGAGAACGGTGTGTATGTACGCAAGCGCGGGCCTCATTGACATGCTTTAATGACAGGGCATGTCGGCAACTTTTCTTTTCAGTATGATGTGGCCCAAAGAAAGAAATGTTACCATCTGACTGACTCATTCTGCAGGACCTGGTTTTCATAGGAATTTAAAGAGACAAAGAGAAGTAGGGGGGGAAATTTGATAAATGTGCAGAGAAGCTGATTAGAATTGCCCCATTTTTATTTTTTGCTGCATGCCCAGCCCAAAGTGCTGACTGTCAATAACAGCCCTTCACGTTGGAATGTTGGAACGTAACCAGTCTTGCCAGGTTTTTTTCCTCTTTTCTTCTCTTTCCTTAATTTGATCTGAAACATGCCTTCTTCCTTTCCTTCTAAATCTTACCAGTGGAATGGTGCTTCAGTCCGCCTTGGCAATTACGACTGTGTTAAACGTCCCATGTAACCTCGTACCCTCTCTTGTATTGATCGTCTTGCTGTAGCTGCCACAAGTCAGGATTTTTCCTGGGTCCATAATGTGATGGACCCCGGGACTGTGATATCACTGTTTTTAAGTTTTAGTCCAAAAGCAGCAACCATAAATCTATCTTTTTTTTTTAAACTTGGTTTACTAAGGATTAAAAAACAATCACAGAAATTAATGAAAATCTAAATATGATCTCAAAAAGCAGCATGTGAAACTTTGTTGAAGAAAATTATCCAATTTTGTGAATATAAAAGACTTTTAAATGTCAGTTCTTCCTGAAGTTAGAGATTTAGTAAAATTCCAATCAAAATTCCTAATATGATTTTTCTTTTTTGTCACAAAAAATGTTATTATAATGATCATCCAGCTACATTTTTTAAGAAGAGAAACTAGGAGACACATAGCTTCTGGGTTAAGACATACTTTATATCTGCAGTAATTAAGTCATTTTCATTTCGACACAAGAATAGAATAGCAGGTCAATAGAGCAGAGTTAGACAGCTCCCAAATAGACCCAATTATGTGTAAAAACATAAAACAGGCTAAAGAAGACATTGTAAGTCAGTTGTGGATGGGAAAAGTTTCTAAATAAATACTGCTAAAGCAGTTGGTTTGCTGTTAAGAAAAAGATCGATTTTAATCTTCACTTCATGTCCTACACCAAAATAAATTTCAAGAGCCTTAAGCAGCTTTAAACATACAAAATAAAGCTTCAAAAAAGCAAAATGAAAAACTAGAAGTAAACAGAGTGGGCAGTATACAGTTTTTAAGAGGGAGAACATGTAAGCTTAAAAGAGTGGAAATCACAAAGGAAAATATTATATTTGATTACATAACATTTCAAAATTTCTCAATCTGAAAAAGCTGCTTAAATACAATTTTATGAAAACAACAAATAGTTATTTAAAATATGATAGAGGATGTATATTATCTTCAAACTGTGATAAGCATATAGAAATAAATAACAAGAACTCTAAAATGCTATAGATAGCAGAAAATTCACAGAAGAGGAAATAACTAAAGTCTAATAAGTATTTTAGAGTGTTAAAATTTTTAAATTATATTTTTATCTAAGTAATAGCAATTTTAGGATATTATTTAAAATTCATATTGACTAGAATTGAATAAAATAGATTCTCTTTAACACTGATAGAAAGGACATATTAACGTAAACTGTTTAGAAAAAGTACTGATCATATGCAGTGAGAGCTTTAGAAGTATTTGTACCTTTACATCAATAATTTCATTTCTGGAAAACCATTCAAAGAAAATCATCATAAAAACAAACAAAGATCATTTATAAAAGATAATCTTGTTTTTAAAATAATAAACTATTTTAATAAAATAATAAAAAATACATTTTACAGTAAAAACTGGTGTTTTAGAAGTTTAATGGTCAGAGACTAATTAGTTGAAATCTCAATATAGTCTTCCAATGGAATATTATGTAGCCATTAAACTATGTTTTCAAAGAATTATTTAGTAACATGAGAAGTGCTTCAGTGGTACTACTGCTATTCCAATTTAATGTGTCCTTATGTATACCAGCGAAAAGGTTGAAAAAAAATAATTAAAATATTAACAGTATTTATCACTGGTAGAATTATAGCCAATTTAAATTTCCTTCTTGTTACTGTTCCACAGTTTTCATTTTTACTTCTATAATAAGAAAAATAATACTAAAAATAAAGCAGAATTCTTTAGTCTGCTTAGTTCTGAATTTGAAATTCAACTAGATAAAAAATAAGTAAAAATATAGACTATTTGAAAATTTTCATCATTTCATTGGAAGGATATACAAGTAAATCTAGAACTTTGGATAAAATACATTTTTTTCTCATCTACAAAACACAAAATCATTACTATCTTCACCATGAAGAAAATCTTAACTAATTCTAGAATGTAAAAATGTTACATGTTTTCTGAATATAAGCTAATAAAACTAAAAATTAACAACAAAAAAAATCCATAAATATAAATGCTCATAAATTAAGAATTTTTTTCTAAGTTACCTCTCATTTAAAGAGGAAATCAACATATAAATGATATATTTATTAATTCATAAAACAACACTGAAATTGTTTAAAAGCAACTGCTTTGTATCAAAACCTATGGAATACAGTCAGATCTATACCTTGAGAATTTTGCCATAAAATATTTTTACTTTAGCATAAAGATGTATACATGTGAACCTAAGCATTCAGCTTCATTTATGAAAAAGTGATAAAGTAAGCCAAAAGAAGGTTGGAAGAGAAAATTATAAAAGTAAATCTTGAAATTAGAGATAGGGAAAACAAAAGGATAGCACATAAAACCAAAAGCTGAGTTTTAGGAAGTGCTGATAAAATAGACAAATTCCTGGCACATGTCATTAAGGAAAACTGTAAAAATAAAAAGCAGATGATATTAAGTGTAAGAAAACAGATACAAGCGTATTATATTTATAACCACCTAATTTTGCTGTAATGCAACATACATGTTTTTAAAAATTATTGGATGATGCATGATCACATGATAAAAATCATAGGACATATGGGAAAAATTGGGGCACATTACTCAAAAAATTTTTCCAGAAAACAAACAACTTTGTTGGTGATATGTAAGAAATGAAGATAGGACACTGGTTAAAATGCCAGCATAGTTTTATGCATGTGTTACATAGTTGAGAAATCCATAAACATTGCAATATATACATAATTTTACCTGGAAAAGACGTGAAGCTTGCATGTGGAAGTGGGCCTCAGAAAGGTCACAGCTTGTGAGTTATTTTGAATTAATGGAGGAGGTTAACGGAAATCAGAAGGCCAAGTTTTAACACCAAGTGAGGATAGGTGTGGTTCTCAGGCAGTGATACCCTGAGGTAGATGGTAGATGTGTAAGGGGTGTGTGTGTGTGTGTGTGTGTGTGTGTGTACTGTGTAAGGGGTGTGTGTGTGTGTGTACTGTGTAAGGGGTGTGTGTGTGCACTGTGTAAGGTGTGTGTGTGTGTGTGTACTGTGTAAGGGGTGTGGGTATGTGTGTACTGTGTAAGGGGTGTGTGTGTGTGTGTGTACTGTGTAAGGGGTGGGTGTGTGTGTGTGTGTGTGTGTGTACTGTGTAAGGGGTGTGTGTGTGCACTGTGTAAGGTGTGTGTGTGTGTACTGTGTAAGGGGTGTGTGTGTGTGTGTACTGTATAAGGGGTGTGTGTGTGTGTGTGTACTGTGTAAGGGGTGTGTGTGTGTACTGTGTAAGGGGTGTGTGTGTGTGTGTATGTGTGTGTACTGTGTAAGGTGTGTGTGTGTGTGTGTACTGTAAGGGGTGTGTGTGTGTGTACTGTGTAAGGTGTGTGTGTGTGTATACTGTGTAAGGGGTGTGTGTGTGCACTGTTTAAGGTGTGTGTGTGTGTGTACTGTGTAAGGGGGGTGTGTGTGTGTGTTCCTGTGCAGCTCAGTTCAGCTGTGTTCAGTTTTCTATGTTCACCTGGTATTTCTGGAAGACAAAATCATGCATAACCACCTGTGAAATTGTAGCTATGCTCAGATCATTCCCTAATATGCCAATCCTGTTGAAACTAATTCATGTTTTTAGCATAAGTGGCATAGCAGATCTGCCTGTATAAGAGAATGAAAGAATCAGAAGACAATATTATATTAATTCTGTAGTAATATATTTGAAAATTTGAAAATGAATGATTTTATAACAATATAAATTAATAAATTTGACTCAAGGAGAAGTAGAATGCTTACATAGATCAATAGCTGTAATTGGAAATTAGAAAATTTTACATGGACATTTCTGTGAAGAAGACAGACAGATGGCCAAAAAGCACATGAAAAGATGCTCAACATCAGCAGTTGTTAGAGACATGCAGGTCAAAGCTACAATCAGGTATCACCTCACACTGGTCAGAATGGCCGTCATCAGAAAATCTACAAGCAATAAATGCTGGAGGGAGTGTGGGATATAAATTGGTACAGCCACTATGGAGAACAGTGTGGAGATTCCCTAAAAAAATAAAAATAGAGCTTCCATATGATCCAGTAATCCCACTCCTGGGCATATATCCAGATAAAACCATAATTCAAAAAGATACATGCATCCCAGTGCAGCACTATTTATAATAGCAAGGACATGAGGCAATCTAAATGTTCATTGATCAAAAATTGGATAAAGAAGATGTGATACACACACACACACACACACACACACACACACAGAGGAATATTACTGAGCCATAAAAAGAATGATATAGGACAATGGAATATTACTCAGCCATTAAAAAGAATGATATAGGATTTTCCTGGTGGGCTAGTGGATGGAGATCTGCCTACCAGTGCAGGGGACACAGGTTTGATTTCTGGTCCAGGGAGATCCCACTTGCCACAGAGAAGCTCAGCCCATGGGCCACAACTACTGAGTCGTGCTACAACCATTGAAGCCCAAGCACCTAGAGCCTGTGCTCGGCGATAAGAGAAGCACAACAATGAGAAGCCTGCATCCTCCAATGAGGAGTAGATCCTACTCACCACAGCTAAAGAGAACCCGTGCAAAGCAACGAAGACCCAGCATAGCCAAAAAGAAAAAAGAAAGAAAGAAAAATTTTAATGTAAAAAAAAAAAAAAGAAAGAAAGAAATAATGTCATTTGCAGCAACATGGATGGACCTAAAGATGTTCATACTGAGTGAAGTCAACTTCTTATTGCAAAATTCAGACTGAAATTGCATAAAGTAGGGAAAACCACTAGACCATTCAGGTATGACCTAAATCAAATCCCTTACGATTATACAGTGGAAGTGACAAACAGATTCAAGGGATTAGATCTGATAGACAGAATGCCTGAAGAACTATGGACGGAGGTTTGTGACATTGTACAGGAGGCAGTGATCAAGACCGTCCCCAAGAAAAAGACTTGCAAAAAAGCAAAATGGTTGTCTGAGGAGTCCTTACAAATAGCTGAGAAAAGAAGAGAAGCTAAAGGCAAAGGAGAAAAGGGAAGATATACCCATTTGAATGCAGAGTTCCAAAGAATAGCACAGAGAGATAAGAAAGCCTTCCTCAGTGATCAGTGCAAAAAAATAGAGGAAAACAATAGAATGGGAAAGGCTAGAGGTCTCTTCAAGAAAATTAGAGATACCAAGGAAACATTTCATGCAAAGATGGGCCCAATAAAGGACAGAAATGGTATGGACCTAACAGAAGCAGAAGATATTCAGAAGAGGTGGCAAGAATACACAGAAGAACTATACAAAAAAGATCTTCACGACCCAGATAACCATGATGGTGTGATCACTCACCTAGAGCCAGACATCCTAGAACGCGAAGTCAAATGGGCCTTAGGAAGCATCATACTAACAAAGCTAGTGGAGGTGATGGAATTCCAGTTGAGCTATTTCAAATCCTAAAAGATGATGCTGTGAAAGTGCTGCACTCAATCTGCCAGAAAATTTGGAAAACCCAGCTGTAGCCACAGGACTGGAATTCTCCAGGCAAGAATACTGGAGTGGGTTGCCATTTCCTTCTCCAACAGAAACATCTACTTCTCCTTTATTGACTAGTCCAAAATCTTTGACTGTGTGGATCACAACAAACTGGAAAATTCTTAAAAAGATGGGAACACCGCCTGTCCTGCCTCCTGAGAAATCTGTATACAGGTCAAGAAGCAACAGTTAGAACTGAACATGGAACAACGGACTGATTCCAAAGGAGCATGTCAAGGATGTATATTTTCACCCTGCTTATTTAACTTATATACGGAATACATCATGCAAAATGCTGGGCTGGATGAAGCACAAGCTGGAATCAAGATTGCTGGGAGAAATATCGATAATCTCAGATATGCAGATGACACCATCCTTATGGCAGAAAGAGAAGAACTAAAGAGCCTTTTGATGAAAGTGAAAGAAGAGAGTGAAAAAGTTGGTTTAAAACTCAACATTCAGAAAACTAAGATCATGGCATCTGGTCCCATCACTTCATGGCAAATAGATGGAGAAACAATGGAAATAGTGAGAGAGTTTATTTTTTTGGTCTCCAAAATCACTGCAGATGGTGACTGCAGCCATGAAATTAAAAGACGCTTGCTCCTTGGAAGAAAAACTATGACCAA
This sequence comes from Cervus elaphus, assembly GCF_910594005.1. Classification (NCBI taxonomy): domain Eukaryota; kingdom Metazoa; phylum Chordata; class Mammalia; order Artiodactyla; family Cervidae; genus Cervus; species Cervus elaphus. Next base: position 21,799,474 of record NC_057844.1, read on the forward strand.
CCTAGACTGCATGTTAAAAAGCAAAGACGTTACTTTGCCAACAAAGGTCTGTCTAGTCAAAGCTGTGGTTTTTCCAGTAGTCATGTATGGATGTGAGAGTTGGACTATAAAGAAAGCTGAGCACCAAAGAATTGATGCTTTTGAACTGTGGTGTTGGAGAGGACTTTTGAGAGTCCCTTGGACTGCAAGGAGATCCAACCAGTCCATCCTAAAGGAGATCAGTCTTGAATATTCATTGGAAGGACTGATGCTGAAGCTGAAACTCCAAATACCAAATACCAAACTACCAAATACCACCTGATGTGAAGAACTGGCTCATTGGAAAAGACCCTGATGCTGGGAAAGATTGAAAGTGGGAGAAGGGGACGACAGAAGATGAGATGGTTGGAATGGCATCACCGACTCGATGGACATGAGTTTGAGTAAGCTCTGGGAGTTGTTTATGGACAGGGAGGCCTGGCGTGCTACAGTCCATGGGGTTGCAAGGAGTCGGACATGACTGAGCGATTGAACTGAAGTAAGTCAGACTGAGAAAGACAAATACCATATGATATCACTTATATGTGGAATCTACAAAGAAATGATACAAATGAACTTACTTACAAAACAGAAATAGAAACGCAGATGTAGAAGGCAAACTTATGGTTACCAAGGGAGAAAGGAGATGGGGAGGGATAGATTGGGAGACTGAGACTGACATGTAGACAGTGCTGTATATAAAATAGAGAGCTGAGAAAGGCCTATTGTGTAGCACAGGGGACTCCGCTCAATACTCTGCAGTGGCCTATGTGGGAAAAGGATCTACAAAAGAGTGCATATGTGTATATGTGTAACTGATTCACTTTGCTCTATACCTGAAACTAACACAACATTGTAAATCAACTGTACTCCAATTAAAATTAATTTTAAGAAAAGAAATTGGACTATCTGTCAAAAAGCTGTTATTTTTTAAAGGACTGGGAGTTGCTGATTTTATAATTGAATTCTAATTCTTCAGTCAGAGTTGTTTATTATTTTCCAGAAGATTTTGTTAAAAAGCTGTGTATGCTCAGTCGTGTCCTACTCTTTGTGACCCCATGGACTGTAGCCCACCAGACTCCTCTGTCCATGGAATTTTTCAGGCAAGAATACTGGAGCAGGTTGCCATTTCCTGCTCCAGGGGGTCTTTCTGACCCAGGGATTGAGCCTGCGTCTCTTTCCTCTCCTGCAATGCCAGGCAAATTCTTTACCACTGTACCACCTGAGAAGCCCCCATACCACAGTTGATCTTAGCCAAAAGGCCGAAAAGCAGCCTTTTTAAAAGGTAAGTTGCTTAATTCATTTTCTGAAGGTAAAGTGTGCCAGACATTGCTTTAAGTATTTCATAAATATTAACTAATCCTCACTGCAGTCTTATGAGGCTATTACAGAGAAGAAAACGGAAGCACAGAAATCTTGAGTAACTTCCCCAAGATCATGTAACTAGTACACGTTTTAGCTGGAATTTTAACCAGATAGTTTGGTTCCAGTGCCCGAGGTCTGAACTCTTACCTACCCCGTTCTTTGCTATCTTTAAACTAAAACTGAAGGAAGCTAGCTAGCTCTTTGGTTCCGCAGTGACTTTCTGAGTTGTATGAAGTACACCCCTTGAAAGGCCTAAAATCTGACTTACCCCAGTGACTGCTAACAAGGAATAGGCAATGCAGCCTTCTAGAAGAAGGGAGAAGGTAAGTGTGCTGGAGTTATAATCAAATTTTAAAGCAAGGGAGCAGAGAGTTGGTAGATAAATTCCGTCTTTACCCCGCTGTCCAGTGGATTCTTCCAAAGTCTGGTGTGTGTTCTGTCTGTCCAGAGACCTGCTGTGCCCTGGAGAACCAGTTGGGCTTCTTCACGAAGCACAGCCCAAGTTAGTGACACCATTAATCTTTTTCTGCTTCCTTTGCTTCTCCCTCACTCAGACCACAGATACCACATCTCCAAACTAAGAGATAGCACTTAAGTTTCACCTCAAACTCAACTTTTTAGGAAACCAGGCTGCAGCAGAATTTGAAGACGAAATTCCTAAAACAAGAAGTGAATATGGCAAATAAACATATAAAAAGTGCTCTGACTCATAAGCCGTTAAGATAATGCATATTAAACCATAGTGAGTTATAACTTTTGTATGTTAATTTGGCAAAAAATTGAAAAGATGAGTAATACCTAATGCCGATGAGATATGGGGAAGTAGGCTTTCGTATGAGGGCCAGATGGTGGGGAAATGAAATTCTGCATACTTCTACAAAGTGATCTGTCAGAGTGTATTCAGATATTAAGTGTACACAATCTTTCAGCCAGCATCTTTGCAACATATGCATTAGTTCATATGTTTATACATTTGAAGACATTTTTGCTGTATTGTAATAGTAGAAAATAGGAGACAAGTGAAATGTCCATTTAATGAAAGATACTTGAAAAAAATATGGTATATCCGTATTTTGGGGTGTGTTTTGCCCTGGAAAGATAGTTCTGATATATTACAAATGAAAAGAACAAATTATATGTAGTATGTAGTATGATCCTATTTTTACACTACACAACAAACCAGAAAAAAAAAAAAAAAACCTATATGTTTAATAAGGGTTTTCTTTAGGGTGAAAAAAACATGTGGAAGGATACAATAGACTGTTAGCACTGTTTCAAAGGATTGAGATAGAGAGTGGAGATGATTACTAACCTCTTCCTCATATATACTGTGTGATTTGTATGCGCATCTGTTACAGTGAACATTATGACAGGTGTGATGAGAACCCAGCAGCTCTCCCTAAAATCAAATTTCAGGCAAGGGCAATAATTCCTTTTCAACCTTGATTCCTTCTTATGATTTCTTTTCAACATTGTTCTAAGAGTTCTCTAGCTAACGGAATAAGATTAAAAAAAAAAAAAGTAAATGTATATTGACTGGGAAGGAAGAATTAAGACTATCTTTGTTGCAGATAACATGATGATTTATGTAGAAAATCTCAAAGAATTGTAAAACAAAAACAAAAACAAAAAACCCCAAAATACTCAAAACCTCCTGGAACTAATAAGCAGTCTTACTGAGGTTTCTCCCTGGAAAAGACCCTTATGCTGGGAAAGATTGAGGACAGGAGGAGATGGGGGCAAAAGAGGATGAGATGGTTGGGTGGCATCACTGACTCAGTGGACATGAGTTTGAGCAAACTCGGGGAAATAGTGAAGGAAGGAAATGTGACAGGCTACAGTTCATGGGGTTGCAAAGAGTCGGACATGACTTAGCACCTGAACAACAGCATTAAAATTTTAGGATTCAAGGTTAATATACAAGTCAGTCATTTCCTGTATACCAGCAATGAACAAGTAGAAATTGAAATTAAAAAAAAAAAATACCATTAGCATCCAGAAAGATGAAATACTTGAGTGCAAATCTAACAAGATATGTAGATCTATATGAAAAAAACCACAAACCTCTGGTGAATTAAAGAACTAAATAAATAAAGAGGTGTTCCACATTCATAGATAGGAAAACTCAATATTGTCAAGATGTCAGTTCTTCCCTATTTGATCTATGGATTCAGTGCAATCCCACCAACCACCCACCAATCCTTGGAATTTACCCAAAGGAGTTGAAAAAGTATGCCCACACAAAAACCTGCCTGCAGTTGTTTGGTGGTGGTTTAGTCCCTCAGCTGTGTCTGATTCTTTGCGACCCCATGGACTGTAGCCCATCAGGCTCCTCTGTCCATGAGATTCTCCAGGCAAGAATACTGAAGTGGGTTGCCATTTCCTTCTCCAGAGGATCTTCCGGACCCATATCTCTTGCGTCTCTTGCATTGGCAGGCAGATTCTTTTCTGACTGAGCTAGGAGAGAAGCCGCAGCTGTATTTGTAATTGCCAAAACCTGGAATCATCCAAGATGTCCTTTAGTAGATGAATGGATAAGTAAACTGTGGTACATCTTGTCAGTGGAATACTATTCAGATCTAAAAGAAACGAGCAATCAAGCCAAGCAAAGACATGGAGGAAACTTAAATGAGTATTAATGAATAAAAGAAGCCAGCCTGAAAAGGCTGCTTAACGTGATTCCAACTGTATGGCCACCTGGAGAAGGCAAAATTTTGGAGATAGTGAATAGATCTGTGGTGCCAGGGATTAAGCAGGAGAGAAAGATGAATAAGCAAAACACAGAGGACTTTTAGGGCAGTGAAAATACTCTGTATGATACTCCAGTGGCAGACATAATGTCATTTTACATTTGTCAAAATCTACAGAATTTAGACCAAGAGTGAAGCCTAGTGCAAACTGTGGACTTGGGACGATAATGATGTGCGATATAGGTCATCTCTTCTAACAAATGTATCACTCTGGTGGGATGTTGATAAAGAGGGAGGCTATGCATGTGTGGGGACAAGGGCTTTATGAGAAAATCTGTACTTTCCTTTCAATCTTGCTGTGAATCTAAAAATGTTCTTAAAAATAAACAAGGGAGGATAGAAAGATGGATAAAATAATTTTAAATGTGTATGTCTTTTATTAAAATTAATGTGCTTATTTTGGATTGTGCTGGGTCTTCATTGCAGTGCACGGCCTCCTCGGTGCAGTGGCTTCTCTGGTTGCAGAGCACAGGCTCTCGGGCACACGGGCTTCAGGATTTGCAGCACTCGGGCTCAGTAGTTGTGGTTGATTACAGGCTCAGGAGTTACAGCTCATGGGTTCAGTGGTCATGGTCCACAGGCTTAGGTGCTATCCACAGGCATATTCCTATCCGCTGAGCCACCAGGGAAGTCCTCTGTTGTTTTAGATTTGTCTTCACTGGGTCTTAGTTGTGGCGTGCAGAACCTATGACCTTTGTTGCAACATGCAGGATCTTTGGGTGCAGCTTGCCAACTCTGGTGATAGCAGGTGGGATCTAGTTCCCTGATCAGAGGTTGTACCCGGGCCCCCTGCCTTGTGAGCGTGGAGTCTTAGCCACTAGACCACCAGGAAGGTCTCTGTTGTTTTAGTAAGGAAAACTGGAAACAATATAGACATTTGTCAACAGAAGAACATTCCAGTACATCCTATGCAGTTGTTAAAAAGACTGAAGTTGACAAGTACGTATTCATATGGACTGATATGCATGATTTGTTACCAGAAAATAGTATTGTTGGATGATATTAATATTTTGTTTTATTACATTTCCAGTAATATTTTTCATAATAATTATCTCTGAGAAATAGTATCATCAGGAGCTTTTAAATATTTATCAGTCTTACGTTTCCTAGAATAGCAAATTGTCTGTCTGATCAAGAAAGTAACAATGAAAAAAAATGCTGACAGTTTCTGAAATTTTCTCCATGATTATGTATCTATTTTCATAGGAAAAACAAATGAACAAGAAATTAAATTCACCTATGCAGGGAACTGAGAATTTTATTATATATGTATATCTTAACCCTAAACACAAGTCTGCATCAGGTTGTTTTATTTTATATCCTGCCTGTTTCTGATAGGAATTAATGTACCTTTGGCCCAAGCTAAAGAACCCTTTCAGTGTATTAAAAATAACATATGCATGATATAAACTCAGTGAACACTTGCCCAAATAGCAATTGTCTTTAAGAAATACATTTTGTGTGTATGATAGGAAATTTGGGATGCTCTAAAGTATGGGGATGCTTTGAACTGTGGTGTTGGAGAAGACTCTTGAGAGTCCCTTGGACTGCAAAGAGATCAAACCAGTCCATCCTAAAGGAGATCAGTCCTAGGTGTTCATTGGAGGGAATGATGTTGAAGCTGAAACTCCAATACTTTGGCCACCTCATGCAGAGAACTGACTCATTTGAAAAGACCCTGATGCTGGGAAAGATTGAGGATTGAGGGCAGGAGGAGAAGGAGACGACAGAGGATGAGATGGCTGGATGGCATCACCGACTCGATGGATATGAGTTTGAGTCAACTCCGGGAGTTGGTGATGGACAGGGAGGCCTGGCGTGCTGCGGTTCATGGGGTCGCAAAGAGTCGGACATGGCTGAGCGACTGGACTGAACTGAGCTGAAAGTGTGGGGCACAGGAATAGCTCGCTCGTGGGAAGCCTCCGTACAGCACAGGGGCTCAGTTCAGTGCTCTGTGACGACTGGAGGGCTGAGGTGGACGGGGTGGGAGGGGCCTCGAGAGGGAAGCAGTGTGTGTACATGGGGCTCATTCACTTTGTTGTACAACAGAAACTAACATATTGTAAAGCAATTATCCTCCAGTAATAAATATAAATAGAGAGTGGGGCCCAGAGCTGAGCTATTCTTGCCAGGGATTAAGGGTGGTCGTGAACCATTGCTCAGATACGTACGTGCCTTTTTACCCACACTTACAAGCTCCTTATGGGAAAACTACTTGACTTCTCTAAAAATTAGTCTGTTCTCTTCAATTGTGAGCCTAGCTCTTCAGAAACCAGAAATGAACATTATGCCACTCCTTGAAGGAATGATGAAATGAATTTTAAAAATGACAAGTTGCATAATGTTTTTACTGAGAAAAACATGGTGAAGAAAATCCATTTGCAGATAAGCTTCTTAAGGGGGGGGGGGGTCAATACCCAGAGGGACTTTGTTAAAGTGTTTATCCTCTCACATCACCTTGTACTTTAACTTTGTGGCACCTATTGCAAAAGCAGTGTAATTATGTACCTCTGAAAAACCACAGAAACTATATGAACTCAGTAAATACCCAGATTGCAAGTCACGCGTCTGTGCGTCTGTCTTCCTACCACTTTTCTTGAAGTCATCAAGGAGCAATTCTGAAAGCCTCCAAATATTTTGAAAAGATTCATTGTTCTGTTTTTCAGTTCCCATAAAGACATCAATTTATTACTCTTGGCAGTTTTCCTTATATTTGACAACCTATTGTTTAAGAATATATGGAAATATACTGTTTAAGAATATATGGAAATTTCAAAATTTGAAATGCTGCTTTCAGATTTTGCATTTGAAAGAAGTTAAAGGACTCAAAAACCTGGCTGGAACTTATATATCTTTGACTGGCTTCTACATGTGGGTTTTTGTATATGCTTAGGTGAAGTATGCTAACATAAACACAAAATTTCACCTGTGTCTTCACAAAGAGTATGTACAATGTGTTATATAGAAACTGATCATTTTGAGTAAATTTGACACTGAAACTAACCTCATCAGATTGGGAGACACCTTTTACATATTCGTTTTTTCACTGTTTTTGACTATCTTTTACATATCCATGTTTTCACTATTTCTTGACTCTCTACTGTGCCAAAGCACTGTGCCAGATACTCTGGGGACACAGGGATGAGTAAGATGCAGCCTTGAGAAGCTTGTTGTACTGGGAAGTAAGACTGCTATTGGAAACAGAATCTTTAAAATAGCTAACTTATTTTCCTAGTAGAGCATTACCATCCTGTTTGATCTCTGGCCAGAGACTTGCAAAATTTCAGCTGTGGTACCACCGAGAAAAAAAGTAATTTGAATCGGATTTACCTTCAAAATTGACCTGGATCAAAACTCTGAACTTGATCCAGTTTTCTTCTCATGTATACTCAAAAAAAAAAAAAAATCAATTTCAGAGTTGTAAGGTTAAAAATTACGATAATTACATTGGATCATAATTATGATTGTTACTTTTAAAGAGGTACAGAAAATGCTGAGTTGATTGGCAAAATATTAATGTTAGAGGTAATTTAGTGATGATGTTTGCTTTATACAATCTAGTTTTTACCAAACATGTTTATTCACTTAAAGAATTTCTTTTTGCTTAATATTTTCCTTCTCTTTTGTAGGAGTTTATTTTATCAGAAGATTATAACAAGATGACTCCTGTGAAAAACTATCAAGGTAGGAATGAGAATCGTGTTTTCATTGCCTTAGACTTTGAAATGTTCCTTGATGGCTTCCATGGCCACAAGAGGGGACTTAACTTTACAACAGTCACTGGGAACAAAACACTGCAGTGCTTTGTGGTGAATATTATCCCGGTTTTTGAATCAAGAAGCAGAGGCACAAAGAGATTGGCTGACTGGCCTGTAGTCCTGTAGCCGGTAACTTGCAGGGCCAGTCCAGTTCCCGTGTGACTCCAGTAGCCACAGCCTCTGTCCTTGGTCTCCCTGCTCCACCCCACTGCCTGGAGTCCCTGCAGCAGACTTGGAGAGTGGGGCTGGGGTTGGGAGTGAACTGCTTTCACGGAGCTCATTTCATTTTTGGTTAACAGTTGTAAAAGGTTCATATTGTCTCAGGGAAGGCGTTCGGGTTTTATTGTGTCTTCAACATTGGCATTGTACCATAGACCATTTACATAGTACAGATCAGGAGCAAATTTTCACTAAGGAGTGTTTCCTCGAGGTCAACTGTGGCAGGGGCCAGAACATTAGAAGTAGACCTTGGAACACTTAGAGGTCATTTCATCCACATCTCGTGACCTCATTTATGATCGTCCGGCCGCTCCTCTTGAGGTATCCTTAGACATAGCAACTCCTCCTGATTTTAGAAAATTCTCAGCATTAAGTTCTTCATTTTTAGATGTTGAGCAAAAATTGATTTCTCTATGGGTTTATTCTTTTTTTTTCCTTTAATAACTAGTTTTTTTTTTTTTTTTTCTTTTGAGCCTTTTATTTTGCATTGGGGTATAGCCCATTAACAATGTTGTGATAGCTTCAGATGAACATCGAAGGGACTCAGCCATACATATATGTGTATCCCTTCTTTCCCAAACTCCCCTCCCATCCAGGCTGCCACATAACATCGAGCAGAGTTCCGTGTGCTATACAGTAGATCCTTTTTGGTTATCTATTTTAAATATAGCAGTGTGTACATCACCATCCCTATGGGTTTATTCTGTAGTGTTTTTTTTTACGTATCACTGATCATTTATTGAGTACCTACTGTGTTCCAATAACTGAAAATTATAATAGTGAACAAGGCATGCATAGTATCCATGCATCCCCCATGAAAATAGAATCAAGTAAATCTAAACACAATTAAAGCAGATCAAATCCAGCAATATATAAAAAGGGAAGTACATCACAAGCAAGTGAGGTTTATTCCCAAAAAGAAATAAAAGCAGGGACAAGTGTTTGTATATCCATATCATAGCAGCCTTATTCACAATAGCTAAGAAGTGAAAACAATCTAAATATTCACAGATGGATGAATGGATAAACAAAATATGGTTTATCAATACAGTGAATTCTTATTTGGCCACAAAAAGAGAATGAAGTGCTGATACTGGTTATCATGTGAATGAACCTTGAAAATATGCTGAGTGAAAGAAAAGACCATACATTGTATGATTACATTTATATGAAATGTTAAGAATAGGAGCATTCATAGCCACAGAAAGTAAATTAGGGGTTCCTCAGGGATGGCGCTAAGGGGATTGGAGGTATGGGTTGGAGGTGATAGAAATGTTCTGGAAATAGAACATTTCCCATAATGATTGCACAGCACTGTGAATAAACTAAAAATCACTGAATTATACACTGAAAAATGGTTTAAATGGTGAATTTTATATTATGTAGATTTTTATCTCCATTACCATTTTTTAAAACAATCACTTTTAAAACAAGTGATACCAAAAACAAAGACATTACAGGAAACGAAAACTACAGCCCTAATTCTCTCATAAACTTAGACGTTAAAGTCCTAAAAGAAATACTAGCAAATCCAGCAACATGTAAAAAGAATTATACACGATGACCAAGTGGGGTTTATTCCAGATACGCAAAGCTGGTTCAATGAAAATCAGTGTAATCCGTCACGTCAAAAGCCTAAAGAAGAAAAATCATAGGATCATATTAATTGACACAGAAAAAGCATTCAATAACACCTGACTCCCATTCATGATCTAAACTCTCAGCAAACTACAAATAGACAGGAACGTCTTCAACTTGAGAGAGAAACATCTATTAAAAAAACAAACTATAGCTAACATCATGCAGTTGACTCTTGTCCAACTGCAGATCAGGAAGTGCTGTGGTATTTACTGTTGAAACATATCTACATATAAGTGGACCCATGCAGTTCAAACGTGCCTTGTTTAGGGGTCATGTGTACTTAATTGTGAGAAACTAGATGTTTCCTCCCTAAGATGAAGATCATGGCCCCTATTTAACAAGTACAGCCAGGCTTCAAGCCTAGGTTCCTGAAGCTTAACATTATGTATGTATCTTCAAATGGTTTCTTTTTTAATAAGAGAATTCTGTCATCTTAGAAAGAGTATGTGCTTTGAGTTTTAGGGTTTGTTTTTTGTTGGTTTTTGTTTGCATTTTCAGTAGTCATAGGCAGCATGACAGAGAAAGAGAATGAACTTTGGCAGAGAGACTAGGGTTTTAATTCTATCCTTGTCACTCATTGGTTGTGTAGCTTTGAGCAAGTCACATAAGATTTTTGAGTCTGTCTCCTCCTCTGACCCAGAATGGTAGCTTGGAGCGCTGCAAACCCCCTTATCTTCTGGGCTACTGTCATCCCCTTGGACTTAGAAAATAACAGGAAGAAGATCAACGGCGCCTTCTTGAAAAAAGAGAGGAAGGCGCTAGGGGCCACTTTCTGCCTAAAATAGACTTGAAGGTGAACCATTATAGAGTCCGCTTTTAAGTTCCGCCAATGGTGGAACTTAAAATTGGGCATTTGATGACATAGACATGACAGGAGTTTCTCTAGGAAGTCCCATCTTTGAGTTTAAGGCAACGTTTTGATCTTGATGGTGGCCGATTCTCTGAAAGGCAGGTACTATGTAGAGAAGTTACAGTATCATTGCTTCTATGCCCCTTCTAAATCCCTGTAGACACTCCAGCTTCAGATGTCAGATTTTTAAACATCAGGCATTTGGTGAAATGTCTGTCCCAGAGGGATTCACTGTGGTTCTGGCCATACTGTTTGGTCACCAGTCTAGAAGGGCCATCTTGCCAAGGCCAGGTTGTGTGTGTAAAAGCAAGAGGCCCCCCAGCTTTGCAGAGTCATTACAGTGACTAAATGAGAGAATATCTTTCAGGCCTTGGCACTTGTTAGACATTCAGAAATTGGCAGTATTATTGTTACTGCTGATAGAGCTGCATTGATCCATCCATGTCTCGTCCTGTTTTCATGATGAAAATGGGAAGCTGATGTCTTCTCTGCCACCCCGTCCCGCTCAGGGTGTCTCCTCTCACCCACCAGGCTGCCACCTCCTGGGCACAGGTAGCCTGGTGAGGTCCAAGTTTCAGGACTTCAATCTTTCTTTATTCCAGTCAGCTCTGTTCAGTGGCCATGGACACCCCCATACCTCTCCTCCTGGAATTGTATAAGAAGAAGAAAGCAAATATTTTACTGATTTTATTTGGTACTTGAGAAGCCATGAGACCTTGACCAAACTCCTCGACTTGATCCTGCCTCAGTTTGCACACATGTAAAGCAGGGAGAAGGGGTCGAGGACGTGAATAGTGTCTTCTAACTCTGAAAGTGTGTGATGCAATACTTCTGTGATGGTGGCACCCTTATTTCTGAGCGACCCTGGGAAATTTGCTCCCATTGTCTCATTATGTATACTTTGATGTAGGGGATATTTCATTCTTTTTTTTTAATGTGGCCCTTGAGAATAATTCTGTCCTTTCCAAGCTCCAAGCATTTGATTTGTCATGGAAAATTCATGTAGAACTTTGTTGTGGGTTTAAAAGCCAGCCTTCATCAAAAGGAGGACAGTAATGCTCTTTGCTTTTTTTTCTTAAGCTTAAATAAACTGACCCAGTAACTTACTGGGAGAGCATCGTTCCTAACGTGTTTTGCAGTCGCAGTGATCTGGCTTTCTCTACACCAGCAGTTCTAACAAGTGTAAAAGAGGTGGCCCCCGGCCCTTGGGCTATGGGAACATTTTCTTATAGGATCTCCGATGTGGTCTTCTCCAGGGGCAGGGCTGTACCCCTGATGAGAACCACCTCTCTAGCTTGCGTTTGCCATGATATCTACTGTTTAGCTTACGCTGGGGCAGGGGAGGAGACAACCTTGCCCCTCTGTGGACCACACCTCGTTTAGGATGCTTGATGGGTTGTTTTCTTGTCTCTTGGTTTCCAGCGCATCAGAGCCGAGTGACGATGATCCAGTTTGTCCTGGAGCTGGAGTGGGTGCTGAGCACGGGACAGGACAAGCAGTTTGCCTGGCACTGCTCCGAGAGTGGGCAGCGTCTGGGAGGTTATCGCACCAGTGCTGTGGCCTCAGGCCTGCAGTATCCTTTGCTGGACAGAATCCCTTGGTGGGAACTTAGCTGTTGACTTCTTTCTTTCATGAGCATTCTGGGTATGTGCACCTTGAAGGTTTTGTGTTTTATTTGCTGAGTTGCCCTGCTGATTAAGATGCTTATAAACCGTCCTAACACGTAAATTGTCAGGGGTCCTCACATAGGTGGGGTAAATCAATTTCACCTGAAATAACAGTCTGTGCTGAGCAGGTTGTGGGTCTGCCGTGAGCAGAGTCTGACATCTGCACAGCACACAACCCAGATTTGTGAGCCTCAGCCGTCAGAAAGATTATGGAACACGGAGATAACGCTGTCACTGAATTACAGTCTTTTATTTTTGTACAGAAATAATTTACACATAGGTATTAAGGTTGGGAACATTCGCATTTTGGTGCCTGGCAGAAGAACCACAGGATCCCTATTCATTTTAAGAATATTTATTGAGAAGCTACCATGCTGGGACCAGTGTAGGCTGACTGAACACTGTAATGCTATGTACAAGTCTTTGTTCCAGGTACCAGATTTTTCCAGAATGTGTAGAATGATACTAACTCTTATCTCCAAAGCTTCCAGGGTCCATGTGCTCACTGTGCATACCTGCCAATGATGGGTGATCCTCACATCCAGCGCTCTGGGCACCAGTGAACATGGGCCTGACAAGTGTGAGACCTGGATGGGTGATGTTACCATTGTAAGAAGGAAGGGGCCCTGAGTTTCTTCTTTAAAAAGCATAGAATCTCTCCACCTTCTGACAAATGAGGAAATAGTTATAAACAGATTACTTGCCTGCAAAAGCTGGATGAAAGAATAAGACTTTCTTTCAGATTTTCATCTCATATATATAAAATGCCTATTCAGTAATTTGCATCTGACAGAATACCTTGCTGTTTCCTTGCAGACATGTGGCAGTTGTGTTGTGTGTGTGTGTGTGTGTGTTTAGGCTAATGTCACTCTTATTTTCCTACTGAAAGGGCAAGAGGAAGAAACCGAGAATGGCCATATGGAAAGTTTTAAAAGTGGCAAGTTACCAAGAAGACCAGAAGCAAGGGTGAGGAGGAATGGAAATCAAGATCGACTTATCTTTGAGAGGGTGGTTAATAAAAGAAACTCCATGCTTTACTTACTAAAAAGCCAGTTCAGACAAGCATAATGCTTGAATTGAAGTACATGATCTCTCCTGCCAGTAGATTAATGATTTCTTGTAGTGCTCAGATTAGATCTCCCTGAGAGATCATCCGTCCAATTTCTCATTTACAGATGAGCCAGCTACAGCCCAGAGTGGGTCACATGCCTCTCTCTGCAGCCCCCCAGCTGGTATCAAGGAAAATCACCACCACAACCCAGGTCTTCTGCTGTGGACTGCTGGGTTTTCCCAGCAGTTAAACTGCTTTACCCTTTTGAGAAAAGAACCAATGGCATCAATATAATTTGTTCTTAACATTCTGGCTTCTCTCTCACTAGCCAGGCCTAGTGATGTATCTTCTGTATCACCTAACCAAGCTGGGGAGCATAGAAAGAAATACAGATCTTGCCCTTATGAAGTTTATTTTTTAAACTATCTGAAAATGGTAGGGGAGGGAACCCATAATACACAGAATTAAACTTGTCCTGACTTATTATAGCCTTTGACTCGTCTGTTCAGGCATCTCCAAAGGTCATCTTCATTTTTCAGCTGTTTCCTTTGGTCACACCATGTGGTTTAACCAGGCAGAAAAAAATCATGTGATGGGCTAGCAGAAGCTTTGATGTGTGGTGAAAGCCCCAGGCTTCCTTCCCCCATGTAAATGACCATCCAGTCCAACCTTGGAAGGGAGCTGCAATACTGCAGAGATGCCTTTCCAGAAAACTCCCCTCACCTCCCTAGCTCCAGTTCTGGAGTCACAGTGCCAGCCCTAGCTCCTGGGAGTGTATGTCTACCTGGTATTTTCCCAGTGCTGTGCACTGATGCATAACGATGCTGAATTTGCCAGAGAGTCTCAGCCGGGAACCATGTGACTTCCCCAGGCTGCAGGGCTTTTCCTGGGCGCCGCCTGGTGCGTAGATTGTTAATAAGCAACGCATACAGCACTGGGGTTCACTTGAAATCCAGCTTTTAAACCCGTTTGTTTCATGGTTCCCCCTCCTCCACCACCTCGCCCCCCCTTCTTTCTGCTGTCTTCTATACTTACAGGTTTTTTTGGGGGGGTGGTTAGTGGTAATGAAAAGAAGATCTGTTGAAATAACTTAAGATGTTCAGAATAATATTATGACCCCCATTTCTCTTCATAGTGGACGCTGCTGGTGTAGATAAAAATCTACATATAAATTCATTCTCTCCCATCTGCATCTTAAACAGTCATTCAAACAAGCCAACAAGTGATAGAATAAGTCAGAGGGAATATAGTCTTTTTCCTCTTCTTTCAGGCCTCTTTGCGAAGTAAATATGCAATGAAAGTAACCAAAATTCAGGTAGAGGAAGCAAAGGATGACAAAACGACTGACCAGTTCACAAATTGAACTATCAGTTTTGAAATCACCTCAAAATCTTTGTTGCTTTGGCTGAAGATCTGACACTTCAAATATTAAGTGAACTATCATATTATGTGTGTGTGTTCAGTCGTATCCGGCCATTTGCAGCCCCATGGACAAGAGCCCACCAGGCTTTTCTGTCCATGGATTCTCCAAGCAAGAATACTGGAGTGGGTTGCCATTGCCCCCTCCAGGGGATCTTCCTGACCCAGGGATTGAATCTCCTGGGTCTCCTGCATTGGCAGGTGGATTCGTTACCACTGGCACTACCTGGGAAGCCAGGCTATCATATTACCAACAACAACAATGATAATAGTAATAAGGAAGCGAAGGAGAGGAAAAAGAAGAAAATATCTGATATTTGCAGTTCCTGAGTGTTTACCTAGTGCTTCTACATAATGTTACTTTGTTCCCTAGCAAAACATAAAGACCTAATTCTCAATTTTCAGAGTAGAATGCATCACAGAGGCTCAACAGGTTAAGAGACTTTCTTGAGGTCACATGACGGTTACCTGGCAGAACCAGGATTAGAACTTGGGTTTTTAAATCTTTGAGCTAGCCCTGTGCACAACGAGATACAGCAGAATGGAGCTATTTCCCGAAGGTCCCATGGCAGGCTGACATAGGAAATAGAACTGTTTTCCTCCCCCACTTCAGTTACTGGTCTTTACATTTATCTAGCCTCATCCTTCATTCTGTCATTGGACCAAGTTTTGGTCACATTTGGTCATGCTTCCACAAAAATAATTTAGGTACTCTGCATCTTAAGAATTCCCCCATGTTGGAGATATTTCCAAGGTACCACCCTCTTCTGTTTATCCCTGGTTGGGGAAAGAGTACTGAAAAGCTATTAAGATTATCTTGATTTTCATATTTCCTCATGTCATACTAAATGCCAGTCACTCTGGCTTTGAGGTTTTACAATTTTATTTTTGCCGTCTTCCAAATAGCTTGTGTTGCATCCATATATGTGAGTGAGTGAGTGTGTGTGTGTTTGTGTGTATTATTTTCCCAAAGTTGCGAAGACTTGCATCTGTTTTTTCATCTGTGTCCTTATAATTAATCAAGATAATTAAAATTTAAGGCAATTTTATTCTTTGTAAATCCTAATATTTTTTCATGTATATCTGATAACTTTTCTCCCTATTCTTGAGACCAGAAGAATTTGTTATAGCTTGTTCTCCTTCGCTTAAAAAAAATGTCTTAATATGAAAATTTTAAAACACGTATCAAATTGAAGAAGATAGTGTGGTGGACACTATGTACTTACTGCTCCAATGCACTGTGGGTCCTCTCTCCCTTTCTGTCTCTTTTCCCTGGAGTAGTTTAAAGCAAATTCCAGACCTTATGTCTTCTTATCCTTACACACTTCATTATGCATCTCTCAGAAATATGAACCTTTTCCCACAGTGGTGTCATTACTCCTAAAGTTTATAATCACTCCTTGATAATACTGAATAATTAATACATTTTCAAATTTAACTTATTGTTTCAGAAGTGGCTTTTTGCAGTGGATCTGTTTGAAATCAAGTCCAGAAAAGGTCCACACATTGGATGTGGTTGCTGCATCTCCTAAATTTCCCAGTCTTCCTTCAGACATTTTTTTTTAATGCCACTGTACCTTGTTGAGGGGACCAAGTCAGTTCCCCTTTAGAGTCTCATGTTCTAGAGTGACCTCTGCTTCCTCGTGATGTCAGATAAGTTGTTCATCTTCCTACCTTTCCCCCCAGTTTTTGTGTAAACTGAAAGTGGCCTCTGCTATCTGGATTCAGTTCAGATTCAGCTTCTGGTCAGAACACTTAGCTGTGCTGTGTGGTTCATCCTGCTTCTCAGCAGGAAGCACGGCATGTCGGGTCACCACCCTTCCAGTGATAGCAAGATTGATCAGTGGTTCTGTGGTGGCAGCGGGGTGCCTGCAGGCCAGTCTTCCCCGTCAGCCTGTCCTTGGGTGGTTTCATCCACTGCTTTTCCTTTCCCAAATCCAGTCCTTTCATTAGGATTGCAAAAGGGTGATTGTAATCCCTTTTTTTTTTTTTTCTGCATTTATTAGTTGGATTTCTTCTATAAAGTAGAACTTTCCCTCATTGACTACAGCTGTTTGGTTATCCTGAAATACAATTAGTACAGGAAAAGCAATGTAAGTTCTTAATTATTTCTCTTTAATTGCTCATTTTTAGAGCAGACATTTAATGCCCTGGTTACCTTCAGTAGAGATTTGTGTTTTGAGCATTATTATAACTCTTAGTTTGGTTTTTAATAATATATTCATTATATTTCAGTAAACTGCTCCCCTTTTCCAACTTTCTTTCTTTTTAAAAATTTTCTTTTCTTTTCTTGTTTGTGCTGACCAGCTTGTGAGATCTTACTTACCTGACTAGGGATCAAACCTGGGTCCTTGGCAGTCAAAGTGTGGAGTCCTAACCACTGGATCGCCAGGGAATTTGCTTCCCCTTTCTATTTTTTTTTTCCTGATGCTCATGTTGTCCCATCTTTGGCCAGTAAGAGCCACATCATATTGGCTCCTGTGTCTTTTTGATAGACCCCCCACTCGCCTTTGGTAGCATTTTTGGTTTTTGACACAACATGTTTTAAGCTCGTCTGGTATTTTCCTGTTCCAGTCCTGGACTCAGCCATTTCTCTTAGTGAGGAACAGTACTCAGAGATAGCTAGGAAGTACGTGTATGTGTATTTTTAAAAAAGAAAATAAATCATCAGTATATAATATTTTTAATTCAGATTTCACCTTATAGAGTTTTTATTTCATTTTTGTACTTGATTCTTTTGTCTTGGGCTGAAAACCTTAGTTCCTAAGCATCAGTGTAATTCCTTATTCTGCTTTATCCCATGGTGTATTTAGGGCTTCCCTGGTGGCTCAGTGGCAGAGAATCCACCTGCCAGTGCAGGAGACTTGAGTTCGATCCCTGGGTTGGGAAGACCCCTGGAGAAGGAAAGGGCAGTCCACTCCAGTATTCTTGCCGGGAGAATCCCATGGACAGAGGAGCCTGGAGGGCTACTGTCATGGGGTTGAAAAAGTTGGACATGATTTAGTGACTGAGCACCAGCATGGTATATTTAAGTTGTTTCAAAATAATGATACAGTATTATAATAACAGGACCACTGAATGAGATTTTAAGTTTTTTTGTTGTTTTCTTTGTCCTGAGGATATATTCCACCAAGAATATACAGTTAAAATGCTGTGTTTTAAAGTGACTTGAAATAATTATGTTAGCTCTGTGGTTATATCAGGAAGTTGATAGTAGCTTTATTGATTTTTCTTTGTTGTCAGTTTGGGGGATTTTTTTTTTAAATTATGAATATTTTTCATATGTAAAATAATTACAAGATTCCATCATGGAAACGACCTGATGAGAGAAAATTCTTACTACCACCCTTGTCTGCTCAGCTTTTTTCTCCTCTCTCCATAGGCAGCTATTTAAATTTTTTTTTTTTAATTTTTAAACTTAAAAAAATTTTTTTAGTTAATTTTTTTAATTAAAAAATTTCTTTTTTTCTTTAGTTTGGGTGTGCCAGGTCTTAGTTGTGGCACTCAGAATCATTAGTTGTGGCATGCAGGACCTAGTTCCCTGACCACGGATCCCTGACCCCTGATGACTAGATCCCTGACCTGGGCCCCCTGCTTTGGGAGCCTAGAGTCTTAACCCCTGAACCACCAGGAACGTCCCAACAGCCATTTTTAATCAATCTTAATTTATCTTTCCAGTGTTTCCTTTTGTAAATATAAGCACGTGCACAAGTGTGTGCATGCGCGCACACACATAAACACACTCTTATATTTCCCTCTTGTTCTTACATAAAGGTAGGGTAGCATATAAACTCTCATATACCTCAGCTTTATTTCCCCACTTCATAAAATATCCTGGAAATTATTTCATGTCAAGTTTCTTAGCAGGGTAGGGTTCTTTTGGCTGGATGTATCATAGTTAATGGGTTTCCCAGGTGAGTGGTAAAGAACCTGTTTGCCAGTGCAAGAGACATAAGAGACTCAGGTTCGATCCCTGGGTCAGGAGGATCCGCTGGAGGAGGGCATGGAAACCCACTCCAGTACTCTTGCCTAGAGAATCCCACAGACAGGAGCCTGGAAGGCTCTGTAGTCCACAGGGTCGCAAAGAGTGGCACATGACTGAAGCAACCAGGCACGCATCATATTCACTAAGTCCTCTTTTGATGGACTTTTGGATCGTTTCCAAACTTTAGCTCTTACTGCGTTATGGGATATCATTTCTTATTTTGGCCATTGCATCTCTGAGGCAGATCTGTTCAAGTAGCATTGCTGGGCGCTCCCAACCAGAAATGGCTTTGGGTTGTTACTGGAGACCAGTCACATAGGCAGCCTCTTCCTGCATGGACCAGAATTCCAGGCTCCCAGAAGGAAAGCAGGTGTTTGGCACAAATTGTATTGTTTACCCAGTTAAGGCACAGTCAGCCACTATTGTCTGTTAAAGTGGTGGGAACGCTCCCAAATTTCAAGTTCCCAGACGCCATGCCAATCTTGAAATAGCAGCATTTCAAAGGGTACCAGTCAAGCCTGCTAGGTTATTTTTTTTCTTTTTTTCGCAAAGCACCATTTTCATTTCTTCAGCTATCCATCATGTATCTTGCCCATTTTTTTTTTTTAAACTAGGTTTGTAGTCTTCTTCCTAATTGCTCTTTTTATATTAGCGATTTGGACCTTCTGTGACATCAGTTGCAGATATTTTTTCCAGTTTGTCTGTGCCTTGCTTATGGTGTTTGCTTGTTGTTTGTGTTTTTGAATGGTAGCTTTCCCCACTCCAAGGTGAGAAGGGAACTCTCCCATCTAGAACTTATATTTTTCATTTTTTTCATTTAGATCCCTCATTCGTTTGAAGTTCATCCTGGCATATAAAGAATACAGATCCTGTTTTATTTTTCCAAGTGACTGCTCAGCATGTGCCAACTTTATTTTTCACTCATCTTCTCCTTGTTCATCTGAAAAGCCAGCTTTTTATCAGATATGTACTAAATTTCTACATGCTTTGGGGCTTATTTCTAGACTTTCTCTTCTGTTCCCATGGTCTGTCTATTTAAGTAGCACACTCAGAAACTTTACAACATGTTTTAGGGCTAACCTCCCCCAGTCACAATGCCACATTACTCTTATTTTCAGAGTATTCTTGGCTCTTCTTGCTTGCTTATTTTTCTATGCGAACTTTAGAATGAATATATCCAATTCTAAGGGGAAAAATTAATTTTTGCAGGGATTATATTATATTTATAATTTCATGTTGTCAGAATTCTCATCTTTATCATGTTGAGTCCCACTGTTCAGTAATATAGCATGTCTTCCACTTAGTTACTTCCACTTTTTGTGTCTTCCAGCATTATATCCAGGTTCTCCTCATGTGAGATTTGCACCTTTCTTTTACATTTATGCTTTTTTTGGTGGGAAGGTGGGGGGCGGTCAGTCCATCCACTCACTTTTGAGAAACAATCCTTAATGCTTACATGATAGATTTGATGTTGAAACCCGGCATGTGTTCATTGGTGACCAGTCAGGCCAAGTAACCATCCTCAAACTGGAGCAAGAAAACTGCACCCTGGTCACAACATTCAGAGGACACACAGGTGGGATTGAAAGCGGACCCTCCAAGTGCTGCTCTCACCCTGACCTATCTATCCCCTGCCGCTTGTTCTGATATTCACATGATGTGCTGCTGAGGTACCCTCTGGACCTGTGTGATGGTAACACGTGATAGATGTAACTTGTTGCAGCATGATTCAGTAAGATGGAGGGTCAGAAATGTTCTCCATCAGCTCAAACAAAAGAGCAAACAGTCTGTTTCAGAAGTGGTGGTGATCTGGTTCCTTGTCATGTTATGCTGGAGAAAGCCGTGGTGGGCAAACATTAAATGAGACGTTGTTTGAGGCTGTATGGCAACTGCATGAACCCCGGAAGGACAGCTGCCTCGATCTGTCCTTGCCCTCCTTGGAGCAAGACGATGGTGTGTGGGACAGACTTCTACTTCCAAGACAAGTGAAATGAAAAATAGATTTCACACTGGTAGCTAGCCTACATAAAAAAGGAACAATTTCCTCTAATTTTCCTTACTCTGGAGCTCTTTTCAAGTCCTCCTTTATGTTACTGGCCTGCTCAAGGTCATTTAAACAGGGTGATAAACTATATCCACACTTGGCCTTTGAAAGACTTGGGTAAACAATGACGATTAATTTTTTACTCGTGTTTTTAACATGTGATATTGACCCTGGAAAATGAATCATTGCCTGTCTGTAGTTGTTAACGAGCTTTTGTGTCTTCTGCAGTTTACCAGCCCACCTATTCAGTATAGAACAGAGTTAATATGAGTCTAGATGTCTTATAAGAACAAAAGTAGGTGAATGAGGATGTAAAATGGGATAGTACCTAGATCACAAGGGATTTCCTGAAGGGAAAAAGAGGAATGCTGTAAAGAGAAGATTGAATCTAGCGGAAAGATTCATCAAAGATCATCTTAATTATCTGTGCCTTAGGGAGGAAGAACACACAGAAACTCCCCTGTGGGTAGAACCCAGGTCTCTTCTGATTGGATTTCTCTTTTTAGCCACCTTTTTAGCCTGACAGGGACCTGAAGCTGCCCCAGGTCGGGACTGTTGCCCTGCTGGCCTCAGTCTCCTAATCCGTGCCTCCGCTAAGGCCTTTCTCCACCTGCGCCTGCTCTTGTCCTGGTTGAGGAGTCCCGCTTTCGACCCCTCGTTCCCCAGCGTCCTTGGGCCCATCTTTCCTTCCCTCCCCATCGCGTCAGCTGTGCGTTGCCCAGCATTCTCAGCTCGGGACTCCTTGTCCCTCCTCCTTGGTAAATTTCACCTGGGGTTCAGACTCTGTTCTCCTCGTGCACTCAGCTACGGGGTCTGCCGGGGGTCACGGTCTGAGCCTCTGCCCACTGTCTCCAGAACCGTCCCTCCAGCCCAGACCCGGGAGCCGCCTCACGGAACCCGGCTCCGTATGCAGGACAGCCCTCCTCTCATCCCCTCGGCAGCTTTTTCAGACCTTCCCCACTCTCTCCAGACCTCCCTCAAAGAAAAACGAAGGTTATCAGATGGAAGCGTTCTTAAAATGTTTGGTTCTTGACCACCCCATCTTCCCTCCACAGTAAACCAACTTCTCCTCCTCCACCTCCTCCTCTCTTGCCCTCCTGCCTCCTACTGTCCTTGGCCCCAGGCTCATCCTTCTCGGGGTCTCCACACCGCAGGTTAATCCTTCTGTCTCCCTTTTGACCAGTTCACTCTTTGCAAGTTACTGACATGGGAAGTTTTTTTTGCCTCTGGGGAAAAAAAAAAAGCTAACAAAACACCTCTGATCTCATCTTAACAGCAATGCTGCTTTTTTATTTTTTTAAGTTGCAGTGAAATGTGCACAACCTAAAATTGACTGTTTTGACCATTAACATTTTTTTTACCTTTTTTGGGGGTGTGGGGAGGGGTTGTGCCATACAGGATGCAGTTCTCCGACCAGGGGAATCACTGGGAAGTCCCCACTTTGACCGTTTTTAAGTGTGCAGTTCAGTGACACTAAGTACCTTCACATTGTTGTGCAACCACCACCACCCAGAACATTCTTTTTGTAAAACAGAAACTGTGCCCATGAGACGCCAACTAACTCCCTGCCCCAGCCCCTCCCCCCAGGCCTGGCAACCACCATTCTGCTGTCTGTCTCTCTGGATTCAGTGACTCTAGGCACCACATATGAGAGGAAGCCCACAGTATTGGTTGCTTTGTGACTGGTCTGTTTCACTTAGCATGATACCTTCATGTTGTCATAGATTCTTAAAAGACTCATTTTCCCAGCTGCTTCACATTGTTCTCCCCCATTGGCCTTCCTGCCACCTGCAGTTTGGCTTGTCACTGTCACTCCGGTCACACTGCTGTCCCCGAGGTGGCCAGTGGCCTGCTGGTTACTGAATCCAGTGGACACGCTTTAAACTATGTCCTACTTAACCTCTCAGTAGCGTTTGACATTGTGGCCATTCCTTCCTGCTGTGACTGCCCTGTTTGGCTTCTGAAACACATTCCCTCTCGGTTTGAAGCCTCTGACTGCACTCTCTCCTGTCCTTTGGGGTTGTTCTGGGGGATTCTGCCGGGACCTCCTGGGCTCTCCGTGGTTGACCCTGGCCACTACTCCCAGTCACAGAACAAAAAGGCATAGTCATTGTGCTCAAATTCCTCTCTACCCAGTGAGTGAGACTGAGCTAAACAGTGATTATAGTGCCTGATGGCTGAGTTGGGGGAGCCACACCACGCATGTCCACGAATATGGAGTGGGCACCTCGCTGGCACGGGAGTGAGAGTTGGTCAGGGAAGGTCTCCCCAGGGGAGATGTGGCTTGGACCTAAGAACTTAGGGGAGGAGTGAGTGTTGAGTTCATGAAAGAGAAGGAAGGAGAACAGTGCAGGCAGAGCAAACCGGCAGAGCCCGAGGCCTGGGGATCTGCAAAAGCCTGGTTCTCTTGGGAACGCCTACTAACTCTTTTGGCTGGGACACAGAGTATGGGTCGGTGGGGGAGGGAGCAGGGAGAAGGAAGCCAGAAAGGAAATGACAGTCAGTTCAGATCACTGAGAGGATTATCCTGACGTCAGGGAGAAGTGGTTTTAAGTGAAGAAGTTAACCTAGTTGGATTTTTTTTTTTTGTATACTAATTTAAATAACATTATTCATAGCGTCCATAAAGTGAAACAACTCATGTGTTCATCAACTGATAAATGGAGAAACAGAACATAATATATCCATACAAGGGACTATTACTCAACAATACGAAGTATTTGTTGATATGTGCAATAAAATGGGTAAACCTTGAAAGTATTATGATAAGCCCAGAAGCTTCACCCCAAAGCAGTAGCTTCATTTTGCCTCTCCCCACTCCCCAGGCAAAGAAAACCGTTCATTTGTTTTTTGCCTACTCTGGAATTTTCATATAACCTGATTGGATGTTAAAAGATTGCTCTGGCTGTAGAGAGTGATATGATGAAAAGCTGGTAGGAAACTGTCCTTCACAGTGAGGCCGCAGTGATGGGAGAGCAGGGAGTCGATGGACCCAGGGTAAAGTTTTAGGCAATTAGCTCAGCAGGCATGGTGATGGGCTGAAGAGTTCCCAGGCTTGGTTTCAGCTGAGGTGGCTTTCAGCCCAAACTTCTGACTCTTTAGTAGTTAGATGTTGCCCAGAGCACTGATCTGAGGGCTCCGAGTTCAGTATTGCTGCCTCCAGGTCAAAAAAGAGGCAAGCAGCTGCTTCTCATTGTGAGATGAGCCAGGGGGTGGCCCAAGGGTTTGTTTCACGTCTTCCAGGTTGACTTCCCTGGTGGCTCAGACGGTAAAAGTATCTGCCTACAATGCGGGAGACCTGGGTTCAATCCCTGGGTCCGGAAGATTCCCTGGAGAAGGAAATGGCAACCCACTTCAGTACTCTCACCTGGAGAATCCCATGGACGGAGGAGCCTGGTAGGCTACAGTCCATGGGGTCGCAAAGAGTCAGACAAAACTGAACAACTTCACTTTCACTTTTCTTTTCTTTCTTCCAAGTTAGTTCCATGGGCTTCCCAGGTAGCACTAGTGATAAAGAACCTGCCTGCCAGTGCAAGAGACGTAAAAGATGTGGGCTGGATCCTTGGCTTAGGAAGATCCCCTGGAATAGGAAATGACAACCCGCTCCAGCATTCTTGCCTGAAGCATCTCATGGGCACAGGAGCCTCGAGGACTATAGTGGGGTCACAAAGAGTCGGACACAACTGAGAACCTTGATATTGTATCTTATCTTTCTGAAAGAGTGCAAAATATTCTCACAGGATTTCACCATGAAGTATCTTAGAGGGAGACAGGACACGGCCCAGGAAGGTCGTTATCTAACCCAAAGGCAAATAAATCTAGCAGGTCACATTTCTTATTGTTTACTCACTAAGTCGTGTCCGGCTCTTTTCAACCCACTGGACTGTAGCCTGCCAGGCTCCTCTGTCCATAGGATTTCCCAGGCGAAAATACTGGAAGCATTGCCATTTCCTTCTCCTTGGGATCTTCCCGACCCAGGGATCAAACCGATGTCTCCTGTTTTGGCAGTCAGGTTCTTTACGTCTGAGCTACCAGGGAAACCCAGATCACATATCTAACTTACTGTTATTCCTGGACAGTAGGACCTACCCACTCTCTATCTCCTGTCTGGCTACAGCACTGCTGATTCATTTATAGGTAGTACAAGGGTGTCTGAGAGATTCCACGATGATTCAAGCATTGTGAAGCTCTTCCTATGTAGTAAGTCCATCTGGGCCTTGGGAGGTCCCAAACTCAGCCAGACACAATTGTGGACAAAGGATCTAAGAATGGAGAATTAGCTTAATCACCTCATTCCCTTACCCCCCAAACAAAGACTTTAAGATGAGCCCAGATTCATTAAAGACTGATCCTGGGGATCTGATCAGTCCAGATTCAAACTCAGAAGCAGACAAGTCTTCAGTATGTGTACAGAGTCATAGCCATTCATCCATCACTCTCTGTTACAGTGCAGAAAGTCATAAAAAATGTGAGTTAGTGATGGAATCTGCCTAATAGCTGTACCCGAAGGCCAAAACATGGCATTTACTAACCCATGGGGATTTAAGAAACTGATTTTTATGTTCTTATGCTCCCTCTGCTGGTTTTATTTCTGGAGCTAAATGCCAACTATCATAGTTATTTGATATTTCTGCAGAAATTAGAATATATTTCTACCAGGAAGTCATATACTGATTTGAACAAAGGGGGGAAAAATCACGTTTTGACCATTGAAAATTAATAGTATCCATAAAATCTTTTTTTTTCTTCTAAGAAATTTTTTGGTTAGTATGAACATATTGGAAACAGAAGGGTTGAATGTGAACCTGCCAAAGTATACTACTTAATGGAAAATGAAATACAGACTTGTTCACTGACTGTTAGGAGAAGTCTTGAAAGTAATAGTTTAGCTAAACAAAAATAACTATAACAAGAGCAGGCAAAGTTCAGTGCAAACGTGCATGTTCATATCATTAATTTGAAAGTTTCATTTTCATTTGCAATGGAGGCTTTCACACCCAATAGACATGGATTTTCATCAAGAGTCAGTCAAGTCCCAGGATCTCCATGTGACAAGTGCTGCCACACGTTGGTGAATAATCTCAGCCTAGTGCTTGCTCTGTTCAACTCCCGCTAATGGAGTATGAGCATTAAACCAATAATTGGAAATATTATGTGTGTAGCAAATGTTCTGAAGCCCCAGTGCTGCACACAGGCTGCTTTGGGAGTGGATAACAAGAGAGTTTCTTCTCATCCAGAGAGTTAAAGGAAGGTTTCTAAGAAAGTGGTGTTTAAACAACAGTGCAGGGAGACTGAGAGCTCAGTTGGTAAAGAATCCTCCTGCAGTGCAGGAGACCCCGGCTCGATCCCTGGGTTGGGAAGATTCCCCTGGAGAAGGCAACGGCTACCCACTCCAGTATTCTGGCCTGGAGAATTCCATGGACTGTATAGTCCATGGGGTCACAAGAGTCGGACAAGACTGAGTGACTTTCACTTAACTAAGGAGACTGAGGAGTTACCTGGGTGGCGGGAACATTCTAGACCGTGGATGTATGAAGCCAGTTTGAAGCCCACAGTGGGTAAGTCTGAATGGAGCTCATTGGCCCCTGTGGAGAGCTGGACATGAGGGATACAGGCCAACCTTCCAGGCAATGTGAAGAACTTTAGACATCTTTCTCAGGCAATGGGAAAACAGCGGTGGAGCTGAGGCAGGGTGGTAACATGGTTTCCATGGTAACAGATCCTGTGGTAGCAGCAGGTGGGGGATTGAGTGGGGCCAAGAATGGATGAGAGGAGTGTTCAGAGGGAAGGCTACTGTTGGAGTGCGTGGAAAGGGGGACTCCTGTCTGGACTGGAAGGACAGCGTTGGGCGTGGAGTGAAGAGCACGCATTCGAGGTCTGTTTAGGAGAGAGGGGTCAACAGCGCTTGATGATTGATTGGGGGAGGAGTGGTCTCCATGTTTCTGTCTGAAACATTAGGGTGGACAGTGGTGCCATTTCCTGAAAACGGGGACTTTGGCGGTGACAGCAGGTTCAGGAGGGAATATCACGGTGCTTTAACCCGGACGTGACCGAGGGGCACGCTGAGGAGGCGGCAAGGGGTCAGCTGGCAGTCCCCTTGTGGATCTCAGGATGAGGTACAGCCCAGAGACAGAGCACATCTACCTTTCCAGAAACACCCACCACTTCAACCTGGACAGAAGAGCAGTAACCAAAGGGTCCCGTACTTTATTCAAGGACTCCCTTGGATGGCTCTCCTGCAGCCTCGTTTCACCCACGCATCCTCACTGAGCAGGTGTGATTGGGACTCTCGTGGTGAGGTACCTGGTCACACTGGTAGACACGCACCCGGCACTTCCAGACCCTGACTTGTGACCGTCCACCTTGTCTTTAGCTTTTGAAAGGTACGTTGTCAGCCTCCAAAAATTAGTTCCCCAAGCATTTGGTACCATGTACTTAATTTCTAAGTGTTTATACTCTGATCTGGTTCCACAGTTGGGAATCTCTTCTCACTAAATCAGAACAGTGAATAAAGTTTTATGTATAAAAGTGTTCATCTTAACAAAATTTATAATAGTGAAAAGTTGAAAAATCTAACAGTGAGTGAAATAAGGTACATACACATGCTGGAATATTATGCAGACTTATGGGAATGCCCTGGTAGTCCAGGGGCTAAGACTCTGAGCTCCCAATGCAGGGAACCTGGGTTCGATCCCTGGTCAGGGAACTAGATCTCACATGCCACAACTAAGACCTGGCATGGCCAAATAAATAAAAAGACGCTTGTTTCGCCATTAAAAAAAAATTCCATTTATGAGAGTATATACTAGTATAGACAAAACCTTGACTTTTAAGAGTGAATTCGTGTATGTTCAATTATCCATCAGTCACATTGTGGAGAGCCAAGGTGGGGAGAAGCATATAATGAAACACTGAGGGGAAACAGAAATCTGGAGTGAATCAAATGGAACAAATGATTTTTTTCAATTAAAATATCAGAAAAATATCAGAAACTCCAGAAACCCACAGCCACTGCAGCTCAAGGTCTCATTCTCCATTTGAGTTATGGGTCATGAAGGGCAAGGAGACTGGTCTGGGTGTGGATGGAGTGGGAGGTGTGCATGTCTGCACTGCTGTGGAAGGTGGGCTCACTGAGGGTGGGTCACTGTCCCTGCCGCCAGAGGTGTCGGGTGGGAAGCCCTGCTGCTCAGCCGGAGGTCCGTCTGCCGAGAGAGGCAGCGGTCTCCTCAGAAGGAACCTCCCACCCCTGAGGCTTCTGTCCTGAGAGTTCATTGCTCTCATGTACTGTCCTCCCAGCCTCGTCTGCCATTCCGTTAATGGGCCAAGTGAGTAAACATTCGTTGACCCTGTGCGCTACACTTGGTCGCTCAGTTGTGCCCGACTCTTTGTGACCCTTTGGTCTGCAGCCTGCCAGGCTCCTCTGTCCATGGGATTTCCCAGGCAAGAATACAGGAGCGGATTGCCATTTCCTCCTCCAGGGGATCTTCCCAACCCTGGGATCAAACCCAGGTCTCCTCTGTCTCCTGAGTTGCAGGTGGATTCTTTAGCCACTGAGCCACGCGCTGTGCTCAAAAACAAAGATATATGAACGAAGTCTGCAGTGGGGATAGATTTGTAATCCAGCAAAGTTTGATCCAGTGGGTGATGACAGCAACAGAGCATGTGATGTGTCTCACTAGATAGGGGTGTCGAGGGGAAGGCTTCCTGCAGGAGAGGGCATCTGAGCTGCTCCTTGAAGAGGGTGGTAAAAAGTAGGAGGACCTCTTCACTCCAGGCAGAGGGAGTAACCACATCTTGTGAGAGGATGGCTCCACCAAACACCCTGTGTATGCATGTTTCATCCTCAGAACTAACATTGTACATTTATGCTGGTGTAGAGTCTCTTGGGCTTCACAGGTGGCTCAGACAGTAAAGAATCCGCCTGCAATGCAGGAAACCTGGGTTTGCTCCCTGGGTTGGGAAGATCCCCTGGAGGAAGGAATGGCAACCCACTCCAGCATTCTTGCCTGGAGAATCCCATGGACAGAGGAGCCTGGAGGGCTCCATTCCAAGGAGTCGCAGAGTCGGACACGACTGAGTGACTCAGCACAGCACAGAGTCTCTTATTTGATTTAATTATGTCCGTGGAGCTTAACACAGTGCTTGCTTTATAGAAGATGCTCAGCACATGCCTGTTGAGCTGATCTGAAGTGAATGCTGTGATTTTTTGATACAACTTATAAGCCAGCCTCCAAAAGAGATCCCGTTATAAGGCTGTTTACATAGAGATGGGATGGGAGCACAGAGTGATTTTTATTTTATCTCCCCAGTTACATCCTGTTTCCTGTCTTGCAGTTTTTCCTTCCTTCTTTCCCACTCATGTTAAAGCCTGTGGTATAACACTGAGCCCTGGGTGGGTCTGATGAATATGCCGTAACTTGCTTTAACCTGGTTATCTGTTCTTTCTTCCTGCCTCCATTATCAAGAACTCCCCTCCCCCGCTCTAACTCCTTACAGCCTGATGTAATGTGGAAAAACTAGAGACTGATCTTATTTCTGAAATTTAGTTGATCTTGTGATGGCTGCTGACATATCATGGGGACATGGTGATCCCCGCTGTGGGCTGACTCAGTGAAGGACACTGTCAGAGAGATGGCCCAGATGAGGTCTCCTGCACTGTCATCACAGCCCATGTTGGTTGAGTGTTTCCCGTGTCCGGGGTACTGTTTATTCTAGGTGCTTCTATATGTTCACTCGGCTTTCGCAGGAGCAGATGAGCGCACGTCCTTTTACTCCACCATCTTGAACCAATAACTCATTGAATCTTAACAAAAGTATTATCATCCCTCTTTCATGGATGAAGCTTCTCAGAGTATTAAAACAACGTCCCCAAGATGCTGTTATTTGAATCTAGAATCTGGTTCCAGAGCCTTGGCACTTCTGATACTGGAAATAAGCTTCAGTTTCTTCACCATCAACCATCCTTGTCCCACAGTCACCAGCAAAGAAGTCCCGAGGGCCTGCTTTTCATAGCGTGGTGCTGGTCAATGTTGGGGTGTACTGGTTAGGGGGAGCTAATGCTGCCTATCACTTGGCACATAGAAAGCCCTATTTAAATATTTCCACGTTTATTGGGACAGAGCACACACAGCCCGGCCAATGACGTCTTTAATTAAAGTTAAATAAGCCAGGTAGATTTCTTGCTTATGTGACAGTGCAGCTCAAGCATTCCCATTCTTTTCTATGTGGTGATTCAGGATCCCAGGCTCCTTACAGAATTTCTGTGTGCCCTGGGGTCTCGGAGTGCTCCGGGAGAAGTTTAAAGAGAAGGAGGAAAAGGGACATCTAAACTGCCCAGGCCCGGAATGGATGTGTATGACTTCCACGTACTCTCTGGGTTCCCTTGCTGAGAACGGGTCACTGGTCCCCTAGATGCAAGAGGGGCTGGTACCTGGGTCCCTGCAGGACCACAGATTTCCAGGGAAAGCTATATGTACAGAAGGGGGGACGTGGCTTTCAGCAGACTGTTAGCTGACTCTGCCATGGATATTTAACACAGTGAGTCACTTGAGTACATTTGTGTGGCAATAAACATTTTGCACCATGGAATCCACATCCTGAAGTATTACATTCTCAGATACTGAAGAAAGGTTAAAGAGGAGGGGTATATGGCATTTGATAATGGAGGGAGAAGGCGAGTTATGCAGGAGAAAATATTCAGCTTTCAAAGGCTTAAGTAAGCACAGCTGAGGAGTTCCAAATAACAAGATTTGTGGATTAAAAAAAAAAAAAAAAGATATCTTTTTCTTTTCTCACCCACGCTGTACGGCATGTGGGATCTTAGTTCCCCCGAGCAGGGATCAAACCTGTGCTCCCTGCAGTGGAAGCGCAGAGGCTTAACCACTGGACACCAGGAAAGTCCCGAAAAGAGACTTTTGTGTCTTCATTCATCTGCTCCTTCGTTCTTTCGACAGATTCCACCAGAACCTGCCTGCTGCTGGCTCTCTGCTTACTGTGGAGGTGGGGGGCGGGGGTAAGAGCCGGGAGGGAAGAGGTGGTGGGAGATGCACAGGGTGGTCAGCACAGGCGTGTTGCTGAGAGTGGTGTGTGTTCTTACAGGGACAGGAATACGTACAAGCAGCATGTTGTGCAGGTACTGGAAGAAGCTATTAAGCATAATCCAGATTGTGGGGTTTTTTTTTTCTTTCTTTCTTGAAAAAGTATCTCCTGAGACATTACATGAGAGAAACTTTCGTAAAAGCTTTTAGAGTGCAGTACTTCATTAGAACAGATTGATGATCTAAAGAAGAAAATGTCAGATTCCAATAAATAAGAAGCAGTTGTATGTTCTTTTGAGAATACAATGTTTTTCAATAAAAATGAGTAAAAATAATGAGTCTCATATTCTGATATTCATAAGGTTTGTGCTCATCTTATCCAGAAGAAGTTGCTGTTGTTCTTAGTACACAAGGAGCTTGATTTATGATGGGAACTGCCGGGGAAGAAGATCTGTCATAATATTTCATAGCCACACCCCTGGAGCGATGCTAACAGCCATCTGTGCTACACACGACGGTGTGCAGAGCAGCCCTGTGTGACTGGCCCAGTCACCCTCTGTACCCGTGTGCGGCAGGTAGTGGTTAAGTGGGTATTAGCATCAGTGTTAGTGGTGGTCATCGTGTTACCATCGTCCCCAGTTTACAGAGGAGATTGTCACTTGAAGATGTAAGTAATCTTCCCAGAACCTAGAAGTTTAAATTCCCCAGGAGAGAAAATACATTTTAAATTCTGTCAAGCAACATCTATATTCAAGAATTTTTAAACAAAAATATCATGGTAAGAAACTATATTCCAATAAAAATTAATTTAAAAAGGAAAAGAAAACAATTATTGCACTTTTAAATTAAAGAATGAAAAATCTAATTGAATTTTTACAAACCCCATTTACTTCTCATCTCCTGTTGGCCGGGTGAGGGGTGGACAACAGCAGCTTGAAAAAATTTGGTTAATATTTCCGGACAGTGCAATATTTTCCAGGCTTAGAACCATGTCTTTTTTTTTTGAAGGTCAATTGATTGCCTTTTTCATTTCCCTTTAGTCTTTACAGTGTTTGATTTTATGGTATATTAAGTCTGGGGGGAAAGATGCGCAAAGCGTGGGACTTTTATTCTTGGGGCCAATTATTTTTTTTTTTCCTCCTTGGGGACTTAACTTGTTCTTTTCAACAAAAGTGCATTGTGTGCCAGGAGCTGCAGTAGATCTGAACTCCCTTGCTCTCACAACTTATTGATGAATAGCGTTGTCGCTTCGTGCCTAATGTCCAGCCCTGTCTGTTCTTAGGTGGGGTGACTGCTCTCTGTTGGGACCCTGTCCAGCGGGTGTTGTTCTCAGGGAGCTCCGATCACTCCGTCATCATGTGGGACATCGGTGGGAGAAAAGGAACAGCCATCGAGCTCCAAGGACACAAGTAAGGCTGCTGGTGCTTTTTTTTTTTAATCTTATTTTATGCTTTTATTTTTGGCTGTGCTTCTCGGCTCGCAGGATCTTAGTTCCCCAACCAGGAATGGAACCTGCGCCCTCAGCAGTGAAAGCTCGTAGTCCTAACCACTGAACCACCGCCAGGGGATTCCCTGCTGGTGTTTTTACAAAGAACTCTGGGAGAAGACTCCGGGCTGAAAGCTGGAACAAAGGCATGCAGGCCAGTCTCCGTGCCCAGAGCTGAGCGTGGGAGTACCATGGCAGGGACGCAAATGGCCACTTTGATTTATATCTGTGCGGAAGTATGTTTATTTATTTATACCCTATTTTAGTTCACAGAGGATTTGAGAGTGCTTACAAAAAAGCCATAAAATAAAATAATGCCAGAGAAGAAGTAAAAGGTAAAAAGGAGAACCAAGGAGAAGACCATAAGAGTAAATGTTTGAGAGTAAGGGGGAAAAAAGAACTTCAAAATGCAAGCCACGAAGTCCTACAGAATTTCTGTAATTGAGTTCAAATGTGGCTGAAGATTATTGGCAGCTGAAGGAGAAAGGGAGCGATAATATCCTCACCTAGTACATTCTGTCCTTCCCCGGACAGTTACTGAGAACTTAATTCATATCAGACTGTTCTTCCTTACGGGGTGGATTTCAGGAGGCCAAGGGGAACGGCAGAGAAAAGCTTAGTGCTTTTCCTGGGAGCAGTTCTCACACTTTGCCTGCACAAGAAATCACCAAGGGAACTGCGAAGTAGATGCCTGGGCCCTGTCCTCTGTGATCCTCACTGGTCTGGAGCCAAGGGTGTCTGTGTTGTCACAAGCTTCCTGGGCAACTCTCCTGGGACCCTCAAACCTCACTGAGTCATCCTACCTGTGCCGCCCACAGTGCCTGGAGGCCGAGCCTGGTCCTGTGGCTGGAAAGAATCTTCTGTCTGCTTTAGAATTCTAAAGTTAATCTGAATTGTTTTTAACTTTTAAAGTTTCCAAACATATTAAAGATGACTCTAATATCAACTTCCCTGAACTGGCTGGTTTTAAGTGGCATTAGCTCTGCCTACAGATCTGTCTGGAAACACTAGTTTTAAAAACTTCTCCTGGGACTTCCCTGGAAGTCCAGTGGTTAAGGCTTTGCCTTCCAACACCAGGGCTACGGGTTCTGTCCTGGCTGAGGGGATGAGATACTACTTGCCTCATGGCCAAAAAGCCAAAGCATAAAAACAGAAGCAGTATTGTAACAAATTCAGTAAGGACTTTAAAAATGGTCCCCATCAAAAAAAAAAAAAAACTCTTAAAAGCAAATGAACTTCTCCTAAGTAGTTAAATTTATGATTTGGAGTTATTAAGTATGAGCTAATTCAGTTTGGGGCTTTCCACGTCGTTCAGTGGTAAAGAATCCACCTGCCAGTGCCAGGAGCCGCAGGTTTGATCCCTGAGCGCAGAAGATCCCCTGGGGTAGGAATTGGCAACCCACTCCAGTATTCCTGCCTGGAGAATCCCATGGACCGAGGAGCCTGGCAGGCTACAGTCCATAGGATTGCAAAGAGCCAGACACAAATGAGCATACACACACACAATTCAATTTTAGAGGGCCTATGCACAGACCATTATTTTTTGTGTTAGAGTTCAGTTTTAGAGATATAGCTATTAAGCCCTTCTGTCCCACATGAGAGAACAGATCAGTTGTCTGGGGCTACCCCTGGCTTGTGGAGCCACTTGGACCTCAGTACCAGGTCATTAAAGGAATTGTTCCCTTCTGTTTCTCTCCATGACAAAGGGACGCATACAGAGGTCACATAGAAGGAATTGACGTCATCCATGTAAGTGAAGAAAAAGAAAAGTCAAATACAGCCCTCCCTCGCAATGGGTTCAGTCATGGTGGACTCTTTGAGACCCCACGGAAGAATACTGGAGTAGGTTGCCATTCCCTTCTCAAGGGCATCTTCCCCATCCAGGGATCGAACCCGAGTCTCCTGTGTCTCCTGCATTGTCAGGCGGGTCCTTTACCTCTGTGCCACCTGGGAAGCCTTGTTTCACAACACACGGTTATTATTTAATCTGCCAAGTAATTCCCACAATTTGGGCTCCTTCAGAGAAATAAAATACAGGCTTAGAATGAAGATCAGTAATACTTGTTGGACTCATCCAGATTAGCTCATAACTAGCTTTATTTTTACGCAATGGTTCACAAAGACTGCTGGAAGGGCAAGGGTCAGTTCTCACCACCAGCATCTCTGGGTGCGGCGTGTCCTCAGGCAAAACGTGCTGGGAAACCTTCCAGCTGGGTAAGAGAGGAAAAGGCTATCAAGTGGAGATAGAGTCTCTCAGTCCCGGAAGAGTGAAACCTAAACGAATAGGTCTTCCAGTCTAAGACATACTGGCTTGGACTTTTAGAAAATAAAGCAGACTATCCTTGGAGTCCACCCTGATGTCCATCCTGGAGTCCACCCTCATAGGATATCACACCTTGGTGGGGCGGGCAGGCTGGTGAGATCCAGAGCTGCCAGGCAGAAGTGCCTTGGACAGGAATAGGAAGGCCTTGGCTTGGTGCTTATTTAATTTAAATTTAGTAATAAGGTAAAGTGTGTGAGGGGCTCCTTGTCACCAGTCACCTCAGAGGGGTTACCCTGTTGTCACCGAAGTAGGCGAGATGAGCTTCCTCAGTGTCACTGACTTCACTCTGTGAGAGCAGGTCTGACACTTGAGCCAGGCGGAGGGGAGCACCGGAACGACTGACAGGAGGGGGATGGGGTTCATAAACAAGGTGCCGGAAAGAAGGGGCCAGGACGAGCGGCAGGAAGGATAAGGCCCACGTTCACAGCATCCATTCCTTTGCCCTGGAACTTGAACACTGGATTCATGGTCAGTGATTCTCATGTTTTAGTAGCACCTAATATTTATTTTGTCAAGGAGCTTTCAGAACACACAGACACCTCAGTTTAATCTTATAATAACCCTGTGAAAGAGGGAGGTCAGATACCATTTTTTTTTTAATGAAAATACTAAGCTTTTGGGCTTCCCAGGTTGTGCTAGTGGTAAAGAACCCACGTACCAATGCAGGAGACATGAGACATAGATTTGATCCCTGGGTTGAGAAGATCCCCTGGAGGAAGGCATGGCAATACACTCCAGTGTTCTTCCCTGGAGAATCCCATGGACAGAGGAGCCTGGCGGGTTACAGTTCATAGGGTCGCAAAGAGTTGGACATGACTGAAGCGACTTAGCACACACGCACGCATAGAACTTCCATCCTCAAAGACCCCAAAGCTGGTAGCTTAGGACTCCCAGATCAGTCCAGTGGAGGAAGCTTCTAGAACCTTCCTTGTAGTCTGTGCTAGGCCCTGGGGGAAAAAACATTGTGAACATTGAATAACATATGGTCCCCACCATGCCCCATGGTGTTTTCTGTCACCATTCTACTTCAGAAAGCAAAGACTTCCTGCTTAGGTCTGAGGCTGCCCCTTGCTCTCCTACAGTTCCTCATTTCCCTACCTTCCCTCAGGGTGACTGTTGGCCGCCCGAGTTCCAATTCGTGGACCAAATCCTTGAGTTCAGGCACCAGGGAGAGCAGATGGAACCTGAGGCCCCCCCGCCCCTTGTGGTGGGGAGACTCCCTTCCCCTCTTCTAGAAATGTCCAGCCGTGGTGTGGAGGGACAGCTCCCCGTGGCTTCCATCCCGGGTTCTGAGCTTTCACACCGTCCTTCCATGGGGAAGCATGACATTTATGTAGCCAGTTTGATTTGATGTGTTAAAAAATCCCATCAAAGCAGAGAGAGCTTTAGCACAAGTAAGTGATTGATGACAGTGAAGATGTCTCCAAGTCCAAGGGAAAAAAGCTAAGAAAGTATACTTCTCTAGCACAGTATTATCTGCATTTGAAGCATTTTGGTACTCGCACTTCCTGGAGCAAGTGAGACATGAATTATGTGCAAGCTCTGTGGAAGGAAGGCAGAGACAAGGTTTTCCACTTTCAGGGACATTTTTTTGAGAATCAGTTACCAGTTAGATGGATATGATCGAAGCATAAACCTGGACATTTATTGTCCCAGGCCCACTTTGTCAAATCTGATCAGGAGACTTGGACTTTTTATATTCTTCTATAGTATCTATCATTTCATAACCAGCTTTATGATCACATTTTTTCTTTCTAATAGTGTTTTCTTAGGTCTCTGAGACTTGCTAGCAATTTAATTTAGTGGTAACTTGATTTGAAGCACATGTAAGGAACTTGCCTGGCGGTTCAGTAATTAAGACTCCATGCTTCCAATGCAAGAGGCCTGGGTTCAGTCTGTGGTCGGGGAACTAAGATCCCACATGCTTTGAGGCCAAGAAATAAATTTAATAAAGTTCCTTCATAACAGTGAGCCAACACTGGGGGCTAGACCATGTGTTAAGCAGCTTTTAAAACATGTGTATGTGTGCTCAGTCGTGTCCGACTCTTTGTGACCCCATGGACTGTAGCCTGCTAGGCTCCTCTGTCCTTGGGATTCTCCAGGCAAGAATACTGGAGTGGGTTGCCATTTCCTTCTCCAGGGGATCTTCCCAACCCAGGGATTGAACCTGCGTCTCTTATGTCTCCTGCATTGGCAGGCGGGTTCTTTTACCAGCTGAGTCACCAGGGATAATAAAATAAAATTAAAAATGAAGCAGAGGCAAAGGTCTGCGTGGTCCCTTGTGGTGGATTTCCCCACCAAGACTGGGATACCCCGGCTGCCTGAGGCTCTGTCACAGCCACGACCCGTGGCATACATGGCCTATGTCTTTGTGTCCTCTTTCCACAATCCCAGTGGGGTTTCTCTTTTGATACTCTTACCACAGGAAGACTTTTGTTATCAGCCTTCTCAAAATCTTTTGGTAAAGCAATAGGCAATTCATCAATAAATGCGCACTGGGAAGATTTGTGCTTTTCTCTTGTATCAAAGTCACAAAAGGAAGTAACATTCTCGCCTTCAGCTTCTTCTGGGTTTGGGGGAGGAGCGCAAGGATGAATACGTATGAAAGCTTTCTCTCCGTGCCCATCTGAGATTTAGAAGCGCTTCTCACTGTCGCTGTGGAGAGTTATTAGGGGCGATGGAAAGAGATGTCTTTTCTATTTTTAACTATTTAGCTAAACACATAATAGATCAAAGTATTAGCAACTAGCGTTCTCACAGGAAAAAAAAAAGTTCTCACAGAGGGTAGAGTTCTCTCTTCTGTATAGTGTGGTGACTGAGAACCTCACAGTCAGGCCAGGCTGTGTATGAGGCAGCTCTTCAGCTGCAGGCTCTGTGGGTTTGGACAAGGCACCTCATCTCTCTGACCCTCAGTTTCCTCATCTCTAACATAAGTGTAATATGAACGAAAAGCCCTCAAAGATTGTCAAAAACCGTCAATAATATAATGCATGTAAAATCAGCACAAGATTAAGGGGAAATTAGTGACACTTGTTAACATCATTCTTGTTAAGAAAAATGATAATAATCCATAAATCAAGCTTTCAGACTGTTTCTCTCTGATTGCGGTGGTGGTGGTTTAATCGCTAAGTCTTGTCCGACTCTTGCGACCCCATGACTGTAGCCTGCCAGGCTCCTCTGTCCATGGGATTCTCCAGGCAGGAATACTGGAATGGATTGCCATTCCGTTCTCCAGGGGATCTTCCCAACCCAGGGATCCTGAACCTGAGTCTCCTTGATTGGCAAGCAGGTTCTTTACTGACTGAGCCCCCAGGGAAGCCACCGCTCTGGTCCTTGGAGGTTTGGAAAACTCATGAAGGTGGGAGTTTCAAATCTAAGAGCCTGAGATTTCTGGAAGTAGATGCATAGCTGATCAGATTTCACCAAGTAGGCTGAGACTTCCCATACTTTGGACAGTTTCATTTCTTTACTATACATTTAAGCACCACCCCCTACTCTTCAGGGATGGAAGAGGACCTAAGCTGACATTTAGGTAGATGTTAGCCTGTGTCTGAAAATCTGCTCCTATAGAGAAGATGAAGACTTTGCTCCCCTTTTCCCTTTAGAAGCATTAGACACAGGACCAGCTTCACGGGCACGTGACGTATGCAGTCACACAAGCCCTCATGCTTAAAAGGGCCCCACCCTTGGTTTAATGCTCTGCTGTCACCATCTTGTAATTCTTTTTTTTTTTTTTTTTTAACAAAATGGGGTCTTTATACACTCATAAGAGCATTTGCAGTGCAGTCCACAGAATGCTCATTGTTGAAATAATAACCAGTTTTAAGATGCTTTCTAGTATAAATGCTACCATGATGCCAGATGAAACATGACTGCAAGAGGAAGGTATCTTTCACTCTTTTATCACCCTGGATCTGTAAACCTGGGAATGTTCCCTCATCTTGTTTTTAACTGCAAGGTGGTTGTATTTTGAATCCTTAAATCAAGAAGCCCCGGAGCAGCTTTATTACAAGGCTTGGGATCCAGCATTCATCATTGTGTTCTTCTGTGTTGGAATATTAACAGGACTGGAGTCCCATAAATTATGTATCTCTTGCTGAATGTTGCTGCCAGCTATGAGTGGCAAAGCAGTTCTTTCTGTAGCTTATTTGGTTTTGCAAGATCATTGATATGTATCAAGATGCCTTAACAAATGAATTGTAGTTCGGATCACTGGGTGGTTATGAGTCTGTTCAACTAGATGGATTTTCCTTCTTGCCCCTAAATGTCACAATGGCATCAGTCCATACCCTGAAATGTATGAAGCATTAATCACAACCAGGAGAGATAGAAAATTGACGTTTTTTTGTGAAAGATTTTATATTAGTCATTAATTCATAAAGGAACTAGTAAGATGTTACAACCAGCTCAAAGGGGAATTCAAAGAGTAGAAACATTCAGAGGCAATGGAGAGTGCTGAAATGCATTTGTATTTTCACAACTGACTTCTTCCATGGGAGGAGCCAGGCATGGGGATTCATTACATCTTCACTGGATAAGATTCATTTGCAATACTATCAGTTTCCTACAGTTTACAGAGTTATAAAATAGTACAATTGAAGATAATAACTGACTCCCACAGAGGCAGAAAACACAGAAGGGTGTGTCAGATTACACCTGATATTCCATTGAAAAAGATACCCAGTAATCTCTTTTTAACCATTTCCAAGTTTTTGATCTGAGAGAGCCTCCCCTCTTCTCTCCTATAATCATAATAGTAAGATTATTCCTGGTCACAGAAAAACAGCTGGCCTCACAAAGTTTGACCTCATCATTTACATTGGTGTAGTAAGAGTATTAATTAACCTATAGGCCATCTTAGTTGGCTTTGCAAATATGGAGCTGTATGGTATTAAGCAACTATTAAGCCCATGAAATTTACAAAAGTTTTTATAAGGAATCTTGGGTTGGACTTTTCAGAGCCTCTGTCATCTGCTTTTCCACGGCTAGGAAAACAAGCCCAAGAAAATCACCAGTTTTCACCTGTAATACTTATAACTTTGATTGAATTCTTTGAGATTTTCTACATTTGATAGTTTCCTGTCCTGGAAGCTTTCTTAACACCTGTAATGCCAGGACCCTGCAAGCCAGGTACAGGACCGGTTTTCCTTTCGGGAAGGGGGACCACTTCCCAAGGAATTGGCCCCCTTAGTTTCTGAAGAGGCTGCTCATAACTGATTCAGTGCACACCATTCTCTCCTATGACATGGTAGGTAAGGGCTTGGTTGCCCAATGATATCCTGTGGATAGATTCTGATTAAACCTGTGAAATAACTATATTGCCATGAAAATCAAGGTGACTCAGTAACAGTTTCTGAATTCTAGGCAGTTTCTGAGAATTGGATATTATTCTTAAGTGTTTAGATTTAGCTTGCCAAAGCAGACTTTACTAAATTGTAGGTTAGAGACAGCCTAAAAAGTAAGAGAAAAGGCATCCTCATAGACCCAAAAAGTAGAATGTTAAAACAACAGCAACAGTATTCTAGACAAGTAATGAAGTAAAATTTCCCTCTTCAGTTCATTCGGTCCTGTGTTGTTAATTCTTGTTCTGCTGGGTGTTGGTTTAGCAGTCTGCATTTGTAAATCCACCTACATCCAGACTAAAAAGAGTCCTGAAATCCAAGGAAATCCTGACTCAGTCCACTAACCCAGTTTACAGACTAAGTTATGTCAGTCTAGTACTCTTTGCCTAAGGGTCTTTAAAATGCCAGTATTTAAAAGTACCTGGTGTACAGAATCCTTTTCCACGAAACTCTGAGCTTGTCCCTTCTGGCCTGTAGCTTGTGACAAAGCCTTCAGGCAAACATCAGAATAATACAAATTTACCTGTAGATTACAGAAACTTAATGGGTAATTTTATACTGTGATAAATAATATCAGAATTGAGAAGAGTGAGATTCTCTATTGATATTCCTTACATAACTATTTCCTGAGCAATTGATCAGTGTTTCCCCTGAAGGTAAAAGCATATTGTGGACAGTGAAAGCACTGATAAAACTCTAGGGTCTTGGTATGTAATATACAATCTCAGGAATATATTAATAATCTTTTAGCTATACTGACTTAACCTAGGGAAGACTAAGCATCTTCTCTGATCTGACAACTTTTGCAACTCTTAAAATAGTAACACAGTAAACAAATGTGATTTTTTTTTTTAATACTATCTCTATTTTTATGGGGCAAAGGAAACAGATCTCTGTGATTTTCCAGAACCCCTCTAGGAAATCTCAAATATAGTTTTAGGTGTAAAAAATATCCTAAACAATTTTCCCCCCAAATATAGGGCTCAAGCTGGGAAGGCAAAACCAAAATTATTGTCAGAGGATACTTATCTTTAGATACTTAAGATAGGAGCACAGGTGCCTAAAAAAACAATAGTTGGCTATCTATATAATCAGGGTAAGAAGACTTGGGAAATAAATACAGAAAACAACACCGTCTTAAAGAATTTTAGCTCTTTTTACAAATGAGGGCCCTTGTTCTTCTTTTCAGTCCTTAAATAATCAAGAACTTTTCAAATCAGCATAAAGCTCTGAAAAGGATTTTGGTGAGACAAAATCTCTGCTAGCTAGGCAGATTCCATAGAAGGTAAGGAATATCCTTTTGCATTGTAGTCCAAGGCATTAATCAGCAAACTAAGGAAGCAAGCGATCAAAACCAAGGGAACTATACCAAGATTTTAATGTATTTTGCAGCTTTTTTTTTTAAGACTCCCGAGTATTATAAACCATAGTAAGCAAAATTCACTTTCCATGTTTTGTCCTTTATTTTCCTCTTTGATACTCTGGAACAAATTTATATTTTACTTTAAAATTGCCTTTTTCATTCAAGCTCTCTCAAAAGTATAAAATGGAGTTTTCCGGAGGCTACATGAGTGACATCATAATGCCCACAGAAAGAGATGAGTGTCTGGCTCTCTCCTGCTAAGCCAGACATTAGAAAGACTTGTACAGATATTAAACAATGCCATTTTGCCTTCAGAATATTTTGTTTTGGAAAATACATTTTCCCCCAAATATATATTATTTGGTTAAAAGGGAATGGATTCATCATTGCTGTTTTCAGATGGATCAATAGTTTTAAAATTTCTCAGATTGATTTCATGTATATTGATAGTTGTCGTTCAGTTGCCAAGTCGTGTCCAACTCTTTGAGACTCCACAGACCGCAGCATGCCATGCTTCCCTGTCCCTCACCATCTCCCAGAGTTTGCCCAAGGTCATATCCACTGAATCAGTGATGCCATCCACCCATCTTATTCTCTGTCGCCCTCTTCTCCTTCTGCCTTCAATCTTTCCCAGCCTAAGGGTCTTTTCCAATGAGTTGGCTCTTTGCATTTAGGTGGTCAGTTATATTGATAGTTACCATCAGGCCAGTTATATTGATAATTACCACTCACTTAAACTAAAGCTCTTTGGTGTCCTCAAATAAGACTTGAGAATGTAAAGGGGTCCTGAGACTAAAAAGTTTGAGAACCACTGCTTTAAAACTACTCTCATTTTTTTTCCCTCCCCAAAACAAAAACACAGACACAGTTGTATTTCCTTCTCATCATTGCACCTGGCACTGTCTCAGCCACCCATTTTAATTCTAGTAATTAACCAAAGTAACTAACTTATTTTGTAGAGAAAACTGGGAGGACAGAGGATATGGATAATTGAGAACTTTCCATCATAGGGAGCATCTTAGCACAGCTCATGAAACATGTGACGTCAGCTTCTACTGCAATCACTTTTACATCCCTCATAGCTCAGTTGGTAAAGTATCTGCCTGCAATGCAGGAGACCCGGGTTCATTTCCTGGGTCGGGAAGATCCCCTGGAGAAGAGAATGGCAACCCACTCCAGTATTCTTGCCTGGAGAATCCCATGGGTAGAGGAGCCTGGCAGGCTACAATCCACGGGGTCGCAAGAGTTGGACGTGACTTAGCGACTAAACCACCAAAGTGGTAAAAGAAAGGAATATGTTCATTTGACATGACTCATCTAAGTTATGTTGGGCTTCCCAGGTGGTGCAGCGGTAAAGAATCCCCCTGCCAATGCAAAAGATGCAGGAGATGGGGGTTTGATCCCTGGGTTAGGAAGTAGGAAATGGCAACCTGCTTCACTATTCTTGCCTGGAAAATTCCATGGACAGAGGATCCTGGCAGGGCTTCAGTCCATGGGGTCAAAAAGAGTTGGGCGTGGCTGAGCACACACATGCCTAAGTTAGTTTCTTTATAGCACATAAAAATAAGCAAACATATATAATCTTAAATATTATGCTTTACAGTCGAAATTTCAGTAACTTATTTAGAAATGATCAAGACTTCCCTGGTGGTTCAGTGGTTAAGAGTCCACCTTCTAAAGCAGTGGACGCAAGTTCAATCCCTAGTGGGGGAACTAAGATCCCACATGCCAAAGGTCTAATGAGCCCTCAAGCCATAACCGGAGAAGCCTGAATGCTCCAAGGAAAGACTCTGAATGCCCTATGACCTGATGCAGCCAAAAATAAATAGATTAATTTTTTTAAAAAAGAAAGAAATTATCTAGTGTAGGTGTCTCAGTTTAGTTCAGTCGCTCAGTCGTGTCCGACTCTTTGCGACCCCATGAATCGCAGCACACCAGGCCTCCCTATCCATCACCAACTCCCGGAGTTTACTCAAACTCATGTCCATCGAGTCGGTGATGCCATCCAGCCATC
This sequence comes from Cervus elaphus, assembly GCF_910594005.1. Classification (NCBI taxonomy): domain Eukaryota; kingdom Metazoa; phylum Chordata; class Mammalia; order Artiodactyla; family Cervidae; genus Cervus; species Cervus elaphus. Next base: position 21,842,806 of record NC_057844.1, read on the forward strand.
TCATCCTCTGTGTCCCCTTCTCCTCCTGCCCCCAATCCCTCCCAGCATCAGGGTTTTTTCCAATGAGTCAACTCTTCGCATGAGGTGGCCAAAGTATTGGAATTTCATCTTTCACAGTGTAGGTGTCTAGTGACTATTAATTAGTTCAACTTACTATGATTCCATTGTAAGTTACCCAGAGATCTTGGGAATTATCTTTAAGTTGGTATGCTACAAAACATAATTATTATCTAAAGTTTATCAGAAACATTATTTAATTGAACCCACTTATTTTTCATAATCTTAAATATTATATAGGCATAATATTAGCTTATTTGACCTTTTATCTTATGTAACTTTAGAAGAAATCAACCTGAGTAAAACAAAATGTACATTTGCATTATATTTAACATTAATAAATCCAGAAATAGACATGGCTGTGTTTTGAAACTCATTGCATAACTCTTATTTGCCAAAGAGTTAACCTTAGTTTTGTGAACTTGGGAGTCTTAAAATACCACTGAGTTAGATAGTATTTTCTGTAAAATAATTTTTATTTTTAAGCCTAGTAAATTAAAGCATTAGGGGTTAATTTCCTTATTTTCTGTGAAGTTCAGGAATATTCAGTTTATATAAACATTTGCTTATCTTTATAAGCAAGTGCTTATAATTTAACACATACCATAATCTAATGTATTGACACCTTTAAAAATAGGAAAGCGTTCCATACACAAGAGGTAAAGACCCCCTGAATTTCAGACACAGACACGCAGAGCGTAACAGCTTCAGTCCTACAACTGGAGCCACAAGTCAGAAGTAAACACAAAGACACACACACACAATCACCAATCCAGATCTCACAGAATCACTCTCCTTCCCAGTGAGCACAGAACTCTCCATTAATCTGAGCTCAAAACAAGAATATTCAAACAAAACCCGCCAAGAAACCAGACTCCCCGTTCTTTCTCTCACAAGCTGGAGCAGATCTCTGCCATCTTTTGTCGGCGGTCACCACATTGTCAGACCCTTAAACTGGATTCCCCACCAGGAGGGAATAACTCGTCAGCCGTGTCCCAACCAGAAAGAAAAAGAAGACACAGACTGAGGAAAGAGGGCGTGAGAACTAGAGAGAGGCGCTCAGTGAGCTCAGGCCTGTTGATGCTGTGGGTTCACCCTGGGAGCCGAGCTGGCGCCTCGCGCCTCGGGCAGCACAGGTTACCTGGCTCCAGGTGCCCCGTGACCTTACAACTGTAACATGGACAGGTGGCACAGGCTTTACTTAAGTGATCAGTTAAGGAACCAGTAAGATTTTAAGCAGTTCAACCGCTTTTTTCCTGAAGTGTTGGTAACTGACAGAGACCGCCTCTTCTTGGGGCCTTAGCATCTCACATGAGCATTTTAAAAATTTGACCTATGGTTGATTTCCCATGTTGAGTTAGTTTTAGATATACAGCAAAGTGATCCAGTTATACATATACATATGTTTGTTGTTATTATTGTTTAGTTGATAAGTTGTGTTCTACCCTTTTGCAACCACATGGACGTTAGCCCACAAGGCTCCTCTGTCCACAAGATTTCCCTGGCAAGAATACTGGAGCAGGTTGCCATTTCCTTCTCCAAGGGATCTTCCCAACCCAGGGATCAAAGCGGCATCTCCTTCGTTGGCCAGCAGGTTCTTTACCACTGAACCACTAGGGAAGAACATATATATATATATATATATATATATTCCATGTGCTATACAGTAAATCCTTGTTGTTTATTTTATATGTAGTGGTGTGTATCTGCTAATCCCATAATCACAATTTATCCCTTCTCCACGTGCCCCTTTGGACATAAATCATAGCAGTATTTTCTCAGTTAGTGTCCCAAGGCAAAAGAAATGAAAGCAAAAATAAGCAGATGGACCTAATCAAATTTACAAGCTTTTGCACAGTAAAGGAAGCCATCAGCAAAACGGAAGGACAGCCTATGGAACGGGAGAAAATATTTGCAAAAGATGCAATCAACAGAGGCTTCATTTCCCAAATACACAAACGCCTCAGACAACGCAACATCAGAAAACAAACAACCCTATCCAAAAAAATGGCAGAAGACCTAAGTAGGCATTTCTCCAGAGAAGACCTGCAGATGGCCAACAGGCACTTGAAAAGATGTTCAACATCGCTAATTATTAAACGAGCATCTTGACTTATTTTAAATGTTGAAGGTCTCTAGTACTCTCCCGACGTTAGCGTGTGGACCCTCCACTCCAGTCTCCAAGGTCTGCTCTTGGGGGCACTCGGGGGCGAGCCTGCACGTGAGTGACCGCCAGGCTTCCTGCCCTCGGGGCTCTCCCTGCCCTCGGGAACCGTCGCTGACTCTTGCTTCTTCGGCAGTGACAAGGTCCAGGCCCTGTCCTACGCACAGCACACGCGGCAGCTCATCTCCTGTGGCGGTGATGGCGGGATCGTGGTCTGGAACATGGACGTGGAGCGGCAGGAGGTAGGTTCACAGATGGCTCGAGCCACCCCTCCGTGGCCACTGGGCTGGGCTCTGCACCTCGGACTCTGCTGAGAAACGCCTCAGCCTCCCCTCCTGCTCACTTTCTTTTTTTTTCGGTTGTGCTGGGTCTTCGTTGCTGTGTGAGCTTTTCTGTAGTTGCGGCTAGCTGGGGCTACTCTCTAGTTGTGGTGTGCGGGCTTCTCATTGCAGTGGCTTCTCTTGTTGCGGAGCGCGTGCTTTAGGGCACTCAGGCTTCCGAGGCTGCGGCACTTGGGCTCGAGAGCACAGGCTCAGTGGTTGTGCACACAGGGGCTTAGTGGCTCGGCCGCATGTGGAATGTTCCTGGACCAGGGATCGAACCCCTGTCTCCTGCATGGGCAGGCAGATTCTTTACCACTAAACCACCAGGGAGGCCCACTTTTTTCTTTGAGAAAACCAGGAAAATAAGACATGTTGTGTCAGAAAATCAGAAAAACAATAATAGTAGAATAAAATACAATTCTAGTATGAAAGGAGCTTCCTTTTATAAGCCGCTCACAAAGTGGCACGTAATATTCATGCAGTGGAGACGTGTCAGGAGACTGAGACTAAGCTGTTTAGACTTCAGATCTGCTGCACCATTTAGAGCACAAGTTCAGAGGAGAAGAAACATTTATTCTCAGGTATTTACAGCCCTTTGGTATAAAGTGAGCTATGAAAGCGGACCACTTGGTCCTTTAATGTTATTGGGGGAAATGGCGGCTGGTGTGTGAGAAGTGGTATTTGATGAAGAATCCTAGTTTGGTATTAATAGAAATATTAGAAATAATTTTTTTGTGTTTATGAGTCACATTCTAAACAATTCTCCAGATATATACAGTGTCATTTTAAGCATTTATTTAAGTTTTGTCATGACATTCTTTTTTCTTTTTTTTCATTTACTATTTACACAATTTCTTATTGAGATAAAATCTACAGAACATAAATTTTGCCAATTTCACCATAACATTCTTTTTTCAATGTATTTGCTTTTTCATCGTTCAGCATCATAACATCTGGTTTGTTTACTGAACATCCCCTTTGACAAGTACTTTGAAGTTAACCATTTTCTCATTTCCCTAGAATAATGCTGGGTAAATTTTCCCTTTGACCATGTGTATTCTAATGTGTCCTCACAGGATACAAGAATTGGAAGAGCAACACTTTAAAAATTAGACAAAAAATAAAAATTAGACCAAAGCCATTTCCCAACTTCTTTCCACAGCCTCACCCCAATCTCATTTCAAGAGAGTCGTTGCCGTTACCCACATTGCCGTGCCTTTCAAATGCCAGTAATTAAATGCTTAAGAAGATTAAAGCTTGATTTGCTCAAACCGTAAATCCACAGGAGTTCTATTAGTAACTAATTAAAATGATCCTTTCAGTCAGGAAGTGGGGAATTGTAGAATATTGCTTTTGAAAATACAGTTTGGCCCCATTGGCATACAGACAGTGTGTGCCAGCCAGGTGCATGGCGGCCTGCTTTGGGTGGGGAACAGTCACGCCCGGTGTATCCAGGCTTCTTCCCAGGCCTGACTGACCGCCCAGACCCGGGCAGGGGAGCCGCTGGGCTCGTCTCCCTGTGTGCACACAGCCTCCGCCCTCGACAGACAGCAGTCCACGGAGGCTACCAGTGCACTCTCCAGAGAAGGAAGCCAGGCGGCCGGTCGGTGGGCAGTCCTTGGAGCCAGCTTGCTACAGTGATGCCTTTTGACATGCAGATATACGGGCACTTGGTACTTGTTGACTATTGTAAATCTTCTCAAGTGATTGAAAGCTCTAACTGAGCGGTGGCGACGGTTGCACCTATTTTTCGCAGTGTCATATATGATAAACGTGCAGCCTCCCAGGTGTATCCAGGGCTGCTTTCCGATTGTGATAGGTGCCATGCGGCGCTCAGCTCAGGAACGTAATGAAACTGTCACTGCCCTGAAGGGGTGGGAGCCTTTCTGGAAGAAAAGACATGGAGGGGAAAGCTTCAGAATACGATTGAATGGTAGAAATAAATCAACCACAGTTGATAGGAGTTAGAGCATCAGAACTGGGGCTTGTCACCATCAGCTCGCCTTCCAGTGAAGGGTTTGTGGCAGGAGAGAGTGAGCACACTCTGACAGAGACAAGAAACACCAGGAGCAAAGACCAAGCGAGCGGGAGTGGTGGCGTGCAGAGCAATGCGTGCGGAGCGGATGGGGTGGCAGCCAGAGGGCGGGCAGGTGGGGGAAGGCCCTGAGTGGCTGAACACAGATCTGTTTGACATCTTGATGTAGGTTAAATGTGTGTTTATACATTTAACGAAATCGGATTTTTCACAATTTTATTATTTTTTTAAGTATACATAATACACGTTCTTTGTAGGAAAATTACAGTGCTCGTTAACAAAGAGAATGTCAGTTACTCAGGGTTGTTGCTGAGTTGCTAAGTAATATCCCAGCTATTGCAACCCCATGGACTATAACCCACCCAGGCTTCTCTGTCCATGGGATTTCCCGGGCAAGAATACTGGAGTGGGTTGCCATTTCCTTCCCCAGGGGACCTTCCCAACCCAGGGACTGAAGAATCTAGCGGATTCTTTACAGCTCGGCCACCAGGGAAGCTCATCCATGATATCACCACCCAGAAGTATCACCCTTCACATACTGGCAAACATCCCTTCTTACATTTTTCTCTGCAGATACACATGTTAGATTTTTCTTTTTTTGACAAAAAAGAGAATCGTACTACACATGCTGATTTTCCCCCCTTTTCAGAGCCCTACTCTCAGTTCCCTCCTCTTAGACACTCACTAACATGTTTTATACACATCCTAAACCTGCATGCTTCCTTGTAAAACATGGGTGTGTGTGTGTTGTAAATCTTCCTTATTTTCCTACATCATAACTGTTCCAAAAAATCACAACATAGATAAGTCTTTTAGGGGTAAACTGTTGTCTTCAGCTAAGAAACTTTGTATTATTTTATTGATCTGTCTTTACATGAATTAGAGCATGAAAATCACCAGGCCAATTGAGACTTACTTCTTTCCCTCAGTTTTTGGGTTTTTTTTTAATGCATTATCATTCTTTCTGTACCCTTGTCATTGCACTCTGCATTTTTTATTTTTTCGGTCGTGCCGTACAGCGTGTGGGATCCTACTTCCCTGATCAGGGATATGACTCAAGCCCCCTGTATTGGAAGCTCAGTGTCTTAACTACTGGACCACCAGGGAAGTCTCTTTTCCTCAGTTTTAATAAAATAAATAAACTTCCTTAAAGTGTCATCTTTTTTACTTTCTTTTTTTTCTCTCCTGAGAAAATATACAGCTTTAGGTTTGTTTCCGCTTAAAACTAGGGGAGAACTTCCCCAGGTTCAATTCCTGGTCCTGGAAGATTCCACATGCCATGGGGCAGCTAAGCCTGTGCGCCTCAACTATTGAGTCTGCGCTCTAGGGCTGGTGAGTCACAACTACTGAAGCCCTAGAGTCCATGCCCAGCAACAAGAGAGTGGCCCCTGCTCGCTGCAACTAGAGAATGCCTGTGCAAAGCAATGAAGACCCAGTGCACCCAAAAATAAATAAAGTAAATTTTTACAAAAGAATATAAGGATTCTTTTTAAAATAAAAAATAAAGGTAGGGAAATAGACTAACCCTGCTGACTCTGACATGACAGCGGACTAGTGCTTCTCTGAATACCCGCTGTGGTCAGGTCCTGTCCCCCAGCACATGTAGCTGCATGCCAGTGTAATAAGCAGATGTATATAATTGTACACAGTTAGAGAGAATATAATTGTATATGATCAGAGAGTATGAGATAATTGCATATGATCAGAGACTATGAGATAAAGTCCTAAACCAACATAGCTGTCTGTGGTGTGGCCCCTACATCCAACCCCTCCAGCCTCAGCCCTTTACACCCTCTCCCACCTCCAGCCCTGCTCTCCCCACCCCCACCCTGCGCTCCAGCCATCCTGCCCCGCTCTCAGCCCCGTATGCCTGGTCTCCTGTCATCCATCCCCAGATCTCAACTTGTCATCATTTGTCAGAGATAAATCCTGAGCCCCACCCTGGATCATCCTGTTCTCATAGCTCTCTGTGCTTCTCTTTCTCTGGCTTTGACCTACTGTTTCAAATAATAACTGCTGCTAATATGATTGTCATGTTTCATCTTCCCTCATATTATAAGCTCCATGGTGTTAAATTCTTTTTCTTCCCCACTGCATCCCCAGGACCTGACACATCACGAGGCATTCAGTAAATAGTTTTTAAATGATTGAGAAATTTCTTAGAGACACATCTTGACCATGTAAGTTTCAGCGGTGTGGCTGCTTCCATGATCCTCACTGCTTCTCACTGTCGCCTGTTGTGTGCTTTATTTGGCAAGACCCCTGAATGGTTGGACAGTGATTCCTGCCAAAAGTGCGATCAGCCTTTTTTCTGGAACTTCAAGCAAATGTGGGACAGTAAGAAAATTGGCCTGAGACAGGTGGGTGATATGCTTGCTTCATCAAAATGTTATCACATAGAAATAACTTTACCTTGTGATCTTGGAGAAATAGCATCCCTGGGTGGGAGCTGTGATGGGGGTAAGTTATTCTCTTGGAGTTGCTTTGTGCAAAATTTATTCCCTTTCTCTACTGAAGCTCATTCCTACTGGATTTAGCTTCTGTAGTGACTTGTTCCCAGTAGTTAAGAGATATGATTTTAGAATTCTAGTGGCATCTAGTGAAACATACCTTAAAATTAGAGAGGCTGAGCTTAGCTCAAATGGTACCAAACCATGAAATTATGTAAGTGATACTTATTTCTCTTTAATTTCACTTTTGTTCCTTCCATCTTAGTTTTAGTTATTTAGATCTACTTATAAGACAGCATTTTCAGCCTGATTCTCTGGTTGAGTTTGGTCTGCCCCCCACCCCCACCCCCTGCCGGGGAAATCAAATGCCAGTCACCCAGCTTGAGCACCGCTAACATGTAGACAGTGAATTGAGCCTGATTTCATCCCAGTTCTTCACCGAACAGGTGATCTCTGGAGGTGGCACTTCATCCGTAAACCCTCCGTCCACCCGACACCCTTAAGATAACCCGACTGCAGGATGGGTCCTCTGGTTCACATTGATGATAACTGGAAAGGACCAAGACTGGGGAAAGGGGCGCTCGGGGCCGTGGCACAATCAGATTTACTTCCTAAACAGTCCTCATTCTGAGTAAACAGAATCCAAAAAGAAGACACCTGGCACGTGCTTCCAGTGCGCTGGGGGCCTCCCGTTGGCCGTCCGCACCTGGAGGCTGTGGGTCACGCGTGGGCGTACCAGGCGCGGCGGAGGCACGCAGGCGCAGTGAGCATGTTTCCTCCTCCCTCCAGCACCACTGCCGCAAGTGCGGGAAGGCGGTCTGCGGCAAGTGCAGCTCCAAGCGCTCCCCGATCCCGCTGATGGGCTTCGAGTTTGAAGTGAGGGTGTGCGACAGCTGCCATGAGGCCATCACAGATGAGGAGTAAGTCCTAGCAGTCTGCAGAATTTTCAAGGTTAAGGGGCGAGTGCGATCCGAGCGCTGCGCCTAGCCCCGCAGCCACGAATAATGGCACCCTGGTTCCTGGTGGTTTCCAAAACGGACCGTGGCAGGTGGGCAAAGCCCTCCTTTCCACCAGGAGGTGGTGTCCCCTGGTAAGGCAAGAGGAGAGAGTGCAGCGCTGAGAAATCATCTCTGTGCTGTTGTCAGTCCCAGGGGTTTGTGCATTGAAAATAGATGTTCTTGGAGCAAATCCTCTGCCTGCTCATTTACTGGAGAATTGCCCAGGAGTACAGGAGCCCGAGCTTCGAGCTTCACTTTTAGCCCGAGCTGGTATCTTTGCAGGAGCGAATAAGCCCATGGGCTCCAGAGGTTTTATTTTCCAGAAAGAGCCAAGTCTCTTCTTCAAAGAGTTTTGTACCACCAATGCCCAGCTGCAGAATCTTGCTGGTTGGTCTTGCCCAATAACCCAGGACCTGAGATTACAGTGCTTTTTTTTGGCGGGGCGGGGGCGGGGGGGTGGTGGCGGCGGCGGTAGGGAGTGAAGATCCATGTTGTCTTTTTCTTTTCTTTCTTTAAAAATTTTTAAATTCTCTTGGCCATGCTGCACAGCATGTGGGTTATTAGTTTCCCAACCAGGTATCGACCCCTCGCCCCTTCCATTGGATGCTCAGAGTTTTAACCACTGGATTGCCAGGAAAGACCCCATGTTATCTTTTTAATGTTAGCTGTTGCAAACTGCCCTCCATGTAAACAGTGTTCTTCACCAAGTGTCCCTTTTAGTGAATTAGAATCTCATAGGGGACTTGTCTACCCAATTCTCACTGCACCCCCCCATATAATATTGTAAAATCATTTTAAGTACTAGATGGATGTCCTAAAAGCTGCATATAAATAGAAACGTATTTCAGATGCACTTGAGGAGGTCAGCATTTAGAGGAAATTCTTGGCAAGTTAATAAAGCATTCTCTTGCAGATAACCCTCATGTTAATGTATGTGTTTTTTTAATTCTTATTTAGTCACAGCAAGTATAAATTAAGATGCCCTTGCATAAGTAAGCATTTATGTTCATTGATTATTTTCTGCTCATCATATGTGATGAAATTAATAAAAGAGTGCTTCTCATTAAATTAGGGAGCTGCAAGAGACTTTAGGCATATTCCCATTGAATTCTTCATTAAAGACACAGATCCAGAGGGTCTAAGTGACTACAGATTAAACCTAATTCCTTAATTCTAAATATTTTAAAGCAATCATCATTTTTAGGATACTGAAGATCTGTTCTCCAGATTGAGCAATTAACAGCTGTCTTCAGAGAACCCACTGCTGAGGAGTGGGAACTTGAAACATGATTAGAAAACTGCAGCCTAATCCCCTATGTCTCTGTCCCACATCACTGGTTCTTCTGCCTCTTCCCCGTGGCTGCATTTTGTATTGCCTCTAGAGCATCTAGGCAGTTACCAGCCTTCTTACTAAAAAAAATGCACAGCTTGAAAAAATAAAAAGCAAGTAACAGTGTTTGTTTATATATTGTTTTACTTGTTAAAGCATTAGAATGCCACAGAATAACCCAAGTCTACATTTATACCAGGGTAAAGAAGAGAAAGAGTAAATAGCCCTTAGATGAAAGTAATAGTGTCTTAGGCATTTTGACAAGTGTGCCTTTTTTAAAATTAAATAGACCAAAGTAGACTTTTATCAGCAAGTCCTTCTGAGATCAAACTTAGCAAAAGCATGATGGGTTATTTTATTTTAAAGATTTGTTAACAGCACAGGTAGAGAATCTCACAGACTCAATCAGAGTAACAAACTTCTCCAAAAACTTTCTAAAGAAGCTTCATCATCTCTTGACCATTTTGGACAGTCTAAGAATCCTTTCACTCTTTTCATCCCCAGGAAATAAAAGTAGCTCTGAGGAGCATCTCTTAACAGCAAGGTCATTTGAGCCATTTGGCTAAAAATTAGAGCTTAAAGTCACTCTAGATCTTCATTTATATACTCTGCCTTTCACTCCTGGAAACTTCCTTTGCTCCCTCCAGACGCGCGCCCACCGCGACCTTCCACGACAGTAAACATAACATCGTGCACGTGCACTTTGATGCGACCAGAGGATGGTTACTGACTTCGGGAACTGACAAGGTTATTAAGGTAGGACGCCATCATATTTTCGAAGCTTTCCGTCTTTGTTGTTTAGTCGCTCAGTTGCGTCCAACTCTTTGGGACCCAGTGGGCTGCAGCACACCAGGCTTCCCTGTCCTTCATCATCTCCCAGGACTTGCTCAAACTCACGACCATTGAGTCGGTCCATTTCCATCTTTGGCCCTATGTAAATGTACAGAAGCATCAAGACTGTGTGAGGTGTGCTCAGAAACTTTCTCTTAAAGCTTCCCCTGAGCAATGAGCATCTTTGAGAACCTAGTACACACCGCGTACAGTCACTGGCTATACAGGCCAGAATGAGACCTGGCCCTCCCCTGAAAGGAACTGCTAGTCTCCTGGGGACATACTCTTAAGAAGACAGTTAATTATTATTAACTGTCACATGTTCAGCAGCCAAAAGAGTAAAACGGACAAGAGTTACTGGGAGAGTTCAGGGGCGGAAGATGGTGCTACTGGCCTTGGCTTCGTGAGGATAGTAGGTTTTGAGCCGAGCATTGGATAAGCCAACAAGTAATAAACAAGATCTTTTCCCAGTGAGATCAGTTAATCCAGAAACAGTCCTCCAGGGCCTCTCCAAGAACTGTGCTAGGCCACTTGGATTCCCTGCCGGGGCCAAAGCCCAGGACTAAAGAGGCCATGCCCACGTCATTCTCTGAGGCTCCCAGTGGCAGAGGCTCGCCTGGTTCACTGAGCCCAGCTTGCTGGGCCTCTTCTGGTTCCTTTGTGGAGGCAGCCGCAGGATGAGGTGGTTAGAATAACCCTCTTTGGAAGCCCCCAGTCCTATGTGGCTTTTTAAAGTAAATTCTGGGCACCTGGGTTCCTTTATTTTTGAGATCGGGACATCTCGTAGAACTGTTTGGAGGATGAGATGAGATACAGAAAGGACTCGGCACATCTGGCTACCCATTTGTTGCCTTATAGTGTTACTTCCCTTCTTCCTTGAATGAATCTCATCTGCCTTTATTCTCCATCAGCTGGATTAAAACTTCCAGCTGCCTTTGTCCTTTTTTTGAGGGTTATGTTGAACTTTTTGATGGACAAGTTTACTACTGTGTAGATTTATCCATGATGCTTATATAGTACTCAGTTCCTTATTAAGTTGAAAAATACACTTGAATTCAATTACAGTGACTCCTTATACACGTGATATGGCTCCTCAGCCCAGCTGAATGGTAGTTCATCAGTGCTCAGTTGCTCAGGCGTGTCCCACTCTTTGCAACTACCCCATGGACCGTAGCCCACCAGGCTCCTCTGTGCGTGGGCTTTTCCAGGCAAGAACACTGAAGTGGGTTGCCATTTCCTCCTCCAGCTGTTCATCAGAGATCTTTTTCTTTTCACAGTTGTGGGATATGACCCCAGTCGTGTCTTGATGCCCCTTCCAGGCGCCAGAAAGACAGAATTTACTCAAGAAACGGTTGTTCTAACCCAAATCATGACTGCAGCGGTAAAGCAGATGTGCGAGTGGCGGGGGAGGAGCCGAAAAGCTGAGCTGAGCTTGCGTGTCACCTGCACACGTGGCGGTGAGCGGTCTGAGCTCTTGTGAGGGAACTCTTTCAACTTGTTCATACAATATAAAAAGAGGATATTTTTTTAACAAATGGTTTATACAGTCTGGCTCTGCTCCCTTGTTTTGAGTATACCGAAAACTCAGCGTGGGGTGTTTTAAGTTTTATATTTGTCAACACTTGGTTTTAGCTGTTTCTTTGTGTGTTGGAGAAAGGAGTATATAACTGTTCAGGGTATTTGGGGTCGCTGTGAAGTAGTTTCCGTGTTCCTCTTCTTTGGGCACGTATCCTGTGGTCTGCATCTTCTCCCTACTCAGCTTCTTCCACTGTTCCCCAGAGTGAACATATTCACAATTTATTTGCAGTGTGTCTGCTTTCGTAGGAGTCCCCCTCCGTTGAGAGATCTGGAAAACCATCCTTGTGGTTTTCCCAGCTGATTTCTTAAATTGCCCAAAGGATGATCCATTTGTAATGTCTAGATCTTACAAGAGTGGAAATGACCTTATGTTTCTGCCTCAGTTTTTCTCTTTCCTACATTAAAAAAAGAAAAAAAAAATTGCTGTGAGAAAGCCACTCCCAGCCACGGAAGTAGATTATCAAACTCAGACCTTCAACTCTCAGTGCCTGGATCCTTTCTAATTCAGTGGGAGCTTTCTGAGCCTTTTGGGTTTTAGTTTTATTGACACAGCTCTCCTTCGCTCTTGATATTAAAAACAAGCAAAAGGAAACAACAAAACCCTGTGTCCTTCAAGAATAGTGTCTTTAAGATCTGTGGTTCTGTGTGATGTCACCTCTGAACTTGAACATGCTCATTGCTGTGAGGTTGTATGCTGCTTTATTCCTCACTGTCTGTATTTGCTTCCCCTTTCAAAACCAGATATTTAAAGATTTTTATCTTCGTGTATTTTATCAGAACACTTTGCACGCTTTAATACTCCAACCGTGTGATCTGAGACATAAAAGGTACTCAGTCCTACAGCTCATGCTGTGTGTTCCAGTTGGGAATGTACAGAAAAGAGGGGGAGGGGAGGCTTTAGGAAATGAACCTGAGGAACCCTGATTTTAAGGGAATCAATCATCTTGATAAGTTGAGATATTCTTGTGTGTAGAGACCCCATTTGAGATTCTTACTTTCAACCTGTAAAAGGAGGATTTAAATGAGCAGCGGGCATGTGTTCTGTGCCCGCCTCCTTCTCAGCACTTTACCGGGACCACCTCATTCATCCCTCACCCGTCAGGAGTATCAGGGGACCCCTGAGTCCTTGGGGTTCACACGGTTACACAAAGCCTTGCAGGTCACAGGCCAATGACTTGCCCTTCCCTATGTGAGCCCTACCTCTGCAGGGTCTTGTTCTCTGCTGACTTGACAATTGAGGGTGGTCGTCGTTTCTCCCCTCATGATCATTGATTACTTTTCTAACTGGGAGAATGACTCCCAGCCAGACTTGGATAACCCACCCCCTGCCCCCCGCCACCCCAGCACTGACCAGCTGTGCTTCCTGGTGACAGACCTCCTCGAGACGGTTCTGCTGCTGCAGCTTTGGGGCACAGGACAGTAGGCATGCCCCGTGCAGCCGTGGTACATGACAGCCATGACCTGGGACATCAGGGCAGATCGGCCCACGTGACCGTACTCTGAGGCTGTGGACACAGACACACCAACGTGCAGAAGCAGTTACCACTTGCCACTCAACTGCCCCTTCCACCCTACCCTTGCTGACCATCAGTGAAGCCATTATAACTAACCTGGGTCTCTTCTGCATGGTTGTGAGAGAGCTTTAAAAAGGGAATTCAATTTAAAATATTCAAATATCTGTTTTGTAGTTTACTACTAGAACCTGGAGCCACTTACAGAGTTGTCCGTAATAAAGAACGACGTGGTAGACATGAGTAGTAGAAATGAATGGCTCTCTTCTCCCTTCCTTTGGAGCATGGCCTGAATACAGAGAGGCAAACACAGTGTCGGGGAGGCGGTGGGTCAGGTGCCCAGCAGACCTGATGTGGTTCTGAGTTGGGTCTAGATGAGCTCAGATCACACTGGGGAAGCTGATTGTCCCCGCTGGGTCACATGTGAGCCCATGATCGCTCTGGTCTGTGACCCCGCACTTCAGGCCCCCTGCCTCCTCCCACCATGGCCGCACCCCTAGCTCACAGAGCCATTCAGAGGTGGAACCCCTCGGACATACCTCCTGGTGGTGACAGTCGCGACCAGTGACCACAGACATGTCAAGGTACCCATTGCGCTGCTCTTTTATTTCTCCTCATCTGTGTAGGTGCTTTAGTTTGGTGAGAAGCACTTAGCATGCCAACTGTGTGTGTTTATAATACTGTGAATCCCTGAGTATTACATTCCCACCACCATTTGTGTAACTCATCGATATGTGTTGGTGTTGGGGTGCCTTCCAAGCATTTTATGGAATAGAGGCTTCAGTCATTAGGAGCAAAAGCTGGCGCCAGCACTTGGCTTGTCTCCTGTCTGGGTTAACTCTCATCGCTCTTGTTTTACCCCACTGGAATTGCACTTTATATATATATAATTTTTCTTTTTGCTCTATTGCTTCAACATACAGAAGCTCTGGCAAGTCAAGCCTAACACGATCAATGCTGGGAAGTGGCACACTCGCACATACCATGCCTGTGCCTTTTATTTGGTAGGACAGAACCAATCCCACGCTCCGTTTCTCCAGAGAAATGATGTTCCTGGACCCTTTAGCTGCCTGGGTTGTCTCCACAGCAGCACAAGTGGTTTTAGATGAAGTACTTGGAGTCATGTGTCTTTTTTTTTTTATGAGATCAGTCAACCATAGTGTGTTTCTTACTGGATTGTTTGAATGTTATGCAAAGAATCGTAAAATCACAGAACTGGAAGGGACTCCTCAGACCTCTAGAATGTTCCAAGCACAGTCACACCAAGCAGTGAGATATAGTTGAGGTATCGGCAAGGGGAATCTGTAAGAATTTTGGAAGAACAGTTGTTTTTGAACGTGAACCCATAATGGCGTGCGTGGGAGGAATAACTTTGAGGCTCAAGGCAGGGAGCTGTCAGAACTGGGTCTGGTCCTCTCATCACAGGCAAATCTCATACCTCCCCTGGCTCCGAGTGGGTGGGTTCGTGCAACGAGGTGATCACTGCAGGCCTCCATCAGCCTAACCAGCTTCCTGCGCCCGCCCCACCGACCTCTCCAGCCACGCAGTGTAAGTGGAAGTCAAGGGGCCCTGAGTCTGCACCTTAACCTCTGTGTGCAGGTGGGCCCCGGGCGAGTCTCCTCATTGCCCTTCCTGTGAAATATCGCCTTTTCCTATTTTTGATACTCATTTTTTCAAAAGCCTAATTTATTTTTGCTTGAAATTACTCAGATTTTAAAACCTGAATTTTACCTTTCAAGCAAGGGATTTAGTCTGAACTGCATCAAAGGTACCAGACGTAAATATCCATTAAATGAGATCCCTTTGGTTTTGCCTTTTCATAGTAGTATAATTATAAGTGACCTTGTCCACTAAGATTTCTGTTTTAAAATGAAAGAAAACATTTTGCCAATGCTTTTTGGCATTTTCTCTCTCCTCTAGAACAAAGTTAAGTTGCATTTTTCTGGATGTGAGGGTGGCTATCTATCAACGTAATGGGGAAACACAGAGATTAAGTCCATCCTGAGCATCGAGGGATCTAGACGACTGTTGAAGCTCTTAACTCTCATAGTCCAGCCCTTTGCTGAGTGTCCACCACATACCAGGCTTTGAACCAGGCCTGGGGTCAAGAGGTCCATTCTGTGGTTTGGGCAGAGGCCACACAGACGAGTTGGTGTTCAGTCGCTCAGTCATGTCCGACTCTTTGCGACCCCATGGACTGCAGCATGCCAGGCTTCCCTGTCCATCACCAACTCCTGGAGTTTGCTCAAACTCATGTCCTTCGAGTCGGTGATGCCATCCAACCATCTCATCCTCTGTCGCCCCCTTCTCCTCCTGCCTCAATCTTTCCCAGCATCAGGCTCTTTTCCAATGAGTTGGCTCTTTGCGTCAGGTGGCCAGAGTATTAGAGCTTCAGCTTCAACATCAGTCCTTCCAATGAATACTCAGGACTGATTTCCTTTAGGATGGACTGGTTTCATGTCCTTGCTGTGGCTCGTTTCTGTGGTATATGGTGACTCTGGTGACAGAGGTGTGGGGTCCCATCCCAGGAGCTACACAGGTACTCTTGCACCCACAGGGGAGGGGGGATCCCAGCAGATAGGACTCCAGAGCTGAGAGTTGAATGAAGAGCTGGAAGGAGCTGCGGAAGGGCCTGAGTTTCCAGGCCGTGGAAGCAGTGCCAGCAAAGGCCCAAGACCTGCACCAGCCTGGCGCTGGGGTCCCACCCGAGGTTTGGAGCCGGGGTCCCACCCGAGGTTTGGAGCCAGGGTCCCACTCCAAGGTTTGGAGCCGGGGTCCCACCCGAGGTTTGGCGCCGGGGTCCCACCCGAGGTTTGGAGCCGGGGTCCCACCCGAGGTTTGGCGCCGGGGTCCCACCCAAGGTTTGGAGCTCCGGAGCAGCGCGTGCGCAGCTGCAGTCCTCTCATCTCTATCAGACAAGATGCTCATGGCCGCAGGGGGAGGGAGGCAGCCCACAGCTCACCAAGCACCTTTACCCAGAGGCTTGCCAGACAAGTCCAGTCTTCCTGCAGCTGAGGCCAGTATCACAGTTTCTTTTTCTTTGGAAACACCTGGAATTATCTTAAAAAGGACCCCTGGCTAACTAATTTTTGAACTTTGTTGTGGGGCATAGCCACCTACTGGAGGCCATGAGGTGGGGCTGGAGACCACTGCTTGCCTGGTTTTGCTCTGGAGGAGCTTGTTGTGAGCTCAGTCGCTAAGTCATGTCCCACTCTTTGTGACCCCATGGACTGTAGCCCGCCAGCCTCCTCTGTCCGTGGGATTCTCCAGGCAAGAATACCAGAGTGAGTTGCTACTCCCTTCTGCAGGGCTTCTTCCTCACCCAGGGATCAACCCCAAGTCTCTTATATCTCCTCCATTGTCCGGCAGATTCTTTATTACTGTGCCACCTGGGAAGTCCCTAGATGAGCTTACAACATACTAATCCCATTATTTCCTGGGGCGGGGGCGGTGGGGGGGCAGGTTCGGCTGCTCCCCTTTGAAAAAGGACAGCCCTTGACCTGTGGAGGAGGCCATTCTGGACAGCAAAGGCCGTGCACGCGTGTGATCTCTCCATGAGCAAGCAGACCACTGCTGTCCTCATTTCCCTCTGGCCTTACATCGCTCCTGCAGCAGTGGGTCATCTCAGTACAGTGTGGTAAATGTGATAAATGCTCATGGCAGGGGCACTCGCCAAGGGAAGGGAACATTTTCCTCAATTCAGTGACTGTAAAAGGGCTCAGTAGACCCAGCTGTACAGAGCCCGGGGCCCTCCCACCCCATGGTGGGCCTCGGTCCTTCCTGCTACCTGTACTGCACCCACTGGCCTTTTTCCTCCAGTGCCCGAGTATCGTATGTCCGTAACTTAATTCAGGAACATCCATGTTCTTTTTTAAACTTGAACTCAACTTCACCATCAAGAACTAGATACACACGAACCCTTAGGTTTTTAGTTTGTAATTTTGCCTTTCAAATTTATCCCTTCCACGGAGAAGCCTGTCTGGGCCTAACACAAGAAAGCAGGGTGTAAAATTAGATCTGTCCAGCACTGGAAGGGGATTCCTCCATTGTATGTCTTATGCCAGGTAATTTTTGAACAGCAAGTCCATAGACCCTTGTCTGTTTATAGTGGAAAAGATGTGGAAGGGAGATTAAAAGCCTTGAGTAAAAGTTGAATTCGATGATCATGCTTAAGATCCCTTCCAATCTGTGATGCTATGATTCTATGACTGTTGTTACTCATTGGACTAACCCGACCTTTACCAGTGACCTGCCTGCTCATGGCTGACTTAACTCAGGTAAATGGGAGTGTGTCCCACTGCCTTTGTCTGGTGTCACATCAAGTAAACGGCTGCCTGTATTTTCCCAACTAGAGCCCAGGAGGTTTGAAAAAAGTTGGAGAAGGCAGAGGTCAATCATGGTACCATCTCATTAAAAACAAATACCTCAGAATCTTCACTTCTGTGGATCCAAGTGTATCTGACTTTCTTGTGAGAGAAAGGGAATAATTGCAGGTTGGCTTAAAGGTTAGATTTGGAATGCGACCTTGATATTTAGGATCCTTTCTCCTCCCCTACCCCCACCCCCGTCTTGGTTCTCTGGGAAGCATGAGAGAGTAAACTGTAACACAAAAATGGGAAACGGTTTGAAAGAAGTCGTTCTCTTAAAAACACTCTTCCCTTCATTTAAATGGATGGCTGCCTTATGTTAGTAGCATATGAAGTATGGACCAAAATACTTGTGTCGCTGGTAACCGATGTACACTTACATATTTGTGTTTTACGCCATCTGCCTTTTTTTTTTCAATGTACTGTCATTTTGCAGAAGAAAATGTATGAAAAGTACAAAAACTGTTACTAACTGGACAACCGGGAAGGTGCTAGCCCCACATTCGTGCCTGCCTCCCACTGACTCCATAACCAGGGACAAGGACACTTCCATCCTGCATGCCCATCAGCCTGCAGCCCAGTCGGAACCTGGCTGCCACGGCATGTTGCTTTACAAAATGTCTTTTTTTTCTTTCTTTATGAAATGAGATTCTCCAAGGGGTCAGGCTGAGAATGTCATAAGCCCAAAG
This sequence comes from Cervus elaphus, assembly GCF_910594005.1. NCBI lineage: Eukaryota > Metazoa > Chordata > Mammalia > Artiodactyla > Cervidae > Cervus > Cervus elaphus. The sequence continues at coordinate 21,861,139 of NC_057844.1, forward strand.
CTGGAAGAAGTTTCTCAAACGTGGTTCTAGCTGAACCCCGTTGGCATCGCCACGCCCTCTACCACCAGATTCCACCAACCAGACCAAGCAGTCTTGACATTGACTTCCTGAATGTGACTAGGTGGGAATGAGCCAGGATTTCCCACAATGTTAAACGTCTGCTGAATGTTGTGAATGTTCCTGAACTCTGCTCACTTTCCCTCTGTGCTTCCCTCTAACCGAAACGTGTGTGTAGCCATGACCTGTGTCAAGACCCAATGCAAGCCACCGCCACAGTTTAAAATAAATCTCTGTGGAAACCTTCCTGTGGTCGTGTTATTGTCGTCGAGCTGTGCCCTGTAACCACGTGCCCCCCAGCAGCCCTGTGTCACTGTTCACCAGGGCTGGCTGAGTGGCCCTTTTTGTTTTATCTTTCACATAGTGAAAAAAAAGTGAAGTCACTCAGTCGTGTCCAATTCTTTGCGACTCCTTGGACTGTAGCCCACCAGGCTCCTCTGTCGATGGGATTCTCCAGGCAAGAATACTGGAGTGGGTTGCCATTTCCTTCTCCAGGGGATCTTCCCAACCCAGGGATTGAACCCGGGTCTCCTGCATTGCCGGCAGATTCTTTACCATCTAAATAATGAGGGAAGCCCACATATGGCTGCTTCAAGTGTGGTTGATAAGCTTTGCAAATGAAGTGAGAGAGGACTCAGGAAAAATACAGCCAGGAAACGCCTCTATAAAAACTCATGAGACCCAGGACTTCCCTGGTGGTCCAATGGTTAAGACACTGAGCTTCCAATGCAGGGGGTGCAGGTTCGATCCCTGGTCTGGGAACAGATCCCACAGGCCATGTGGCACAGCCTGCCCCCACTGACCAAAAAAAAAAAAAAAGCATGAGGCCTATTTATGGATTAAAAGTGGGAAGCAATCAATGGCTTGTGCTGTGCTAGGTCACTTCAGTGGTGTCCGACTCTCTGCGACCCCCTGGACTGTAGCCCACCAGGCTCCTCTGTCCATGGGATTCTCCAGGCAAGAATACTGGAGAGGATTGCCATGCCCTCCTCCAGGGGATCTTCCCTACCCAGGGACGGAACCCTCCTCTCTTACATCTCCTGCCTTGGCAGATGGGTTCTTTACCACTAGCGCCTCCTGGGAAGGGCCAGTGGGTGGGGCAGCTGAATTGCCCCCTCCTCCAGCCTGCCTGTCAAAGCACAGCCCCACCCACACCCAGCACTCCAGCGCCCCCTGCTGTCCTTCAGGAAGGGAGCGATGCAGGCTGGTGAAGCCGGTGCTCACCGCCCTTCCAGGCCGACCCACCAAAAAGCCCCTTTCTTGGAGCTCCCTGGCTAAGGGCCCGATCTGAGCACCTCAGGCATCTCCGAGGCCCGGCAAGGTGGGACTGGCTGAGCTGTGCCCGCCCCTCCCCGGGTCCTCCTCCCTCGTTGGTGCCGTTACGTTCATTTCCCCTTGAACTTCCAGAGTGTATGCAGAGCTTTCCTAAATCTGTCCACCAACTGTGTTAGAGCTCTCCCTGGTTTCACTAAGACATAAAATGCAAATAATTTAAGTTTTACCAAAAAAATTAATAAATAAAATAAAAGTTTTACCAAACGGCAACACCAGGTTGCCAAGTGCATAATTGAAGCCTCTTCTAATCTTTAGCACCTGTAAGCCAGGCCTCCAGTGACTGCTTATAAATAAGCACTGACCCTTGGTTCCGCCTTGCCCCTGAAGCCTCAGGGCCAGGCCAGGGCAGTGTAGCACCCCCTCCTTTCCCCTCTCGGCCCTGCTCCCCTCATACTGACAGTGACACAGAATCTTTAAAAAAAACCACATTCACAAATCAAGGAGAGATTTACACAGAAGCAGCTACTGCGGAAGATGAAGGTTCATTTGCTCTCAGCCACAATCGTATGTATTTTAAAATAAAAGTTTCCATTCCTGGGCTCCTCATTGCTACAGGGGGTTATCTTTAGGGGGGTTTTTTCTTCCATGAATTTTAGCACACTTGTCAGTTAAATGCTGATGTTAGTATCTAACGTGTATCAAGTCTTAGTGACGCACCGGGCTTTCTGCTAAGAGCGTTACAAGTGGTAACTCACTGAATCGTTACAACCACCCCGTGAGGTAGGGAGCACTCAAATCTCCGCTGACAGGGAAAAGGAGGCCCCCAGAGGGTAAGTTAACCCAGCTGCAGTCCCATGAGGCGATGGTGAGTCAAGCTTTCAGTCCTAGGCTTTGTATATGAAGAAAGGACTAATTTCTGTGACTCCTGATGGAGAGGAAACAGCCGTGGAAGATGGGCTGGTCTAGGCGGGGAAGGAGCAGTGGTGTCTCCTCGCTGGCCACTGGTCCGCACCTTGCCGCATTTTCTGAGGTGATTCCGGCCCGTGTTGGGTCTAGCCTGAGCCTGGGCTATTTAAATCTCCGAGCCAGCTCTTCCAAGATCTCAACGAGTTTCTCCTCTTCGGCCGGTGAGGACGATGTCCTCGCAAGAGGCAAGTGTGTGGGCGCCGGTTTCCGGTCTATAGACGTGAGGGAGAAAAACGAAGTCGTGAGCGGCAGGACCGGGCCTCGGGCCAGTCGTTTCACGGCCACCTGCCGGGGGGGGCCCACACGGGAAGGGGGTCGGCCAGCCCTGCGCTCAGGGTCCGCACGGACAATGAGGTGCTGCAGAAGGGAGGCCAGGCGGCAGGCTGGGCGCCGACAGTGTCGGCAGGACTCCAGGGGCTGGCTGGTGGGGGTCGGGGCCAAGGAGTGTGGAGTATTTGGGTCCCCAGAGCTCCATCCCGGCTCACGCAAGCGTGGCCACCTCCGAGGTGGGCGAGAACCTCCACCCTCTTTGCTCAGCCTGCCCCCTCTCTCGGGCCTGCCTGTTGGGATCCCGCCCAGGTAGGGAGCAAACGCTGAACAGATAGCCGCCCCCCAGCAACAGAAAAGCATAGATTCACTCCCAGGCCCTGGGCTCCCACAAAGGAGCTTCCAATCTCCCAGCCATGCCCAAGACATTGAGGTCGGGGGTCACAACCCCAGGACTGACTGCACCCTCACGGGACCTACCGCGTTCCGGAAGGTGGATGCAAAAAGCCGGGAGTGCGGAGCCAGAGGTAAGGCCCTTCCCCAGATAATAGGCAAAGGAGCCGTTCCCCCACGGCAGACCAGCACATCACCGGGAAGGGGGACAGCCTCTCCCCACCTGACTTCACGGAGAGAGGAGGGTCCACCTCCAGAGACCCTCGGGCAGTGGTTTAGAGAGAAAGTCACCTTGGAAGAAGCAGCCGCTGGGCTGGGAGGTGGCAGCGGGGGCGAGAGCCAGCCACAGCACCGTGTCCGCGCCCTGGGCCTCGGAGCGCAGCCTGGCCCCCAGCCTGGCGTGGAAGCCGGGCATCGACAGCCGCACGCCTGTGGGGGGGGGGGGGGGGCGGGCACACAGACAGGGCCGTGAGGACAGCGCCCTCAGCCTCAACTGAGCTGGCCGTTTTAATACCAAAATAACCACGCGGAGATGGAATGAGATCACCAACTGCCCTCTTTCCACTTCAAAACAGCGTTCCTGCAGGCTGTTGGCCCAGACAGGCCTGTCCCCCGGGAGCAAAATCCCCTGGACCTCCCTGATTCCCATCCTAAGAAATGAGGGTCACACCTGAGGCCGAAAGGGCATCAGACTCCCCCCCACCCTTCCTGGGGGACCCATCTCTCTCTCTCTCTCAAGGCTTCTGACCTCTCCCAGGATCCAGGCTGAGTGTCCTTCGGGCTGCGAGAGTGTTCTCTGCTTTTTCAGCGAGGCGTGTTGGAACAAGGGAAAGGACTCTTTCCTCCCTCTCCCTCGTCCTCCCCAGCACTGGCTGCAGGCTATACCTGCCCCCCCCCCCCCCACCAATACACACACCCATTTGCCCACAGACCTCGGGAAACACACAGTCTTTACAGTCAGCACTCTGGGAAACACAACTGTTCTCTCATGAAGCCAAAGAAAGCAGAGAAAACAACATTTGAGAGATGTAATGAGATCAGAGGATTTCAGAGAAAGAATCATCTAAAAACTAAAAAATAAATGTTTTTTTCTTTTTCCCTTTACAGAAACAATACTTGCTTATTGTGGGAAAATTAGGGAATACTTCTGATGAGTAAAAAGAAGAATTTGAGTCCTCCGTTGGGCTTCCCAGCTGGCACTAGTGGTAAAGAACCCACCTGCCAATGCAGGAGACGTAAGAGACGTGGGTTCAATCCCTGGGTCGGGAAGACCCCCTGGAGGAAGGAATGACTACCCACTCCAGCATTCTTGCCTGGAGAATCGCATGGACAGAGGAGCCTGGCGGGCTACAGTCCATGGGGTCAAAAGGAGTTGGAGAAGAGTGAATCAACTTAGCGCGCACACACACATCATACCACTCGGGGAGGACAAGTGTCCGTGGGCTCGGGCCCTTCCCCAGCCCTCCCTCTGGACCCGGAGGCCCAGTCAGCTGCTCTGAGAAGCCCAGTCTTCGCCCTGTGACCTGTGGACCACAGACAGCTGACCGCACCCTGACCCAGATGCTGGACTCAGGTGGTGAGCTCAGAGCGCAGACTTGGCCAGCGCACAGGTTGACGTGAGGACTGTCAGGGTGATGTCCTGCGGGGAGGAGAGGCTGGTGGTTCTCCACTGGCTGATGGAGCTACCTGGTCAGGCAGGGCTGGGCATGTCTCCCCCCAGGAAGTGACACGAAATAAGAAGCCGCCCTCTCTCGACAGCCCTGGCCCGAGTGCCTCCTGGGGTGCTCAGCGGAGGACACCCCCCCCCTTTGCATTTACAATAGGAGGCTGCCAGATGTCCTCAGATCCACCCCCACCATCTCCCCCCCCACACCTGGCAGGCTGGCCTGCTACACCTCTTCCTGCCTGGTCTCCGTGGGATGCAACGGAGCACGACACACTTGCACGACACACCCCCTTCATGGGGATGTGGGCGTAGCGAAAATAAGACCAGAAGGCTGTAAGGTCTGAGGGCCCGATACCTGAGTTTAATGAGATAGCGCCGTTTGCTTCCCATAGACATTTATCCACAGCGGTGTTCAGGGCTGAACAGATTTCCCGTGCAGGTGTTCCCTAATTTATCAACTCACTCTCCAAGCACCAGTGCTGGGACAAGCAACCTCATTTTCCGCATCTCTTAGGATGAATTCCAAGGATGTAGATGCAGATATTAAGGCCTCTGCTAAACCAGCTTTTGGAAGGTGACAGCAAGCATATGAGAGCCTGCCTCTCACTAGACTGTGGCCAGGCCCAGCCAGGACGTCCCGGCCCCTCTGTGTGCCTCAGTTTCTCCAGATGTAAATGGACGTGACGGCGGTGCCCACCCCAGGAAGGCGGTGAGGGCACAGCCGATGGTATAGAGACAGTGCTGGGAGCAGCGCTGGGCCCTCAAGTGTCCCGTCCCAGGCGTGCTGCCAAGGCTGCCGGTTTCAGTTCCCTTGTGGGGGGGGGGGGGCTGGCGGGGGGAGGAAAGAGCTACAGAGCCCAAGTGATGTGCCCGAGGTCTCAGAGGTGAGAGGGGCAGACCCCGAAGAGAGTTCTGTTCTCCTTCCCTCTTTTTCCACGCTTCCAGAGAATTCCACCTGTCCCCTTAGTGACTGTTACTTCCCCTTGTGCAGTCACTATTTCTAGAAACCCAAGCAGTGCGGAGGTGGCCTGGCCTATCCCCACGTCCCCAGCATCTCCCGTAACACTGGGTGTGGACCAAGCGCCCTCTGTCCCTAGGGAGGGGTCCCCAGCCGTACCCCTACCCGGGCGCCACCCACTCCCTGGGCCACACGCACCTGGGGCACTGACCACGCCACCTCTGCCTCTGAGGACCAGGCTTCTCCCTCTCCAGTCCCAGCCTGCCGGGCTCCCGTGGAATCAAAGCCATTCCTCATCCTCCTGATACCGGTTCTAGGTCATTCCTGGGGAGATTCCGTCCTGCGGCCGCCCAGATATTTTTAGATGAAACATGGGCAGCACCTGGGGTGTCGACCCAGCCGGGATGCATGCACGAGAAGTGGATGGCCGGGTGCGCTCGGGCCCACTGCTCCGTCAGAACCACCTGCTGCCTCTGGAACGGGATGAAGGTGAACAGATGGGAGGGGGAAGCAGGGGGGCCGCGGGTGTGCAGAGCCCCTGTCCCCCACCCTCCACAAGGTCAGATCACACCTTCCTCTAGAATCATCGGCTCTTCACCCAGCGAGCTCGGCTGTGACCCAGGGCTCTGTCCTGGCCCCGCCATCTGAGACGCAGACAGGCCAGCAGCAGGAATGAGGCTGCCCGCGGCCTGAGGGATGCCCCCTCCCTCCCCCAAAAAGCACACCCACAGCGCCCTCTCTCCTAGTTGCTAGTTGTTACCATATTTGCTGCTGGACGTGAGCTCGGTGGGAGCACAGAGCGCCCCCAGCAGCACAGGCAGGCACTGAGTGGGTGTCCATGGACACGTGAAGGAACCTTGGAGTGTGGGAACCATCCCGGGATGCTTAGAGAATGCATCTGTTGCAAATTTCTTTAAAAATTGTCAAGTACCCCCATGCAAGCCTCAGCTGTGTGGAGGCCACTGCCCCGCTCCCAGGGCAGTTCGATTACATTTTACAAAGAGCTCCACCTGGGCCCCATTTATGGAGTGAGTGGTTTGTTCCCAGGTTCCCTGGAAAATCCGTAAGGAAGTCTGGTGCCTCTGACTGGTGGGATGCTGAGTCATGACAAGTCGCCCACCAGGAGCTGGTCTGGGGGTTGGTGAGCGAAAGTGCAGGAGTAAGGGAGGGGGGTGGGACAGGACTCCCCTCCAACAAGAGGGAAAGCTGTGGGCGAGGGCAGCCTCACAAACCACCAGGGAGCCCCCCAGCAGGTGAACTGAAGGGCAGGAGCCGTGAATGTGGCCGGCATACAGCCGGCTCCTAGAACAGCTGTGAGAAGCTGAGACACAGAACTTTCTGTTCCAAGTGGCCATGAGACCAGACCTCTGCGCTTTCATGTCTTCAGAACTGGATGTGCATCCCCCTCACTGGGGCTTCCCAGGTGGTGCTAGTGGTAGAGAACCCGCCTGCCAGTGCAGGAGACATGAGAGACACAGGTTCGATTCCTGGGCCGGGAAGAACCCCTGGAAGAGGGCATGACAACCCACCCCAGTATTCTTGCCTGGAGAATCCCATGGACAGAGGAGCCTGGTGGGCTACAGCCCATGGGGTCACAAAGAGTCAGACACGATGGAAGCGACTCAGTGCACACCCCACAAAGGGAGCCAGAAACCCAGCGCAGTTCTGGTGGCATCCGCCCAGCCAGTGAGCAGGGGCTGCCCAGGGAGAGAGAGGGGACCCCCTGGGTCCATTTCCCCTCTGAGCCATGCAGGACAAGGAACCTCTGCTGAGTCCTGCTGTGGGGAATCACCTGCTATCACCACCCTCTTTATGGGTCTGAGAAATTTGGGAAGAGAGGTGGCAGCTTTTGTGGCTCCTCCTCAGGGTGAGCTGAAGCCCCGCACCCCCAGCCCAGTCCAGGCAGAGCTGAGCTGGGCTTCTGATGGAGAAGATGATTTTCTCTCCCGTGAGGGACATTCAGGTGCTCTGGGAAGCAGATCCAAGCTAATCTGTATCCCAGAGTAAGCCTTCCATGGCAAACAGCCCAGGTGACTGTGTTGAGAACAGCCCCTCACTTACTTTGTTCTGCGCATAGACCATGGTGCCGTCGAACGCTGTCCTTTCTGACTGCAGGTCATCGATGTTCAGTTTCTGAACCAGCATTCCTCCAGAGGACACTGTTCTCTGCAGTAAACGGAGATTTGTGAAGAAAAGTGCGTAATACCTGCCCATCCCTCTTCTCCGTGTATCTGTTTCTTATTGCTCTTGCGACAAATGACCACAAGCTAAGAGGCTTACAAAAGTGCAGGTGAGTTCCCCCAGCTCTGGAAGCCAGAGGTCTGAAATGTGTCTTGTGGGGCTAAAATCCAAGTGTCAGCAGAGACCTTCTGGCAGTTTGAGGGGGGAATTCATTCCTTGGCTTCTCCGGCTTCTGGAGGACACTCGCAGGCCTCGGTTTGTGGCCGTACCACCCTGACCGCCTCTGCTTCCCTCCTCACGTCTCCTCTGACTCGGGCCCTCTTCTGAGGACCCCTGGGGCTGCACTGGCCCACCTGGATAATCCACAAAACCCACCCCCATCTCACGATCCTTCACTTAATCACATCTGCAGAGTCCCTTCTGCCAGGTCAAGGTGACACAGTCCGAGGAACTGGGACCTGGGCCTCGGGGGTCTGGGGAGGTCATTATTCGCCCCCCACCCCCCCAAAGCAGAGAGAAGGCAGCCTGCATGGACTGCCTTCTTCCTGACTTCTCTCATTTCTGTCACGTTAACCCATGAGCCGTTAACTCCATAGCTGTCCCCTCCCTGTCCCCGCTGGAGTGGCGGGATCTCCAGGACGTACACCCACCCACCCCTGCCTGCCTCCCCCATCTCCCCCGCTTTCCCAGTGCTTTGCTGACTCTCGGATGACTTTGGGAAAGACTTCGGTGAAGGCTGGGGTCTTGAACGTGGCCCTTTGCATGGCTCTGCCTCCCTTTTCATGGTCTCTGTGTGCAACCACCCAACCAGGATGACAGGCAGGAGCAGGGAACGTGGAGGAGCCCCTGAGAGCAAGAGGAGGCGGGGTTGACAGCCGGCTCCCAGGAAGCCTCTACTGCCAGAAGGAGCATCCTGGAAGCCCAGGCCATGCCTCCGGAGCTCCTCAAGTACGTGTGTCCACGGGACAAAGCCCCAGGCCGACCCTCACCTAGGCCTGGACCCCTGTCCACTCCATCAGCAACTCCCCAGACCCACCTGGACGCTGCCTGGGCCGGCTCACCACTGCCGGATCTCAGGTTATCAAACCTCAAGGCCTCT